>NW_025814834.1:148764825-149364825 GCF_022079265.1 Lynx rufus | reverse complement strand
ATTATCAGCCACTATTATCTTATTATCATAT
Organism: Lynx rufus; assembly: GCF_022079265.1. NCBI lineage: Eukaryota > Metazoa > Chordata > Mammalia > Carnivora > Felidae > Lynx > Lynx rufus. The sequence continues at coordinate 149,364,794 of NW_025814834.1, read as the reverse complement.
TTTATATATATTTTATTACTGATAGAGTTCGATCCTTTGATAAAGAATCCAAAGTCTCCATAACCTTCGACAGCACAGGAGAATCACATACTTGGTACTCAATATATAATCATGCAGCATCAACAACTTCAATTTCAAAGGTATCTCCAAAAACATTCTCTCTCTTCATTAAATTAAAAATATGAGAATCATCTAACAGCTCAATCGAACACTGGAATCATAATTTTATAGCAATTAATTTTTTAGGTTAGCCTGACATCTAGTGGAATGATTGTAGCCACCCAAAAAGATTTAAAATACATAACTTAAAGAAAAATAACTAATAACTTCTGTTAAAGACCAATATGTGATATAAATGTTTTAAATAAAAAAGGAAAATCAACTTGAGTACTGACTTATTGTCAGGCATTATACCAAATGCTTCCATATACCTTATCTCCCTCATTCATCTATTCAAAGTAAGTATTTAGTGCCTGCTACATGCTAGGCACTTATACAGAATCTTTTTTAAGTGGATATGATCCTTGTCCTTTTGGAGTTCATAGACTAGTAAAGAATAAGCTATGAAACAAATAATTATGTAAATTATTAAAACTGTAAGTTGTGTTTAGAACTATGAAGGACTTTAGAAGAGAATCCTTAATTTAGTAGGAAGTTCAGGAAGGGCCTCTTTGGGGAAGGGATATGTGAGCCAACTTCTAAAGTAGCAATGGGGATTTAAGGCAGAAGGAAAAGCATGTGTCCAGGTCCTGAGGTAGGGAAAGGTTTATTGCCAAAAGATTTGAAAAAAAGTTAGTGTGACTATAGTTGTAAGGGAAGCACACAGTACCCGATCAGCTTAGAGAGGTCTGTGGTGGCCATATCAAGCAGGCACTGTGAAAGAGTAGGCCCAGTTAAGGATTTATGATTTTTTTTTATTTTATCATATATAATGGAAGCCATCTGAAGTTTTTAAACCAGAAGAGATATAATGAGTAATAGGACTGTATTTTTTTTTAATGTTTATTTATTTGGACACAGAGTGGAGAGGGAGCCAGGGAGAGAGGAGAGAGCAAATCCCAAGCAGGCTCCAAGCTGCCGGCACAGAGCTGATGCAGGGCTCTATCCCACAAACCATGAGATCATGACCTGAGCCAAAATCAAGAGTTAGACCCTTAACCGATGGAGCCACCCAGGCGCCCCAAATAATAGGGTTTTAAAGGAACACTATTGCTCCTACAGGGAAATGAAATGGAAGGAGATGAATGTGAATGTAGGAAGAACAAATACGACCCATTGGGAGAGAATTTCAACAGTGCAAACAATAGATGGTTTGGGCTCAGACTACAGTGGTTACTATCAAGATACATTTTGAAAGTAGATTCAGATTCTGGTGATGAATTAGATAAAAACTGAGAATAAACTGACGGTTGATGCGGGGTGGGAGGGAGGAGAGGGTGGGTGATGGGCATTGAGGAGGGCACCTGCTGGGATGAGCACTGGGTGTTGTATGGAAAGCAATTTGACAATAAATTTTATATTTAAAAAAATGTAAAGGAGATAGAAGTGAGGAACAAGAAATCACTGAAAATACTCCATTATTTCCATCTTGAACAATTGAATAGGTAGAGGTACTGAGGTGAGAAAGAATGAAGAAAGATTTGAGAGTGAAACCAAGCTTTATCAAAGAATAAATAACTCAGAGACATTTATCTATCTGGAAACAAATTTTGCTACATAGAGGGAGACAGTCATTAATTAGATTGCTTTTTCCTTGACAAGGAAAAGCAAAGAACTGTACTTCTGAGAGAAAAAAATGCAGACAGTCTAGGAAAACTGAATCTTGTTTGCACATCCTTAGAAATAAACTAATTAGCTGGTAGCAAAGAGGTCAGTCTAGGCAGTCTGTGCTTGTAAGGTTGTCCAGGCATAACACAGAAAACAGTTTCAATTGTGTTCAATTTCCCCCAAACCCTGGGAGATTGGTGTGGAGCACACGTGGCAAGCTGTCCAAAGGTAATGTCTACTGAGGCCTTTTAATTTGCCTTCGATGAGCTAGACATGTATCACTTCCCTCATCAATATTTCTCAACTCCCTCCTTTGGGTCAAAACAAACTCCAGAAGATGCAAATTTCACCATGAGGGTTTCCGATCCTTTTCTGACTTGGTATTATCAGTTGTATGTCCACTTAAGATACTGGATGTGAAACAACATTTGAGATTTCTAGCTTTGATTCTATTGATCTGGCTGACCAGTTAAGCCAGGAAACAAATCACGGAGAATTTGCAGGACAGGTTACAGATTTTCCTCTTTGTTCTGATAATATTAACACTAAAAGTTTGCAATCAGGAGAAAAACTGGATTAGAACCCGAATTTATAAAATTTGGAAAATGTTATGATATTTATGAGACAATTGGAAAGTTGCTCACTGACCAGCTACTTACTAATATCAAGGAATTATGGTTAATTTTGTTTTAGGTATAATAATGATATTATGGTTATGTTTTACTAAAAGAAGGAGTTCTTATTTTCAAAGATTTACATGTTGAAATATTAATGAAGTAAAAATAAAATTAGGAGTCATCTCTGTATAGATAGTTATACATGAATGAGGCAATTATCTGTGGTATAAAGTGAGAAGAGTCAAGGAATAAGGATGATGCTTTTGAAGAACTTTATCTATTAAAGACTGGAGAGGGGCTCCTGGGTGGCTCAGTCCATTTAGTGTCCGACTCTTAGTTTTGGCTCAGGTCATGGTCTCACGGTTCATGACTTTGAGCCCTGCGTTGGGCTCTGCACAGACAGCATGGAGCCTGCTTGGGATCCTCTCTCTCTCTCCAAAAACTAAATGAACTTTAAAAAAAAGAAAAGAAAAGAGAAAAAAAGGCCACAGAGATGAGGATAAGCAAAGAAACTGAAGGGCACCTACTTGAGCAGTAGAAGGAAATCAGAGGAGTATTATACGACAGAAGCCAAAGGAAGAGAGGTTTCAAGAAGCAAATAATGCACATAAAGTACTTAACAAAGTGACTGGAATATGGTGCTCACTAAATATTGCATGTATTATGATGGTGAACAAGAAGGAAGTGGTGCAGAATACCAAGCAATGGTGAGAGAACAAGACAGAGACATCACAGAGAGTAATTTTTGTTGGGTGAGTGGGGAGGAGTACATTCAGAGTGGGAGGTTAAGTGGGAGGTACAGACATTGAGACACTAATCAGAGATAGTGCTTTTAAGATCTTTGGCTGACATGGGAAGAAGATAAATAAGGCAGTGGTTGGAATGAGGTTGTGAGAATGAATAGAGGCAGTGTCTGATTTTGTGGCAATTTGGGAAGAGTTTAAAATGTAAAATGGTAAGGAACTAGTAGAAGGGGTGATATATATGAAAGAAAATATAAGAAAAAAAAAGGGATAAATGTATGAGTCCCAAAAAGATGAGAGAGGTAGGATCCAGAACCACAGCAAAAGGACTGATCTTCAATGGGCAGAAGGACATCTCTTTTATTCCAACAGGTGAGAAGAAGAAAGGATGGGAGCAGATGTAGGCAGGCTGGAAAGATGTTCCCCTTCACCGTTCTCTAGGAAAACAATTCTCTGGCACATATTCAGTGGTGTTTTAGTATGGAAATCTGTGGAATTTTCTGTTCTCATTTTCTGGTGCGATGTTTGATATTGTAGATTATTCTTTTTCTTAAAACTTTCCTGCCCTTTAAAATATATTTCAAATCGACAAAAAAAAAAAAAGCCTTAATATAATGAATGCCTATATACACTAGCTTAAGAAATACAAATGAAGGTCCAGTTCTATTCTCTTACCTTCTCCCATGGATAATCACTATTTTGATTTAGGTGTTTCTCATTACCATGCTTTAATACTTTTACCACTTTCTGAACTGCACATGTATCATATGTACATGATATATATGAATACATCTTTAAACAATGTATAGTCTTGATGTGAATATTTTAATCTTTCAGTGACAGTCTGGGAGAGGAAGATTTTCTGTCTTTGAGAAGTGCCATTGTTTGGCACTCTGAAGTGACGGTTTAGTTGCATATTCTAAGTTTATTAGCTTTTCCTCAACTCTTTGAAGATACATTTAATTAACCTCTGGCTTCTACTATTGTTCTTGGGAAATCTGTTGCTGCTCTGTTGCTGATCTAATAGTTGTTATTTTTTCATGGGTAATCTTTTATATGACTCTTTTCTGAATTTTATCTTTGCCTTTGCTGCACTACAATTTCACTGCAACACGCCTAGGGTGTGCTTTTTTATTTACTCAGCTTGAGACTCCATGACTTTGGAACATGATTTCATCAATTCTGGGATATTATCAACCATTATCTCATCAAATTTGTCTCTCTCCTTTCTCATCTTGCTTTCTGGAAATTTTGTTGGATAATATATTGAACTTCTTCAGTCTACCCTCAGGTTCTTTTTTTTTTAATTTTTCTTTTTCAACGTTTATTTTTGGGACAGAGAGAGACAGAGCATGAACGGGGGAGGGGCAGAGAGAGACGGAGACACAGAATCGGAAACAGGCTCCAGGCTCTGAGCCATCAGCCCAGAGCCTGACGCGGGGCTCAAACTCACGGACCGCGAGATCGTGACCTGGCTGAAGTCGGACGCTTAACCGACTGCGCCACCCAGGCGCCCCTACCCTCAGGTTCTTAATTCATACTTTTCATTTCATATTTCTCCATGCTGCCTTCTGTATAATTGTAAGAACTCTCTTGCATCTACTCATATCTCTTCATCTGTATCTAATAAGCTATTAATCAGTCCATAAAATTACTTTAAATGGATATATTTTAAATTTCTGGATGTTCTTTTTTAATCTATCCTTATTTTCACACTCTTACTATTTTCTTTAGGTTTTAATTGTCCTTTCCTTCTCATTCTGTATATCTCCTAATGGAAACATCATCTATCACATCTATGCAAGTGACTCTAAACTCTGTATCTTTAACCCAGTGTTCTTTCTTAAGCCTTAATTATCTATTTCTAATTGCCTTCCAGACATTATTAGATTTCTCGTGTCTCGTGCTGTGAGGTTCACCTGACACTTCATGTGTAGTAATGATGTGTCCCTTCTATGATTTGCCAAAGCACTTTTCTGTTCTACTCAATTAATACTTGGCAATACATAGCTTCACAGTGTATGTTTTCTTTGCATGTGAATAAAACCAGATTGTAAGCCCTCAGAACACAAGGATCATGTTTTGTACTTCTTAGCAAGACTTCTGGATATCCTTAACTTCACTGACCACTTGAATGCCTTCAAAGTAGACTTTCTCAGACTTGACTTTCCATAATATCATATGTGCGCCTGTTCTTTGGCAGGACAATCTTTTATTGGTTGGTGTCCATTAAATTTATCATAGGGATTGCTCATAATAGGTGTTTGCTAGTTGATCTGATTGGTAAGCAACAGAAAAGTGGATCCTTTTGAAATTTTCCTTGGGAACTTAATAATTTAAACTTATACCACTTCATTTGATGATATTGTCTCCTTCCTCCCATACCTCAAAGCATCAGTAAATAACTGATATGTACCCTTCAGGATAGGAAGTTTATTGCTAGTATGAGTCACATTAACCAAACTGACAACAATGTGAGCCGACCTGTTATTTTACTCTTCCTTTTTATCTTCATCCCAAGTCACAAAGTAATACCACTAACTAAAGTATAAAATAAAATTACAACCAAGTCTTATTTTATAGTGGAATGAATATTAAGTCCTCCCAGTGAAAACACGGGCATAAAGGGCAAGCTATTTCTAAGAAACACTTTAAAAGAGAATAACATTGCCACTAAACTAGCACTTTATTCAGGATTAATGGGTGTGGTGAACCAAATTATTCCAAAATCCTAAGCATAATAGGAAAGAAATTATGTCATTTTGAGGTGAAGAAAAGTTTCGGCTTGTTGTCTAGTATCTATGGCAAGCCATGTGGATTGCATCACAATTTTTCATTTGAAATGTAATGCAGATTTAAAAATTATATTAATTCTTAAACATGAAATACCAAACAAAATTAATTCAATTCCTTATTCTCACATAATAAGTTTTTGAGAAGAGGCTGGAATTCTGGTGGGTTTTTTTTCTTTTTTCCTCTTCCTCTCTGCCTTTTATACAATGTATACAATTCTGTTGTAAAACACTAGAGCAGTTTTTAAGTATATATGATTAAATGTGAAACTTCCCCTTTATCCTGCTAGGCCCTTCCCACTCTTTGTCCCTTTTTCTGTGTGTACCATTCTGTACTAATGTAGACATATGAATAAATAAACCAAATCACACTGTATGTGTGTGTATACTATGTATACTATATGTATACTATATGACTTACTTTTTCCCTTAACAATATAACTTAGAGATTTTTTCCATTTTAGTATGTTTGTCTCCATAATTCTTTTAACAATTGTACAGTAATCTACATTATGAAAGCACTACAAGTCATAAAACCATTTCCTTACAGATTAACATTTAAGTTGTTTCTGAGTTTTTACTACTAAAACCAGTATTGAAAAATAATATTTGTATACTTCTCTTTGTATAAATATGTCTTTGGGTAGATTCCTGTTAGTGGAATTACTGAGTCAAAGAGCTTATGTATTGTAAGTTTTGACAAACATGCAAATTACCATTCCAGATGTCTTTATCGGTGTATACTTCCTCCAACAGTGTATGGGAGTACTTATTTTCCTACATCTTTCAATAACACTGGACATTAATGCTAACTCTTTGTTTAACTCCTGAGTGAAAAGTAAAAATAATAAATGATATGTACGGCCGTAGGGAGACAAAGGAAAAGTAAAAAAAAAAGTGAGTTCTCATCATCTCACCTTTAATATAATAAGTTAATAGATAATGTCTAAGGTTGCAACGGATGGTTTTTTAAAAAGAAGGAAAAAAACTCACACAAAATGACTCTACTGAGGGGTTTTTTAGGATCTAGTATCTCTCGTGTAGAAGAAATAAATGAGGTTTAGCTATCCATTTGTTTTAAGTTTATTTATTTTTTGAGAGAGAGAGAGAGAGAGCGAGCATGGTGCGCTCAAGTGGTGGAGGGGCAGAGAAAGAGAAAATCCCAAGCAGGCTCTGCACTGCCATCACAGAACCTGACTTAGGACTCAACACCACAAACTGGGAGATCATGACCTGAGCCAAAGTCAAACACTTAAACTACTGAGCCACCCAGGCACTCCTATTCACTTTTTATTCCATTTTTTTTTCTCTCAAATGCAAGTAAATCCAACTTAATACCTTTTATAATTCTTTCTCTGTTTCCTCTCTTTCTTTCTGTGGTGTCTCTCTCACCCTCATGCTTCATCTATATTTACAAAGAAAGATCTTCACCAAATATTAACATTGACTATTTGTGGGTGGTGGTACTTGGGTTGCTGGTTTCTTTCTTCTTTGTCCACATCTGTGCTCTTTGAATATTTTTAATGAGTAGAAATCATAATTATTAAATCAATAAAATTGCTATTCTAAAATCCAAAAAATAAAAATATGACAGAACTTTTACATACATACATACACACACACACACACACACACACACACACACACACTGAAAATCCAAACAGTAAAGAAAGATACAAAATGAAAAATGAAAGCCTCCAACCCTTCTCACTCCTTACCCCACTGTACTTTTACCCCAAAGATAACCCCTATAATAGTTTCTTTAAATTGTTTTTATTAAAAAGTCATGTGTATACAATGTACTTACATAAAAATAGCACACACATTCCTTTTTTATTTACACAAAAGGACCCACGAATTGCTCTGCACCTTGCTTTTCTTATTAACACACCTTGGAGATCTTTCCATATCAGCACTTTCAGATACACACGTCCACTGCAGGTCCTTGCTGCCCCACTCACTCAGTGTTCACAATATTCCAAGAATAAAAAATTCCAACAGACCAGCCAGAGTACAAGGCAAGTGTGCATGGAACCTGGCAACAACTTATACGACTGAAAAGGATGACTGAAGGATAGGACAATCCAGAATTCCTCTTCCTTTCAGTCCTTCCTCACTCATCAATAAGCCAAACGTAAAGATAATGGTAGAATGAGCATATATCAAAAAATGAAATTTTAGAATTTGAATTATATTTGTACAGCACTTCCACCATTTTGGTAAGAATGAAATACAAATTGTGTAATTTCGATAATTATGCACACATGTTAAATGCTCTTATATTTGCATCTTAAAACTGGCATTGTATAATATGAAGATGTATGGTAAATTCATGCTAACAATTTAAATTTTGTTTTTCTTTGCTTAGAATGACATTAAATAGCAAATAAAAAAAATATGAAAGTTGAGACAGAGACCACGGAAGAAAGGAAAAAGTTTATTTTAGTACCTTTGTACCTTTTAATGGCACTTTAGTCCTGCTTCTTGAACAAGAGGCTCCACACTTTCGTTTTGCGCTGAAATCTGCAAGTTAGGTTGCTGCGCCGTTTATCATTCTAAAAACTGAAAGGAAGTTGCAGTGTAGTAGAAAGAGCACAGGAGACTTTCAGTTCTTGCCCTTCAGTAGCGTGGCAGTTATTGATAGTTGTTTGTCCTGTAACTATTCTCACCCTCTTCTGTGCCAAGAGCACCACTGTTTTGTTCAGAACAATACGCCTTGTTAAACGTTAGAATTTTTAAACTAGGCACACTGCACTTACCAAACTCTATTGTATTAAGAAGGAACCAAATGACCCAGGTCTGGCCAATGACATGTAAACACAAGTTTACTAGATGGGGCTTATGAAAAAGCTGTTTTCTTCATTTAGAAAAAAGAGAAAGCAGCCTCAGTTGGCAAGTACCTTCTCCCTTCACCTTTCTTCCTTTTTTCTGCCTTGAATTTATATGTGATGCCTAGAAATACAGAAGCCGTCTTATGAAGAGAGGATGAAAGCTACACGCTAAGAATAGCAAAACAGAAGTAAAGAAAGCTGCCTACCTCTGAGCTTCTTAGTAGGTGATAAAATAAATCCCTATTTGGGTGAGTCACCCTACCCAGGTTTCTGTTACCTGAGCTGATCAAAATCAATCTCTAACTAATACCAGCAGACTAAATAACATGAAAACTCTTCTACTACACTTGCTGGGTGAGGTGCAGAAATAATATTTTTAATACATACTTAAGCTTACAAAACTACAAGGAAATACTTAACTGGCAGAAGTAAAGAAGAAACTGAACACCAGAGCCGGGAGCACACAGTATGACCCTGTCTTGAGTTGGGAAGGGGATGGGTGAGGAAAGTGCTGGAATATTCAAACCCATGGTAACTGGAGATAAGACTTTGAGCCCTTCAGAAAAGCGGGAACCAGAAACGATGAGCTCTTCCTCATACTCACCCCTACATACATTAAAACTCTGGGAAGTTCTGTACCCTCAATGAAAGGGTAGATTAGACAAAATTCACCACCCACCCCCCACCCCCCCCCGCAGCACATCAAGAGGACAAGGACGCTTTTCTGTCATGAAATGAACTCTGAAAAGAGGAAAAAAATGGACTTCCAAGAGAATCTGTAATCATGATTTGTATTCCAGTTGCTCAGGGTTTCAAATTTACAATATCTGAAAAATCTTGGAACTTCCAAGCGAAGAAAGAAGTTCATATAAAAATTGGTCTCTGGACATTGATAACCCTAAGAATCTCTGACAGAAGAAACATTTTTTAAAAATCACTAAAAATAAGTTTATTTTTTTAAAAAGAAGCTACGAGATACAAAAGTTATTGATCTACAGTGAGTCAACAGACACAACAAACAGTATTATATTCCTAATCACCAAAGGATGCATCTGTATGACAACAGTTATGTAGTTTAAAATATAAACTAGTATCATTTACAGATCCATATATAATCAGTGAAAGTATAAAACACAATAGGTATTAATCATGCAACTTAAGAATAGTGGCTAATTCTTCAAAAAGAAAAAGGCAGGAATAGAATGTTAAAAAAAAAAAAAGATGAAGAACTGATCCAGTTTTTTTTTTTTTAATTTTTTTTTTCAACATTTATTTATTTTTGGGACAGAGAGAGAGACAGAGCATGAACGGGGGAGGGGCAGAGAGAGGGAGACACAGAATCGGAAACAGGCTCCAGGCTCCGAGCCATCAGCCCAGAGCCCGACGCGGGGCTCGAACTCACGGACCGCGAGATCGTGACCTGGCTGAAGTCGGACGCTTAACCGACTGCGCCACCCAGGCGCCCCAAACTGATCCAGTTTTAAGGAGGATTGAGCAACGTGACAAATGGGTACAACACCTGATCTTGGCTTAGAGGTTTTCGCTTTAAAGACGTTCGTGGAATAATTGGGAAAGCTTGAAGGAACTTTCTGGAAAAGGATATACGGAAGTTTTTGTACTATTCTTGCAACTTTTTTCTTGGGGTACAACACCTGATCTTGGCTTAGAGGTTTTTGCTTTAAAGACATTGGTGGAATAATTGGGAAAGCTTGAAGGAACTTTCTGGAAAAGGATATACGGAAGTTTTTGTACTATTCTTGCAACTTTTTTCTTGGTCTGAAATTGGTTCAATATGAAAAAATTGTTTTTTCAAAATAAGAGGATTGGTTCCAGTTCAACACGTAAGACGATCCTTACCTCACCTCTTCCCATAGGCATACCACATCTACAGCCACATATGGAATAATTTCCTCTGAAAAAACCTAAAGGCTGGCTGAGCAAAAACTACACATTGGGAAAACAAGAAAAAAGCCACACTGAAGCAGGTAAAAAAGGCTGGGCACAATCTTGCCATATACCTCACCCCAAGTGTGGCAACCTATAATCAAGAGGAAAATTCATAACCTGGAGCTTGTTCTTAAAGAGCAAAGGGTATGAACCCCATATTTGGCAACCCAACTTTAAAGACTTGCACCTGAGAGACAAGCTCCCAAAACACGTGGCTTTGAAAACCAATGGGGCTCATGCCACAAGACTGCAGCAATCTAAGAAACGGATCTCAAGGGGCTCACATGCTTGGACTCATCCCAGGGCCCAGCTCAGAAGAGCTAATAGCACTCAGATTTTAAGTGAAAGAGACTCACCTGCTTATATGAAAGCACTGGCCTGAGGGGCAGACATCTAATTTGACATACACACGCTGAAACCTTCTCTGGGGACACAGACTGATGGGCACCATCATTACACTCTCCTTCAGCCTTGCTCCAGCCAACAGGTGCCAACGTGTTCTTTTTTCCAACAAGCACCATCTTTATGTTTCCCTCACTTTGCACTAGCTGGTGGACGTCATCTTTGGGCTCTCTCACTGCCTTGCCCTAGCCTACAGTCACAAACTCGTTTTCTTTTTCTAGTGCCATCTTTACATTCCCCTTCTCCCTTGCTACAGCTGGTGAGCACCATCTTCATTCTATCCTGTCGTACACTAGCACATCGGTAACTCCCGGAAGCTAGTTTTTACACGTCTGGTGCTCTGATTTGTGCTGCTGCTACCCAGAGGATGCTCCTTGATCACCTGGCTCTGAAGCCCGGGGAGCTTGCATTCCTGGGTCCCATGGGGCTATAACAATCAAAGAGTTCTTGGTAGGATACCACCCCTAGGATGGTGGGTGCACAGACAACACACTGAAGCACATCCCCAGTCTTTCTACAAAGAGGTTTATTACTTAACCTGCAGTTTTCAGCCTGAAGGACAGCCTTCAGGTGTGGCACACACCTGGGGGCCTGTGGAGGCCCCAGGGAACTAATCCAGTGGATGCCATCTTTGCATTCTCCCTCTGCCTCACTACAGCTTGCCAGAATCACCTGTAAAAGACCTTATATATTTGTCTGGAGCCACAATTTTTGTGACTACTGCCCAGAGGATACCTCCAGATTGTCTATCTCTGGTGGCCAGCAGGGCTTATGCTTGAAATCCCAAAGGACTGTGTATATTTGCTGCCTGAAGGTCTAGCATCCAAATCAGCCTGAATCTAGGTGCTGATTGAGATCCTCACCTTTGGGACACTGACAGGTTTTGGCACACCCTCAACTACTGGGAGCTATTAAAAATATAATAAGCTGTAATTAGCAATTACAAAGGTTTGGGAGACAACTCAAGCTAGGGCAGGGTTGAATGACAATGTTCATCTCCTACCCAAGGCCATTACTTCAAGACTGAGAGAGGTGTATCTTTCATCTAATACATAGAAACTAAGAGAGTCAAGTGAAATAAAGAAAGGGAGGATATGTTTCAAACAAAAGAACAAGATAAAACCTCAAAAAAAAACTTAATGAAGCAGAGATAACTAATTTATCTGACAAAGAGTTCAAAGTAATGGTCATACAGATGCTCACCAAACTTGGGAGAAGAATGAATGAACATAGTGCAAACTTCAACAGACAGAAAATCTATGAAAAGTACTAAACAAAAGTCACAGAGCTGAAGATTCTGAACTAAATAACTGAACTAAAAAAATAGACGAGAGGTGTTCAACAGCAGAGGAGATGAAGGCAGAAAAAGGTTCAGTTAATTCGAAGACAGGACAGTTGACTTCATCCAACAAGGACAGCAAAAAGAAAATATAATGAAAAGAAGGGAATATAGCTTATGGTACTTATGGAACAACATAAAACAGACTAACATCTGCATTATAGGACTCTCAGAAAGAGAACAGAGAAAGGGGTGAAAAATTTTTTGAAGAAATAATGCCTGAAAAGTTCTTTAACCTGGAGAAGGAATCAGACATCCAGATCCAGGAAGCTCAGAGAGTTCCAAATAAGATGAACCAAAAGAGACCCACACTAACACACAGTATAATTAAAATGTCAAGTCAAGGGCACCTGGGTGGCTCAGTCAGTTAAGTGTCAGACTTTGGTTCAGGTCATGATCTCACAGTTTGTGACTTCAAGCCCCACACTGGGTCTCTGCTGTCAGCATGGAGCCCGCTCTAGATCCTCTGTCCCTTTCTTTCTCTGCCCGTCCTCCACTAATTCTCTCTCTCTCTCTCTCTCTCTCTCAAAATAAACAAAAAAATAAATTAAATAAATGTCAAAAGTCAAACAAAAGGAGAGAATCTTAAAAGCCACAAGAGAAAAACAACTTGTTATGTACAAGGGAAACGCCACATGACTACAAGCAGATTTTTTTTTGGTAAGAATTTTGCATGCCAGAGGGGGTGGCACAATATATTCAAATCACTGAAAGAAAAACTTTCAACCATGAATACATGAATAGTTATCACTCAGAACTGAAGAAGAGATCAAGAGTTTTCTAGACAACCAAAAGCTAAAAAAGTACATCACCACTAAACTGGCTTTACATAAAATGGCAAATGTACTTCGTTAAGCTGAAAAGAAAAAATGCTAGTTAGTAACAAGAAAATATATGAAAGAATAAATTTCACTGGAAAGGTAAATATATACTGAAGGTAATGGATTAAATGCTTATAAAACTAGTATGAAGGCTAAAAGACGAAAATAAAAATAACTAAAACTATAATAATTAGTTAAGGGATACACAGAATAAAAAGATGTAAAATGTGACATCAAACACATAAAACAGAAAGGTAGGACAGTAAAAATGTAGAGCTTTAGAATGCAATCAAACTTAAGTTATCAACTTAAAATAGACTGCCATAGGTACATAGGTTGTTACACATAAGTAACATGATAACCACAAAGGAATATTCTATAGTAGATACACAAAAAAATAAGCAGAAAAGAATCTATGCATACCACTAAAGAAAGTCATCAAACCACCAGCAAAAGAGCAAGAGGGGGAAAAAAGGAATAGAGGGGAACTACCAAACAGCCAGAAAACAATTAAAAACAATTACGTACATAATTACAGTAGCTACTTTAAATGTTATGGACTAAATTCTCTAACTAAAAGACACAGAATAGTTAAATGTAACAAAACAAGATCTATAAATATGCTGCCTACAGGAGACTTCAGATGTAAGGACACATACAGACTGAAAGTGAAAGAATGAAAAGGAACTCCATGCAAATGAAAACAAAAAACAAAAACAAACAAAACAAAAAACAAAAATAAAACAAACTGGGGTAGCTATATTTATATTAGACAAATTAGATTTTAAAACAAAGACTTTAATAGGAGATAAAGGGCATTACATAATGATCCAGGGGTCAATCCAACAAGAGATTTTAACATTTGTAAATATTTATGCATCTAATATAGGAGCACCTAAATATATAAAGCAAATATTAATAGATCTAAAGGGAGAAATAGACAGCAATACAATAATGGTGGGTACTTTCCCCATTTACATCAGTGAATAGATAATCCAGACAGAAAATCAATAAGGAAACATTGGCCTAAATGACATATTAGACCAGATGGACTTAACATATGTATATAAAACATTCCACCCAAAAGCAAAAGAATGTGAGAATACATATTCTTCTCAAGTAGACATGGAACATTCTCCAGGATAGATGACATGTTAGGCCGCAAAACAAGTCTTAATAAGTTTACAAAGATTGAAATTATATCAAGCATTTTTTCTGAACACAATGGTATGAAACTAAAAATCAATTACAAAAAGAATACTGGAAAACTTACAAACATGTGGAGATTAAATACAATGCTGTTAAACAACCAATTGGTCAAAGCAGAATTCAAAAGAAAAATCAAAAAATGCCTGAGACAAATGAAAATGAAAATACAACAGACCAAAATTTATGGGATGCAGCAAAAAGAGTTCTCACAGGGAAGTTCATAGCAATAAATGCATACTTCAAAAAAAAAAAAAAAAGAAAAGAAAAATCTCAGTCTAACTTTACAGTTCTAGGAACTATAAAAATAAAAACAAAACCCAAAGTTAGTAGAAGAAAGGAAATAAAGATCAGAGTGGAAATAAATAGAGACTAAGAAGACAATAGACTAGATCAATGAAACTAAGAGCTGGTTCTTTGACAAGATAAACAAAATTGAGAAACCTTTAGCCAGACTTACCAAGAAAAAAAGAGAGAAGACTTGAATAACAAAAACCAGAAATGAAAGAGGAGATGCACAACTAATACCACAGAAATACAAAGGATCATGAGAGATTACTATGAACAATTATATGCCAACAAATTGGACAACCCAAAAGAAATGAACACATTCCTACAAACATACAACTTACCAAGAAGAAACAGAACATGAAGAACAGAACACCTTAACAGAACACCTTCTTATCATGAAGAAACAGAACACCTGAACAGACTAATTACTTGTAAGGAGATAGACTCAGCAATCAAACCCCCCCCCCCAACAAACAAAAGTCCAGGAACAGACAAATTCACTGGAGAATTCTATCAAACAGTCAAAGAAGAGTTAATAGTGACTCTTCTCAAAATTCTCGCAAGAAATAGAAGATAGAATGCTTCCAAACTCATTTACAAGGCCAGTATTACCCTGATACCAAAACCACACAAGGACACCACAAGAAAAAAAAGTTACAGGCCAATATCCCTAATGGACATAGATGCAAAAGTTCTCAATAAAAATTAGCAAACCAAATTCAACAATACATTAAGGATCATACACCAGGTTCAAGTGGGATTTATTCCCCCAATGCACAGATGGTTCAACTTCTGCAAATCCATCAATGTGATACACTACATTAACAAAATGAAGCATAAAAATCATATGATCACCTCAATGGTTGCAGAAAACGTACTTGACAATATTCAACATCCATTCATGATTAAAACACTCAACAAAACAGGTTTGCAGGGAACATATCTCAACATAATAAAGGCCATATATGAAAAACCTACAGCTAACATCATATTCAACGGTGAAGAATTGAGTTTTTCCCTAAGATCAGGAACAAGACAGGGATGTCCACTCTCACCATTTAATTCAACATAGTACTGCAAGTCCTAGCCACAGCAATCAGAAAACATAAAGAAATAAAAGACATCCAAATTGGAAAGGAAGAAGTAAAATAGTCACTATTTACAGATGACATGATATTACATATAGAAAACCCTGAAGACTCCACCAAAAAACTGTTAAAATAAAGAAACTCAGTAGAAATTCAGGACACAAAATTAATATACAAAAATCTGTTGTGTCTCTATACAATGATGATGAACTGACAAAAAGAGAAATTAAGAAAGCAACCCCATTTACAATTTCATCAAAAAGAGTAAAATACCTAGGGATAAATTAAAACTAAAGAGGTGAAAGATCTGTATATTGAAAACTACAAGACATTAATGAAAGAAACTGAAGAAGACGCACATAAATAGAAAGATATTCTGTACTCATGGATTGGAAGAATCGGTATTGTTAGGAGCACCTAGGTGGCTCAGTGGGTTGAGCATCTGACTCTTGATATCCTCTCAGGTCCTAATCTCACAGTCGTGGGATCGAGCCCCATGTCAGGCTGTATGCTGAACATGGAACCTGCTTGGGATTCTCTCACTCCCTCTCTCTGCTCCTCCCCTCACCCAGTATAAATAAATATTAAAAAAATAAAGAATCAGTATTGTTAATATGTCTATACTACCTAAAGCAATATACAGATTCAATGCAATCTCTACCAAAACTCCAATGGCATTTTGTACAGAACTGGAACAATCCTAAAAGGTATATGGAACACAAAAAACCCCAAATAGCCAAAGCAATCTTGAGAAAGAAGAACAAAGCTGGAGGCATGCTCTCTGATTTCACACTGCATTACAAAGCTACAGTGATCAAAACAGTATTCTCAAAAAACAAGCACATAGATCAATGGAACAGAATAGATAGCCTAGAAATAAATGCATACATATATGGTCTACTAATTTATGAAAAATGAGCCAAGAACAATGGGGAAATAGTATTTTCAATAAACAGTGATGGTAAAATTGGACAGCTACATGCAACAGAATGAAACTGGACTACTATATTACACCATAAGTAAAAATTAACTGAAATGAATTAAAGACTTATACAGAAGACTTGAAACCATAACACTCCTAGAAGAAAACATAGGCAGTAAGTTCATTGACATAGGTCTTGGTAATGATTTTTTTTTCAATTTGACACCAAAACAACAAAAGCAAAAATAAACAAGGGGCACTATATCAAACTAAAAAGCTTCTACACAGAAAGGAAAACGTCATCAAAATGAAAAGGCAACCTACTGAATGGGAGAAAATATTTGTAAGTCATATGTCCAATAAGGGTTAATAGCCAAAATATATAAAGAACTCATACAATTCAATAGCAAAAAAAAAAAAAATCCAATTAACAAATGGGCAGAAAATCTGAGTAGACATTTTTCCAAAGAGAACATACTGATGGCCAACAGGGACATGAAAAGATGCTCAACATCATTAATCATCAGGGAAATGCAAATCAAAACTGCTACCTCACACCTGTTAGAATGGCTATTTTCACAAGTCAGGAAACAACAAGTGTTGGAAAGGATGTTGATAAAAGAGAACAACTGTGAACTGTTGGTTTGTATGTAAACTGGTGCAGCTACTCTGGAAAATAGTATGGAGATTCTCCAAAATTTAAAAATATAACTCTTATATGATCCAGCAATTCCACTCCTGGGTATTTACCAAAAAAAAAAAGAAGAAGAAGAAGTACTAACTCAAATCTGCACCCCCATGTTCCTTCATTACAGCATTATTTACAATAGCGAAGATATGGAAATAACCTAAGTGTCCATCAGAGGATGAATGGATAAAGAAAATATGACATGTGACATGCAAACACACACACACACACACACACACACACACACACACACCGTGGAATATTATTCAGCCATAAAGCGAATAAAATCTTGCCATTTGTGACAACATAGATGGCCTTCTTATGCTAAGTGAAATAAATCAGAGAAAGACAAATACTATATAATCTCACTTATATGTGAAATCTAAAAACAACAACAGCAAAACCCAAGCTCACAGATACAGGGAACTGACTGGTGGTTGCCGGGGGGGCTCGAAGGAAGAAACAGATGAAAGGGGTCAAAAGGCACAAATGTCCAATTATAAAATAAATAAGTAATGGGGATGTAATGTACAGCATGGTGAATATAGCTAGTAATACCATACTGCATATTTGAAAGTTGCTAAGAGAGTAGATCTTAAAAGTTTTCACCACACAAAAACAATTTTTACTACCTTTTTATTTTTTTAATTTAAATTTTAGTTAACATACAGTGCAATATTGGCTTCAGGAGTAGAATTCAGTGATTCATCACATACAACACCTAGTGCTCATCACAACAACTTCCCTCCTTAATACCCATCACCCATCTAGCCCATCCCTCCCATCCACCTCCCTCCATCACCCCTCAGTTAGTTCTCTATCATTAAAAGTCTCTTGTAGTTTGTAACATGTTGGGGGGCGGGAAGGAAAAAAAAATTTGTAACTTTACACATGGCGATATGGATGGATATTAACTAGACTTACTGTGGTGATCATCTTGCAATGTATATAAATAGTAAACCATTATGTTGTACACTTGAAACTAATGTAATATATGTCAATTATACCTCAATTTAAAAAAAGAAAAGGAAGACGAAGATGAGAAATAGTGCACAGAAAAAAAATTGTCAGGATCTGATCTGTTGGACGTGATAAAGAAGAGGAAATAATCATAGGGGACTGGGATTTTTAGCTTAGGTGACTTGGTGCATATAATTCAATTTACCATTACAGGAAATCCAAGAAGAAAAACAACATTAAAGAAAAGGAAACTCAGCGCTGGAAATATTTAAGCGCTGTAGTTGGATGTTTAGATAGGAGAGGAGGGGTATAAAAAAAACTGTATACATCTTGATTTGCTTATTCATTTAACAAATGGAGAATCCACTGTGTTGCTGGGAATGTAGACCATAAAAGTATAAAAATTAACAATAAATGGTTTCTGCCCTTGAGGACTCAATCCAGTAAGAGAAATGGAATCTACCTGTTAGCAAAGGATAGACTGGGGGGGAGCACGTTCCCATCGGATGATGGGTTCATTCTCAACCTCAGGCACACATTAGAATCACCTGGAGGAGCTTCTAAACATCCCAATGCCCAGTCCACATTCTGGGGGAGGGGATGAGGCACCAGTGGTTGCTTAAACTCTCCAGGTGATGCCAATGCACAGCCAAGATTAAGAGGCAATAGCTTGACTCAGAAGACAACACCTAGGATACTTTTCCTTTGAAGCATTTGGTAATAATGATGAGTGTGCAGAGGGTGGGGGTGGAAAGGATAAAAGGTGGAAATAAGGGAATTTGATTGAAGGAGCTGCCAAATAGCTTTATGATATATAGTTTCTCTGTAAAGAAAAAGTATCAAAGGCTGAGAGTAAGGGTATATGAGAATAAAGTAGGAATCTTAAGGAGAGTGGTGAAGTTTTGCAGTAGGGTCTGCAGAGAGAGTGAAAAGGAGTTGATTAGGAAGAAGTAAAAGCATTTCTAGGCAATTAAAGGTTCAATGGAAATAGGCAATCATGCATTGGTAGTAGCATCCACCTACAATGTTGTGCAATTTTCCCCTAACAACGCTTGACAGTTTGAGAGCATGAACAGAGAAAACATTCATCTGGGAACGTAGGCTGATGGACCAGAAGGATGATGGGAACTGTGAGTTCTGGAGAGAGTTAAAAATCGGTAAATAGTAATGAGTCATGGGACTGTAGCCCTTGATGATAGTAAGAACACACTAAATGAGTAAAGGAATCAGAGAGGCCAAATGAGAGGCAATTTTGGCCAAAATGAGATTTCTAAATTTAAGATTTCAAGATAGCAGAGTACAGGAAAAGTTTTGATAACAGAATCTTAATTGTTCTTCCTACCTGTCTTTGTCCCTCCCCAATTGATTAGCCACACTGCAAACATGTTATAAATTAAAAGCCTGATCATCTCTCCCCACCATCAAACCTCATCCTTCCAGATAAATTCAATCAAAAGCCAGCCTAAGAAGTCTTAATTATCACTATCACCTCTCTTACCCTACTAATACCCCCTTCCTCTCACTCTCACCCAATCCTACACAAACTTTTATACTTTATAGTTTTCAGACTGTGTTTTACTTTGCAAATCATCTTTTAATCCATATTTCAACAACCTTCCCAAAATACTTGATTCTGGCATTTCTTGTTTCCTTACTTTTAATGATGGTTTCTTTGGGGGAAATTCTTTAGGCTACTTGCCCATTTTTGTGAAGGTTTATTTAGTTAAAACCAGATAGATAATGTAATTTACAGATACACTTAATCAGCCACACTGTATTATGTTATCATAAGCTGATGCAAATAATCAAAGGAAATTACTAATTTCAACTCTTCCAAGTTGAGAAGTTCCCATTATTCTCTTAAGATCCTCATTTACTATCTGTGACATGTGTCTATCTGGTAAATGTAAAGTGAGAACACCAGTGTCAATCTATATTTTCTTAAAAACTTAGTGAAACAAATTTTTTTCTATTTGTTAGATAAAATACAAACCAACCTTCCAATATTTTTTCAGCACCCCAGTGGATCATATTGCACACCCCAATGAGGTACATATAAACCACCACTTTAGATGTCACTGGTCTAGGTATGAGGTAATGAACATCTTGTCAGCCACTAACAAAAAAAAAAATTAAAATGCATATCATACTACCTACAATACCATTTTAATAAAGGTTTTATTTATTTTTTAAGCCAAAAATTTGGGGGAAGATTTCAGGTATTCAACACTTTGTATGATCTTAAAAACATCACTTTCATAATACTTTGTATTGGAATAAGAAGTTACTATAAGGAACAGATTAAAGAAAGCATTAAAAGGTAATCTAGAACCCTTACAGAAAGACCTACCATCCAAATTAGAATTCAAGTTACTAAGTACAGGCTGGAAGTGAACGTTTAAGAGCATTTTGGATTCCTCCTAGGCATTTCATCACATTGTACTTATTCAATTTCTGTCTTAGGAATTATTTATAAACTCCCATGAGAGCAAGGGCTATCTGTCTTGTTGCCTGCTATATTCCTAGCCACAAGAATAATGCCATGCGGCACAGAGTAGATATCCAAAAAATATTTACTGAATGAATGCATAAAAGAATGAAGTGGTATAAATATGGATTAAGAAACTAATCAAAGAAAAGAGAACAGGGGCACATGGGTGTCTCCGTCGCTTAAGCTTCCAACTTCAGCTCGGGTCATGATCTCACCAGTTCATTGGTTTGGCCCCGTAGTGGGTTCTGCACTGACAGCTCAGAGCCTGAAGCCTGCTTCAAATTCTATGTCTTTCTGTCCCTCCCCTGCTTGTGCTCACTGTCTCTCTCTCTCTCTCTCAAAGAGAAATAAACATTAAAAAAGAGAGAAAACAAAAAAAAGTGCTGAACATTGAGTTTAAGGAATACCTGCATTAAAGCCATCAGAAGTGCCAGCAGAGTCGAATGGGAAAGTCTAGGAGGTACTGGGAAAGCCAACAATAAGGGCCTGGAAAGGGGTGTATTGCTGGGAAGGCACTGAATACAGTCACTGTGGAAGTCTGAGAAAAGGCCAATGAGTTTATCATGAACAGAACAGGCAACCTCAAGAATGCTGTTTAGGTATAGTTACAGAAATAGAAGTCAACTGCATTGAATCAGGCAGGAAACGGATAGTAAGTTAATACAGGCAACACACGAGTCTTATGAATTTGTGAAACGAGAGAAACAGTATTAAAACTCTAAAGGGCTCAACAAAAAGAAGTGACTTATTTTTCAAGTTAGGAAGATCTACATGTTTGAGGACAGGATTCAGAGTTTTTTCCTATAATGGTGGACACAGTTTTGTGATTCTAAACTAGAATGGACATAAATGATGGCAAACATTTATTGTGAAGACAGACATCTGGAAAGAGAGAAAGTGCATTTCCACATAAAAACCGAAAATAGACAATAAATGAAAAACAGGATTCCTGATTACATATTTCCTTTTCCATATTTCTGGGAAAATAGGTTGAGATGAAATATACATGCAGCAATTTTGGTCTTGGAGACCCATTCTATTGGAGTTACCTTAGAAAGAAGTGGTTGTTTCTGTCACCACCACAGAGAATAAAAGAATACAAATATTTATATGAATCTGCTGTTCTTTATGTCTTCAGGAACTAATCTTTCAGCCGTTAACAATAGCTACTGCTTCTCTGCTGCTTCAGTAAAACATGAGCTCATTTCATTGCCTGCTGGGCCTGTATTTTCCCAGCCCTAATGTAACAAAAGGAAACAGTGACAAAAAAAAAATAACATGGAGTGTTTTATTCTTGAAATACTGTCTCTCCCTCTGTGCTATCTCCTGTTTTAACTTAGTTCAAGCATAGGTCGTATCGTGAGAGCTGCTTTGGAAGTTACTTGGCATTATGGGCTTTTGAACAGATTTCACTTCATATTTTCATTTGTTATTAAAATTCCCCACACTGAATGTTAAGGGTTAAGAGTTATTCCATCTCACTCACCATTTTATACTTCCTTGTGTCTCCCACCTGGCACTTTGTATCCCCCATCACCGTACTTTGCACACAGTAGGCGGCTTGTGTTGCTCGAATAATCCAGCGTGGGCTTGCTGCCTTAAGGCACTCAAATCCCCCCGCAGCAGCAAATAGTTAACGGAGCTTCTGGTGGGGGTGAAGGGCCCGAAGATTGTCAAGTAACCCAACTGAGAGCTCCTTGAGACCAGGGACAGTTTTGTTCAGTACGGTATGTCAGTCCCTGATTCAGTCCTGGTACACAGAAGATTCTCAATAATCCTTAATGAACAACACACTCAGTGGGAACTATAAACTCAGCCCTGCTCAGCAAACGTAAATCGAGTGCCACCAGGCGTCAGGGATCAGCGGGGCGTGGCTGCTACAAGATGCTAAGGAGTTATCTGTTGGTTGTAATTTCACAATATCGTCATCTGTGCTACAATTTTCATATTTTCCCTTGAAACAAAACGGGGGATTTGGGTTGTCTCTGCTCTCAGTTTTCAGCGGCTAACCTGCAAACCAGGGCCCCCACGCCTCACTACTCACTTCTGGGAGCTAACATGCCCCTCCCTCCGGTGGAGCTGGCCGAGCTTCCGGCGCGCCCCGCGACTGCGCCGTGGCGATCCAGAAGGGGTCGCTGTTCCCGCGACAACCTCTGAAAAGGCTCCACCCCGCGGCCGGCGGGGCTTCCTCCGTCCGGGACCCCGCCCCATACAGCTCATTACCAGTCCATCAGTCTCCTTCAAGCTTTCGGCCGCCAGCGCCGACGCTAGCGCCAGACTCGGCGGAGCAGGCCCGACGTCTCGGCCGCCCCCGCCGCCACCCGGGCGCGCGGCCCGCCCCGCTCGTTCTCTCCCCTCGCCCCACCCTCTCGCTTCCCCCTCGCGGAAACGACAGCTGCTGCGGCGGGGCTGGCGCCGCCTCCCTCCACCTACCACGTCTGCCCCCGCCACTCTCGCCCGGTGCCCCAGCCCGGCCTCAGCGCCTCCCCGCTAAGTCAGCCGGCAGCTCCGCCCGGCTGCCGCCGCCCAGGATGAACATCATGGACTTCAACGTGAAGAAGCTGGCGGCGGACGCGGGCACCTTCCTCAGTCGTGCTGTGCAGGTACCGCGGTGGGGGGGAAAGGGTGGCGCCCGAGAGGGCCGAGGAGGGGCCGGGCCAGGCGGCGGCGCTCCCCGCACCCGACCACACAGACCGGCTGGCAGGCCTGCGGCCGGAGGCCTGGATGATGGGCGCGGCCTGGTGCCCCCTCCGGGCACGGCGGCGGTTTTCTGCCCCCTTCCAGTTCAACTGCCGCTTCCCCGGAAGCGAGGCGGGGTGGGGAGAGGGTGCGGAGCTTCCTCCGCCCCGGGAGGACACCTTGAATTCGGCTCCGGACCGAGAGACAGCACCGCCCGCCTTTCTGGCCCCACATCGCCAGGGCTGGTGTGGCCGCCCTCCCGGGGAGGGCAAAGGCCCTGCTAGCCCGGCGCGGTAACGAGAGAGACGGGCCTTTCTTGCACCACCCCCACCCTTTCCTTTCGTCTCTCTCCCTCTCCTCGCCGAGTCCAAGAAGGAAGTTTCCTTTTCCTGCCCCTGAACCGAAAGAGCTGCCAGCGCAGTTCCTTCCAGCCCTCTCTCTCCCTGAAAGGAAGGTCCCTGGGCTTAGGGCGGTCCGCGGGCGAAATGGAGATCGTCGGTTGGCGTCCATACTCTGCCAAGGCCTTGGGAAGCCTGGAGTTTGGGGGTTCCCACCTCGTTCTCAAAATGAGGAGCATCGGCAGCAGGACAAGGAGACGCTGGAGGGGAAGATTCGCGTTATGCGTGTTGTCAGAGTTGTTATATTTCAAATACACTGTAAGGGGGAAATTTAGCCGTCTTGCGGCATTCCGCAGTCAAGGAAGTGTCAGCACTCGGGAACTTGGACAGTTTTCCCCAGCTATCACCCACATTATGTCAACTCGGTTAAATCTATGAACAGATGTAAATTTCACCACAACATGAGTTATAAACAGTCTGGTGCTTAAATTAATGACATAGTCATAGTAGCAACAACATTCCCTTTTGTAAAGAGAAAACAAAAATAATTTTCTAATACACATACCAAACTGATACTGAAATGTAAGTCAGTTGCACTGCCTTATTACTTTTCTCCTTTACCCCAGTTTCATTGGTGGAGTTGATCTTACATTGCATTATTCTTGGCAAGAGAATGGTAGAAGTCAAGCTAGGTAATAGCTGCCTATATTGTGAAAAAAAACTGTCAAACATATGCAAGGCATTTGACAGATTATCTACTGTCCTTTCTGTAACTTTGCCAGATAGATGCTGTTAACCCCTTTTATATATGAGGAAACAGCCTCGTAGAGGTTAAGTTACTTGTTTAACGTGCATGGCTAGTAAATAGCCAAGTGCTGCCTGATCTACTACTCATTGAAAGCTGCTTCTCTCTTCCAGAGTAGGCATTGCAGATATAGAATATAGAATGTTGCAGACTGGAGAGACTTTAAAGATCATCTAATACAATCTGAGCATTTCAATAACACTTAAGCAGATAATACTTAAGGCAGTGGGAAATTCCTTCTAGGTGTTGATTTCTAAGTTCCAAAATCTGCATGGTGAGTAATAAGCTAGCTGCCTTAACCCTTATCTCCTCCTCCTTCATTAAAATATAAGCTATAGATGGTTCATTTGGCCTGGATGGCTCGGTTAAGCGTCTGACTTCAGCTCAGGTCATGATCTCAGGTTTGGTGAGTTCGAGCCCCTCATAGGGCTCTGCCGTCAGCGCCAAGCCTGCTTCAGATCCTCTGTCCCCCCTCTCTCTCTGCCCCTTCCCTGCTTGCTCTCTCTCAAAAATAAATAAACATTTTAAAAATAAAACATATGCTATATTGTAAAGACATTGGTTAAAATGATTTATTGATTTAAATTAGCCTACTTCCGATAGTTAAAAGACAAGTGCAAGGAGAGTAAGTGGTTGAGAGTCTGAAATGATTTGATTTGTGAGACTTAATGTTGACTGAAAAGAGGCCTTCAATATTTTTTATTGCTGATTCCCAAAGATTTTGTTTGCCGAGCAGAGATTTGATGTTGTATTGCCACCCTTTTAAAGAGAGATGTATTTTCAGGTATAGAATCCACAGTGCTTAAATAAGACACATGTACTAGAATTTGATTGATTGATTGGTTGATTTTTAGAATTTGATTTAAATTGTTAGTAGACTTGATTTAAAAAATAAATTTAGCGGGCGCCTGGGTGGCTCAGTCGGTTAAGCGTCCGACTTCAACTCAGGTCACAATCTCGCGGTCTGTGAGTTCGAGCCCCGCGTCAGGCTCTGGGCTGATGGCTCAGAGCCTGGAGCCTGCTTCCGATTCTGTGTCTCCCTCTCTCTCTGCCCCTCCCCCGTTCATGCTCTGTCTCTGTCTCTAAACGTTAAAAAAATTTTTTTTTAAATAATAAAAAAATAAATCTAGCAAAGCTCTCAAAAGATGTACTTTTCAGATGGATTTTAATTGCTCATTGCTTCAAATCCTTTAGTTTTTAAATTCTGTCCTAATCTTAGCTATCAAATTATTCTCAGTACTAAATACTTAAGTGCCTACTGCCGTGTCTGTCTTACACTACTATTTTGGACTCTGGTGATACACTGGTGAATAAAATCAGCAAAATACCTGTTCTCGTAGAGCTTATAATCTAGCAAAAGACAAATTAGTAAATACATCAGGTGGTGATAAAGAAAAAGGCCAGAAGTGATATGTTAATGGCGGGGATGGTGGTTTTTGCCAGGTTGTATAGATATATGATTCAGGACAAGTCTTTCCAACAGGATCAAATTCCAAGAGACCTCAAGGAAGTGACCATTCCAATTTTGTGGAGGAAAGGCATTTTAGGCAGAGGGAAAAAGTATGAAGACCCTGAGGTTCTGGGTTACCAGGGTTATCAGTTAGGGAGCTGTGGCCATAGGATAGGCAAAAGGTGATATTGACTTAGGTGACAGTAATAGCAGGGAAGATTCAGAACCTATTCAGTATTGCTTCTCAAATTGGCTTGAGGCTAGGAGGGAAAGATGTGTTATGGATGACTATGAGGTTTTGGCTTGAGATATACTGAGAAGGGAAAAATTTCAGGAGGAACAGACTCCTTAAATATTATCTTTTTCTATTAAGTCTGTATTTCTTAGAAATAGATTCTGAAATATTTATGTAGAAGCTATATTATATCTGAGGATTGCTTTAAAATATTCTAGAAGAGAAAAAGGGAGTAGTTGAAACAATGGCAGAATGTTCACAGTTATGAAGCTGAGTTTCAATATACTATTATACTTTTGAATGTTTGACCTTTTACACAGTACTATTTTTTTAATTATGTAAGAAGAAAAAGATGATTCCAAAATGCAACATGTGAAATTTGGAATGCTGTGTAGTAATTTTCAACAAAAACACTCCTTTGTCATTTTGCTATTTAGTTAATAACTGAATTCCCAGTCTAAATTGAGTTGACATCAGTATAGTGCCAAGTGCCAAGTTTCATGCTAAGAATAGGGTAAGAGCTATGCCAGTTACTCATTATAAGTAATAAAAACAGTAGGAATGGAATTCAGCTTTCACATTTCTAAATAATAATTTCTATTCAAATCGAATTATACCTTAAGGAATAGGTCATGCTCTTGGTGGCCAACTGCCATATCTTTTTTTCATTGTACTTAAAAGTTTTCAGATTAAAAAGTAAACATTCCCTGTTTTAAAAAAGAGAGACTATTAAACATACAAATTGGTTCCATCACTCTACTCTCTTATAAAATATATGGGAGCACAGGGGTGGCTCAGTCGGTTAAGGGTCCAACTGTTTGTTTCGGCTCAGGTCGTGATCACAACAGTTTGAGTTCAAGCACTGCGTTGGGCTATATTTATATGCCTTGCCACTTTGAAAGAATATTAAGGTAAAATGTATAAACCAGTAGGAATATTTATTCCATTTGGGTGCTTTTGTTGTTCTTAACTCCCTCAAAATAATAGAATACAAAAGCATCAGGTAATTTATCCTCCATAAATTGTTCCTTTATTAGGGTCTTAAAAGCCATTTAGTCTTAGTATCTGTCTTTTCAGTCCAGACTCCTTAGTTGAGTATTACATACTCCTTTCTGGCCTTGTCTTTTTTTTCCACTCATGTATACACACTGTATTCCTATCAAATTATTTTTTAATTTCCAAAATATCTTGTACTTTTCTAACTGTAGACTTTTGTTCATACATTTAAATTCCTCTTCAGTGCCCTCCACCCTCTCTCTGTGTAGTCTTTTCCTTCCCTCTCATGAAACTTCAGTCCATCTCAGACCCCAAGAGCTTGATGTGAAATCTTGTGTCATTTTTCAATTCTGTATGATCATTTGGCTTTTTTTTTCTTCTAATGAAGGTCCTTGGAGCTGTAAAATTCTATTACTCTATGGCTTTCACATCTTTATAAGTTTGTATGTCCTAAGGAATCAACTCTGTTTCTTATTCCCATCTCACAATATCCAACATCGTTCTTTTATTTATATAATTTTAGGGGGTACCTGGGTGGTTCAGTTGGTTGAGCATCTGACTTTTGATTTCAGCTCAGCTCGTGATCCCAGGGTCGTGAACCTCCACTCAGCACGGAGCCCACTTAAGATTCTCACTCCCTCTGCCCCTCTCTCCTGCTCGTGCTCGCTCTCTGTCTCTCTCTCTCTCTCTCAAAAAGAAAGAAAGAAAAAAGTTTCTGTCATTTTAGTCAGGCAGGATATCCATATTCAAAGTTTACTCTTTGAATCATTTAGTATGTTAAATAATTTGTTATTTTTATTAGCGTTTTTCTAACATTAAATCTGCTGAAGTTGAAGTTGACTAATGCCAGTCTAAAATTTTAAACTGTTTAATTTAACCTGTATTTATCGAGTACCTTCTAGGTGCTTGGCATTGAAGTACAAAAGTAAAGGAGACCTGGTCTCTGCCCTCATAGACTTCATAGGCTAACCCCAATTTATCATAATTAAGTATTTCATTCTTTGTAGTAAATATCCATTTTGTGAAGTACTATTCTGTTACTTCACTTGATAAATGTTCCAAGTGGACACATTTTTACTTCAGAATTGATATTGAAGCAAAATTTTGCTCACCATCTTTAAAATAAGACCATATTGTTTCTAAAAAAATATTTTCAACTTAAATTACTTAGGAGTTTAATTTTCTAATATTTCCTTTGAACTGCCTACTGAAGTTACTGTATAAACTTCATGAATGCCAGCTATTTTCTGAGGGGGAAAAAAAAGTCTTTAAAATTTAGTTGCAAGCTTGGCTTTCATCTCCAGTTTAATTTAGCAAACAATGGTGTGTCTGAGCCTAGAGGTAAAGATGAATATGCTGCTGTCCTCAACTAACTTCTGTGAGATCCTATCTGGATGGAATTCTAACATGACCACTCACCCAAGCCCTTTTGAAATCCTGTTTCTTCTATAGAATATAAACTGCAACAACTTCACCATCTCTCTCAAATTCTACTAAATAAAACGTCACATTCAAAGTCCATACATTTTCTGATTGTGTAAAAACTTTACATATTTAGTGTTACCCAAAACTTTTCACATCCTTTGGTGCTGTTGGTGTTAATTAACTGATAGAAGATGGTTGGTTAACCTGATGTTAATATAATCACCTATGAGCTTAGAACAGTAGTTCTCAGTCTTAGTTGCACTTAGAATTACCTCAGAAATCTTTACAGGCTGCATCTCAGTCTAGTTAAAGAAGAATCCTTGTGGTTGGATTTGGCATCATTGTTTTTGAAAGATTGCCCAGGTAATTCCAAAGAGCAGCCAAAATTGAGAATAAGTTGAGAAGGATCTAATTTTACAATTTACGAATTAATTATATTCAGAATTTGTGCTATACATTTTACCCTAAGAAGTTTAGATAACTTTTAAAATGTTACTTTACCCACTCAAATAATTGATGGTTAGAGTTCATACTAAATAGATGTCTTTCATCATACAGTCTTTTTGCTTGTGCTTTTATCTTTGTAGTAAAGCATGGTATAGAATCCTGTAGGCCAGATGCCTATCCTGTAGTAAAGAAAGGATCACAGTGTCTGGCATAATGTGGCTGACTCAAAGACAGTCCTTTCCTTAAAGAAATGTGTAAAGAAAATATGTAAAGAGAAGGGGATTATTAAGCTTTCGGTTCTCGTGTCATTTTACTATATTCCTAATGAAATCATTATGAAAGAATTGTACGTCAAATTACATTTTAGAGAACATTGGATTTGGACTTACAGGACATATTCTGACTTTCATTGTAGGTTGTTTTCACGAAAGTTTTTATTAAATGGTACTGCTAAAAGTTCATTAAAATGCTTAAAATCAAACTATAGGGTTTTTTTTGTGGGTGTTTTTTGTTGTGTTTTGTTTTGTTTTGAGAGAGAGAATGTGTGTGGGGGAGGGCCAGAGGGAGAAGGAGAGAGAGAACCTTAAGCAGGCTCCATGTTCAGCACTGAGCCTGTTGTTGGACCAGATTTCACCATCATGACCTGAGCTGAAATCAAGAGCCAGACGCTTGGCCTATTGAGCCACCCAGGTCCCCCTCAACTATTGTTCTTAACTAACAACTGGTTATCCTCAGAAGACTACAAACTTAGTAGTGATTTTGGACTTAAATATGTTGAAAACAAAAATTTTTTATTATTTTTTAATGTTTATTTAAACATTTCTGTTTAAATTTTTGAGACAGAGAGACAGAGCATGAATGGGGGAGGGTCAGAGAGAGAGGGAGACACAGAATCTGAAGCAGGCTCCAGGCTCCGAGCTGTCAGCACAGAGCCCGACGCGGGGCTCGAACTCACAGACCGTGAGATCATGACCTGAGCCGAAGTCAGATGCCTAACCGACTGAGCTACCCAGGCACCCCGAAAACAAAAACTTTTTAAAGTAAAATTTTAAATTTTTTGTAATTAGGGAAAGGATTTTTTTTTTTAATATTTATTTATCTTGAAAGAGAGTGAGCTAAAGAGGGACAGAGAGAGAGACAGAATACAAAGCATGTTCTAGGCTCTGAGCTATCATCACAGAGCTCAGCACAAGGCTTGAACCCACAATCTGTGAGATCATGACCTGAGCCAAAGTTGGACGCCTAACCGACCGAGCCACCCAGGCGCCCCAGGAATTTTGTGTTTTCTTTGGGTTTTTTTGGAAAGAAAAGGTCTTCTGTCTGTCTCAGAAGGGTGCCATTATTATAATTTCATGTTTGTGTTTAACCAGCATTCTTAAGATCATAAAATCCTTGATGGCAAAAGAACTGTGTCA
The DNA here is from genome assembly GCF_022079265.1 of Lynx rufus. Classification (NCBI taxonomy): domain Eukaryota; kingdom Metazoa; phylum Chordata; class Mammalia; order Carnivora; family Felidae; genus Lynx; species Lynx rufus. The sequence continues at coordinate 149,334,099 of NW_025814834.1, read as the reverse complement.
TATGCTGATTCTTTATCTCACTTACAATAGAAGAAAATATATACCCCATAAATATCTTTATTAACAATTTAAAACGCCTAAATTTAGCTGATGTAGCTCATTTTCTGTAAGCTTTTTTTAAAATATTTTAGAGAAAAATGTATGTATTAAATATACTATATTGTTAACTTAGTATGTCATACTTGCTGATTAATGATAGAAAAAAAATCCTTAAACCCCCACAGTAAAGTCATGGGAGATACTGTGTCTTTTACAATTATAAGTTTGAGTAATAAAATATAAATGTATAATTTCAACCTGAATATATAACATTTGCAGTGTGTTTCTGTACTGGCACCTTTCTTTTTTTTTTTTTTTTTTTTTTTTTTTTGCTCATTCTAGATAGGATTAAAGTTAACCTTAAGTTGATGGTTATTGAATATCATGTAAGAAGCAGAGGTGCACTATAGGATACAGCTGAACGGAGTGCTACGAACAAAGACACAGAGGCAAGGAAAAACAGAATATATTCATATAATGGTAGAAGAAAATACTAATTTTTTAAAATCAGCAACTATTTACTGAAAGTCACAGTATAAAGAGACTGTGATTTAAACAGATGTGAGATTGAATCGCAACACTGACACGTTAGGCAAAATGTTCATCACTACAGTTGTGATTCTTATCTATGTGTTATAAGAGTTTATTTTGGTTTTGGGTTTTAGGTTTTTTTAGTATTTGGTATAAAATGCACAGCTTGGTATATTGCATTTTCTAATTTATCTTAAGCCCTGACACTGTTAAAAATACGGAAGTATTTTCTAGAAGATTCATTAGCACCGCCTTTATACATGTTAGTTTTTTATAGAAGTCCTTAACAGGGGCGCCTGGGTCGCTCAGTTGGTTGGGCATCTGACTTCCCTGTTAAGGACTTCTATAAAAAACTAACGTGTATAAAGGCGGTGCTAATGAATCTTCTAGAAATGCAACTGGAAGATCAGTCATGAAAGGACTTTATACCCTTCCCTTAGATCTTTACATAGCCCATTTCTTATCATTTGCTCTTAGATCAGTTGTTACCTGTTCAGAGAAGCTGTTTCTCTAACCACCCACATCTCCCACCTTTCAAACTCCTGTTCCCCATTCCAGGACCAGGTTGCATATTCCTCTCCCTTTGAAGCCTTCCCTTATTCTCCTGCTTCTCCCTTTCCCTGCAGAATGAATTCTTCCTTCTTCTACACTCAAATTCATTAATTCACTCATTTAATTGTTCAGTCACTCAAAAAATAATAGGACCAACTTTTTCGGTCCTATATCCATTGTCTTTTTGTATCCTTATTATCGAATTGTTTACTTGTTTATTGTCTGTTCTATTAAAATGTAAGCTTCTAAGAGCAGAAACTTTGTTCTGGCTACTTAAACCCATGTGCTTAGAATAGTGCATGGCACATATTAAGGTACTTAAAAATATTTGTTGAAGGAATGAATGCAATAAAGAAATACATATACTTATTAAGGTGCTAAGTTAAGAATTTTTCTCTATTGGTAGATCAGCCTTCATAGATCATGTTAACCTGGATGTATTTCCTCCTTTGTTTGCCTCCTATTGGTTGCTTTATCTGGGAGATAACCTATTTAACCATTAGAGGTAGACCTCGAACATGTAAAATTCTAACCTCTGTAGGAGATCTGTAGCCTAGAATCTTTAGGGATTTGTAGAGAGAATACCAGAGTTCACTCTTAAGAGTGAAATTATAGTAGTTACCCAACTGACCGTGGCATCAGGGTTTTGACCTTTTGCCCAATGCAACTCCTATTCCTATCCTCAGTTATAGTACATTGCAAGGTTGTGGGCTTAGGCAGTAGCTTTGGAACTGCTATTTTCAGTTGCACTCACTGGGTCAGGGCTTGTCTATAAGCCAGTCTCAAAAAGACATAAGGCTTTACAAAAGCTATTGAAGCTTTTATTTCTAGCCCCTGAACAAGGCCTTCAGTGGGGAGTTAACACCAGACTCTAAGAATAACATTCTAGAGGACCTTTCAGCTAAAAATGTTAACCGATAATCAACAGAAAGTATTAGACCAATAAAAAGGATGCTGAAAGAAACAGATAATAAAACTCAGAAAAATGAAGTAGCAGAAGATATTTTAAGAGATGAAAAGGGGGAAAAAAGCATAGTAAACATTACATTGTTACCCAGAAGCGAGTCATGACTAATGAGTATAGAATTAGTGCTAGTGATATGCCTGTGTTAGGATGAGAGAAAGCCACATATTCTAGAAGAAAATTTTGCATGGTAAACAGCCTGAGTCATCACTTCTTCCCCCCCCCCCCAAGTCCGTCACTGCTAGTGTTCAATTGAAAGTCTTCAGAAGTGCCCATAAAATGCACATGGAAATCTTTTTACCTCTTTGTTCTTGAATGGGCATTGCTGCTTTTCCTCAAAAACCACCACATTCAAGATAGTAAAAATTGATATGCTGACTATATTTAACTACATTTTATGATCTTTAAAACCTGCCTCCACAGTATGAATAAGATATGCCCCAAAAGTTAGTCTATAGATCAATTGTTGTAACATATCCTGAAGAAACAAATGGTAGTTTCCCAGAACATCCCATTAAAGCATATTTAACTGGAGGTGATTAAAGTGCCATTAATACAAAGCCACGTTAACATAAGCAGCCCTTTTTAAATTCAAAATAATAATTACCAGACACTGAACAAAGTGATTTACGTACATACTCTTACTTAATTCTCAAAGCACTGTACGATATGTATCATCTCTCTTTTATGATAGTAGATACCTAAGAAAAAATTCAGAAGCTTGCTCACGTCACACAATTAGCAGTGCAGCCAGAATCTGAATTCAGCACAATGGACTCAAAATTCTTACTCCTTACCACTATGCTATCCTACCTTTATATGTAAGAAATACTTATATACCAGGCAGTATGCTAGATTTTCTCTGGAATTCACACCATACATTTTTAGCAGAACTGAGGATATACGTTAATCTTAAGAGAGGGTCCAGATTAAGAGGTATGGATAAATTTCTATAGGGGCAAAAAAGCACTCAGTGCAATGGTTTGCAAACAATTATTTGTATGTTTGGGAATGTCTGGATTTGAGTTTTTAATTACTGATATAGGTTCCTAAAATGTGTTTGAGGTATATTTAATTTTTTTTATAATTAATAACAGTTCACAGAAGAAAAGCTTGGCCAGGCAGAGAAGACAGAATTGGATGCTCACTTAGAGAATCTTCTTAGCAAAGCTGAATGTACCAAAATATGGACAGAAAAAATAATGAAACAAACTGAAGTGTTATTGCAGCCAAATCCAAGTAAGAAACTTTTTACCTTTGTCTACCTTATTGACTAATCTCATTAAAGGGTACTGTTAGTAGGGGTTTTTTTAATATAAACAAACAAACAAAAAAGGTTTTGATAGCTATTAGAAAACAGAAGTTTTTGGTTTGTGGCTTTAGGGTCTATGGGTTTGTGTGTTGTGCTTTTGGTGAAGAAGAGGGTGCTTAACACCTCTTTGTGTACCCTCTGACAACTGGACTAACATCGTGTTTTTCATGCCTTCGTAGAATCCTCTTGAAAACTCAATTTCAGGGAGTGACTTTTAATTTTAAGAGTTAGGAAGGCTGTGAAAAAAAATTAACCTTTTTTTTTTTATATATATACAGGGGAATTGTCCCTAAATAATTAAGGAAAAATTATGTGAAAACTTAGTTACCAATTATTTATGTTTATGTTAAGTTTTATATTTTTACATAAATTATTCCATTTGACTTTCAGACAACTCTAAGGTTTCAGATCACCAATCTCAGTAATCTTTCAGATAAGGTGTACAACAATTGTTTATTAATTGCAAATCACAAGTCAGCATTTTATACAGTGTAGCTTAGCCAGTTAGAAGTGGAAATTGAACTTGAATTTGGTGTATTGACACCCAGTCTTTTCACTGTGAGCTTTATACAACAGTGAAGAACAAAGCAGCAAATGTTTTCATTCCCCTTTGCCCCAGTATTGTGACCATGTTGTGAAATTCCATAAGCTTACTTTTAGGTACTAACTTCCAAGGTTTAAACTTTATTGCTATTCTGTGAACCTGAAGCACTACACAAAATATTAGTAATTTTGTACATTTTACTTGAACTGTGGTGACCTTCTGAAACAGGCCTTTCACACTTTGAAGCCTGTGGTCTTTGAACACCAAGTGGTATTTCTTACTCATTTAAGGCTACTTAAATTATATACCATGGCATCTTAAAAAAGTAGTAGATATTTTGTCTTTTGTTCCTTGCTCTGTCCAGAGCTCCTCACATAAGTAGTCTATTCTATATGTTTTTCTGAATGGCAGACAAACTCATACACAACTGGCAAACGGGAATTTCATCAGCATAAAGTTACAGTGGCTCATATAGTACAATTTTACATTAGTGTTTTAAGTCTGAAGTAGTAAACAAAAATTGGGTTTTTTGTTTGTGCTCTGACTATAAAGTTACATAGATTATGAGTGGTCAGGCACAAACTTCATTTTACTCTAAACCCTGTTAATTTGGGGGTACAATTTTCCAGAACCTAGAGTTTTTCAGAAATATTTATTGCATTATAGCAGAATTGCCCACAGATTTTTTTAAGATTTTATTATGGTCCATTGATGCCCTAATGAAATGAACATTTAGTTTAAACATACCAAATGTTTTATTAACTGAATGAAATCAACATAGGATTCAACTTTGAACTTTTGACCAAATAGATAGAAATGCAACAAAGCTAAGAATCCCTCTCACAGTCAGAAAATGAAATTCTGAAATGTAGTTAACATCTTTTAAATGGTTATGTTTTGGACTGACTCATTAGGGTTTTAACCAATTTAAAGGTTTTAAAAGTCCTGCTTAAAAACTTCTGACGCTGCTCCAGAGTCTACCACAAAAGCAAGTATTATTCCAGCAGCCTATTTTATGTATTATAATTAATGCTTATGCTGGCTCCTGAAGTGTTTGTTTTATTGGTTTAGTTCATTTTTTAAATTTTCAGTGCACTGTGTGAAGCTTCCACTTGTGGAGGAATTATCTGAGTTGCGTAGAAGGGACCTATTTATTTTAGCTTCTCTTTGGATTGTAAGTTTGATTCATAGTTCATCATTATTTCTAGAAACTGACTTTTTCTCATTTGTCTCTAAAATACCTCACTATTGGGTGACAGTATAGGTGTGAATGTCTTGTACATTACACTAACCAAGTGTTTATATTCAGATTTTACTGATTTTTTTTCCTTTCCATGTACACTAGCCTTCTATTATTGCTTTTAACCTATTTTGTATTTTAACCTTAATGTTAATGTGAATACATGCTGTGAGATATATCTTGTACTTTAAGCAAAATTAAATAAAATTAAGCCAAGATACCATATTGCTAATCTCTGTCTGTGGCTGTTCCATGCCTAGATTGTTCTATTCCTTAAATTCCCATGCCTATATTTAGATTCTAGGAAAGAGAGAAAGCATGCGAGCAAGCAAAAGCATGTAAAGGGTATTAGAAGTATGTGACTCTTTAGTTCTTATAGGTGCCTTATCTCTATATTTTCATAGCTGGAAATCCCTGGTTTTGAAATTGAAATGAACATGTATTCAAAGTTAAAAATTAGACTGTGTATGAGTGGGACAAAGGCAACTTCATTAGGTATTAAGTGAATAACCAACTCTTTTAAAATCTCATAGAATACTCATCGTATAATAGTTTTACTTTAAGTATTTTTGTGCCAAAATATTTTACCATATTTTTAAAGTATAAGTTTCTTTGAGCTATATAATACTGCAACATAAAAATTAAAAATTCTGTTAAGATATGTACTTAGAAGCATGCTAACTTCATGTTTATTTTACAGAGTGATAAATGGGTCAGAGGGGAAAAAAACAACAATAAGTCTTTTAAGTAGTTTTGCTTTTTTGAAATCATTGATAGTTTTAAACCTTTCTCCTAGATGCCAGGATAGAAGAATTTGTTTATGAGAAACTGGATAGAAAAGCTCCAAGTCGTATAAACAACCCAGAACTTTTGGGACAATATATGATTGATGCAGGGACTGAGTTTGGCCCAGGAACAGCTTATGGTAAGCAAAAGGCAAAAAGATCTGCTAAGTTAATAACTTTCCTTTTAGATTTTTTTACTACTTAGAGACATCATTAACATTTGCCAAATATTAGTAGACTCAATTTTAACTTCAAATTTTTTATGTTTAAATTTCAGATAAAGTGAGAAATACAGGTGACCAGTAAATATGTGCAATTCAGTGTAATGTTTTTAGTATATATTATTCTGAGAATTCACATTAATCTTTTTAGATCTAAAAAGTTGAATGAATTAATTCCTTACTGGTACTGCCATTGAACCTTGCAACCTCTGTTACAGTACTTCTTTTGATATATTGTAATTTTGTTTACATATGTCTTCTCTAGATGATTTCTTTAAAGCTTTCTTGAGAGCTTATTGATTTCTATAATAAAATGCCTGGCACATAGTGTTTGAACACATCACTAGTGCTTTCATTACACAATGATGTTGGTACCACAAAAATGTTAACAATGGTTATCTCTGGATAACTATTTGGATTACATGTTTGGATTACATTTCATTCTATTTTCTTCATGTAATTCAAATTTTCTATCATCATGCTTTATAGTTATGTCAGCTTTGCTGGTTGCTGTACTGACTTTTTAAATGTATAACTCTGAAGCTCATTATCCCTCAAATCTAATTTTCTCAGAATATAAGACTATTTCAGATTTCTATAGCATCTTTTCCTATTGTTCATGGCTAAAAATTCTCTTTATTAAGACTTCTGCAAGAAATTGGTCTTTATGTGGGTATGAAATGGTAGGTAAATGATTTTCCTCATATAGTACTGATTTATAGAATAGTTACTAAATTCTGGAGCAAAATGAACTTAAAGTTTTAATAGTTACCTTTATGTCAGAAGGAAATATCCTAAATACTGTATAATGAATGGCATTAATCCATTGACTGTTAGATATGCAACTGAAACTTTTACATTGTGGTTTTCAAAATGTACTTCTTTCAGAAGTCTGAAAATGCTTAAAATTTTTATAGTTCTATTTCTAAATTTTAACTATTTTACAAAAATTTTACACATTAAACAGATTTTTTTGTGCCTGCTTGTGTCAGATGCAATTAGATGCTGGGGATCATAAAGGGCATCCAACCCTTACCTTCATCAAGCTGAAGGCCTAGTGGGACATGAACATTCAAAAGGAACATTTTTTCCTTTTTTAATCCACTTAGTTTGTTTTTACCCATAGTAATTCTATTAATCACTCTACCCTGATCATTGGAATTGGACTTTGTGAATCTATTTATTAGTAATTGATAGTAGCTAACAATTGAGTATTTCAGGCATTGGGCTTAACACTGCACAACATATTATTTCTGTAAATCTTCAGTTATATCCTACTTACAATATAAATTATCTCCATTTTGAAGACAAAGAAACTGAGTCTTAGATTACATAATTCATCCATAATCCTACATCTAATAATTCAAGTGGAGATATGTATCCAGACATGGCTCTCTTAACTACTGTGTTATATTATCCTCCTTGCCAATCAGATCTGATCTCATGCTAACATGGAGGAATCAAGATCCATAGAATTAAAATTTATTAGAGGTAGACCTGAGAGTAGAACCTTGGTCTTGTGGTTCCCTTTCATTTGCTCGATTTTCCACTGTACTTGTCCTATGTAAACATTAAGGTATATGTGTTACAAAACATGGCTTTTTCTTTAACCTAAGATGCAAATTTATACTATTATTTAGAGATACTTGAGGCCCATGCATTAATATAGAAACAGAAGACAAATTTTGACTTATTAAAATATTTTAAGCATTAATGCTTTTCTAAACATACCTCCACTGTTTGAGCTATGACCATAAATACTTTTTAGTATATTTATTCTCTTGTGTTCCATTGGTTGAATTGGTACAATTAACTATGGTATGGTAAGGACTTCACCTTTGTCATTTTTATTTAGATATTTATAGTCTTAAATTTACCTTTTAAAATAAAACTAACTACAGTTAATTCTATTTTATTTTTTACTTAAGTAAAGAAGTGACAACTAACTTTAAAGCAGATCAAATTGCTGATTTTATTTTCTGACATTACCAGAAAATGGTAAAAAAAGAAAAAAAAAAACACAAAAAACCAAACAACACTTTTTTCCTTTGCAGGTAATGCCCTTATTAAATGTGGAGAAACACAAAAACGAATTGGAACAGCAGACAGAGAGCTGATTCAAACATCAGCCTTAAATTTTCTCACTCCTTTAAGAAACTTTATAGAAGGAGATTACAAAACAATTGCTGTGAGTTGGAAAATGTTCCCTTTTTTTAGTACAATATTAAGATATATAATTCCAGTTTTTAATGAATAATTTACCCTCTTATTGATCATGTAGATGTAGCAGATTAGAAAATTTAAATAATCTAGCTAGGTGCATATCCAGCAGAACACAAACCTAACCAAAATAAAGGACTCTTAAAGATATGTACTCTATTTTTGTGTCTCTGTACTGTTATTGAGATTACTTTACATCAATTCTTGTCCATTACCAGCATTAAAATTTGTAGAGAAGTTCCTGGAATTATTATAAAAATATGGTACAAAATATCACGATAGTATAGACATGTAACTATTCATTTAAACTGGAAGCAAAAAACCTAATTATTGGAAGCTATATTTCTGGTTGTTCGACTTCCTGTTTTTTGCATCCCTAGAAGCCTCTTATCTTCTCTTCACACAGCTATGTTTTATTGCCAAAGAAATAAATATCACCTTCCCAAGCCTAGTATTATTTTTTGTTTGTTTGTTTCAGTGATGGAGAATGGAGATCTAGGTGGATTTTTTTCCTAAGATTTTTGCAAGATTATTCTTTATTGTAAATACTACTTTAAACTTTAATTTGCAGATTTCTTATTACAATTTATTTCAGAAACTCAGTATGTTTACAATGAATTTGGGTAAAAAGTATTTCACCTGAGACAAAAGAAAAGCTACCAAGTTGAAAGATGATTTAAAAGATTAAATTGTCAGTAGGATGAAATTTGATATATGAAATCTGGAATTCCACTTTGGAGTAGTAGAACTGCATTCACTGCTATGGCACATTAAGTGAACCTGCATAGTTCTTAAAGCAGATCACTTAAGGTATCAAGAAACTTTGCCCTAGGCCCATATCTCCTTTATCATAGGTATTTCCTAGATAGTCTGTTCGAAACATTCTCATCCTGGACAGTACTGACATTTTGAGTCAAGTAATTCTTTGTTGTGGGAGCCATACTGCATTGTAGGATATTTAGCAGCATCCTGGCTTCTACTCAGTAACACACCCACACCCCCAATTGTGACAACCAAGAAGATAGAGCAAAACATTTCCTGGAGAGCAAAACCACAAAATATTAAAATTAATATTCGTTTGTTTCTGCCATCACCTGCCATCTTTCCCAGATTTTTCAAGCATCTAGAATGTCTCCATTATTTTAAAATTGAAAACCATGAGAAAAAGGAATCAAGTGTCACTTCATAGTCAATTTTGTAATTCTAGATCTTTAGCAGATGATTCATATATTTAATGGAGAATAATACTTTAAATGTGTATGCTTTTTACTGGACGTTAGCATCATTAGCCTTTTTTTTCTTTTCTATATTTATAGAAAGAAAGGAAACTATTACAAAATAAGAGACTGGATTTGGATGCTGCGAAAACCAGACTAAAAAAGGCAAAAGCTGCAGAAACTAGAGCCTCAGTAAGTAGTATTTTTTAATAGAAAAACATTCTAGGTTGATAACTTTAAAATTTGTAAAATATTTTACTCCTGTACCATGCAAGCTATAGTTAATTATGAAGACTAGACTATGACTTTTAGTGTTTTTAAACAAACTTACCAGAGCTTAATGCATCCAAATCAATGCAGAATAGTTATATCAACAGGTAGTATTATTTCAGTAATATACCTGTTGCTAAAAAATAAAAATTGTGAGAGCTCCTAAAGCTGTATCATGTTCTTTAAATATCATCAGTAATGTTAGAAAATATTCTTTTGGAGATAGGGTTATTATCTTTGAAATAGAAAAACAAATAGTAATTAAGATTAGAAAGAATCAAATTTGAGATTGCTTGTGTGTGACGTAAAAATTAAACTGGACTCCTTTTCACATGTGAGTCAAACTGGCTAAAGGAGTTGTCACCAAGAATTCCAAAACCATTCAAACAGTGGCAGCATGGACTCCCAGGTGACTATTTTGCAGGGGAGGAAACTCATTTGGATACATAAGTTCTGGTATATTTTTCATAAAATCAACCTCAGTTTAGTCTTTTTAAATAGAGTGGGTTTATATTAAATGTAGTAATTTAATGATTTATGTATGTATATATTTATAACTTTATTGAAAGGTTTTATTTATAAGCTTATTTAATCTAGTATTTATACTGTTTATATTTCCATTCCAAAGATTGGAGACGTCAATCAGATTTGAGATTTATGCCTTTACGATAGTACGATGTAAACCGGTCTGAATTTATTAGAGAAGGCTAACAAATTCTTAACATATATTAAGGGATATGTTTTGTTAAGAGGCATGACATTCCCCCTGCCTTCTGATCCCAACTCAACTACCACTGTCCTCATCAAGAACCATTGCCTTAAGGAACATAAACCACAGTGCTGGCAGAAGTTGACTGTGGCTCTCTTGTTTTGGGAAAGAAGAGGTTGACATTTGGTTTACAGTGAAATTTAAAACTGGTAAAACTGGTTTTGGGTTGTGATGTCTTATGAAATTACCCCAAAACCTTATATGAGCTGAATAAATTTTTTTCTAGAAAAATTTTTTTCTAGACAGCTCCTCTTTGGAAGATACTGTATTAGTTACTGCTGGAGAGCTATCTTTGACAGAACATTGAATCCAAATTCACTGGCTATTTCACCTCAGAATTTATTATGATGTCATCATCAAGAACACCCTAACTTCCCAAAACAGGCTTTTTGCAGAATAATAACTTTAAAAATGAACATTGTAGGTGGCAAGAGACTCTAAATTAGGATTGGTTTCTAGTTGCTAATAAAAGATTTATGTGGTAAAGTATAAATTGATTTTTTTAAGATACTAATGTCATAATCAGGAAAAAAAATGTTAAGATAAATAAGGATCATTTGGAAATAAGTGTTTGAACCAGAACAAAATCTCTTTATTCAAAATGCCTACATGTGCCCAATAATGATTGTGGAATGAGAAGAATACCGTTGTCAAGTGTCAGTACAAAACTTTATTTTGTAGTGCTTACACAAGCACTATTACGGGATAATGACTGTGTCTACTTTTTTACCTGAAAAAGTTCCAGAAAACTCATAGATTTAACACTGTAAAGGTCCTTTAGTTATTCGAAATTATTTTGCCATTGCTATTAAAGTTTGTAAGAACTAAATATAATAGTAAACAAACTTTGAGAGATGTTTCCTTTTGAGGTATCCAGAAAAGATCTTGGCAATTTTTCTTTACTGAGTATTGTTGAGGGCAGAATTTTTTCCATGAGAAATTACATTTAAAATACCAAAGAGTATACAAATGACTTTATTGAACAATTTTATTTTTATACAACTTTTCTAGAATTTATATATTACGTAAAACAAATTTAACTATAGCCAAATATTTAAAATGTTAGTCCAAACAGAAATTCACATTTCCTGATTTTAGTTGTGTTCTTTTCCCCTAGATAACCAACTCCTTTTTCTTCCAACTTTATAGCAGTAAGTCTGAAATACTTTAGAAAGGAAAAATCCTATTAGTTTGTTATTACATAAAACCTTGAGGCATGCCTATATTTTGTGATCTCTGGTGGGGTTTGTTTTCTGTATTTCTCTTCTGTTTACTTGAAGAATACAGAAAAATAGAAACCACTAGGAATTTGCGGGGTTTTTTTCCTTCTTTGACCCATTTCCTCGTTCCTAGTTGGCAGCTTGAAGAGGTTATTCTAATCTCAGAATTTCTTTGATTTCACTTTATAAATCTCCATGTATTGTTTTGTGAGTAGTTATTTCTCTGCAAGTAAGGTTTGGGACCTGTGTACCTGAAGACTTTTTTTTTAGCTTGTTTACTGGCTTCTTGTGACCTCTTTTTCAATTCTATATTTATCAAATGCTTATTTTGTATAACATGCTCTGCTGAGGAGTTCAGAGATAAATAATGCAAAATTTCTGTTGCCCTCAGTTCACAATATAGTACACTAGATTGAACTTTTTGATGATGTTAGCCCTATCAGTGAAACATTTATGCCTGTATACAGTATTGCTACTTTACTAACTTGTATTTTATTAGCTAGCATGTTGAAGAATGGTAACGCAACATCAAAAGCTTTTCTCAAAAATATACCAGTTGAGCAGAAAGAAAACCTACTTGAATGTTTTATAATGAACAGAAACACAGTTTTGAAAATATTCTAAAACTTACATCATAAGTAGCAAAGGCAAATAAAATTTCTGCATTTAAATTATAAGGCACTTTATATAAGGCACTAAATAGCTTTATTTAGTTCTATATAAATTTTTTAAAATTATTTTAGACTACTGTTAATGGGAAGAAAAAAATCATCTCAAAGCTAGTATTTTGAGGTTTAGACCTCACTTTTAGGTATACAAATACAGAAAATACATCTTCAAATAACACAGTATTATGAATGTCCCTCTGCCTGCTTAAGCATTTATTTCCACAGATGTCTAAATCTTTAATCTGTAAACTGAGCACCATCATATTACTTTAACCTTAATGTACACATATGAGAATTTAAAGCTTATTAAAAATATAAGGATTGACCTGCCTTTCATATTTCCTTAGGGTATGCCAAGACCTGGCTGAGGCTGACTGAAAAGAAAATGTGGTTAAAGGCATCATATATTCATAAAATAGAAATGATCTTTGAATAGGAAAATTGTGGGTAGGCAGAAGGGCTTTCATAGCTGAAAATTTAGTAAAAATTATAGGTAACTGCAGCAGTTTTTAAAGTGATGTTTCCTTAAATGATTCTAATTTAAAATCAAGCATCAACCATGTTTTTTGTCTTTAAAAATTTGTATCTTTTAGAAAATTTTGAATAGGCACCACTATGTGACATTCCATAGAGCAATATAGTTTATTGTGGGTTTTTTTTAAGTAGAAGACCATTTTTCAGCTCTCTTAATACTTGTTTGTGTGTTCTTTATTGTGAAGAAGTAACTTGTTTCACTGTGTTCATTGGTATAATGTGTTCTTTGTCTCTTACCTATGCACTTAAGCAACTAAACTCAGCTCGCCTTGAAGGAGATAACATTATGGTAAATTTCTCTTACATGCTCAACTTCCTGCATGTAAAATGGCTGAAGGTTTGTTGGCCTACTGTGTTTTCTACATCCTCAGTAAAGTGCCTTCTCTTGCTATTATCTGCATGTAAAAGTCTAAAGTAGTCGAAGCCATGAATTCATTAGTCCAGCAAAAATCACAGGGAATACTAGCTGAAGTAATATTGGAACTTGAAGAAAAGAAATTGTATTCTAATTGCCAAATATTATTATCTATGCCAAATTCAGGTTTTAAAATATGAATTTATATATAAATATATAGTGCCTTTTATACCTAGTAATTAAGACATTAATTTGGCTGGCACTTTGCATTTTTACTTTTAGCAAAGAAAATTAACAAAATTTACTTAGAGAAAAGTGTAAGGTATACAGATTTACTTTGTTTCTTAGTATCTTTGATGTTTACCTTAACTTTCACCCAAACTCAACATTGAATTAATTTCTTCAGTTTCAGGCCAAGACACTCCACCTCCCCCTGATATTTTGGGTATTTTTATAGTAGCAAGGCCCATTCCCTATCCATTGCTAATTTACTTTGGAAAACTTCAGGATATTAATTAATAGCCTTGGGTAAGAATTGGGAATGAGGATTGTTCTATATATGTTGAGTCTGGCTTGAGGAAATTTTTGAGATGTTAGTAATTTTTAATTTTTAACAAAATGGAAATTCATAAAATCTGAATATAGCCCCAGAATTCATAAACATTAGCCAATAAAGATTTATAGATGTGGTGTTTGGCATTATACTGCTAGATAAATTACTTCCATAGAAGTGACATGGAATCTGTAGTACAGTTTATAATAAATTCACAGTCAGCTGTTTTTATTCCATTAGCATTGAGCTGAAGGGGGGAAAATGTCCGTGTAATCGGAAAGTTTATGTAAACAATATTTAAAATGCATTTTTGTTGTTTAAACTACTATGATCACCAAAGCCCTGGCTAAATCAGGACTTTCCTTAGATAGCAAGAGAATGCATTCATTTATTTCCATTGTCCTATTTGTAGGTGAATGAAAGTGTTAGACTATTTCAGTCATTGGTAATTGTCTATAGATCATAGGTTTTCTTTTATTTTAGGTAAAAGTATCCTAAACAGTTAGCAAGACTATGTTCCATTTATTAGGCATTTGTGTTACTACTGATGTCATCTACTTATATGTGTTTAACTCTGGTAATTTTAAACTATTTCTCAAGTATAATGTGCTCCACCAGTGGCTATATCAATGTTCACTGTCTATTTATCCTTGCTTTATTTTAGTTTCCCAAAATTCTAGAATTTTAGACCTAAATGAGAAATTAGAAATTACTTAGTCCAAACCTCTCATTTTACAGATTAGAAAACTACAACTAAGAGGGGCTAAATAGTCCCAATTTTGGAAAACTATTACTCTTATTAATTTATAAAATTAGTATAAGATTCAAAAATTAACAGTATTGATACATATGAAGGCATACTTTCACAGTATATTAAACTATACTGATTCACTATTGTGTTAATGTGACTCCGGAAAAGGAGAGTATGCCCTTTGAATTTAAAATAATTACATTTTTCTATACTAAGTTGTAGAAAATGTTAAATTCCAACTTTCTTTCATGCTGTATATTTTTCTCTAATTTTTAATGCTGGCTAGATTTGGGCAGAGGAAGTGACAAAAGTAAGTAAATTATTAAACTACAGAATTATGAAACAAGAATTTAATTGTCATTCATTCAGTAAATATTTCTTGGACAACAGCCAATAGGATAGGGCCAGTGACAGTCTTTGTTACTATATCTTTGTTACTTATAAAATCTGAAAA
The DNA here is from genome assembly GCF_022079265.1 of Lynx rufus. NCBI lineage: Eukaryota > Metazoa > Chordata > Mammalia > Carnivora > Felidae > Lynx > Lynx rufus. The sequence goes on along the minus strand of NW_025814834.1, from coordinate 149,318,900 downwards.
TTATTAGAGAAAGCTCAGATCTCTTTGGTTAGTAGTAGCTCCACAGAGCAGTAGAAGAATATTACAGAGATGTACTGTGCACACACTCTGATAAATACTAGATACATGCTACATTAAGTAGTAATATTTACAGTGCTTGCCAGGAAACAGTTTAAATACTTGGTTTACTTACATGACAATTATGTAAAATATAGTTTACGCCATGTCTTGTATATTCAGAGATTGAATATATCATATGTCACACAAATGAGTTTCCTAGGTAACCAAAGCTTGTTCCTCCAGCACCAGAGCTAAGTCTTCTGTCACTTTAGTTGAAAACAGTTTTAAAATAGTATTTTACTGCTCCATTAGGTAAATATAGGATAGCATGTATTTAATTTCATTTACAGTTAGGGTCACTATTATAAATGTACATTATTGTACTGTATAACAATTAGATCTGTTGTTTGTTTTTGAAGTATGTTGTCTCCTCCCTCAGTGTTGGACTGTCACTTAGAAGCCCCACATGACTGCTACTGCTACTAGTAGGCCCTCTTTCTGTATTTCCATTTCTCATTTTATCTAGGCTGGGAAATAAAATAATAAGCAAGAATGTAAGGAATAAAATTATGACTTTAGGCAGATTTGTTTCAAATGCTACTTAAGGTCTTCAGAAGCATTTTTGTATTTACTCCTCATGTTCATGCCTACCAAAATTTGACCTCCAGATGAGGACAGTGCTGGAGATTAAGGGCCGGTGGTAACTGTGGCCCCTATTTTTTTTTTTCAAACTTTAACTTTTTATTTTTTGACTTTATAGGAATGCTGACTATACAGTCTGTTCCCTGAATAGGTTATGGGGTTTTGACTCTATGAATTGGAAATTCAGTATGAAATGCTTGACTTCTTCCATCCTCTATTGTGAAATCCATTTGTCAGCTTAGTTATGTTTCTGCCATGGCCTCTGGTTGTTTCTGAACCTCTAGCATGAAAAGAGGGCAGAGTAACATGGAAGAGAATATAAGTTGAACAATGAAACCAGGGTCTCTTCCACTCTGGTTAGCAAACAGATACACCAAAAAATCTCTGATACTGCAGTCTCCATAAGTTTGGGAAATATGTGATATATACAATGGGAAGAAGCCCATGAAACAAATATTTATAGTGTGTGTGTGTGTGTGTGTGTGTGTGTGTGTGTGTGTGTGTAACTTAAGAAAATATATCAAAATGGATTTAGGGAGATTTTTTTCTTCCATACTCACTTCTGTCATTTTTATAATTTAAAAAATATATAATTTTAAAACTTCATATCTTCAAATGTTTTAAGATTTAAGCCTATAGAAAAAAATAACACTGAACAAAATTTCACAGCAAATGCCTCAAAAGCATAACCACCAAATTTCTAGCTTCTAGTTACCCAGTCCTGATATCACAGATCAACAAATTCTTGCCCTTTTTCCAAGTTACATCCTAAAAGAGTTCTTCTTGCTTCCCTAACCCAAGTTATGCTGTCATATACTCTGGCAGGAAAAGGTCTTTCCCCTAGAACTCTTTGTCTTAATTGTAAAATTCGTCAGGGAATGAGGTCTTCTGGAGGACAGAATAAAAACCCTTAAATGTTTAAAGAAAGACAGTTCTTTCTTTAAACCCTTTTTATCTGTCTTTCTAATAGGGATCATTCTCTTCCTAAGTAAATGATGCCAAACCTATTTTAGATACCTCAGCCTTTTATATTAATTATTATGATCATTATATGTGTCAGCATAGAGATGGTTTGGGACATCTGACTGCAGCTACCCCAGGCATATACTGAAACTTGTTCAAAAAATGGGATTCATTTCCTTCCTGTCATTTACCTTTTCTAAATACAAAGTCTGAATTGTTCAAAGAATGACTTCCTAGGCTTTGTAACATGGTGCCTTTCTACATAATGAAATCATTCAGTTTTACTCAAACACGGAAGACTGATCTCTTATCCTTTGTGAAATCATTTTATAACTTTTTTTACTCAGTGTCCTTAACTAAAACACTTCCACTTCATACTCAGACTTTCCAGTCCCTTAATCTATTATCTAGCTTACTTGTTTACACCTTGTATAGAAATATTGCTATTTAGTAGGCTTTTCTGCCCTTTCTACTAAAAGCCATTAAATCAAATTGTACTTTCACTAGTCTTGTTTACTTCTGAATTTCATTTATTTTGGGTTTATTATGGTAACTTCTTAAAACCGTTCTGTATTCAACCAAGCAGAACAATAAATAATGCAAATGTAACTCTGAAGTGATTGGTTTTCCTTAACACTTTACTTAGGAAGAATATTGATTGATTCTTTCCTTCTCCTGGGACTTTTTTCTGCTTCATACTGGCTTCTAGATGAAACTTGTAACTTCAGCTCTGTTATCAAAGCACCATGCATTCTGGTTTCAGCCAAGTAAAATTTAATTTTAACTTTTGAATTATTGAGTAATTCAAGTTCATTTCCATAAATCCAATCTAGTGGTCACTTCTTAGTCACTCTGCCAGGTCTGTTACCAGTGGGATGAAAATGATTATAGCAACTGATTATTTTGCTTCCTTGTTGACTGGTTCACTAGGTTAACTATTGCCACCAAACGTTGACGGAGAGGAAGATGGGATGTGCAAGGAAAAAGTTTAGACCTAGTTTTTATACTTACTACAGTCTTAGAAATATTACTTGGATAGGTGGGGGGAGCTATTTATCCTGGAGAGGTAGTATAATATAACAGTATTAATGATATTCTCACCAATGATGATTCCCTGTGTGGGATAAGCTGAGTATTTTGAGTGAGATGTGAGATTTTATTTTTCTCCTCCTCACTTACTACCAACCAACTCTGGCTAAAGGTTTAAGATGTTTTTTATTGAGTATTTACTATTTTTATTGAGTTGATTTTTTAGTGAACTATTTTGTCCCAGCGCTGAACCTATATGAGAGGGTTGAAGCTAGTAGTAGTGGAGTGCTATTATATACACCTCTTTCCAGCCATGAGGTCAGTGACTTCACCTTGGTAGCTTGAAATGATGTGTGGTTGGAGTATTTGCACCATGAAAATCAGCACATTAGAACTCCCCCAACCCCAGCCAGTTTATCAGCACACTACTGATTAAAGGTCACCCATAACTTGCAGAAAAACCCTAGTACATCTTGTAGATAATAGTGATGCTTAAGCCATATAAAATGCAAAGTTTAGAAAGAAAACTAAAAAGTCACCTCTTATGCAAAAAGAGTTCCTTCTTAAGGAACCTAAGAACTATATGCCTAGAAACAGTATGTTTGATAACTAAACATAAGAGGTTAAAATCTAGGGCACCTGAGTGGCTCAGTCTGTTAAGCGTCTGACTTCAGCTCCGATCATGATGTCATGAGTTTGAGGTCATGAGTTCAAGTCCCACATCAGGCTCTGCGCTCTCAGCTCAGAGCCTGCTCCTGATCCTCTGTCTCCCTCTCTATCCCATCCTCCCTCACGTGCTCTCTCTCAAAAGTAAACAAACATTAAAAAAAAGAGAGAGATTAAAATCTTACGGCTTTACTCTTAAGTTTTTTCATTTGAGATTAAAGTCTATCTTTAACTTCAAAATAAATTAACTATAGTAATAATTGAGAATTTTTTCAAATATACATATAAACTAATATTCTTAAGATTTTATAAAATGTTATGACCTTTTATATTGACATGACAAAATACATGACAGTATATTGACTGTCCCATAGTAGTGTTTCTAGGCTTTTATGTGTATGTCATTAAGCTTTGACATTAATAGATTTTTTTGAGTCAATTAATGGTAAGGAATACATTCTATCTAGATTGAGTAATATAGAAAAGCTGAGGTGTAGAGTTCAGGGAACAGTTTAAACTCAAAGCAGAATGAGAGCATTGCCAGCTCATCATTCAGGGTTTACCTGAGAGATTTGTAAACTGTCTAAACAAATGTACATAAAACGGACTAAGTCATTAAGCAAAATTCTAAAACTATATTCCAATTTAAGTCTGAACAGGAATTGAGAATAACCCAAAGTGAATTTGATCGTCAAGCAGAGATTACAAGACTTCTGTTAGAGGGAATCAGCAGTACGCACGTGAGTGTTCATTAACTGGAAGTTTGTTTGAAACAGAAGACTTTGATGGTCCTAAGGCACTTTGAGGGGGGAAAACTGAACTTCTTTTTCAGTCACTTATCAAGGAAAATTTAAATTGTGGCACTTTCCAAGATACATGGAGAAATATCTTAAATTTTTGTTTATACTTCATCACCTAGTTCTCCCACTATCATCATTTGTTGGCCTTTATTGGCTACACGTTTTGTTCTTACACTGCTGACCGAGGTCAGTCTCAATAAGCCTTGTAGTAGAATGCTAGTTACTGGTGTTTTGCCATGAGTATATGTCGTGCTTTCTTGCCCCTTGGAATTTAACACTTTTAAGTAGATTATAGAACTGAGAAGTAACTGTAACTTTTCCTTTACAGGCCCATCATCTCCGCTGCCTGAATGACTTTGTGGAAGCCCAGATGACTTATTATGCACAATGTTACCAGTACATGTTAGACCTCCAGAAACAACTAGGAAGGTGGTAATTTCCTTTTCACACATAAAACTCCTGATAAGAGAAGAAATTCAGATTTTTGCATATGAACTAATGACAGAGGTGAAGATTCAAAGAATTAAAGGCTTGTGTTAGCTTGCTTAAAATCAGATTTTTTTTTTCTTAAGGAAAGTAATTGTCAGACTTGTGAGGTAGCAAAAACATTTTGAACTCTCCTGGCACCAAAAGTGTTTGAAGTTCACTTTTCTGTGGAATACCTTTGCAATTAGTTGAGGAAGATTAACTAGTTACATTGACACTTATTTGCCCTTAGAGATCAGCTAGCTAATTTATACTTATTCATTACTCACTTGTTCACTGCTTAAAAAAAAAAAAAAAAAAAAAAAAGTTTTGGAATAGTCTGTAAGACCTCAAGCCCATTGATGTTATTATTAAAAATCATATTTTAATATACTTTAAAGCAAAGTGATAATGTATAACATGCATAGCTCAGTCATTCATTCATCAGATATTTATTGAACACTTGCCATATACCAAGCACTGTTCTGTACTCTAGGATTATATCAGCACACAGAACAGGCAAAATTGCTTACCCTTATGGAGTTCACATTGTAAGGTTACACTGGAAATAAAATGATGTATAGGACAAACATGGTCTCTACAAGGTCTAGATGGAAATACCTAGGTATTTAAAGTCTAGCTAGAAATAAAGGCCATTGGGGGATGGGCCAGATGGCAAGTGGAAAGGTAGAAGTGTAGGTTCCTGCAAGGGACGTCTAACTGTGACTCAGGTGGGTCTAGCAAAGTTTCACAAATGAAATTATTTTAGTGGAAATAATTTAGATGAAGAAAGGGGCAGGGACAACAAATATTCAGACAAAGGAAGAACACGCATGTAAAAAGGCCAGGGAAAAAGAGTAGTGTGGCAAGTTCAGGGAACTGACAGTAGTTCGTTCTGGCTAGAGTGTACATGGTGTTTGAGTTAAGGAATGGGATGGTAGATGAGGCTAGATGAGTGAAGCAGAGTCATGTCACCAATGTCCTGTAAAGTAAGTAATAGTAAGGAGTTTAAGATTTATATAGTGAGAAACCATTAAAGCAGGGAGTGGGTGATACATAATATTTGAAGGAAAAAATATCAAGAGAAGATAATTTTAGGAATAAGGTGGGGTTTTTTTAAGTGGATTCAATATTCTTTTCTGCATAATCCTTTAAAACTGGGCTTAGAACAATATTAGGCACATCCACAAAACCAATTTTAGATCTTAAAAATGAATCCTGGTCTGATACCATTGGTTATTCCAATAGGATTTACAGAAGATTTACACTTCTGTATATTTAAAGTTTTGTTAGTGGTGTTAAATACCTGAAAGCAGAACACCACTTTATCCCCACATCGTTACAACTATTTTAAGCCCAAGAAGCCTTAGTACTTTCTTTTCACTGTGTCCTGATACAGCAGAAGGGTTGCTGTTGTTACCATCTATACTTGCACTCTGCTTAAAGCCATACAAATGCTTGGAACTCTTCCATCCAAACAAAATGCTAGTTATTGCACTTTAGGGTAAGCTCAGACATTACCGTGAACTGAGTGCTGCTGTTCTGGGGAAGAAAGCCTGCCCTCAAAGAATTAGATTACTGGTAAGGACCAGTGATAGAGAGTGGGGGAGGGGGAGAGAGTTTAAAGTCTTTAATGTTGCAGGTTATGCTTTTTAAGAGTGTATAGAAGTATTCAGTTGCAGAACTTGACAAATCATCCAATTCCATGCTAATTCAGAAGCTATTTCTGAGAAGTAGAACCAGGTTATAAGAGCAGTGTTAGTAGCAGTAGTAGTAACTGAAAACAGTAGTCATTTAGGAAGGGCTCTAGTTGTCCCCAGGCACTCGTCTAGACACCTCATATGTAATGTTACAGTCCTCATACCTGTGAGGGTGGGTACCATTATCCACATTTTACAGATGAGGAAACAGAAGCACTAGTCACAAGGCTAGCAAATGTATTTTACTTTTAAATAATTAGAAGGTTTTAATACATCAAGCTACAGTAGCAGAAAGTCTATAGTTTTTAAAATATCAATAAAAGTTCTTAGAAGGTAAAAATGGTCTTTCAGGGTTTTTGTTGTTGTTTGGTTGGAGGGATGGGGGTTGGGTGTTTTTCTTTTTACCATTAATTCCCCCAAAGTGACATAGGTAGAGGTCAGTGGTGAACAAAGGTTAATTATACTAGTAAATTTGAAAGTAAAATTCCATAGTTAGAGGCTTTAAAAACACGTGTGTATAAACACACTTATGTGGGGAAAGAAAGGGTTTTTTTTTTGTTTTTAATCTTCAGAAATGTGTATATTTAACCACTGCTGAGGAACTGAGTTCACTGAGCAAGAGATGCTAAGAAATGTGTTCCTAACTTTATAGTAAAACCTGAATTAGAAATTAGTTCTTTTTGTCATTAAAACCCTATTATCTATCAGAGAAACATTTGCTTTTAATTTTTAAAAATGCACTATTCCAGGCATGAAGGATACAGCATAAACAAAACAGAGCAAATCCCTGTCTTCGTTGAACCTACATCTATTTGGGGGCAGAGGGAAGTTGAAAATCGATATGGCTGTGAATTAAATACTACATTAGAGGGTGATAAATGCTGTGAAGAAAAATAAGTGGAGAAGTGCCTTGGTTAGGGGTAAAGGTTTGCACTAGTTAGAGAAGACAGACCTGAAAGATGAGAGGAAGCAAACCATGCAGGCATCTGAGAAAAATTGCTCCAGGAGAGGGTACAGCAAGTACAAAACCCTGAAGCAGGAACATAGCTGTAATGTTCAAGCAGCAGTGAGGAGGGCTCGGCTGGAGATGAATCGAGAAAACGGGAGAAAACGAAAACGGGAAGCTGGGACACATGGGGCTTTGGCCTTTATTCAGAGGTGAGAAGCCTTTGAGGGTTTTGCCCTGAAGAGTGACAGATTCAACTAGCGTCTAATAGGACTATTCTTGCTGCTCTGTTAAAGATAGATGCTAGAGGGAGGGCATGAGTGGAAGCACACAGAACTGTTTGGAGCTGATTGCAAACTTTTAACCTATCCAGTCAGGAGATGATGGTGGCTTGGATCATGGTGAATGTGATAGATGTGGTAGAAATGATCAAACCCTGGGTACATTTTAGAGGTAGAACCAGCAGGATTTGCTGACAGACTTCATTTACACAGGGCTCAGAGGAGTTAAGAATTATTGCAGGTGTTTGGCCTGTGCAACTGAAAGAAGGGAGCTGTAGTTAATTAAAATGGGGAATGTCACAGGAGGAGGTGGTTGGGGTGGTAGATCACCCCAGTTTTACACCAGAAGCCCAATTTTAGACATAATGAAGTTTGAAATGTCTATTAAACATCTAAGTGGAGATGCCCAGTTTTAGGATATGCAGGTCTGGAGTTTGGGAGCTAAATTAGAGATACAAGTTAGAGAGTGGTCAGCATATCAGGGATGTTTAAGTCTCAGACTAGATGAAAGGTAGTAAATATAGGCAGAGAAAAGAAGAGGGCTAAGGGCTAAACCCTGAAGTACTCCAGCACAGCTAAGGAAGTGGCAGTAAGGAATGAACACTAAGGTAAGATATAAACCAAGAGTGTGGCCTGGAAGTCAAGTGAGGAAGGTACAGGAAAGTGGAGGGAAAGGATCCACTGTGATCACTAGATATGTCAAGTGAAGTGAGGAATGTCAATAGACCATTGGATTAGAACATTGAAGTCCTTGCTGACCTTGACAAGAGTAGTTTTGGTAGAACAATAGGGCCAGATCATGTCTACAGTGTAAGAGAACAGAAGAGGAGGGACTATGATGGTAAGTTTAGATAAATCTTTCGAAGGAGTTCTAGTGTAAAGAGGAACAGAAAAATGAAGTAGTAGCTGGAGGAGAAAGTGTGTCTCGCAGATTTTTGTTTTTAAGATAGGAGAAATCAGAGCATGTTTGCAAGCTGATGAGAATGATACAGCACATAGAGAAATAAGATAGCATGGGAAAAGGAAGAATTGCTAGCGTGATATCCTTGAGAGGTAAAAATGAGATTTTGTGCACAGGTGGAGAAATTAGCCATAGAAGCATAGACAGCTCATCTGTAGTAAGAGGAGAGATGACCACAAACACGTAGATGTGTCCTCTTTCCTCTCTGTGAAAAAGGAAACAACTCATCAACCGAGTATAAGGTTAGAGGAGAAATTGCTAGAATTTTGAGGATGGATGAAAGTGTATGAAATGTTAGAAGAATGGAAAGTGAATGGACTTAGAGAAATGTATAGTAATTGCTAAGCAGCATTGTGGACCCACTTGAGGTTCCTACTCATAAATTGAGGGCAAGGCCAGACAACATGGTTTTGTACTTTTCTCCTCTCAACAGTAAATAACATGGAGTAGGTTCATAGATTTTTGCCAAATGAGTAATTTAAAGTGAGGAATATAGGAGATGAAGACATATGCAAGGGAGTGATTATAGTAATTACCATGGCCATGAAGGGCGTATTAGTAGGACCATAGATCCACTATAGACTTGTTGGAGAGTACTGGGGAAAAAAAAGGATGATGGTCAGACAATGGGATGTTGGAAATTATTATTGCAAGGGTTATAGTTTTTGGAATTAATGAGGTCTAGATGAGGCAGTAGAAATGGGTGGCTGAACTACAGGATCAGGTACAGAAAGAGAAGATACCATGGATCTGAAAAGGCAAAGTGTTGGAAGAATTGTCTCTATGGATATTATAATCACCAGGTGAGATACAGTATCTGTGAGCCAGGAACTAAAATCTTGTAGAAATGGAGAAGGGAATGAAACATCCATAGATGATGGCAACAAGAGATGATGGGTAGTAAAGAGTCAAATAACCTGAAATTCCAAGATTGGGCGAGATTGGTTAGAAGAGTGTAGAAATGGTAATGAGGACCATACAACTCCTACTCCATCCACTTGTAGACTCAATAAGTATGAAAAATAAACACAAGCATAAGAGGGTGAAGGAAGGTTTAGAGAAGAGGTTATGAGACTAACGAGAATTGTATTGTTGGCTGACTGATTTCCAGATGGCACAGTGGTCATAAAGAGAAGAAGGAAGTTGTGTTTTATTTAGGGATGAATTTCACCCACCTTACCAGATGAGACCTTTTGTGTTTATTAAAATTTAAATACGAATTTTCATAGGAAATTTTCAACCTTAGAAATGGCTGGATGAGAATGAATATAGGCCAGCCATTTGATGCTCTTTTCCATGTAGTATTGGAGAAACAGTAGCTTTACACTAAATTGAAAATTTTAATTATCTTTAAAATATTTACAAGCACATTTGTCACAGAAATTTCACTAACTTCTTTTAAAAAAAAAAAATTTTTTTTAATGTTTTATTTTTTCGAGAGAGAGACAAGAGTGTGAGCAGGGGAGGGGCAGAGAGAGAGGGAGACTCAGAATCCGAAGCAGGCTCCAGGCTCTGAGCTGTCAGCACAGAGCCCAACGCGGGGCTTGAACTCACGAACCGTGAGATCACTACCTGAGCTGAAGTTGGACACTTAACCAACTGAGCCACCGAGGCATCCCTAGATTTCACTAGTTTCTAATAAAACTTTACTATTTTTCCCCTACAAAAAATACAAGACAGAATGAGCTTGTGAAATTTGCCCTATTCTCCCATCGAGTCTTCATTATGGTAATTATTACTCATAACATAGTATTTGTATGTCCATGTCCTTCCCTTGTGTATACGTCCATAAAGGAAGGGTATTGTTTCATCCTTGTGTCTTTAGCTTGTGGTAGTGATGTTGGACATGTAGATTTTCCATAAATATTTGTCATTTGAATGAATAGGAAAGTGTGATTGGACCAGTTTTATAAAAAGAGTTTGGTTATTCAAATATTTCTCAAAGAATTAACTTGAGAAGACTTCACTCTTGTGGTGGTATCTAGTACAGAAGTGTTATTCGTTGATATTTTTATTTAACAATTCATAAAGGCAAGAAAAGATTAATAAAACATACTAGTAGAAGTTTTTTGGAAGTGTTTTAAGGATAAACTCATTTTTTTCTGGAAATAGCATGTTTTTTTTGGGGGGGGGGGTTGTTTTTAAACTTCAAGTTTATAATTTTAAAGACAGCTTTGAAAAAAACTTCCAAGTACTTATATTTGAAAACCACCTGCATGGGGCGCTTGGGTGGCTCAGTCGGTTAAGCATCCAACTTTGGCTCAGGTCATGATCTCGCGGTTCATGAGTTCAAGTTCCACATCAGGCTCTGTGCTGACAGTTCAGAGCCTGGAGCCTGCTTCAGATTCTGTGTCTTCCTCTCTATGGCCTAAGAGGCATAAGTTAGTTAGGGTACTTTGCTATTAAAATATTACATCTGTAAATCTTTAGCCAAAGTGGAAGTTGGTAGAAAGTAAACACTGCCACCAAGTGGCGGTATTCAGAAGCTATAGTCACTTGGAAATTGATAATTGGCCATTTTTTTCCAACAGTTTTCCATCCAATTATTGTAACAACAATCAGACTTCTGTGGCACCTGCACCATCTGCTTCATCAAATGTGATTGGTTCTTCTGCCTTGACTTCAACAAGTGGTCTGGTAATCACCTCCCCTTCCAACCTCATTGACCTTAAGGAGTGCAGTGGCAGCAGGAAGGCCAGGGTTCTGTATGATTATGATGCTGCAAACAGTAGTGAATTATCACTTCTGGCAGATGAGGTGAGTAATATATGGGTTTAAGAAGAAAACTGTATCATAGATTGACATACCTTCTAGTATTATAATAAAATGCAAATTCTTTATTACTTCTTGGGAAATAGTTTATCATGAATGCTTTCATAGATTTAAGATGGTTTTATATCAACATTTTATAAAAATTTTAACTACTATTCTTTAATAGCAATAGCACAGATTTAAAGTTTTTAACTGCTAAATAACTAGAAAATTTCTAAAACTGCCTCTAATAAAATCCTTTATCTTTCAGCAAAATTAATAATGTTTAAAGAACTTTGATAATGAATAGCTTAAACAAGTTACAAATGTTTATTTTCTAACATAGTTAATAACTGGAACTATTTTATTTTGTAGGTGATCACTGTGTTCAGTGTCGTTGGAATGGATTCAGACTGGCTAATGGGGGAAAGGGGAAATCAGAAGGGCAGGGTGCCAATTACCTACTTAGAACTGCTCAATTAAATAGGTGGACTATGGAAAGATTACCCATCATGACACCAGTATTTATATACAATTAACTCTGAATAAAGCAGGTTTAAGTATCTTCCATGTTAATGTTCTTAGGAGACTGAAAAGAAATACCAGCCATCAGAAACCAGCCTTTCTGCCAGTGAAATTGCATGGTAAATATTTCATTACAGAATTTATGTTAGTGCTTTCATGCCAAGAATGTTTTCTTACAAAATTCCCTTTCTACTGAGTTTCACTAATAAGCAGCTTCTACTTTTGAGCTCCAACTTAAAGCAGAAGAACTGTTTTCTACTGAATTTTTTCATTAATGGCAAGCTTTTTCTTTTATGTAAAATAAATTTATTGTGAATTGATATCAGTGACTCATTTATTAGGTATAATTTAATAGCCAAAGAATAAAATTAAAATTTGTTTTAAACTGTTGGTTTTAAAAGAGCTCTAAGGTGTAAGCCTCTTTTGTGAAAAATATAGTATTTCTGAATGTTTCCATAAACAGAAATGCAGTTAATCTACCATGTTTACCTTGTTTTCCAACAGAAATGGAGTGATTTCAATATTGTATCTCATTGGTTTATTTTGGAGGTTTGGTGGGGGGGGGGGGGCGGTGGTTATTAAACACTACTGAATGATTTCTTTTAAATTTAAGAACAACTAGTCCTTGAAATCCTTGAAAAGGATTACCATATTTCTCTGGTATATATTTTGTTAAGGTTCTAAAACATCTGGAACAAGTTCAATTTGCTAAACAATGTTTTTAAGATTGTTTAATTGGCACAATTTAATGCATAATCAGAACTGGATCTGTTAAGAACATATTTCAGTAAAGAGAATGTGTTCTTATGGAACAGCAAATTCTTATCAAAATATTGATTAGTGCAACTACACTCATTATAGAGGAAAATTGCATACAAACAATACATTTTTGGTTACTCAATTTACTAATAAAATTTTGAATATTTATTAATGAACTTAGGTTATGTTGATCAGGATCTCCGGTTGTGAAACACACTTACAGTCAGAAAATTGCTGTTTGGAGCATTGCTATGAATCAGCAGATTGTTTCCATATTAGGACTTCTGCATTCATTCTCATTCGTTCATTCATCAAACATTTGTTTGAGGGCCAGGCACTATGCTGATCAGCTGGGGATACTACCCTGAACAAGATGCACAGTCCTTCCCCCTGCAGACCTTAAGTAAATAAATAGGCAGTTGCCATATAACAGAATCCATGTCATGATAGAAGGAATGCAGGGTGTTGTGTTTGAGACCTTTTGAGTCACTTAATTTGGATTTGGGGAGTGGGAGATGGTATGGAGGGGAAGTGTTCGAGGCAGAGGGAAAAAGAGCCTCGAGCCAAGAGAATGTGACACGTTCTGACAATTGAAAGGAGTTCAGTCTGGCTTACTCGTGAAGTGCAAAAATGTAGTTCATTTCTTCAGGGAATGTTAATGCATTAAAACACTTTTTGGTACTTTAAAAAATGAACACATAACACAAAAAGTATTTTCAAATTTATTTAAGAGCTCCTAATCAGAACTTTGTCAACATGTTGATAATAATTTAGCCCACAGTCCAAACTTTAACAGTAGTTGTTACCCTTTTATTTCTGTGCTGAGACACATTCCTCTACAATTTTATAATTGTACAAAGACACTTTGATTCACACTGTGAATCACCATACTTGTAACCCTAACAGGTGTTCAAGCTGGTTAGTTAGCTATAGCACCAGCCAAGTGAGTGAACTTTTTCTTTCCCCAGAAGGGAAGTCTGTAGCCAGCCGAGAGTACCATCTTTTATGTTACATCAGTCCAGGTTTAGGATTTAGGAGATCATAGAAAAAATCTAGGTCAACTTAAACAGCAACTGGAAGTGAAGTTTATGAGAAGTAGAGTAGTCAAGGAGAAAAAGTATGCATACTGGAGTGAAACCACCCTGAGTTCAGATCCAGTCTTCCTCATATCCTGTGCTCTTTGAGCTTCAATATTATATAAACTGTTGCTTCCTTTTTAGTAAAATAGGGATAATAGTTATGCCACCTTAAGGTTATTGTGAGGATTGTATAGCAAATGTTAACTTGTATGGTAAGTCTTTTTTAGGGAAAAGTTTGACACATAGTAGAAACATTCTGTAAATACCAGTTTCCCTTTGTTAGCCCCCATAGCTTCCTGACCAATCCAGACTATAGGCCTTGTTTTTGACTGTGTACCAGAGATACCTTTTATATCCAAGCTCTGTTCTACTTACCTGTATCCTCTACCCCCTTTAAATCACACCTAGATCTAGGTTTAACCTCACCAGAGCATAAGTTTTAGCAGAACCTTTTGTTTTCCATCAAATGAATGTTGACTATAGTAATCCAATAATGTTAGTAACCTTCAACAATGTTAAGGTCCAAAGGCTTCTAGTGCCTTTGTCTACCACAAATCCACCATAATATATGGGCTTGTTCTCATGTTCATTGCTTTTTATGTTAAAGGGGTTTTGTTTGGTGGTTTGGGAGGTTTTTTTCGGTTTTGTTTTTTGTGGGTTTTTGGTTTTGGCTTTGACTTATGAAGTCATAAGTTTGATTTTTACTCAGGTAAAAGCCCATAAAGTTTCTTAGGCATAGAAGAAAAGCTTGGGAAGCCTAATAATTTATGGTGCAATTTAAAATTATTTAAATAAGCTCTGTGGCCCAGAGCTTAAAGGTATAGTAACATGAAAGATGCACATACGAATGATGTAATAAACTTGGAAATAATTGTAGGCTCTTTTACAGACTGAAAAAAATTACTGGATTGCCTCTACATCTGTTCTCAAAGTAATCTAACCTGAAAGGTCATGGTGTTAAATCTTTTTTTATGGTGCTAAATCAGAAAAACTGATACATTAGAACATTAGGTCCCAGAAATGGGAATGTGCCTCATTCTGAGTAACAGGAGAAATAAGAAACCTGAGGCTAGGGTCACCAGTGGGTTCGAGTCCATCCACACAGTCTGCTGTTACCCACTAGGACAAAAGAACAATGTGAATGGAGGAGCTGATACGGGAGCACCTTTCTGAGATACTGTGGGAGAGGTGACAAGTGCAGGACAAGAAGCAACAGCTCCGTTTACCCAGAGGCTCAGCTCACCTCCATGCTTTGTTGACAGGATTCCTCAAAAATCTCTTCCCTGCCTCCCAAATGCTTAAAATTTTGAGATCTGTGTTGCCTAGTATGTAACACTTGAAGCCTGAGTAAGGAGCCATAATAGCTTTGCCTCAGCCCCTCCCCCAGATGATTAAATGGCTGTTACCTTGTGCCCGTCCTCCCACATTATCCTAATTAGAAAGTCTACTCAGTTAGGGCGCAGTGGTTCTGTGTGAGACCCTAAGATGCAATATCAGCATCACCTAGGGACTTGTCTAAAATGCTAATTCGTATTTCCAAGTACTTTCTTTGTTTGTACTTAATTTTTTGTCTTGAAGGGGCTATAGAACTGCTCTTAGTTCTTTCATGTAACATTTTTAAAAAATAGTTTTAAGACAAAAATTGTCTTTATTCTAGCACTATCATAATTTTAATTATATAGAGAGTTACTTTTATAATTTATTTAATATATATCTGTCAATCTACAATATAGGCTCTCTGAGATAGAGGCTATAATTCTTTTGATCACAAATTTCCAACAATACAAGACCTAGCACGTTTTATGTACTCAATAAATACTTGTCAAATGAAAGGAGTGGGGGGAGGCAATTCGTAAGCCTTATCTGAGATCCACTGAATTAAACCCAGGGGGTAAGGCCCCACAATCTGTTTTGGTGAGTTTGAGAACCACCTCAGTAGAACAAAAAACTTGCCTTTCACCTTCAGGTACTCTTTGACATCACTTGAGAATTTTTCCCTGCCTTCTGTACTGTCACCCAGCACTGTTCTCAAGGGTAGAGGCACCTTGCTGGGCTCTGTTACAAGTGGGTGAGATAAAGGTATGCTTAGTGTGTGCAAGGGAAATCTTGCTTGGAATGCCAGTTCTTGGTTGCTGTGGAAGGTTTCTTAGGAATGAATCCCTTAGTCTGAAGAAGGGTAAGCTCTACGACCACCCACATTTCCACTTAAACACAGTGACAGTTTGACATCAAAGCACCCTGACAAGCCATTAAAGCAGTTTCAGACTAATGTTTACATCCCTGTGCCTCAGGTTACTAAGCTCCACTCTCATTCCTACTTCACAGGAGACTTTTTCAGAATTGTTAATGCTTTTTTAATAATACAAGTCATAGATGTGTTGGTAAAAAGGGAAAAAAAATGAAAAATTAGTTTGAAAGATAAAAATCACCTATCATCCCACCATCCGGGAGGACTGTTATTGAGGTATATAGCCTTCCAGACTCTTGTGCATTTATACATTTTTTTTAATTGGAATCAAGTTGTACGTACTGTTTTGTAACTTTTCTTCACTTGACAATACCATAACTATCCTGCTGTGTTGAATCTATTTCTACATCTTTTTTAATGGCTGCACAGTATGCCATCGTATGTGCCACATTTTATTAAACTATTGTTGACTTTTAGGCTGTTTCCAATTTTTCACTAATAAACTGCTCTAAAGAACATTGTGTTGCTAAATCTTTTATGTGTTCTTAATATTTCTTTAAGATGAATACTTGGAATTGCTAGTGGAGAGAATATGCCAGTTTTTAAAAGCTTTTGTTACTGCCACTTTGCCCCCTAGAAAACACCAATTTACACTTCTATCAGTAGTACATAAAAGAATACTGTTTCTTTTTGGAGGGCTTCCAACTAAAGATTCTTAGGGCCTTCAGTTTAAAACTGAAGTGTAAGAGGAAGGTAAAATGACCCTGCAAAATTAAGACAAGATCAGTCTTAAATTATTCCAATGTGACGTCATTTACTGTTCTACTTTCTATGATGTGTTTTGTAATCCTTTGGGAATGTTTGTAGTACTAGCTTGCTCCTTTAATTCAATCTCCTGGAAACACAATCACCTTTCTGACTGTGGTGAAACGGTAAGAGAACAATCTTGAGTGGAACCTTGTGGTAATTTTTTTTATTGTTTATTTTGAGAGAGAGAGAGAGAGACACAGGGGGCAGGGTGCAGAGAGAGAATCCGAAGCAGGCTCTGACAGTGCAGAGCCCGACTCGGGGCTCGATTCCATGAACCAGGAGATCATGACCTCAGCTAAAATCAAGAGTCAGACCCTAAACCGACTGAACCACCCAGGCACCCCTGTAATGGGGCCCCTCTGCATTCTAATGCAGGCTTGTAGTTGGTTTTAGAAAGCTTAGCTATAAAAAGAGAAGTAAAAACTTTGGAAGGTAAGCAGAACACTGACTTTCCTCCTTGAGCCTTTTTGCTCAACTCTAGAATGAGAGTAACATAAACCTTTCTTGTAGGGTTGAAAGGAGTACCATGTTACAAAGTGCCTGGCACCCAATAGATAATAATTTATTACGCTTTCCAGCTGAGTGTGTTAGGGCAGTTGCTGTTACCAACCTCAGTAGAGTGAATATCACGGCTGTTGCCGAATAAAATCTTCCTGGAAGCTGTCGTGATAAATGGATATTGCCTGGTATATCCTGCTATACCTACAAAATCTAGTTCTTTAAAAAGCTATCTAATTTTTGCACACTTAGGCATTCAAGTACCTAACCAGAATAAAACTCTCGGTCAAGGGGTAACATAGAAGATTTCAACTGCTATGCTTTTATGGCCATAACAAAGTGGTGATCAGATTATTCTAAAATGGTGAGCTGGACAGGCCGACCATGCCAGACTTCTCCTAATGGAAACTGCCCCACACTAGTCTGAGAACCTGGCACAAAGGGCTCAGCTCAATATACAGGTAACGGTAATTTGCTAAGTCCCAATAGCATCTCCAGAACTAGAGGACAGAGAATTGATCCATCCATAATGGAAGAAATTTAGAGATGTATCTAAATTCTAAAAGTTGCTCAGCAGTATTTCCAAAAGATAGATGTCTCAGGGTTAACAGCTACAGTAATCATAGCAGACAAAACCCCAGAAACCAACTCGTCACATTTGGATGAACCCCAGTAAGTTTAAATTAGCCTCTAGTCTGTTGATTATAACTGGGAGCTACTCAGCCAATAAAAACTGAGTAATAAGAGAACGAAAGAGGGATGTAAGTAAGAAAGCCTACAGAGGAGGCTTCAGGTTTGTGAGAACAAAGTAGAAGTTAAATGATTATAAGGTAAAAGAAAATGGGCTATTATTACAGCAAATATTTGGAAGCCTGATGCACTGGGGGGTTCAGCGCACATGTTTCTGCCCTGTCTCACATTCTAGTGACAGTGTCTGAAATACTGGGTAATCCCCAGCAACCACATATTCTGATGGCTGCTTGCCTTCTGTGTAGTTTCTTCTGTTCGGTTTGCCTGAAGACCCTCATTTGTTAAGAGCAAGCTCAAAGGCTCCCTCCTCTACGAAGATATTCTGGACTCCCTTAGGCAGAATTAATTATCCATATATCTATATGTGTAACTCACCTATAGCATTTATTGCCTTGAATTGCAATTATTTGCCAACATAGCTGAACTCAAGGACAGGGACCTTGTGTCCCCTAACTCCTAGCTCACCCAAAGCTGAGTTCCAGCACCCCCGAAGCTGCTTCCAGCATTCTAATTTCTACAAAAGATCTATTAATGATTCAGACTTGGTGCTATTAAATGTATGTTTGCCCTAAGAAACATTTCTCCTTTTGCACACCAATATAGAAAATGATGCCTACTTTTCTTTGAGCATAAACTCCGGAATCTATTGTTATTACTTCCTGTTGATTCTGATCCACTTTAAACAATTGCCATCACTAACTTGTATTTTGCAAAACTATAATTTATTAGGACTTTTTTTGCTGGTTAGATACTTCAAGTTAAATTTAGGATTAGTCATCTCAATTAAGTGAAGATGGGGCAATTTAGGTCATTAGCTTTTCCATGTAAATGTCCTCTGTAAAATGGGTTAACTTTCCTTCTTGTCTCCTCTCCTTTACCTCTTTTTTCATCCTACTTTTTTTTTTCTATTTCTGTGCATACTCCCTCTCCCTTCTTTCAGAAAGATTAGATGGTTAGGAGAATGTATACCACATAACAGGAAAAAGGTAAATGTATAAAAGAAAAATGGTCAAATAGGAAAAATAAAATGTATGATTGATTTTGGTCAATTTCTATTCCTGAGTGGCAAATCTGACTCAGATTTTAGCAGCCAAAAAAAGAAGGAAGTATGATTGAACTTCATATCAATGATCCACCTATAGAAACATGCTGGTGCTCCAAAGGCCACTCATTGGGGTGGCACCAAAGACAATATCAAGCACCAAAGCAGAGTTAAAAAAAAAAAAAAAAAAAAAAGAGGCCAGAGCTCTTGCCCTGATTCAGGAATTAAATGTTACATATCTGCTATTTTGTAGGTTTCCTCAACCTGGGAGTATAAATGAGCACACAAGATTCATTTAACACCCTGAAATACAATGACTCCCAGCTTTCACCTGTCAAGGACTCCCCTTCCCTACATATTTCTCACAATCTCCAGGGACACTTAAAGACCACAGATCAATCTTCTCCCTTCTACCTGCTAGTGCAGAAAGGATTCAGGGACCAGCTTCCTGCCTCATTCTAGGACAGCCTAGGCCCTCCACCCCATCTTGCACACCCCCCATTCCAGTTGCCTCAAAAATTGCAGCTGCAGCCAATGATGCAGGGGTTACAGTGGCAAAACTGGAAGGTCACCCTTGGCCTCTGATGTAACAGTCTACAGAATTGAGCAAGGAATGCTGTTTTAATTAATACAATTTCATTGCAAGCAATAAAGTTGCTCATCATGACTCGAAGTATTATAGCTGTTACATGACCGAACTTTTCCCCTCCCCTGTATAACTCATGGGGATGCACTACCTTAGCAATACAGGTCTTACCCAGTCACCCATGCATCTTGTTAACCCTAATCCACCACCCCCTTTTTCAGTGCCAACTACGGCGCCCCATGCCAGGTTTACTGCTCCCTTAGAGGTAGAAATCAGAGCACCATGCACAATAAGCCATTTCTTCCTCCTTATGATGCTCAACTGAGGGCCTCTCAAAGCACAGCTCCCTAAGCTAAAGAGTTCTTTCAGTTTCCACATGCAGCCAAATCTTTTGGGAACAAGCCCCAATGAGGATGGCTGGTGGAGACAAATCCCACGATCGTACACTTTGCAGTGTCCACCTGGAACAAGACTCCCCTTCATCCCATAGCCTTTGGGGGAGGAGGGCTGCTCACCAGCCTCCAGGCAGACCTTCATTCGTACTTCCCTTTAGTATGCTTCACAGGCATTGCATTTTTTTACAGATTGAAGGTCTGCAGCAATCCTGCATCGAACAAGTCTATCAGTGCCATTTTACCAACATTTGTTCTCATCTTGTCTCTGTGTCATAGTTTGGTAGTCTTGCAATATTTCCAACCTTTTTCGTTACTATTATAAATTGTTACGGTACCCTGTAATCAGTGATTTTTTCTTTTTTTTTCTTTTTTTTTTTTTTTTTTACTTTTTAGAAAAGTTTTCAATTTGGGTATAGTTGACACACAATGCTGTATTAGTTTCAGGGGTCAACGTAGTGACTCAACAGGTTCATAAGTTATGCTACGCTCACCACAAGTGTTGTTACCACCTGTCACTGTTATAGAATTATTACAATATTACTGACTATATTCTCTATGCTGTGCCTTTTATTCTTGTGACTTATTCATTCTGTAACTGGAAGCCTGTGTCTCCCACTCCCCTTCACCCATTTTGCTTGTCCCACCACCACCCTCCCCTCTGGCAGCAATCAATCTGTGATCAGTGATCTTTGATGTTACTATTGTCATTGGTTTGGGGCACCGTGAGTCGCGCTCATATAAGATGGGGAACTTAATTAGTAAATGTTGTGTTTGTTTTGACTTCTCTACCAATGAGCCTGTCTTTCTCCCTCTCCTCAGGCCTCCCTATTCCCTGAGACACATAATATTAAAATTAAGCCAACTAAAAACTCTATATCGGCCTCTAAGTGTTCAAGTGAAAGGCAGAGTCACACATCTCTCACTTTGAATCGAAAGCTAGAAATGATTAAGCTTAGTGAGGAAGGCATACTGAAAGCCAGTGCCGGCTTAAAGCCAGGACTTTTGTGCCACTTAGCCAAGTTGTGAATGTAAAGGAAAAGTTCTTGAAAGTAATCAAAAGTGTTCCTCCGGAGAACACATAAATGTTTTAAAAAAGGAAACAAACAAACAAAAAAAACCAACAGGCTTATTGCTGATATGGAGAAAGATGGAGCGGTCTGGATGAAGGATCCAACCAGCCACAACATTCTGCTAAGCCAAAGCATGACTGATCCAAAGCAAGGCCTTAACTCTCTTCCTTTCTGTGAAGGTGGGGAGAGGTGGAGATGCTATAGGAGAAAAGTTTGACGCTAGCAGAGGTTGGTTTATGAGGTTTAAGGAAAGAAGCTGTCTCTGTAACAGAAAGTGCAAGGTGATGCAAGAAGTGCTGATGGAGAAGCTGCAGTAAGATATCCAGAAGATCCAGCTAAGAAAATTCATGCAGGCGGCTACACCAAACAACAGATTTTCAATATAGGCAAAACAGCCTTCTATTGGAAGAAGACGCCATCTGGGACTTTCATCACTAGAGAGGAGAGGCCAATACATGGCTTTGAAATTCAAAGAAATGGCTGATGCTGCTGTTAGGAGCTAATGAAGCTGAGGACTTTAGGTTGAAGCCCAGCCTCATGTACCATTCCGAAAATCCTAAGGCCCTTAAGAATTACACTAAATCTATTCTGCCTATGCTCTAGAAATGGAACAACAGCCTGGATGAGGGCACATCTGTTTACAACATAGTTTACTGAATATTTTAAGCCCACTGTTGAGATCTACTGCTCAGAACAAAAGATTCCTTTCAAAATATCTCTGCTCATTAACAATGTACCTGGTCACCTACAAGATGGAGAAGGACAATAAGATCAATGTTGTTTTTTGTTTTTATTCTTTTAACACTTATTTATTTTGAGAGAGAGAGAGAGAGACTGACAGGCAGAGCCTGATCAGGGGAGGGGCAGAGAGAGAGGGAGACACAGAATCCGAAACAGGCTCCAGGCTCTGAGCTGTCAGCACAGAGCCCAACGTGGGGCTCAAACTCACTAGCCGTGAGATCATGACCTGAGTCAAAGTCGGATGCTCAACAGACTGAGCCACCCAGGTGCCCCAAGATTAATGTTGTTTTTAATGTCTGCTAACACAACATCCATTCGGCAGCCCATGGATCAAGGAGTCATCTCAACTTTCAAATCTCATCACTTAAGAAATATATTTCATGAGGCTATCACTGGCACAGACAGTGATTCCTCTGTTGCATCTGGGCAAAGTAAATGGAAAACTTTCTGGACAGGATTCACCATTCTAGATGTCATTAATACTATCCGTGATTCATGGGGAAACTTCACTATATCAACATGAAAAGAAGTTTGGAAGAAGATTCCAGCCCTCATGGATGACTTGGAGGGGCTCAGGACTTCAGTAGAGGAAGTAACAGCAGGTGTGGTGGAAACAGCAAGAGAGCTAGAATGGGAAGTGGAGTCTGAACATGTGACTGAATGGCTGCAATCTCATGATCAAAACTAATGGACGAGGAGTTGCTTCTTACGGATGAGCAAAAACAGTGGTTTCCTGAGATGGAATCTGCTCCCGGTGTAGGTGCTGTGAAGACTGTTGGAATGACAACAAAGGATGTAGAATATGACATCAACTTAGTTGATGAAGCAGCATCAGGGGTTGAGAGAGCTGACTCTAATTTGGAAACAAGTTCTACTGTGCTAAAATGCTATCAAGCAGCACCGTGTGCCACAGAAAACTTATTCTTGAAAAGAGGGCTCAGTCGATGTGGCAAATTCACTAATTTTCAGATATCACCACAGTCACCCCAGCGTTCAGCAACCATCACCCTGATCAGTCGGCAGCCATCAACATCGAGGCGAGATGATTTGTTGAAAGTTCAGATGATGGCAAGCATTTTTTAGCAATAAAGTACTTTTTAATTAAAGTAAGTACATTTGGTTAATCTTTATTTATTTTTGAGAGAGAGAGAGACAGAGTGTGAGCGGGGAGGAACAGAGAGAGGAAGACACAGAATCCAAAGCAGGCTCCAGGCTCTTAGCTGTCAGCACAGAGCCCAACACAGAGCTCGAACTCATGAACCATGAGATCATAACCTGAGCAGAAGTCAGATGCTTAACTGACTGAGCCACCCAGGCGCCCCTAAAGTAAGTACATTTTTTAGCACAATGCTATTGCACACTTAATAGACTGCAGTATAGTGTAAACGTAACTTTTATATGCACTGGGAAACAAAAAAAAATTCATTTAACTTGCTTTATTGCAATATTTGCTTTATTACAGTCGTCTGGAACCAAACCTGCGAAATGTCCGAAGTGTGCCTGTATTTGAACCTCAGTATGGGGAGCAGTAGAGTCCTATACTATTCTTCCTAGACAGAATGTCTTCTTGCAAAACCACCTAGCACAGAAATTAAGACTATATATAGACTTTGGAATCAAAGAGGCAAATTTTCAAATCCCACCTCTGCCCGTTATTAGCTGTGTGTAGAGCATGTTACATAACTTCAATTCTTGTTTCTTCATCTGTAAAATACAGATTGAAATCCCTACCTCCTAGGTGAATAGCAAGCAGTAGTTCTCAAAACACAGTCCCCAAACCAAGAGCATCAGCATCACCTAGGAATTTATTAGAAATGCAAATTCTCAGACTCCAAATGAATCAGAAACAATCTGTGTTCTAACAAGCCCTCGGGTGATTTGGTGCATGCTGAAGTTGGAGAACCGCTGATTCTAAGGATCAAATAAAACAGTGCACGAAAAAGCTCGACTCATGGCGCATGGTAATCGGCATATGGTAAATACTTAACAATGTCTATTATTATTACTATTATTATTATCACCGCTATCAGAATTTCTAAAGTAATGAACTACACACCCTTCACACAAAGTTCCATATAGTTTTTTCATTACCCAACTTTTCATAAGAATTTGGCAGCTGAATGTTTGAAGTTAAGGTCTCTGATGAAGAAAGGGAGCACAAATCCCTATACATTAACCACTTGTGTAGAAAATGAGTTGAACTTATTTTTACCAAAAATTCACCAACTGAAAGTACAGAACATCATTCCGTCTATGCAAAAAGGAGCAACTGGAGAAAGGGTCAAGATTTTTCTCAGAAAACAGTCCAGTGTGTAATTATGTGAATGGAAAAGGGGGACATTGAAGCTCAATGTTCTTATTCATAGAATACACCCAGGACCCATGACGTTTTGACCCGAGGTGTTTGAAAGCGTATGTTACCTGTTGGATGTTGTGGTTATGAAACAGTTGCAATGATGCAATCATAAAATGACTAGCTTTATTCCCTGTAACTTCCCGAGAAATGTCTCCAGATAAATTTGTTTCATGTCACCCTGCGAAACTAAATGGATTTACCTTCTACTTAGGGCGTGTGGATATAAACCAATTACATATTGCAAGAGACTAAAATACTTGTGGTTTTAGAATAGTTCATCATTAGCCATTCCTTCTGAGAGCATTTAGATAGCAAGTCCAGTAACAATTAAATTTGTGGTTCTGTATCCTCCAGCAAATTATTCACTTAACCCGCCTGACCCAGAGGTTTCTTATCTGTAAAATAAAAGTATTGAGGCTGGTGATCTCTACCATCCTAGCTCTTGCATCCTAAGATATTCTAAAAAAGGCAAAGCTGTTCATGTTTTAGTAGTAACTGATGCTAACCCCCAATTTATTAATTAACTTAAACAGCACACACAACCTATGGGCAGGTAATCAATGGGGCTGTTTTATTAATATTTAATTTTAGAGAACAAAACTCTTTAGTGTGAATTTTCTAGAAAAGACTGAATGACAACTTGAGAGAGATTCCTTTGGAAATCCCTCTCCACATGGACTGACAGAGTCTAACTAGCCTTCACGTCATGAACAGTAGCACTCAACAGTCTTGGGCATTGTTGAGTTTTTACTTTGCTTTGAAAAACATTGCTAATACTTATTGAATTGTTTATGTGCATTTCCTGCTTTAAACCCGGCAACAAGCTATCCTTGACCCCATTTTACAGACAAAGGAAACAAAGTTTGGGGAGCCACAGAAACAGACAGTGGCAGAGCTGGGTCTCATTCTTGTCTTCCCACCCCAAAACCCAAGCTCTTAATCAGTGTGTAAGGTAGACACCATTTTTATTTTTATTTTTAATTTTTTAAACATTTTATTTAAAAAAAATATTTTTTTACATTTATTTATCTTTTGAGAGACATAGAGAGACAGAGCACAAGTTGGAGAGGGGCAGAGAGAGAAGGAGACACAGAATCTGAGGCAGGCTCCAGGCTCCGAGCTGTCAGCACAGAGCCCAATGCGGGGCTTGAACCCACAAACCACGAGATCATGACCTGAGCCTAAGTCGGACGCTTAACCGACTGAGCCACCCAGGTGCCCCTAAAGATTTTATTTTTTAAGTAATCACTACACCCAATGTGGGGCTTGACGTCTCACCCCCAAGATCAAGAGTAGCAAGCTCCACTGACTGAGCCAGTCGCCCAAAACCTTTTTTTATATGTGTCCCCAAATATGGTCAATGACCTATTATTCCCTGCCGTCCTCCTGGCCTAGTAACTTTTCTTAGAGCAGAAAAAAAATTTTTTCTTGATTCTTAACCAATGAAAAAAGTATCTACAAAGTTCATCAAGCCAAGTGGGGATCTTTCATTAACCAGCACAGCTAAAAGGGCAAAGAAATCAGCCTGGGTTTAATCAGTAGTTCTCAAAGCACAGTCCTCAGAATCTCTGCAGGTGAGATCTAGCCATCTTGTGTTTCAAGAGCTCTCCAGGTGATTCTGATGGGCACATTTGAGAAACACTGATGTAAATAAAGCAGAGACTGAAACTGCCTTTTTGTCTTTCACTTTAAAGTTGACTTACTGCAGAAACAGTAAAAAAAAAAAAAAAAGGAGCAATGACAGCCCCCCCCATATTACTCTAACTTGTTAAAATAAGCTGAAATGTAATACCACTTTACTGACTCTGTCAAATAAATAGGCCATTACTAGTGAGAAATTTGGCGAGCAAGTGAAATACTCAGAATATAATCAGAACAGGGGAAAGGGCCCATGGATTAAAGTAGTTTTATTCCAAAATTTAGCCATAATGGAATATGTTCTAAAAATTTGTCTTTTATCAAGATAACAGATCTATATAATCGTTAGTATTCTTTCTAGCCAGAGTCTTATTTTCCACGGAGGGGCTTATATGCCCTATTGGGCAAGACAAGAGGACGCCATTACAAAAAACAGCAGGTGCCATTCATCGGCATTTACAGGATGCTGGTCACTGTATGGAGTGCTTCACACACATTCTCTGCCTTCACTCTTGAACGAACACTGTGAGGGAGACCTTGTTGTCCTCAGTCTGCAGATGAGAACACTGAAGCTTCACTAGAGACATTAAGTGTGAACCTGCTGTGCTTATTTCAAGGTCCCGGAGTCTCCAGAGACGGTACATTCCTTAAACTGTAGCCCCTCTTTCCTCTCCCTCCATATTGCTAGCTAGCCCTCCATTCCTTTACTTGGGGGCGGGGGGGGGGGGGGAAGAGTACTGTTAAGCACCGGGCCCGGTGCTCTAGGTCTTTCTTCTCAGCCCATTTCCACTTTTTCTCTCACTCCCAACATGATGCCCATTGTGGCTGATTTTAAGCCGAATTTCTGCAAACTCTAGCCCTCCAGCTCCCAGACAGCTGATCTAGGAGGGCTGCTGAGACCCAGGAGCTCACTGGGAGGGGGGACAGGAATACCTCCTGGGAGGACAAAGGAAGAATAGCAGTAGTAGCAGGAGGCATGACTTCTAGAAGGTGGAAAACTATGTCAATAGTGACCCTGAGCAGAGAGGTACCAGGCAACTAGCAAAGAGAACAACTAAAAATATGACTGGTCCATATGGAAATCATGGGAAGTGTCAAAAGTTCAGAAATAACAGTAGTAAAGCCAGTTAATCACTGAGGAAGTAAGTAGTAAAAGTTTAGTGTGCCCACACAACAAAAAGGCAGTTTGCAAACCAGAGGAACACAAACCAAAACATGGAATGAGGCTGAAAGGTATATTACTATAAAGCAGCATATATAGTGAGGAAGAAGGGACTTTTATTCTTCATGTGATTAGTTATATTAGAATTTTCTTTTCCTTTTTATTTTGTTGGCTTTTAATTTTTTTAAGTTTGTTTACTTATTCTGAGAGAGAGAAAAAGTACACATGAGTGGGGTAGGAATAGAGAAAGAGGAAGAGAGAATTCCAAGCAGGCTCTGCCTCACAGAGCCAGACACAGAACTCGAACTCATGAACCGTGAGTTCATGACCTGAGCCAAGATCAAGTAGGACACTTAACTGATTGAGCCACCCAGGTGTCCCTAGAATTTTCTTTTTTTTTTTTTTAATTTTTTTTTTCAACGTTTTTTTAATTTATTTTTGGGACAGAGAGAGACAGAGCATGAACGGGGGAGGGGCAGAGAGAGAGGGAGACACAGAATCGGAAACAGGCTCCAGGCTCTGAGCCATCAGCCCAGAGCCCGACGCGGGGCTCGAACTCACGGACCGCGAGATCGTGACCTGGCTGAAGTCGGACGCTTAACCGACTGCGCCACCCAGGCGCCCCTAGAATTTTCTTAAATGATAGGGAATTGGTTAGTGGTTACCTCTTATTAACCCTGGAGATGGTTTAAGCTTTTTTTATGATTTTCAGAGGCATAAGCAGGAAATAACCCAGGTAAAGTTTGTCTTACAAAGTAAGCTAAATGAAGCTTTGCTTGTAGAACTACGCTGGCTTTATCTGCTTGGGGAATTTTCAAGGCTGTTTTTCATTTTATTCTTTGGTTTTGGTTTCAACAGAAGTATGGTGATTTTTATAAATAGCTTACCATATCTGCTTCACTAGCATATAGCAAAATAATTAGTATGCAAATTATTAGATGGGTTGGATAACTTTGTGTGTTGTTTTGATGGAATAGTGACTTTGCTACTATGATAGTGCCACACTTCAGGGGTTGCAGACATGGCACAGCTGTCTGCTCACTACTTCAGAGTTGGAGAGGCCACTGGTCACACCTGTATTTCCCTAGATTAGAGAACATAGATCCACCAACAGTGCATACATTCCAATGCAATAATACAAAAAAATTCTCCTTGGATCACTAGTGGACAAACACTGGTGGTGACCCGGAAACTTGTCAAGCCCTTAGCAGCCAGGTGTCTATCTTAGAAACCGATCTGGCTGTGCTGGAGAGATCTCCTCCCATCTGGGGTCACTTGCTTCATTTGAGGTGGCTTCACATCGCCGATCACAGGAACCACAGTCATGAGCAGGTAGTGGACAGGGATTCCTTTGCTGGTCTTCCCCACCCCCTTCCCAACTTCCTCTCTCCAAATGTCCTATCAACAGAAACCTTGCAACTTAAGAAAACAATGAAATAATAATAGCTGCAATGATTTAAGTGCTTCCTGCATGCCAGGCACAGGTGACTTACACCCATTATCTCATTCTAACAACATGTGAGGTGGGTACCACTCTTATCTCTGTTTTACAAAAGGGGAAATAAAAGCTTTTAAACCACCCAGCAGGTAGAGTAGGAAGCCTGGGATTTGACCCAAGTCTCCCTAATTCCAAAAGCCTCGCATTCAGTTTCTACACTGAGGGTTCCCCCCAAATGAACTATTATACCATTAAGCCTAACCAATATTTAAAATGGGTAGGAGCAGACACTTATTCTATGAACAAGATAGAGTGCAGCTTCTCAAATGCAGCTAAACATAATACTCAACCACAGTTTGATGGTTCCTGCCCAGTGGATGCTATTCCAAGAAATGATTTCTCTTTCCTCTTGTTTCTTAACCCATTGTGGTGCCCACCACTTTGGAATGTTCAGCAGGTTGGGAACGCTCCTCTCCTAATCAGGGACCCTCCCTTCCTAGCCTTATCATTAGTGTAGGAAATGAGTGCTTCTTCTCCAGTCTACTCAGCTCATCCCAGTAAGCGAACTTTCCCAAGGGTCCTTGAAAGTTAGTTGCTCAAACTCAGAGCACATTGATATGTCATAAATGGTAACAAGGCTCCCAAGTCAGTGCACCAAAATCTATGTAACCAAAAATATGCCTAAAATAGTATTGATACCTAGAGCAGTCCATAAAAATGTAAGGTTACTGAAGACCCCTAAATTTATCTGAGCCCAGTGGGGTTTTTTTTCATGCCTCTTTAGTCCTAGGACAGTATGTAGTAAGACATAATAATAGTTAGTATTTATTGAGCATTTGCCAAGTGCTTGAAACTATGTGCATTTGACCTTCACAACAGCTGTAGACAGTAAGCATGATTATTAGCCTTAGCAAACTGAGGCACAGAGAAGCTAACTGACTTCCCAAGGTCACAGAGGGGATCAGTAATAGAGGCAAGAATGGAGCCCAGGAGTCTGGATCCAAAACCAGAATGACTAACAAGTGTGCTGTATTACCACAGTGAGCCTTTGTTTGCTGTCTGAGGGTTGGGGAGAAAACCATGGAGGCTCTATCATGCAGGCAGAGGCCATGATGTGCACAGGGAAATCTCACAAGCAAGCAGGTGGGGAGTGGCTGGGAAGGAGCTCTGGTGAATCCCTCCACAAAGGTGGGAAAGAGTGTTACACCCACACAAGCTTCTGCACCTCGGGGACAGAGGGTGTCAGTGGGACAGCCATAAGAGACGATGAAGCTGCTGGTAGTGGAGAACAGTTTTCTCTTTTCTTCACAGGTTCTACTGCTGCTCTGGGCCACGGTCTCCGGCAAGTTGGTTATTGCTCTGTAAAATAAGCACCGTAACAGTTCTCACCTCTAGGGTCTTTATGGGCATTAAATGAGATGATACACTGGAAATACTCTGCACAGTGCTTAACTGAACATGTCTTCTTATAATTATAACCATTATCATAGCATAATATCATTTGACTCTGAAAAAAAAAACAAAACCTGCTGGAAAGTTCTTCTCAATAGACATTGCTAAGACAAGCTTGGAAGGAAGGAGGTTTTACCCCTAAACTGTGATGTAGTGCTGAACAGCAGGGCAGGGCCCGCCTTCCATTGCCTCAGTTAATGAGGGCCATAATTCCAATCTCTTTTCCCAGCAAACCTCTTACCAGCACCACCACCAAGAGGCATAATGAATTGGCATGAGTCCCTCCTCTTTATTTCTGCTTCTGTGCACTCAGAGGTTAGGGCTAAGAAGCTGTGAGATGGAGGGACGCTGGTTGGCAGGAAAAAGAAAGCAGCCAAGCCAAGCAGGCCCGGAATAATCAGGCTTGAGAACAGGCCATAATTTACTCCAAAATGGCCTCTAATGGTGATGGGGGGTGGGGCGAGAACAGAGAGGGGAAAACAGATGCCTCTTGAAGTTTTTCATCAAAAATCTAATGAACCATACTTTATGAATGTAATGGTGTTTTATGATCTACTCTGCAGTTCTTTAAGATGTCTAGGTCCAGAGCCAGCTCTCTTTGCTTTTTCCACCCACTGCCAAGAGAGCTGCTATCTTTGCCTCTGCTAATGGTATTCTTTGATTGACCAAATTAAAAAAAAAAAAAAGGAAAAAAAAAAAAAAGGAAAAAAAACCAAAAAACAAAAAAAGAAAGCCATGATGAATGGGTCCTAAGCTTAACATTTGGTTTTGCCATCCCATTATATATTAGTTGAAGAGGCTTTTGGAAGACAGAACAGAGACATTATATGTAAATCAATAACAATTTTTCTTTTGTGTTCAAATCATGAATACTGACTAGCTAATTTTCATGGCATCTCTCTAAGATAAGTGAGTTTTATTACCCTGTTCCAATTCAATTCTTCTTCAGGGTTTTAATCAGCCTAGGCGATTTTATTTTAATTTATCTACATGAAATGATTTTTGCCAGCACCCTACATTTTCATCAGATTTTCTTGTCATAGCCGGATGCAGCTGGTACAGACAGTTAAATGCTGCAGAGAGGGGCAGACTGATGAGGATGGAAAATCAAACAAGGCATTGGCATGAGCCGTGATGGATGGTTGGAGGGGCCCGGAGAGGGGGCATGACCTACCTGGAAGTGTCAGGAAGAACAGTCTAGTTGGTGTCAGTACAATCTACAAAATTATTAGCATTCATAGATCAAAAGGGGGAGCCCAGGCAATATTCATAATAGGTAAGGATACAGGGAATTTGACAAATGTAGAGGATTGTCCCCAAAACAGGATGTACCCCTTTTCCCTCTCTTCCATGGATCCCCCAATGATGCTGGACTTGGTCATGTGACCTGCTTGGTCCAATGGGATGCTTAAAGCATGTAAACAGTGGCTTGTAATGTGTTTACACAATTGGGCTTGCCTTCTTGGGCTTCTGCCAGCACCAGAGAAGAGCCTACCCTGCTAACATTAGTTCAAACAGGATGAGAGACTTGTGGAATAACCTGGACCACACCTACAGCTCTGAGCAGGCCCAGGCAAACACACATGTATTAAGTATATTATACACGGCAAGTTCTTTGGGCTTCAAAACCTTCACAAGTGCTGTCTCCTATGCCTGGATTACTCTTCACTGTATTCTTCCAGTAGAAGACAATTGCCTTCTTATCCTTCCAATCTCAACCTAAATGTCACCTCTCAGCTCTTGCAAATAATCCTGGTATGAACATGAGTATGCAAATACCTGTTTGAGTCCCTGCTTGCTGCATTACCTTCAATGAGTTAGCCTCAGAATTTTAATAACATCACTTATTCTAATGTCATAAACCCACTCAAATTCAAAGGGAAGAGCATAGTATCTACCTCCTGATGAAAGGAGTTTAAAAGTCACATTATAAGAAGAGCACGCAGAGCAAAAGAGCTTGTTATAGCCATCTTTGGAAAATGCAACTCGCCATACAAGGCTCCAGCTAGAAATAGAGGGTAGGGGTAGGAAAGACTGGGGAGGGGTCTTCAACTGCGGTAAGAGAAAAGTTGTAAGGGTTGACATGCCACATCTACCACACCAATTAAGGTTATCAATGAAGACTTTGCTGGCAAATAACCTTCATCCTATAGAAAAGAGTACCCCACCACTTTCTATCTCCTTAGCCTATTTTTTTCTTCTTCATAGCACTTATCTTCCCCTCAGTACTTAAATGTTTAATTGTTTATTATATGTCCTTCTCCATTAGAATATAAATTTCAAAAGGATAGGGACTTTGTCTTTTTGTTTGCTGCTGTGTACCAGAGCCTGGCTTGGTGACTGATACATGGTAGGCATCAAATAAAATTTTATTGAATGAATGAATGGATTAAAGAAAGAGGAAAATGTAACTTGAGTTCTATATTTTAATGTTGATTCAGCATTGATTTTAACATTGATTCAGACTGTATAGTCTATACCAGACAACGCTGCATATAAATTCTAGTCTCATCCCTTACCATCTGGGTGGCCTTCAAGGAGATATCTAACAAAGAGAGGAGGTAGATAAGAAGGTGGCCAATGCTGAAACTAATAATAGTATAATCATGGTAAATAGAAGATTGAGGTCAAGTGATAGAATATCGATTAAGGGGCTCCTCAAAATTGGTGTGGTCCACCGCCCTCATTCAACAGAGGAGGAAGCTGAGGCCCAGATATGTGAACGGTCCTGCCCAAGACCACACAGTACTGTGTGGAGCTCAGCCCCTTGACTCATCCTAAACTATAAGATTAGTCAGAACTCAAGGTTGCAAGTGATGGCAAAGTATCTTCATAGCATCATATCCTCTCAGCTACAGCTTGCAGCTATCACAGTTTCACCTGAAGTGTACCCCTGCCTTTCTCTGTTCTTCCATTTCAAGTGTTTCTCTAAAAACACAGGAAGAACCCACTCAACCGGCACACGTGTTCTCCAGGACATGGGAGTAGTTAAAGCCCCCAGGGAGAACTTTCAGCCAAAGGGAAATAGGATCCATTGGACAGATGCCCCAACCTCCTTTATGATGGAGAGACAATTCTGGAAGCCTTTCTGTAGGCCTCAATGGTCCCTGCAGAGTTCAGCCCCTGTAGCCAAAATCGGTGGTTTTGATAATGCACACCTGATTGACTTTTTCCTTCTCCCTGTGCACTCTCCATGGTCCCTCAGGGAATTATTTGGAATCACTTCCCAAATAACTAGATTCCTATCTAAATGCTTGACTTTCTGAGAAACTTAAATTAAGAGATCAAGTTATTAGTAACATAGCAAAAAAAAAAACCAAAAAAACAAAAAACCCATCTGAATATGCCTTACTTATTCAGATTGGTCATGTAGTCTCTACCTGCAGAAAACAGGGATTAAATGAGATAATATATAAACACTGTCTAGCTCAGTCCCTAACCATGACAGATGCTTAATCAATGTTACTATATTTTCTCTTCTCTGAGACACACCTTCTCTTTAACATTTTAACATTTCTAAAGACAAGTTATATCTTAAAATCAATAAAATCTCACAACCATAATTAAGAACACTTTTTTCTTTCTTAGAGATACATAAATATTGGGTGCATCTTGGAATTGTCATTTTAGAGCCTTTGGAATTTGGTAGTTCTCTCTTAGATTTTCCCTATGGAATCTGGAAATTAATTGGTAAAATTCAAAGAGAATATGTGCAACAGAGCTAGTCAAGAGACCCATACTTTTCTAACACCTGATGAATCTAAATACTCCCAGCCAAAAGGGAAGAAGACAGGGAAGATCCAAAGGTCTTCCAGATGGATGCTGGAACTCTAAGCTCATAAAATTAGAAATTGCATTTCATTCATCCCTCACACCTGAGCATTTTCTCAAGGTAGAGCCTGGTAAATGTTCACCTGTAGAAACAAAGTGAGTGGGATGCCAAGATGATATCTCCTACCTGTCCTGGAAGTCCATATAGGAGTGGGAGAGGTATGGCCAAGAGGGGCAACTTCGGAATTTCAGGAACACTAAAGCGCAGGTCCATCTGAAGAGGGTGAGCCAGCCCTTCAGAGTGACTTCTCACACCTAGGAGAGGCTCTCACTTGACTGGGTCCATACTGGGGGCTGCAGTGTGTACTAGCAGTAGATAATTCGCATCTACTTCATGACCATGACCCTCCTCCTTGCCTTCACTTCCTATGGCTCTGCAGGCTCCCCATGTGGGACTCCCACTGCTTTCTCTTTCTCCTCCTGGCAGGCAGCCTTTCCCCCCCCCCCCCCCCACAGGTCTGACTCCCATAGCACTTTATATCCTGGCCTTTACGTCTTTTTCCCTCCATCCAAATTGAACCATCATGTGTTCCATCTCTTTAGGCTCAGACCACTCTCCAACAAACCAGAGACACACATTTGGCTTTCAGGGTTGATCGATGACTTATATCTTAACAGGGACTTTCAGTGCATCGAGTCTACAACCACAAACATGTGCCAAGCTTTCCACAGTGAACTCACTGGGGTACTGTGGGATATTTTAAATTTTGGAGGGAAACATAGAGACATTTGCCAGACTCTGCAGGAACTACTACAAACTAAGTTACAGTATTTGGTCTTAACTACTTAATAAATAAAACTGTTAGATCTTTCTTTTGACCTAGGAGAACCATGAAAAAAAAATAAATGTACCATAAACTGAGAAAGTTCAGGAAATTCTGCCCTAAGCTAACGGAGAAAGTAAGGGTAGCATCTGGAGCTCCTTAGCAAGCTCTGGAGAAAGAATTTGTGAGAAGGATGACTTCAGGATCCCTAAATCACACCATGTACTTTTCTGGTGTCTACTTTTCTGGTGACTCAAGATGCCCAACCTTATTACCAAATTCCTGGTCATAACCTAAGTGACATCTGGCTCCTGTACTGTCAGCCCTGCAAAAGTGGAGCTTGACCATGGCCCCATGGACAAAGAGGCATATGCTTAGAGATTATGATGGTTGGCAGTCAGAGATGGGGAGAGTCTGCCCTTTTAGCCCTTCCTGTTGGTGGAAATGACCAGAGCAGAAACCATCCAGGTACTGGATCCTTTTCCAGATGGTCTGGACTTCCTAGATCATATTGAATGGCTCCCCCTTCCCTTCCACTATCCAAATTCCATTCTTTTCTTCAAGACCCAAGCATATAGCATACATATTATTTATATACATACAGAGTGTGTGTGTGTGTGTGTGTGTGTGTGTGTGTGTGTAAGCTCCATGAAACAGGGACTTTGTTTTGTTCATTGCTGTATAACCAGTACCTATAAGAGTATCTGGCACATAGTAAACATTCAATAAATATAATGAATAAATGAACTGTGGTTCCATGAGAGAATTAAGCCCTAATGTCCCATCCACTGCATGAACTAATTTATTCTCCCATGCCTCATGAATGGCGCTAGCTTTGTACCATTCTTAGAATGAGAAAACAGTCACTCAAATCACTGTTTGTGTGCTATAGTTCAAAAGGGGAACCCTAGTTGAGAAAGGCTGAATTTATGAGGAAATGAATGAATCAAAATCCTACTTCTTCCAAGTTGCCCCCTGTGACCATCCCATTTTAGGGTCAGTTAATGGTATGTTAACAGAATAAATAGAGATTTTTATTTCCACACAGATTTGGTGAGTTTCCCTGCATCTGTTAAGTATGTTGTGGGTTGGCAATGGTTAAGAGTGAAAGGCTCCAGCTTGATGACTGCTATGCATTTAGGAGAGGGATGCTCAGCCATCCCTGTAAGGTGACTTTTGGGACCCCGTAGTTAATGGCTCTGTAAGCAGATCCAGCCTTTTAGAGGTTTCACAAAAGGGCACACACACAATTGAGGCTGCAGTTCTGAGTACTGTCTGGTCCTGATAAGGCTGGCTGGGAATGCCCTGTTCTATCCTTTCCCCAAATCAAATGCTCTTTGAGAGCTGGCCAAGCATTTGAGACCGACCAAGCAGTACTAAGTGCATTATCTTGTCTAAGCAAAGCATGAGAAATAAATTAAGATCCTTGCTGACCTCACCAGCTTAAAAAAAAAAAAAAAAAAAATCTCTGCTTTTACCTAATGTCTGGTCAATGCCCTAAAGGGAATCTTCTTCCTTCCCTTAAATTGTATTTAGGCTAAAGAGATTTGGGCCTTTCTGCAGAAATTCCCACTGTACAAGGACACTTCTGTTTTCACTTTCTCTGGTCATTTCTAAACCAATCACTAGCAGGGGAAATGAGATTATCATAATTAGCTTAGATCTGTAGGATCTATCCTAGGAGCTGGGGACGCAGTTCCAGAAGTCATATAGGTAAAGAGTAGATGCCTGAAAAGGAAATTAGGGTTTTCTTAGCAAGAAAGCAAGGAATGGGTATTGAGTTTGCAACTTGTAGTGTTCATTATGAAGGATTCCATAGATAGGACAGATTTTAGGGTGAAAATAATTTAAGAACTAGATAAAAAAAGAGACAAATTATGTTTCTCGGGTTGCACTTTCAGATGTTCTCTGTCAGCTGCTGTGATCCAAGGCTTCAAGGAAAAAAACATTTTTTTTAAACCTAGGTATTTCCTTGAAGTGTTGCTCTTTTTGCTACTGCACGCTACCAATGTGTGAGTTATATCAAATTTCATACACCTAACAACATAATAATGACAAATTAGTGATAATACACCAACCTGAAAGTGCAAAACTACAGACAGAGCAAAACAGCTGGTCAGAGGAGAAAGGATTTCCCTTCAGCTGGGAGGACTTTGGAGAACTAGCACACAGTCCCTGGTATACAGGACTATATGGCATATTGGGCCTCTTTTCCTATCTCATCCCTTTTTGCCTTCCTTTTGGACTTCCTTTGTTTATTATTTTATTTATGAAAAAGTTTATAAGATCCTATCACTTGAGGGAAGACGTGCTGGGCCTTGGGGTTACAAAGATATATGAGACATAACCGATGTTATTGAAGAGTTCACAGACTAATAATGGAGGAGACCAACCTGTAACCAAACAATTGCCATGACATGAGAGACCTCCTCTAACAGAAAATGGAAATAATTTTATGGGAATCCAGAAGAGCAACATGCCCTGCTTAGAAAAGTTGAGGGACTAAGACTGAGTAAATCCTGCTTTGTTCATGTGGTTTAAAATCCTTCATGGGTTTTTCAGGGCGCCTGGGTGGCTCAGTGAGTTGAGCGTCAGACTTCAGCTCGGGTCATGATCTCATGGTTTGTGGGTTGGAGCCCCACATCGGGCTCGCAGCTGTCAGCCCATCAGTGCAGAGCCCACTTCAGATCCTCTGGTCCTGTCTCTCTGCCCCTCCCCCACTTGCTCTCTCTCTCTTAAAAAATAAATAAAAACATTTTTACAAAAGTCCTTCATGGGGTTTTCAACACCTTTTCTAACCTGCCCTATTTCTCATTCACCTGTCCAATCTACTCCCCTACTACTCCCCAGCAAGAATGATATTAAATTTTTCCAGGCTGAGACAGGTGGCCCAAGTATTTGTCCCTTCCATCCCATTGGTTCCTGCCCTGAAGTGACACCAGTCATATTATCATCCTGCCACTGGACACATTTGGCATAACCTCGAAGTCCTTGCATGTGCTGTCAACATTGAACAAATGACCAGGTATCCTTACCCTGCCTTTTTACTTTGAACCATCCTAGCTAACACCCAAACCAATCCACTTCAATGAACCTCTTCCGATTGATCTAGCTTAACCTAGTCCCTGCTGAAACCCCAGAGCAGCTGTCTTCAAATTTCCTTGCACATTCCGTTACAATCTTTGAAAAATAATCTATGTGACCCTCCATGATTTTGAGCTGACATTGAGAAATGTTCATCATATGTTTAACTTCCAACATATTCTATCATATTCTATGATGTCTATGTGCTCTGAATATGTTTTTTTGGTCAAAATCTTGGAGCTTCATACTTAATTCAGTTAATTTATAGACAATATCTACCATATATATTAGCAAACCCAGTTCTCATTGCCAAACCAACCGTCCCAAACAGAATCACTTTCTGTCAGAAAGTCTTACTTTACTTTTCAATTCAAATAAGCATGTTAAAGCTCAGTGCCGTGATAGCCGTCTCACTTTTGAATTTTAACTAGAGGAGGGATGGATGGATGAATGGGTAGATAAGCAAGCCCTCAGAGCCTTGCCAAGAGTTCGCCTCTCAGATGAAATAAGGGACTTTTCCTTTCAATAAGTCCTGCTGGCACTTACAGGACTCCCCTCTGGAGCAAGGTGTCTTGGAATTGTCCTCTTCTTTGATACTCTGGGGCAATTATAAGACTTAAGATGGGTAAAAGGTTTGTCTTTCATTTGTAAAAAGGTAATTTAAAATAAGAGGTGGGAAGAATCAGCAGAACACAGACTTGGCAGGTCAAATTTAGAAAAGAGTACAGTTGGAAATTGAAGATCTAGAAATTTATTAACTTAAACTTAAGGGCCCCTTAATTTGTTAAGAACTCATTTGTTCTCCTCCAGTGGGTGGGCATTCCCTGGGTTGTAAGGCACCATCCTGAAGTCCCAAGAGGAGACCCAAAGTCTAATTTGACACACGGGCTTGGTTGCATTGGAGTATTGAGTTTGCCAACTTTATGATCCACATTTTGGTTTCAGAAAACCCTTTCGTGGTTATACACTCAGTCCTCCATTTTTTGTTGCCCATTAACTGTGACTTCTTTTCATTTTTATTCTGAAAGGAGGTTTAAATATCTTGAATGAAGACACTGTGAAAACTTTTTGTGGCTTCTCTTGTCCTGTCTGAAAAGAAAGTCCTGGCTGGGGCATCCCCTTCTTGTTTAAAAGTTATCAGGAAACCCACAGTGGAAATTTAAGGGTGAGTTGGTGAATGCAGAAACTGAATTTGGAGTTGGATTATCTTACTTATGAATGATGGTCAAATAACTTATGAATTTGAAATTCCTTGATGCAGCTGTGGAAAAGCTTGAGCAACTTCCCCTGCCTCCAACATAGACCACACACCCTTCTGTAGTGATAGGAATATTTCTGGGGAAATATGCTTCTTGTTCCAGGGGGATTTTCAGCCTCCTATTTTGTGAAGGTTTCTTACTGAATTTGCTAGAAAGTAGAAACTACTGTGTTCGCTATAGTCTACAACAGTGGGACATGTCCAGCCATCCACTGAGTTCAGTTCAGTTCAGCTCAGCCATGTTTGTTACACTCTCTGTGCCTACTGAATAAATGAAAGAAACAGGATGTCTACTCTCAAGGAGCTCAGATTATAGGAGGCTGAGGTTCATACAAACAATTGCAATTTATAACTGCAATGCTACCATATCTGCCTTCCCAAAGACTGTAAAGTTTCCTAAAATTTAAAAGTGGTTTTCAAGAGACATTGGGCATTGGTCACTTGGTTCTGCTCTCTGGGTGTTGCCTGGTTCTTGCCAGTTCGACCCACCCTGAACAAGCATCTGATTTGACTTCTCCCTTCAGAAGCTGATAACTGTATGAAGAACTTCACAGTTGCCTCTTAGTGTTGTTTCATGGCACATTCCCGGTAAATTAATCTCTAAACTAATCTATCCTAATAACAAGGATTGAACAAGGTATTGCTTCTTTACCATTCCATAAACCAAATCCAGATTTTTCGTTCTGCTCTATTATATATGATGAGTTAAGTATTCTAAATGATTTCTGAAGCATTTTCTCTTTCCTGAGGCCTTAAGAGAGGCAGCTCTAGGACACTGTCCTGGAGCTTCCAGGACAAGCAGGTACTCCTGAGCCCAGGTTTTAGTATTGTGATAGTTCTTTGGTTTTCAGCATCCTGAGGACCAGTTGACCAGAGGGCTGCTATCCTTCCAACTAGAGGCACATGGTTGCCTTTTGAAGTAGAGGAAAGTTTGAGGAAGTGAAATCCTCTTATTTTAAGAACTTAATCAGGAACTGAATCAAAACACCATTTGGCAATACTTTCATGCATGAGTCTCTTAGGCTAACAAAAAAAGTTTTGAAGAAATAGGTGAATAGTTTGTATTTTCCATGTAGATAAAAATATTTGAAAAATACTGGAGCCATAGCAGAAAGAGTAGAATACAAGGACTTATCACCCTGGATATCACATATAAAACAAGATTACTATTGAGAGCGATATTTCTACCTAGGTCTGAAACCTCAAACGAATGAGCCAGAACTTTGGCTTTCATTCTCGCTGCCTTTTCTCTCCCCCCAGTGTATCAGATACCTTACACTAAATTTGATTTGGTTCAGGCAAAGTAGAAAAAGTCAGGGGGAAAGATATCTCCTAGCAAAGATCATAGCCTTCTACCAGATGAACAGTCTGGGAGCAAAAACGGGGTTTTCCCACATTTCTTGAAAACAAGCATGTGTATCCACAGGGAGAAAACAAATGAAAGCATTCTCTTAACCAGAACAGCAGCTGAGAAAGAGCCAGGTGCAAACTACCGTGACAAGACAAGCTTTCTTTCTCTCCTCCACAACCACCATGCTTTCCCAACACCTACACCCCACCCTTCAGCTCAACACTTTCCCCCTTCCATCCCCTTAAAAATCAGCAAAAACATTGGCTATGATTAATGGCTAAAGGATAAGAGCAGATATGCAATCTTCCTACATTTTTGGTAGGGATCAAGCTGACTCTTCAAACTCCCCTTCCTAAAACCCCCAGCGATATTCCTTTGCCATCTATCTCCCTCCTCCCTTTTCCTCTCTGAGACATGCTAATTAAAGTTCCATCAGTGAAGAAGGACTTGAGCTAGCTCTCTCTGATGGGTCCCTAGCTGTGTCATGCCCCTGCTTCCTAACTGGACATGCCAGCAGAAATCAGTGCAAAGCAACTTCTGCAGGAGCAGCTGCTGAGGCTGTTGTTCCCCTGCCCCCATGCCCATCGCCCCTCCTCAAAAGAGGATATTTTTCTGTTGTCACATCTTGGGCAATATTTCAGAAGCTTACTCATCCTGCCGCTTACTTCCCCCCACCCCCACACACCTCTGCCCCAAACAAGACATTAGGAAAGAAACATGAGAGATTTTATTTTAGCCTAATTGAACAATGGCACTTATTTCATTTCAAGTAAGATAAATGGGCTGTCCAACTTCACTCCTCACTTTATCTGTAATGAGGCTTCTCTCTCAACTGTTTACTAAAGTATTAAAAAGCACTTTGCAGCACCTGCTGGTATATTCCATCAAAGAGAGTCAATGGAACAGATGAAGACATATGAGAAAGTCAGAGAGATACGGTGCCTTTTATGAAACTTCAGATTCCAGAACTATTAGAGTGAACTGCTTCCCCCTCTATGAATTCAGTGACAAAAAATGGCCCTTCTCTTCTTGCCAGCAAAGTGGTTTCTGTAGGGTGGGACAGCACTTGGCAGGTTTTCCCAGGGTCAGACCAAGGTGGATAACTGATTGCAGCCATTAATGTCCAGGTGGTAAGAAATTGCCTAAATTTTGAGATCCTAATAAGTTATTAGCATTTCTATACTGAATGTGCTTTTGTGGACCCTTCTCTCACCCACAGTGATAAAATACATGTCTATTCTTGCTCAGGCTCTATCTCCAGCTGTTCTTTGAAGAGATGGGAACATTCGGATGTTGATTGCTACAATGGTGAGCACCAGGGATTGGGAGCCCAAAGAACAGATCCAACACGGAGTTTTTGACATTGAATGCCGTGTGACCTTCCACAAGTAACTAAACTTCCCTGCTACGTGATTTCTTCCCTTACAAAATAAAGAAGCAACATGTTCTACTGATAAGTATTCTGATACAGGTAATGAAAAACCATCTGTTTGATGTACTGAGATTTTCATGTAAGAATTAAGTGTGGATATTTGATTGCATTACAGCCATAGTCCTGTTCAAAGTTTGCATTCAACAATTTGAGGGCCTACTGCGCACATACATGAGGTGGGGAGGAAGATAACACATATAAATGTGCAAAGTGAAATAAAAGGCACAGCTATATTAGTCAAATTTCTACTTCTCCTCCAAGACCCCACCAAGTGTCAGGAGAGGTGACCCCACCAGTGTCAGATACTGCCTCCTCAAGTATCTAAGGTAAACTGCTCATCCCATAGTAGATCAAGTCCTTGTAACCTGGCTCTGTCATCTGCCTTTTTATCATCTCGCCTTCTAGACTGTTAGCTTCAAAAAGAAAGAACTGTGGGGTGCCTGGGTGGTTCAGTTAGTTAAGCATCAGACTCCAGCTCAGGCCATGATCTCACTCTGAGCTTCATTGTCCACATCTGAAAAATAGGTATACAACTACTC
Organism: Lynx rufus; assembly: GCF_022079265.1. Taxonomy (NCBI): domain Eukaryota; kingdom Metazoa; phylum Chordata; class Mammalia; order Carnivora; family Felidae; genus Lynx; species Lynx rufus. Next base: position 149,276,909 of record NW_025814834.1, on the reverse strand, counting down.
ACACGAAACAGGGATATTGTGGGCATTAAGTAAGATCACATTGGTAAAACACTACTAAACGCATTTGTACTCTCTTATCCTTTTTCCCTCAACAGTTGGACACAGCACTGGCATTCAAAGCACCAGGTGCAACAATAGATTTCTAGGTTATCAAAGAAGTCAGAAGTTGTAAACCACAGGAGTAGATGAATTATCAAGGAGAAAGGGAAGAGAAAGAGGAAGAGTTTATATGATAAGGAAGACTTTATTCAGGCCTCTTGTGATAGGTGTCAGGACTCTCACAGTAGGGGAGAGCCTCAACTCTGAATGTGGTAAAGGCAGCTGGGGATTCAGAGCCAAGGGGGTGAGGGACGTGGTGGATGGAAAATTACTAAGAGGAGAAATCAAGGGTAGGGGGATTCTTGCTAGATAGACTCAACAGGATTCTTTCTACAACTGGCGTAGGCAGGCTGAAGACAGGGCCCAAAGACAAGGCCTAGCAGAAAGGAGGACTAAGAGGGGCCTAACTAAAGTTTAGTCAAGGAGAGAGTCTTTGTCAGTGGGGCAATCACGAACTAGAGAAGAGTTTAAAGAAAGAGGATGTTGTGTTATGGAGGCAATTCAAGAACAGAATGGTGAAATCTATGGAATGTAATGATGAGATCCAGGAAAATCCAGGAAGACTAAACTCTATCCATGAGTATTCTGGCTTTCATCTCTTAAGTCTGGGTCATTATTTAAAACTTCTTCTGTTTGGGTGATTATAATAATTTTCAATGCATTTTCAACAGCCTATTTACCAAAAAACGAAAGACATACTTTACGGAAGAACAGGGAACTTATGAATATATCCTTAAGTAATGTGGTACTCCAAACCACACACCATTCCTTCTGAGCAAGACTAGACCTGAACAGTAGACTGTGGTGTCATAAGTTCCCTTGTTCCAGATGTGCTACATCTATTATTAAATCCTCCAGCTGCATTCATGCTTGTAGCAACCACATTGTGCTCCTGGCTCATGATGAGTCTGTGGTTGACTAAAACAACCTTACTGTTAAAAAACAAAAAACAAAAAACAAAACATAAATCAGAGGTTGTTCAACAGTACACTTGCTTAATTAATTATTCTGAAACTAAGTGAAGGTTCAACTTGGACTTAATTGATTCTGATATGTCAGAACTTTTTAAGAGTACTTATTCAGACATCCACACTTTTAGTCACCCCTCCAGGTTTTTGTCACCTAAAAATTTGATTGTCATGCCTTCTGTGTCTCTATACCTTTCTTTTTTCAGTTGAATAGCACTACACTAGAAGTAAAAATCCAGTGAACTCTTCATTAATCCATCTATCTTTGTGATATTTTTAACTGCTTAGAATTAATCTAAACAAAAATCCACTAAACTGAGAGCTTCTTGAGGGCAAGAAGTATGTTTATTCATCTTTGTATTTCTATTATCTATAAGCCCAGGGTCTGGCAGCCAGTTGTCTCCCACCCATGTTTCTCTCCCATGTCTTTCAGGACATCTGGCTCTGACATCAAGACCTGTTGGGTTTACAACTTCCCATGGCCTCTAATTAAGCAACCAGCTTTTTTAGGAAAGGCATTATTTGTTCCTACTGGATTCATGCTAGCTCTGAAAGGTATCACTTTCTTTTCTTGGTCTTCACAAAATATCTGCCTAGCAATCATACTAGACTCTAGCCAAACTTATAGGTGACTTACCACCTGTAGACACAGACAACTTAGAAATATTTTTTAAGAACTAGTTACTTCTAAGCTTTATGCCCTCGAGCCCAATCTTTTCTAGGATTTCTCATTTTGCTTTATTTACTTCCCCAACAACATTCAAGATGGGTCTAATCACATCATTCCTCACAGCTACCTGTTCATCCTGCGTTTACTCCATGTCTGAAGAGAAGGCAGCAACCCGTGCACAGTTAGAATGAGCACGTGAAGGGAACACATTTCCTGGTGCCCAGGGTGCCCTCTTCTGAGAGCCCTTAGTCCATCTCTCGCAGTCCTCCCCTGGGATGAGGATGAGTGCGGACTCTGATTTCCCTGTTCTTCTCACACCCACTCTCAGATTCTGCCCCAGCATGATTCCCATGCATTGCTTCATCCCTGGATTCAGCCCTCAGTTCCACATAGGCAAACTAAGTCTCATACTCCTAGAGGAACTCACAGACAGGAGCAGACATTGGCATGCCAGCCAACAAACCTGTCAGGTCTCTTTGGCCAGGTTCTTCTGGCCTAACTTAGAATTTCTGGCCTATCCCTGAGGCCTGCTCAATCAATATAGGCAGGGAGTGACTTTTTCTGGACAGAGTCTCTATCTTGTTTCTTTTTTGGAAGTGGAAAAACCATATTCTGGTTACCTATCAGGTACAATAAGCCGTCATAACTGACATTTACACCAGAATGCAATTTTCCACGTAGTTGCAATATAGTCACACAATGATTTAATTTCCATTTTTCAAATGCAAAACTACTCCATTGGAAAGTCAATTGACCTATCCAAAATCACCTAATTGGTAAGTGGCCAAGTGACTGACTCTGGTCTGTGTGACTCCTGCTACCTTGTTCTTCCCAATGCCCGACCTACATGACTATTCATTCAACAAATATTTATTGGGCCCCAGTGATAAAAGGCCTGAGACTAAGTGCCAAGATATACTAGTGAACAAGCTATAGAGCTTTCAGTTAAACAGAGAAGGCTTACAGTAAACAAATACTTGTAATTGTTATATGTACTAAGAAAAACAATTACTACATAGTGGTTAAAAGTTTAGGCTCTGAGCCAGATACCTGTGTTTGAATTCATACTAGCTGTGTGATCTTAGGGAAGTTAGCTAGCTTTTCTATGTCGTGATTTCTTTATCATAAAATGGAGGTAATGCTATTACTATCCGTCCCTCATGGTCTTTGAGGACTAAATGAATTTATGCATGTAAAGTGCTCATAACTTATACCAATAAATATTAGCTGTGATTACAGGGAGCTCTGAGAGGAAGGGGATCTTAGCCTACAGGGATGGGGTGAGACAGGGGTTTGTGAAGGTTAGGAAAACTTTCTTGAAAGGGAGCCTGGGTTGCTCACTTGTTTGAGCATCCAACTTCAGCTGAGGTCGTGATCTCATAGTTCATGGGTTTGAGCCCCGTGTCGGGCTCTGTGCTGACAGCTCAGAGCCTGGAGCCTGCTTCAGATTCTGTGCCTCCCTCCCTCTCTACTGCTCTTCCACTCACTCTTTGTCTCTCTCTCTTTCTGTCTCTCAAAAATAAATAAACATTTAAAAAAATTGTTTAACTTTCTTGAAATAAATGGAGTTGAATAATCTGAGGCCTGAAGGATGAGTAGGAGTAAGGCTTGTAGGGCTGAGTGATGAGACGGAGAGAGAGTAGAGTAGGATGAGCAGGGGTCAGGAGGGAGGAGGGCAGGCAAAGAGAACAGGATTCATCAGACAGAAACTGAGCCAACAGTTGCCATACCTCATGATTGGCCCCAATCCCAGATCTTACTAAAATATTTGTCAGGGTAAACGGTGGGGAGTTTATCAGAAAGAGAAAATGTAAGGCTTTTATCCCCCACCCAATCAATCAGTTCCTTTCTCTCTCTCTCTCTCTCTCTCTCTCTCTCTCTCTCTCTCCCTGTCTGTCTCTCTCTCTACCTATCTCAGCAACACATAATGGAAAAGAGCTCCAAAAGAAACACTGGGCTGACACTTTGGCTCAGCCAAAACACCTCATGACTTTGGCAATTCCACCTCATCTCAGGGCCTCAGATTTCTTCTTTATGAGAAGGTGGCCACAACAATTCCTACCTTGAGTGCAGTGAATTCACTTTAACATAACATTAAAATTGTGTGAACACACTCAGGTTGAATTCCCAGCTTTTCTATTGTGTGACATAGAGTAGGCTGCTAACCACTCTGATCCTTGGTTTTCTCATCTATAAAGTGGGTGGATAAGAATATCTTGATGAAACTGGTGCAGTCACTCTGGAAACACTATGGAGTTTCCTCAAAAGTTAAAAATAAAATACCCTATGATCCAGCAATTGCACTACTGGGTATTCACCCAAAGAATATAAAAATACTGATTCAAAGGGATACATGCATCCTGATGTTTATAGCAGCATTATGGCCAAATTATGGAAACAGCCCCAGTGTACATCAACTGATGAATGGATAAAGAAGACATGGCAGTAATCAAAAATCTCCCAAAAATCAAGAGTCCAGGGCCAGATGGCTTCCCAGGGGAATTCTATCAAACATTTACAGAGTTAATACCTATTCTTTTGAAGCTGTTCCAAAAAATAGAAATAGAAGGAAAACATCCAAACTCATTCCCTGAAAGAGGCATATTACCTTGATTCCAAAACCAGACAAAACCCCACAAAAAAGGAGAATGACAGACCAATCTCCCTGATGAACAGGGATGGAAAATTCTCAACAAGATGCTAGCAAACCAAATCCAACAATACACTAAAAGAATTACCACAATCAAGTGGGATTTATTCCTGGGCTGTCGGGGTGGTTCAATATCTGCAAATCAATCAATGTGATACATCACATTAGTGAAAGAAAGGACAAGAACCACATGATTCTCTCAATAGGTGCAGAAAAAGCATCTGACAAAATGCAGCATCCTTTCTTGATAAAAACCCTCAAGAAGGGTTAGAAAGGATAGAAGGAACATACTCCAAGACATACCCCAAGAACATACCCCAAGGCCATATACAAAAGACCCACTGCTCATATCATCCTCAATGGGGAAAAACTGAGAGCTTTCCCCCTAAGGTCAGGAACATGACAGGGATGTCCACTCTCACCACTGTTGTTCAATATAGTGTTGGAAGTCCTAGCCTCAGCAGACAGCAAAAAGAAATAAAAGGCATCCAAATTGGCAACAAAGAAGTCAAACTTTCACTCTTCACAGATGAAATGATACTCTATGTGGAAAACCTGAAAGACTGCATCAAAAAACTGCTAGAATTAACACATAAATTCAGCAAAGTCACAGGATATAAAATCAATGTACAGAAATCGGTTGCATTTCTATACACAAATAATGAACCAGCAGAAAGAGAAATCAAGGAATTGATCCCACTTACAATTGCACCAAAAACCATAACGTACTTAGGGATAAACCTAACCAAAGAGGTAAAAGATCTGTACTCTGAAAACTATAGAAAGCTTATGAAAGAAATTGAAGAAGACACAAAGAAATGGAAAAACATTCCATGCTCATGGATTGGAGGAACAAATATTGTTAAAATGTCAATACTACCCAAAGCAATCTATGCATTCAGTGCAATCCCAATCAAAATAACACCAGCACTCTTCACAGAACTAGAACAAACAATTCTAAAATTTGTATGGAACCACAAAAGACCCTGAATAGCCAAAGTCAAGTTGAAAGAGAAAACCAAAGCTGGAGGCATCACAATCGCGGACTTGAAGCTGTATTACAAAGCTATAATAAAAACAGTATGGTACTGGCACAAAAACAGACACACAGATCAATGAAACAGAATAGAGAACCTAGAAACGGACCCACAAATTAGGTGGGCTTCATCTTGGACAAAGCAGAAAAGAATATCCAATGGGAAAAAGACAGTCTCTTCAGCAAATGGTGCTGGGAAAACTGGACAGCATTAAAGTGACTGAGTCACCCAGGTGCCCCTACTATTGATTTTAAACAAGTAGTATATATCCAAATTTCCTCAATTATCCTCAAAATGATATTTATGGCTTTCTTTAAAAAAAATCAGAACGCAATCAAGCTTCATGTGCTGCACTATCATATCTCTTTTGTCTCCTTTAATCCAGAATACTCTCTCAGCCTTTTTTGAGGGTGGGGGAAGACTTTTATGGCATTAACACTTTTGACATATGCATGCTAGTTGTCTTCAGATTGTCCCCAGATCTGTTTAATTATTTCCTCATGTTTAGATTCAAGTTAAACATTTTTAGCAAAAATATTGTGTAGGTTATGGCGTGACTTTAGCAAGATGACAGAATAGGAAGCTCCAGACCTTGTTCCCCTATAGAGACATTGACTTAACAACATACAGTCAAAAAGACTTTGTGAGAACTCCAGAAACCAGTTTGGAAGTCACAGCACCTAAGGCAAGTTCAAAGCCAAAAACAGCCACATTGGAATGAGCAAGAAAAGCTGTTTCATTTGAATGGAATCAGCAGTCATAGTGATGATGAACTCACTCAACTTGTGTTTATCTGGGGAGCTTCCTTGTACCTGATGAGTTGCTTTCTCAAGAAGGCAAAACTGTCCTTCAAAAATGAAGGGGAGGTAAAGATTTGCCCAGAGAAACAGAAGCTGAAAGGGTTCATCATCACTAGACTAGCTTTGTAAGAATTGCTAAAGGGAGTCCTTCAAGTTGAAACAAAAGGATGCTAGAGAGCAATAGAAACGCGTATGAAAATATAAAGCTCTCTGGTGAGGGGGAATACACAAAGAATGTTATAATACTTTAATGGTGGGCCATAAATCACTTTTAAGGCAGGTATAGAATTTAAATGATAAAAGCATAAAAATAACTATGACTATAAAACTATGTTGATTGATATAAATTATAAAACAATGATCAGTTTGCACTTATTGGTAATTCACTGTTCATTTGTCTTGTGGTGGAGAGAAGGTGAGTTAATGCACATAAAGAACGGTGCTGCAGCAGCCAAGATTCTCTCAGGGACAACTGTGATAATGATGGTGATTCTTGTGCAGGCTTTCCTGGGTGAAGTGCCCTTCTTCTTTCCTTCCATGACTATGGTATAGGCCCCTCAGAAGGACTACCCAATATCAGAGTCCCTAGTTTTTAATGTATACAGGTCCACAAAGAGGCTCTGAATCATTGTGGTAACAGGATAACAGTAGGATTCCAGAATAAAGACATCTGAGCTATCTTTAGAGTTAGTCTGACCACTTCCCTATGGGAATAATTGATCTGGCACACGCCACCAGTTACCTGGTTGCTAACTGAGTTCTTACATGAAGCAATCAGTCTTTTTTTTTTTTTTTTAATGTTTATTTTGAGAGAGGGCACATGGGGTAGGGACAGAGAGAGAGGAAGAGAGAGAATCCCAAGCAGGCTCCATGCTGTCAGTGCAGAGCCCGATGCGGGGCTTGAATCCACAAACTGTGAGATCGTGACCTGAGCCAAAATCAATAGTCGGCCGCTTACCCAACTGAGCCCCCCAGGTGCCCTGCAATCTGTCTTTCTTAAGCATGTAAATTTAGAATCAAAGACTTCATCAGGGCTAGGATAGGAGATTCCTTCAACTCCTCAATCAGCGAATGATATCAAGAAGCAGCTAAGCACTGGCACTAATCCGACTGTCCCTACCCTCAGGGGCTCCCAGTCTAGTGAGGGAGACAGACTTCTCACAGGGCCCTCCCAGTGGGTTGCAAGTGCTGAGCGCAGCTCATGTGCCAGAGCGCAGGGCTGAGGGATGCTAGCAGGGCCCTGGTAAGAAGCACCCACCACCGCTCCTAGGCTCAGCACTGTGCCCTTATTTGTCCTTGTGTGCCCTCCTTATATTCCCTATTTAAAGTGATTCACTTAAATAGGGAATAGACTTAAATAAACAAGATATACTTAAGACCACCCATGAGGTAAAAGACAGTTACGTAAGTGCCATGAGAAAGTAGAGTCCGTAGAGGATGAGGAAGAGGAGCATAGATCTGAAGTCAGAACCATCTGGCTTCACTGCTCACTTGATCTTTCTGTGCTTCCGTTTCCTCATTTATGAAATGAGACAGTACCAGTACCTACCTCACAGGGTGGTCAGGAGGTTACATGAGGTACTATGAAAACACACCTCTAGCAAGCATAAGCAGTAGCCATGGTAAGTGTTACTTTTATTATTTGGGTCTAGGCATGGTCCTTTATCTAAATTATAGTTATTTAGGGGCACCTGGGTGGCTCCATCAGTTAAGCATCTGACACTTGATTTCGGCTCAGGTCTCAGGCTCACGGTTGGTGGGATCGAGCCCTGCGTGGGGCTCCGTGCTCTCAACGCAGAGCCTGCTTGGGACTCCCTCTCTCTGCCCCTACCCTGCTTGCATTTTCCCTCTCTCTCTCTCTCTCAATATAAATAAACATTTTTTAAAAACAAAATAAATAAATACATTGTAAATAATTTAAAATCGTGGAGGCATGTGGAGAATTGCTCACGCTAAAAAGCAGAACTGCCAAATGCCTATGTATAGAGCCATGGCTCATTCCTCCCCCAGTGGCAGAACTGGAATCTTTTTATATCTGATTCATGGATGAGTTGGGCCTAATTTTCTGGCCCTTATTATCCCCTGCAGTTGAAGACAAAGCTGCTCTCCCCACAGACCCCAGAAGCTCAGCTTTATCCTTTCCTGTAGCTGTGCTTATAAAAATAGCACCACCACCCTTTTTCTGTTTTAGTCCATGCTTCCTTCTGGTACTGAAATTTTGCTTTATCAAATTTTGCTTGAAATAAGCGGGCAGGCACTGGAACCTGGATATCCTGTAGTTATTTGATCGCTTTGGTAATGAGACTTGACCAGGAAAGAATTTACTAGGCCACATTTAAAAACCAAGTCATACAAAGTGATCAGAAAACAGTGTGAGATAATGAAGTAGCCTATCTCGTATTTTACCATTTTACAAAAGGTAATGGGAATAAATGGAAGCTGGTAACTTTCAGATAAAATCATGCAGTTAAAGAAAAATACAGGGGGAAAAGAAATGTTTCAGGATACATATTTCATCTGTAAATATGTAATAGACATTAAAGAGTATGATAAATATGTCAGGTAAAAGTAATTAAAAGTGCATTGAAAGCTTTAAAAATATTAGAAAACTAGGTGAGTAGATTTATAAAAAGTGTTATTAAAACAAAAAGTTCTTAGATTAAATCTAATGCCAAGCAATGACCTCTCTTCAGAGCATTCTGGGAGGAAATAAATCATTTTTGAATTAGCAATTGCAAAAGATTGTATTTCTGTTTTGGATACAGATATGATGTTTTAAAAATTAGGAAGACAGTCAAAGTTTGGATTACTTAGCTAAAAGACTGTAATATTTCTTAAAATCTAAAATTAGGATTGAACTCTGAAAACAAAAACAAAAAAAAACCCACACATTTAAATAAACACTAGCTTAAGAAAAATTCCACTACATTAAAATAGAACAATTGAAAAACAAAAAAAAAGAGGTGCCTGGGTGGCTCAGTTGGTTAAGTGTGGACTTTGGCTCAGGTCATGATCTCACAGTTCATGAGTTTGAGCCCCGTGTCAGGTTCTGTGCTGACAGGTAGGAGCCTGGAGCCTGTTTTGGATTCTGTATCTCCCTCTCTCTCTCTGCCCCTCCCCAACTCGCATTCTGTCTCTCTCAAAAAAAAACAAAACAAAACAAAACAAAAAACATTAAAAAAATTTTTTTGAAGAAAAATAAACAAAAATTTTTTAGATAAAAATCAAGTCATAAATTTGTGAAGACACATAAAATTATATCAAGTCTGGTGCACCTGGTTGGCTCCATCCATTAGGCAACCAATTCTTGATTTCGGCTTTGATTTCAGCTCAGGCCATGATCGCACAGATCAAGCCAAGTGGGGCTCATGTTGACAGTGCAGAACCTGCTTGGGATTCTCTCTCCCTCTCTCTCTCTCCCCCTTCTCTGTGTGCATGTGTGTGTGCAGGCTCACTCTCTCTCTCTTTCTCTCTCTCTCTCTCTTTCTCTCTCTCTCTCTCTCTCTCAAAAATAAACATTTAAAAAAATTATATCAAATCCATTTCATTACCTAAACTTGTAGAAATAGTAGCAGAAAATTTGATAAATTGGACTTCATCCAAGTTGAGAATTTCTGCTCTTTAAAAGAACTGTGGGTGGGGGCACCTGAGTACTCGGTTTTGTGAAGAGTCTGACTCTTGGGGCACCTGCATGGTTCAGTTGGTTAAGCATCTGACTCTTGATCTCAGCTCAGGTCATGATTTCACAGTTGGTGGGTTTGAGCCCCACATCAGGCTCTGTGCTGACAGTGCAGAGTCTGCTTGGGATTCTCTTTCTGTCTCCCTCTCTCTTTGCCCCTTACCTGCTCGCTCTCTCTCTCTCTCTCTCTCTCTCTCTCTCTCAAAAAGAAACAAATAAACATTTAAAAAAAAAAAAGAGAGAGTCTGTATTTGGCTCAAATCATGATCACAGGGTCATGGGATCGAGCCCTGAATTGGGGTCTGCACTGAGCATGGAGCCTGCTTAAGATTCTCTCTCTGCCTCTCTCTCTCTCCTCCTCTGCCCCTCCCATGCTCTCTCTTGAAAAAAAATTAAACAAATTAAAATAAATTAAACAAAAATAAAAGAACTGTTAAGAGAATGCAAAGACAAGCCACAGACTGACAAGAAATATTTGCATAATAGATCTGATAAAGGACATGTATCCAGAATACATAAAGTACTTTCTTTTTTTTAAAGATTTTATTTATTTTATTTTTTAAATTCTTTTTTTTTTTTTTAGTTTATTTAATTTTGAGAGACAGGGAGTATGAGCAGGGTAGGGGCAGAGAGAGAGGGAGACAGGGAATCTCAAGCAGGCTCCTCACTGTCAGCACAGAGCCTGACATGGGACCCTAACTCAGGAACCACGAGATCATGACCTGAGCCAAAATCAAGAGTCAGACGCTTAACCGAATGAGCCCCCCAGGCATCTCAAGATTTTATTTTTAAATCTTTTTAAAAGATTTAAAAGATTTTATTTTTAAATCCCTACACCTAACGTGGGACTCAAACTCACAACCCCAAGATTAAGAGCCACATGCTCCACTGACTGAGCCAGCCAAGCACCCTTATAAAGCACTTTAAAACAATAATAGGAAAACAAACATCCTAGTTTAAAAATGGCAAAAGATGTACAAATGACAAACCCGGGAAAAGATGCCCATCATCATTAGTCATTGGGAAAATGCAAATTATAACCACAGTCGAACACTACTACATATCTATTAGCATGTCCAAAATTAAAAAGACTGACTATACCAACTGTTGGTGAGGATGTAGAAGAATTGGAACCTTCAAACACTGCTGATGGGAATGTAAAATATTGCAACCCCTTTGGAAAGCAGTCTGGCAGTTTCTTTAAAAGTTGAATGTACCCATACCATAGGACCCAATCATTCCATTCCTAGGTATTTACTTGAGAGAAACTAAAGTATGTGTCCACATTCAGACTTGTACACAAATGGTTGTAGTAGCTTTATTTGTACTAATCCAAAACTGGAAACAACCAAATGTCTATCAATTGGCAAATACACAAATTGTGGTTTAGCCAGATGGGATACTACGTAACAATAAAGAGAATGAACTACTGATATACACAGCAAGATGGATAATGTGCGGAGTGAAAGAAGCCAGGGTTTTTTTTTTGGTTTTTTTAATGTTTATTTTTTTTTAATTTTTTTTTTCAACGTTTATTTATTTTTGGGACAGAGAGAGACAGAGCATGAACGGGGGAGGGGCAGAGAGAGAGGGAGACACAGAATCGGAAACAGGCTCCAGGCTCTGAGCCATCAGCCCAGAGCCCGACGCGGGGCTCGAACTCACGGACCGCGAGATCGTGAACTGGCTGAAGTCGGACGCTTAACCGACTGCGCCACCCAGGCGCCCCAATGTTTATTTATTTTTGAGAGAGAGAGAGAGAGAGAGAGAGAGAGAGAGGAAGGGCCAGAGAGAGAGGGAGACAGAGAATCCGAAGCAGGCTCCAGGCTCCAAGCTGTCAGCACAGAGCCCGATGTGGGCCTCGAACTCACAAACCGCAAGATCATGACCACAGCCGAAATCGGATGCTTAACTGACTGAGCCACCCAAGGGCCCTGAAAGAAGCCAGGTTTTAAAAAGAGTATACAATGTATAACTCTACTTATATAAAGCTCTTGGAAGTCCAAAATAGTGACACAAAGCTATGTCACCCAGATGTGGTCACCTGGGATGGGGATAGGGGAGTGTGGAAAGGCCAGCCATGGAAAGGAGGGCTTACAGAGAGGAAACTTTTGGGGGTGATGATCCTGACTGAGATGATTGATATGTAAAAACTTACCAAATTGTACACTTTAATCATGTCTAGTTTATGTCCATTATATCTCAGTAAAACTGTTTTTAAGAAAGAAAAATTGGGCACCTCAGTGGCTCAGTTGGTTGAGTGGCTGACTTTGGCTCAGGTCATTATGTCTCAGTTCATAATTTTGAGCCCAGCATCCGGCTCTCTACTGTCAGCACAGAGCCAGCTTTGGACTCTCTCTGCCCCTCCCCCGCTCGATTTCCCTCTCTCTCTCTCTCTCTTTCCTTCTCCCTCTCTCTCTTCCTCTCTCTCTCCCTCTCAAAATAAATAAGCTGAAAAAAAGAAAAAGAAAGAAAATTTTCAGAAGGCTTACACTATTTCTATTGGAGAATGGTCTTCTCTGTGTTTTTCTCCATACTCAACCTTTTTGCCTAATATATAATTTACTAGGTACCACAAGCAGAAATCAACCACTCCCCTTTTTCTCTTCGTATATTGTTGGTATTGCCCTCAGTAGTTAGTAACCAGACTTCCGGAGATCTGCCTCCACTCTTAGAATGTATCTAACAGCTGCCAGTGGGTGGAGACCACTTGAGCCCTCAGCAACTGCTCAGACAGCTGAGGGAAGCTGCCCGGTGGGGGCTGGGTGCAGGAGTTAGTGAGGGGCAGAGGGGCTGGGGAGCAAGGAGAATGGCACACACCTGCCACTGGATGCTGGGCTGAAACCCAGCCCCTCCCTCAGGGTCAGATAGGGATGACTTATGTGCCATAGTACCATAGTAAGGAGGCAGAAAACCCATCTTTGATGGCATTTCAGCTCCCTCTTTTTCCGGTCTGATTGACCTCTCAGACTTTATGACCTTTTGGGGGAGCCTGTGTATTTATCTGTCTGCCATTGTCTGAAACTCGCTCCCGGACAAGGGCTGGTTAGCAAGCCTGTCCCTTTGTTCCTTAAAGCCAGAGAAAGAGGATCTTTGACCTCTGTTTCCAAGCACTGTAAACAAAGACCTTCTTGGCTGCCAGTAAGCTCAAAGTGCTCATTAAGCAAGAAGTTTTCTGGCCAGTGGTTGAAATGACATCATGCTTCCTCCTGGAATCCAACTAGAGATAAAAATCAGGTCATTCAATTTACAATGAGAAAATGCTCCCTTCTCCTGCCAGCATTCAGAGGTTGCTGGCTTTCAAAGAGATCAAGGAAGAGCAAAGCCTGTTTGAACTCAGGCTTTGAGAATGTCTCCTGAACTACCTCCATTTAATTCCTCATAATATGCAAAAGTTTTCCACTATAAATTGCCTGGTGTCAGAGAGCAGGTGATGCTCCTCACTTATCTTTTCTGAGTTTTCAAACTGAGTGTTTAACCAGACTCGGCAGTGGGCAGGTGGGTTTCATTAGCTGATAATGGGACAATCCTTCAGCGCTCTCTAACGAAGTACCTAGGAAGGCAGGAATTCATTATCTTCATCTTTTTACATCATTGATCACCATATAACACAGGGAAGAAAAATACATTGTGATCTTAAAGAAGTCCATTCAGATTCCTTTAAGATTCAAACAAAAAAAGTACAATTTTCAGAGGATGGTGATATATGTCCTGTGATATTTTCTTTTCAGACCACTCTAGAGATCTTACTGGCTTTACTCAATTTATGAATCAAATTGCATACAATCTAACAGATAGAAAGGAACACTGAGGAACTGTACAAAATGAAAGACTTCTTCTACAGGCAGAAAGGAGCAGAACAAAGAAGTTATTAGAGGCAACAAAAAAAAAAATAGGCTGGTTATTGCAAGGTTAACTTCCTTTAGAGGATGGCGGGGATCTATCAGCCAGATGACCTAACTAGTGCTGATCGGATGATTCCTGATTGACTGGTTTAAGATTTCATTTCTGGGAAAGTCAAAACTGTCATTTAAATCTTGATTTGGTGATGCGGGGCAACTTAGCATAAATGACTGCATTTGGGTCTTGTCATCTTGTTTTTAACACTGGTATAAATTGATGTTTTTTCCAAAGGCTTTTTGCCAATAAGGGAAATCTGAAGATGATACATCTGTAACCAGTTTCCTGATCTAGAATTTACAGATAATTTGACCAAAATACTAGATACACTTAAAAATTAAAACAGAAAACCCAAAACACCTACATGGTAAGAGAAGTTTGTTTTTGATAGTCTATGTTACATTTTTTATTCTATGTTAAAATGTGCAGCACTGATTTTTTAAAAGTCTTCAAAACATATTTTGGTTCCAAATAAGTAAAATTATTATTTTAAAATGCAACAGGAGGCCTTTTGCAATTCCTCAAAAAATTAAAAATAGAAATACCATATGATCTAGCAATTCCATTTCTGGGTATTTCCCTGAAGAAAGCAAAAACAATTCAAAAAAAAATTTTAATGTTTATTTTTTTGAGAGAGAAAGACAGAGAGAGCGCAAGCAGGGGAGGGGCAGAGAGGGAGACACAGAATCTGACGCAGGTTCCAGGCTCTGAGCTGTCAGCATAGAGCCTGATGCCAGGCTCGAACTCACGAACTTTGAGACCATGATCTGAGCCGAAGTCAGATGCTTAACTGACTGAGCCACCCAGGTGCCCCCAAAAACACTAATTCAAAAAGATATATGCACCCCTATGTTTATTGCAGCTTTACTTACCACAGCCGAGATATGGAAGCAACCCAAATGTCCACTGATAGATGAGTGGATAAGGAAAATTCAGTATCTATATATAATGTAATATTACTCAGCCATAAAAAAGAAATTTATTTGGGCAAAAATTGATTTGAATTAGGCATCACCAAATCAGTAGTTAGGAGTACTCCACATATAGGAGCTAGGGGAAAGACTTATAGAGAAGAGGCAGAAACACAGTGAAGGAATTATTTGACTACTAGCTTAGGTAGTTGCATTATTTGGGAAACCCGAGTCAACTATTTGTGATTGGCTGTCCTTAGTTTTGTATTCTTAGGCTTGAAGCATTACAGGCTTAGGTTTTAGTTTGCTTATGTAGGTTACTAAAGTGTTAGAATCACCTCAGTCTGATGGCCTCCTTGTTTAATTAGAGTGGGTCATTAAGCCTACTACCATTGTGAGTGACGTTGGAGTTTAATCCCATAAGGAAACTGCAAGAAACATTATAAAACACACATGTCAGAATTATCCTAACCAAGGAGGGTCAAGCTGTGGTATTTACACCCCAATTCCTTTCAATCATTTATTGAGGACTATTCCTGGGTAGTATTAATTCTTCAGTACTTCCAGCCTGCTAAATGGCAGTTTTCCTCAGTTCTGGAAAAAGTTCACAAGCTTGAAAAGACCAACACAGGCAGTTAGAAATCTTGGAGTTTATTGAATTGGTAGAGTCCAAGGTTTTGAACAGGGCACTTAGAACTTTTTCTTTTTCTTTTTTTTTATTAAGCATTTCCAATGGGGCACCTGGGTGGCTTAGTCGGTTGAGCGTTCAACTTTGTCTCAGGTCATGATCTCCTGGTTCGGGGTTCGTGAGTTCTAGCCTCATGTGGGCTCGCTGCTGTCAGCGGGGAACTAGCTTCAGATCCTCTGTCCTCTCTCTCTGTCCCTCCCCTGCTCATGCTTTCTGTCTCAAAATTTAATAAAAACATTAATAATAATAAAAAAATAAAGCATGTCCACTTATCAAGAAATAATGTCATCCTCAAGGTAATAGAACACAAGATAAATGCACCAACTTCATCATAAGACAAAAGAGCTTTTATTCTGTGGCAAAATATCCAGATTTGAATCTCTTCATCAAAGGAATTTGCCTCAAGATTAGTCAGATTCAAAGTACTCAGAACACAATACAGTTGATTTTCTAAAAGAAGCCTCTATTCCCAAACCATTGAGGATTTTCATGTAGTAGATTTGCCATCAGAAATAAATTTAACTACACAAAATGGTAAATGATCTTTCATAACATGAATGGAAATTTTTTGATCAAATATTTCATTATCAGTTTTTTATGGAGTATATTTAGAATTTCCCATAAGTAAACAAAGACATTTATAAAATATTGCCCCAAATTATTAAAAAACATGTTTTAATCTTTATTTATTTTTGAGAGAGAGAGAGAGAGAGTATGAGCAGGGGAGGGGCAGAAAGAGAGATACAGAATCTGAAGCAGGCTCTAGGCTCTGAGCTGTCAGCACAGAACCTGATGCGAGGTTCGAACCCACAGACCATGAGATCGTGACCGGAACCGAAGTCAGATACTTAACCAGCTGAGCCACCCAGATGCCCCCAAAATTACTTTTTAAAATTATTAATTTAGTGTGTCTTTAAAAAAAATCTAACAAATATCATTCACCCTAAAAAAGGTCTTCTAGATACTACTTCTAGTTTTATAAAAAGAAACTTCCTGTCTTGTCTGATTGGTAGAAAATGCCCTTGTGAGGTTGTGGAAACTTTACCTGTGGTCCAGCTCAGCTGCACTAGTCTGAGGCTTTGGGAAAATCCCCAGTGAGGCCAACTGGCATGGTAATGTATCCCATGGACCCAGAGAGTTAGGAAAAATACCCCTACTCAAGTGACATGGGAACAAAATAATACTTAAATCCTGGCCCAGTATGTTTCTGTTTGTTTCCTTAACACCAGATTGTCTGGTTCAGAGACCAGGCCTTCAGCCCATAACTACAAAATGAGATTTCTTTACAGTTCTGCCCAAATTATAAGGGCCCGCTGGGACTTCTACTGCACACCCCTTGCATTTACACACACACACACACACACACACACACACACACACAAGTAGGAGCTCAGCTCTTCCCCTAAGTCCCTTCCCCCTCTCCCCAAGTATTTCTATTTTTTTTAATGTTTTATTTATTTTTGAGAGAGAGAGACAGAGCGGGAGCAGGGGAGGGGCAGAGGGAGAGGGAGACACAGAACCTGAAGCAGTCTCCAGGCTCCGAGATGTCAGTGCAGAGCCCAACACGGGGCTTGAACCCATGAACCATGAGATCATGACCTGAGCCGAATTCAGACGCTTAACCGACTAGCCAGCCAGGCACCCCTCTCCCCAAGTATTTCTAAAAGAGGGTTCATGTGCTCCATGAAACACTCTATGAGCTGTATCACCCACAGCAGCCACCATGTTCTTATTTTCTTGCTTGGATCCCACACTGTTTCCTGTGAACAGCTGTCCTCTGGCCTTTATCCCCCTCCCAAGCCTCACAGAGACTGGCTGGAAAATAACTCCTTCAGTTTCTTTCAACCAAAGAGACCAGCTGGGAAGGAGATCTCTACCATCCATCTTTCCTCCTACTTCACCTCTTCCTTCCCCCTTCTTCTCCTCCTCATCAGCTTCTCCTCTTTTCCTCCAATTGCCTGTTCACTATTCTGTATCCTTCATCAGAGTTATAACCTCCTTAAAGGCAAAGATTATGTTTTATTCATTGTTGTCCTATTCCAAATAGAGTGTTTAATATAGGTATTCAAAAACTATTCTTTGAATCATGATAAAAGCTGTACTTACTGTACATTTTATACCCTAAGAAGTAATTACTATTTTATGTCCATTTTAGAGACCAGAAAATTAAGGTTCAGAAAGGGTAAGTTATTAACCAAGATCACACAGGTAGTAATGGCTAAGCCAGAAGTCAAGTCTCTACAATCTGGCTCCAGGGACCACGCTCTCAATCATTGGGCCACAAGTCCTCACCATGGTTACCATAAATAAGACAGGAAGGAAAGAAAACAGCCCCTATTCCTGAGTAGCTTACAGAATTATTTTCAGTTTTTCCTGTGGTTTTTCATGTTTTGGGTAATACCCATTTGGTACTTTATCTCCTGCAGTCTCATCTGATATCTCTTCTATTCCTATCCTGTATTTGTTCTATTTATCCTGTAAATGTCTCATCTCCCCATTCATATTGGAAGCTCTTTGCAGGCAGGGACTAAGACTTACCCTTCTTATTAGTGCCCATGCATTGATCAACACAGTTTTATTTGCAAATAAGAGAAAACCCACCTAAAACTGGGTTAAACAATCAAGGGATTTTGTTGATTCATAGCACAGAAGGCTCAGAGGTAGGTCTGACTTCCCATAAGGCTTGATTCAAGACAACAATGTCACCAAGGTCCCTGTGTCCTTCCTTTCCCCATCTCTACCTTTTTCTTACAGACGGCTTTTGTAGTGGTCCCAAATATCTGCCAATAGCAACTAGGATTTCTTGCTTCCTTAGTCACATGTAGCAGAGAAAAGAAAGTATTTGTTTTAATAACCCTAGAAAATTCTTGTAACTAAATCTACAGGGACATGCCCAGTAAAGACTGGATTTTTTTTTTCAACGTTTATTTATTTTTGGGACAGAGAGAGACAGAGCATGAACGGGGGAGGGGCAGAGAGAGAGGGAGACACAGAATCGGAAACAGGCTCCAGGCTCTGAGCCATCAGCCCAGAGCCCGACGCGGGGCTCGAACTCACGGACCGCGAGATCGTGACCTGGCTGAAGTCGGACGCTTAACCGACTGCGCCACCCAGGCGCCCCTAGACTGGATTAATCATAGGTGTGTGTGTGTGTGTGTGTGTGTGCGCGCGCGCGCGCACATGTGTGTGATGAGCTAACTGGCATAGTCCAGGTCACCCACTGGCTCACGCAGAATGAGCTCCCAGAATCGTGCGGGGCGTCCAAACCAAACTGAGGGTTGTTGAGAAGAGAAAGGAAGGAAACGGAGCAGCAGCACTTCTCTGCTGTGTTCTTCACACAATTTCAAGATTGGAAGGGACTTTGAAAGTGGACCAATACAACCTCCCTGATGATGCTTCTACTTCCTAAAATAGCCCTTTCCTTTGAACAAGTCAGCCGTTTAGAATACAGATATCTGATTTTAGACCCTGGTGGTTAGATCCACCCCATGGTGCAGGTTCACTTGGAACAAACCTAATCTCTCTTGACCGTAATGACACTCTTCACCTTTGAAGACCGCTGTTCTACTTGCCTTCAGCAGTTCCAGGTGGCAGGGTTTTATGTTCCTTCGACACCTGCTTGCTTTTCTGGGAAGCCCTTAGGAAGCCCTTATGCTGGGAATACTGGAGCCTCCGTCGGAATGAGCTTTGTCACCTCCGCCCCCGCACCACTGCTCTGGGTCCTGCTCTTGGTAGCAGGGAGAATCATTTCTCATCGTTTCTCACCACGGCGGCCCACGAGGTTCTCACTGGGGTTGTTGATATCCCTACTAAAACATGTCAGGGCCGGCAAGTGTCAAGCTTTCAAAAGCGTATCTGTGGCTATTTTCCCCCTCTAACTCATTTTTTCACTCTCTGGACAAAAGGGAAAATGTGACCACAGTTCTCTCTTCTGTTGGTGTCTGGAACAAACAGAAACGTCTAGCTGTTACAGAGAGTACTCAGAGGAAAGAAATCCATTTGTGGTTTTAGGAGCCGTTTGCAGAGGGCATGAGGGTAAACACGCATTGCTCATGTTCAGAGGCCCAACTTGGTCCTCGATTTTTCTCAAAACTGTTCCCCTCCCTTGAGCTTTCCCTCGGCTGCAGTCAGGGGGAAGGGGGGCAAGTGAGCATACAGATGTGAGTGAAGTGCAGTGCAGGGAAAGCAACGGATCACCCGGGGAGGGGACAGCTGCGTTCTGTGCCTGGGGCCACTGGGACTTGCGGGTGAGATTCCGCTGCTGGGTGCTGAAATTCTTTTGGATGCCAAAGCAGGCAAGAAGAGGGAAGAATCAGCCTTTATCAGATGAAAGGAGACAGCAGAGAAGGTTTTTTGTTTGTTTGTTTTTTTAAACATCCTCATTCCTGACTTGCTTTTTAAAAACTCTAATATCACTGCTGAAGAACCAGATTCTAGCTTAAAAACTGGGTGACAACAGTGAGGATTCCTCCCATCTTCACAGCCTGGAAAGCAATGGAATACAGCCTTGCCTCTTGGCCCTAAGCATAATCTGCTTATACTGGTTTTTTGAAGGGGACAGTGCAGACTATTGTACCAGTCAGCCTGCTGCTTAGGATTCAATAGGATTCATAACCCCAATTGTTCCATCATGAAGGAAACGATGACTGGGCTTTGGACGGAGTCCTGCTCTCTAGGAAGCACGAGTGCCCAAACTTAGGCCCCTCCCTCACTGATGAGTAGAAAATTGAATGGATTTCTGGATTTCTGGTTGATACATTCTCATCGGCTCCACCTTACTCTGTTGAGACCCTTCCTTCAGGCGCCTTTACTCAACATTCTAGACACACCTATTTCTCTCTGCCCTTGATTATATTTAGCATCTTAGCATTTGAACCATCTGTTCTAATTATTTCTGTCCTCAAAATCTGTAAACTCTCTGCAGGAAAGCGGGAAATATTCATTGAGCCCTCGCTATGGACCAGGCACAGGGCTTGGCATGTTTACATCCATTGTCTCTGTTTTACAACACCTCCGTGAGACATTTCCTCTTATCCCTATTTCACAGAAGAGAAAATTTTAAGTTGTTCACCCCAAATCCCAGAGTGAATGGGTATAGAGTCAGGATTTTAACCTAGTCCCCAGGGCCTCTCTCCCCACTCCACCAGCAGGATGATCTCATGTTTTTAAAATTCTCTTCAGCATGTCTTAGGTATGGAGTAATATTTAATCACTGTTTATTAACGACACATTGAGCATGCCTATTTGAAAATTCTGAGTTGTGGTTAGGAATATTTATAAATGAAAGAGGGTAAGAAATAATCTCTTTAGTATCTAAGGAGGTCTTAGAACTCATTTCACATTATTTACTTGTCTAGGTAAGTTTTTGTTCCTATCCATGAATTCTACCCACTTCATCTACTTCTGGTAACCAGAGAGGTAGATAACAACCTTGATGACTTCCACCTCCAATCTCTGCATTCTCTTACACCTTTATTCTAGTTGTTCCTGTGAGGAATAGAAATGGCTCTCAACTATCCTAACCCTAAAGATGAAGGATGAACTGTTACTTCACCACAATGTCAACAGACTATAGTATTTTCTGTGTGTGTGTGTGTGTGTGTGCGTGCGTGCACGCACATGTGCACATATATGTGCCTCTACAATTTAGAAAGCAGCTACTGTGGACCATGCTAGGGTCTTCACTTTGACCTTTACCTGTGAGGTAGGTACTGTTGCCCAGTTTAACAGTTGTAGAATCTGATGCTCAGAGGATTTTAACTTATTTAAGGTCTCATAGCTAGGAGGAGGCCATGGTGACTCAGACCCTGGCCTGCCCAATTCCAAAGCCATCTCTTAATTGCTGTTTATATAGCTACCTCATTTCCCACAGGTGGTAGTCATCAACCCCTTTAGACAAGATTGGGTACGTTCAGGGTGGTACGGCCGTAGACTGCCATCAACCCCTTCAGATTAAAGACACTGAGAAGAGTCAAAGATAAAGCAAAATATAACAAAGAGGTTGACAGCATATGGAAGACTAAGAGTATAGGAAAACATTTCCCATGTGTAAAAATATAAAATTACTTTCTGAATATTAAGCCTTGTACAAATAGTTTTGTGAAACCAGTGACTGATAAAAAACACATTAACATGGAGAACAGGCAGCAGGTTAATAATCTGCATTTTAAAGAGGCTTTTTTTTCTGACAGCTCAGAATTGTTTTATAAATTTTTAAGAAATGTTAATAGGTGTCTGACATGAACGATTAAAGGGGAACTATTTAGTATTGCAAAATGTATTAAAGCTTTAAAATGTCTCTACACGATTATGAGTAGAAGCAAACTGCTAAAATTGAAATAATGAATTGGGAAATTTGCCACTTCAAAAAAGAAAAAAGAAAGATCTGATCGTTATCCCTCGCAAATAAAACACTCTTAACTGGGATGGGCCTGGAAGATGTGGAGTTTATAAACCTTAACAGGAGACACTGATAGAAAATGGAGCCCAACTCTGCTGACAGCTCAGAGCCTGGAGCCTGTTTCAGATTCTGTGCCTCCCTCTCTCTCTGCCCCTCCCCTGTTCACGCTCTGTCTCTGTCTCAAGAATAAATAAACATTTAAAAAAAAAAATTAAGAAAAAAAAGAAAGAAAATGGAGCCCAAGCCTCAGTGTGGTGAGGCACTGTGACTTGTGTAAAGGATCAGGGATGGCATCTTGACCCAATGCCACAGGCTCCTCTTTCTCTTTCTCCTCCCCTGGCTCTTCGGCCTTCCTCTCCCTTCTAGCAGTGCACTTTCTATTGAGAGCATTCACTGCTTCTCACAGGCTTGATGACTCCTTCCTCATATATGTAATACTGTTTTCCAAAATTGTCACTTCATAAATGTAGTGCTTTTGGAATCGTAGTTCTCCGTTGAAAAGTATTCATGACAGTACATACTCCATAATAACTTCATTCTTCAGGGAACATGAAATGAGCTTGGGAAAATGGTTATAACACAGGATGTGTGTCTTCTTCATGTGTAACCATAAAATGTAGAAGTATCACTGACACCAACAACTTTGTTCTGTAATTTAGAACAGGTTAAAAACAAAAAACAAAAAAAACAAAAAAATGACCTCCCAACTCTCTATGTTTCTTAGGAGAACATCTTAGAATTGTTCACTCTCTGTCTTTGGAAGGAACCTAGGAGTTCATCCACAGCTCTGAACTTGGGAGGAGCCCAAATGGCAGTTATTCATTAAATGTCACTCTTTTTTCTTTGCTCAAGTGGTTATTTTTCATGGTCGTGAATTTAATAAAATATTTGATGGAGAAAGACACTGAGCTATTTATAGGACCAAAGGTCTTAAGGAGTCTTTGGGAACTGAAGAATTTTGGATTTAATTCTAGTAAAATGAATGTGACAGTGACTGAGAGAGTGAAAACTCTCTCGACTGATTACCTCTAACTGTCCTTTCCCAGATACGTCTCTGAAGACAGACCTTGTCTAATTTGGGGTGGATAGTTTAACAAATCGTGACCCATCTATATACTATGAAGCCATTAGAAATTGAGATGCAGAACGGTTGTTTTCATGTCTTTTTAAAGCAGCTTTAAAACTGTTAGGGTCAGGCGTAAGGCAGGGTAAAGATAGGAGTCAGAGGCTAAAAACTTTTAGCAGTCAAAGGCTTTATTTGGGAACTAAGGTCTCGGGTGATGTTCCATGACTGGGGGGGGGGGGGGAAGAGAGGAGTCAGGGAAATCGCCCCCCTGTGGTGGGGTGGGGTTTTTAAGCTGCAGCGGTTCCGGGTTTAGGTCCGGGTGGGCCTTTTTCGCGTCAGGTCGTGCTGTGGCTCGGTGATTGGTTGACCTCCAATTCTTTCTGGCAGCTACTAGGGGCTTTTTGATGGGTTGCGCTGGCAAGATGGCCGTCCCCTCTACTGTGGTTCCAAGGACATCCTAACAAAAACATCTCACACAGAACCCTAAATCCTACTAGAAACTAAAGGGAAGACCTCTGGTGTAACCCAAGTGGGGAACCTGAAACACTGTCCATGTGTTCTCTTGGGTGCTGGGAACTAGACATGCCCATATGCCAAGGAGTTCTCTCAAGCAATTTGAAAATCATATTCTACAACAAAATGCAATTAATGGTTATCCATGAAAAATGAGATTAAAGGTGATATTATTTATTTCACTTTTTTCTCTACATCTTTTTTTCAATTTCCACAAAATGTATTTTTATCAAAAAACACTTAATTTAAAAAACATATATAAGGAAACAAAGAAGTCTAGGACTCAAGTTTTTGCCTCTTATTAGAAGACACGTAAGTGACAAAATAAAGGTCTCATTCTGATCACTTTAGGGCCACTTGACAAAGAAGAATGTAAAAGAAGCGTGGTCCTCCCATGTTCAAAGGCTCATGGTTTCTTTTCCTTCACCTGGAGATGTGAGTGGTAAATAGACAATGTTTATTTTGACTCTGGCCTGGGTGCCCTGTAGTGGCCAAGTCCACTCTTCTGCTCTTTAAAATCCAAGCACAAGTCTGACTTCACTCTGAGAACTCCATAACTCTTGTTACTTAGCCTTCTAGGCACTGAAGGAAGACACTTTGGGGAGTGTGATGCAAACTGCCTGCAGCTTTTCCCACTTGAAGTGGTTCTGCCCTTTCTTTTGTCAAGACGCTACCATTGTCTCTTAAACTCTGACTCTCTGCCAACCCCTTTGTTGAATCAGAACTATCTCATCTCAGTGCTTGCTTCCTGTGCTGTTTTGCCCTTGTCCTGATTTCCCAGCCTGCTCCAGCCCAACCACATCTATCACTTGATGGGGTTTGGGTTGACAGGAAGCTTAAAGAGTCAATAGAGTGTTGAGGTCATCCCAAGAGCAAATAACTGAGTAGTGACAAAAGTAGCAGCTTTGGAGTCAAACAGTCAGACAAAAATTCCTGCTCTGTTGTTTACCTGCTGCATGACTTCTACTGGATAACTTAATCTCTGTAATATTCAGATCTTTCATTTTTAAAATGAGGATAATATATAATACCTGCCTGACAGTATTGCTTCAGGGGCTTGCTCTAAGGATTAAATGAGATCATTTATGTAAAACACTTAGCATGTTGTTTGGCTTATAAGAAAAATTCAAATGATATTATTACTATTATTATTATTATTATTATTATTACTACGTGTTTAATATTTAGATCCTAGGGGCACCCGGCAGGCTCAGTGGGCAGAGCGTGCAACTCTTGATCTCAGCATTGTGGGCTCGAGCCCCACATCGGGTATAGAGATTGCTTAAAAATAAAATCTTAAAAAAATAGTTACCTTCTAGATTCCAGAGCAAGAAAAAGATGATAGTGTGGTGGAAAGAGCACTGGACTAGTCCAGGACACATGGGTCCTAGCTGCTGGAAAGTGAAGACACAGCACAAGAAGAAGATCTCATCACACAGGGTCCCAGCAAGACCCTGATGGTGCACTCACAGGGTGAATGAAAGAGAGTTTAATCAGGGAATTATTTACAGGAGTGTGAGCAGGATAACGTGAACCAGCAATAGAGAGAAGCATCCAGGGACTCACAGCAGCAGGAAGTTGTTACCACCAGCAGCCCGAAAGGGGCAAGAGTAGGGGATGATGTTACTAGAAGCTGAGGAGAGCTGGAGCCCTGGAAGAGAGGCCAGCCCACAGGAGGTATGGCACAGAGGAACTCAGGCACTACCAAACCCCAGCCCAACAGGACGGAGCTAAGGAAAACGTTCCAGACTTCTCTTTCCTCGTCACTCCAATCTCCTGCTGGTGCCTCATGTTACTAAATCCAACAGGAACCCACAGGGCATAGAAGCCACTATGATGCACAGAGAGGACAGAGAAGGGTAGATAATGAATGTAGAGGAGAAAACAGAATAATCAGCTCAGCAGGTTTGTAAATCCACAAGTGTCAGAAAGTCCTTCTCTGCACTGGCCAGATCAACCTGGGCTGGAGTGAAGTGATGCAGTAGGCGGAGGCTGGATGCTCTAAACCCACCAGAAAAGTAAAATCTGAGTTGCTGATCTGTAGTCAGGAAAGGAGGATCGCACATCCTTGGGATGAGGACTATGACTAAGAATGACCAGAGAGGCAGTTTCAAAAAAGCAAAACCCAAACTACAAACAAGGCAGATTGTCACGCAAAAGTGTCAGCCTGAAGGAGCTGAGCAGAGAGTCAGAATCCTAGGAAAAGAAAAAAGAAGAGCCCTTAGAAGCTGGATTGATGATGACCTTTGAATGGCCGTACTAGCTGGGACTGGTGACTTTCTGAGATGCTGAAATTCAATCTTCAGGGGTCTTCTGGGACTTCTGTGGTTCAGGCATGGATGGCACGGGATTTATTTGCTCCCTCATCAATCCATTCAGTCAACAAGTGTGTATTGATTACCTTGCCTGTGCTAGGCAGAGTGCCAGGTGCTGAGGGTAGGACGATGAGTAAGACACAAACCCTGTCCCGGAGGAGTTCAGGGCTAGTAGGGTCAACAGCCAATCAAAACTCAGTATGTATGCCAAGCGGTCTGGGATCATGCCCTGAGTCCAATTCAAGAGTCGGTCAGAGGCTTAACCCACCGAGCCACCCAGGCACCCCAGGATTGTTTTTTTATGTCTGCTTTTTAAATTTAATTTTTCTAGTGATGCATTTTTATTGTATTTTACAAAATTATCAGCAGTTAAAATTTTTAAAAAAGCGAGTCTTTCACCACAGTGGAGAAGCACCGTTTCAGAAGACACTGGGAACCACACAAGCTCAATGGCTGTCAAACTCTGCTGCCCGTTTTAATCTCCTGAGGAGCTTTAAAAAAATACAGATCCTGGATCCCATCCCCGGAGATTATGATATAATTCCCCTGGGGAATTATTCCCCTGGGCGCTGGGATTTTAGAAAGATCCCTAGGTGATTCTAATGTGTGTCAAGGTAGAGAAGCACTGTGCTGAGGGAAAACTTATGCTCCCTGGTGTTCTCAGTTTCATTCTCCCACACCTAGGCAAGAACCCAACATGGGGATGGTGGTTCTCAGCCCTGTCTTCTCCCAGGAATCACAGAGCCACTTTTTTTTTTTTTTAATATAATTTATTGTCAGGTTGGCTAACATACAGTGTATACAGTGTGCTCTTGGTTTTGGGGGTAGATTCCTGTGATTCATTGGTTACATACAACACCCAGTGCTCATCCCAGCTAGTGCCCTCCTCAATGCCCAGCACCCATTTTCCCTTCTCCCCGACCCCTCCCATCAACCCTCAGTTTGTTCTCTGTATTTAAGAGTCTCTTATGGTTTGCCTCCCCGCCGCCAACTGTTTGAAACTATTTTTCCCCTTCCCTTCCCCCTGTCTTCTGTTAAGTTTCTCAGGATCCACATATGACTGAAAACATATATCTGTCTTTCTCTGATTGACTTATTTCACATAGCATAATACCCTCCAGTTCCATCCATGTTGTTGCAAATAGCAGGATTTCATTCTTTCTCATTGCCAGGTAGTATTCCATTATATATATAAACCACATCTTCTTTATCCATTCATCATGTGATGGACATTTTGGCTCTTTTCATAGCTTGGCTATTGTTGAAAGCGCTCACAGAGCCACTTTTGAATGGACTTGTGCCTGAGCCCGACCTGAACCAATGAAATCAAAATCAGTGGTGGTGGTTCCTGGACACTGGAATCTCAATACAATTATTCTAGGCAGCCAGAGTTGAGAACCACTGGTTTGGGAAATATGGTTGCAAATGAGACAGATAAAAGTGGGAGGTCAGTTCATTGCTTTCCCCAAGACCTAGAGCCAGAAGTAGCCCTTGGGATTTCTAATCCTTTACTTTTTATCAGTCTACACAGGCAGGCAGCCATGGCTGTAGCCGGGGACACTGGGGCGTGGGGGTGGGGTTCACCGCAGAGACGAGGGAGAGGCTGAGGGGTTCTGGCATCAAAAGCATCCTGAGTTCTTGCTCTCGGCCCCCATTCTCCTCCTCACTGGTGCTACAACTTCTGGGAGGCACTACCACATATGTTTGTTTTCCACTGAACCAGAGTGACCCAGAAAGGCAGATTTTCTGAAAGAGGGAAAACTGTATGGCTCTTTATGCCCAAAGTTGTAGCCCTTTGTGCTGAGCAACCACTTTGAGCCCTTGCAACAGCTGTGTGTCAGCCTGTTCCATCACTTCCTGACGTGCCCTCTGAGAGGGTCCAGCTGTTTATTTCTGTCAGTCACTGAAAAGGATGCCCGTTAACTCTGGGAAAGCACAAATGCGTTAGGACTTTGCATCTGAGAGGAAAACAGGGGGCTAGAAGGGAGGCACTATATATAAAGACTGACTTTGACATTGGCTGGTAGAAGCTGGGGGAAAATAATTACAGTTATTTTTACAAATGCTTGTAGGAGAATGATGGGACAGGCCTGGCATAAAAGAATACACCCAGTTTGTTGTCGCACTGCTAGGTGTGATATTTCTCACAATGAATCTCTGGATTCATAGGCATCATCTTGCCTACGTGGCCAACATCAATTCTACCAAATGCAGCAGGACAATGATTTTTTTTCATTGTCTTGAAATACAACTTTGTATTGAAATTCTTGTTTAAAAAATCTGTTTGAAATAACATTAGACTCCAAAACCAAAGAAATGTTTAATAACAATAAGACTCAATAAATGAGATCTCTTTACCCCAGGCACTTAGCCTTGGAAAAAACTCTAAGAAGCAAATTTATTTAAGGTATCAAAATTTGGTTTCTAGTTGAAAAAGTCACAGGTGGTTTGGGCTATGTAGACACTGGTAACTGTTTAGGTGGTGACCCTTTGGTTGTGTTAAAAACTGTTTAATAGTTGTAATTTTGCTATTCTTGCTTACACGACTTACTCATTTATTTTAAAATATGTTAAATACCTACTATGTGCTAGGCATTGTGCTAGGCCCCAGGGGTTCAATCCACAATGAGCAAGGCATACATGGTCAATGTCTCCGTGGAGTTTAAATTTTAATGGAGAAAATAATATTTAAACAAATAATTATAATAGTGATAGAGAGCAGAGGTCCATTAAAAATGTGTAGGACTGTCTTTTCCTCTTTCCTTTCCCTCCCTTCCCTTAAAAAAAAGGGGTGGGGGTTGGCACCTGGGTAGCTCAGTCGGTTAAGCGTCCAACTTCAATTCAGGTCATGATCTCACAGTTTGTGAGTTTGAGCCCCACATCGGGCTCCACACTGCCACTGCTTGAGATCCTCTCTCTCCCTCTCTCTGCCCCTCCTCAGCTTGCGCTCTCTCTCTCAAAATAAATAAATAAACTTAAAAAAATTTTTTTAAACCTGCCTGTCTGCTTTCTTTTTTTCCTTCCTTCCTCAAGGCAGGCCCAGACAAGGTAGGCAGGCTGAGTGGAGGAGGCAAGCCTGAGCAGGAACTGTATTCTGCATGAAATGGGGACAGCACTGCAGCAGGGTCAGGAGATCAACTGCATACGGAAGACTGAGCAAATAATGACATAGACTGAGGGTAACTCTGAGTCAGTTTTCTCACAAAGGCAACATAAATATGCAAAAAAGAAAACCTAAAATATATCCGGTGGTGGTAAATTAGAACTGTTGACGTCATTATGAACTCCTGTTTTTCATTATGTACAGTAGATAGAGAAATGTAAATTTCCTGGCCCTGTCACCTGAGAGGAACTGGACTCACTGTGATACCCTAGTAGCAATGAGCACACTCACTGCCCAGATCTTGGTTTCCAAACATCCCTCTCCACCAAAAGGAACCAGGGCTCCTTGGAGAAATGGCTGATTCCAGACTTGAAGCAAAGAAATGACAAGATAAGCCTGGACTACCTTTTAACAGGAAGTTAGGAAGAGCTCAAAGAATGACAGGGAATGTTAAAAGGATACAAAAGGCAACTTCAAAAGGTCCCCACTGACCAAATCTGGGATGATTCAAGCATCAAAATAACTAGCAATAATAATGAATCGTAATCTATGGAACAAAATAAAGAATATCTGAAGTCCACAGTGATATAAATAAGTGAATGAATGAATGGATCAACAAATGGAGAGAAGAGAAAGCCTCCCCTTACAGAAAGCCAACTAATAAATGTAGAAAGAAAGAATGATAGAATTAGAAAATCACCATTTGGTATCAGTAATAACAATAGTAATAATTAATCAGGCAAGAAACATCAATGGATGCTAAACCTCATAGGTAAAAGTGGGATAAGTAACAGAAGTTTCCATAGTCTCAAGTATCTCTCCACAAAACTTTTATTAATTACCATGGGAGGCAGCATAACAGCCCCTCAAAGATGTTCACATACTATCCTAGAACCTGTGAACAGGTACTTAGCAGATGTGATTAAGTTAATGGTCTTGCCATGGGGAGTTTATCCAGGTGGACCCAATGGAATCACAAGGGTCCTGATAAATGAAAGAGAGGTGGGAAGGGGAGACAGAGAAAGAGATGTGAGAGCAGGCGCGGGTGGGGGTCGGAGTCAGAGAAAGACTTGAAGATGCTTCCCTGCCGGCTTTGAAGATGGAAGGAAAGTCCGTGAGATAAGGACTTCAGGTGGCCTGTAGATGTTGGGAAAAGTGAAGAAACAGATCCTCCCCTCCGGCTTCTATTAGTGACACAGCTCTGCTGACATTCTGGTTTTAGATCAGTGAGACCCATCAGATTTGTGATGTCCAGAATGGTAAGATAACAAATTTGTGTTGTTTTAAATCTCTAAGTTTGTAGCGATTTGTTACAGAAGCAACAGGACACTAATACAATTACAGAAAAAGAATAATTTCACAGTAATCTGACAGATATTCTTTATGAAAGTGATCAGAACTAACGCTATCAAGGGCGCCTGGGTGGCTCAGTTGGTTAAGTGTCTGACTTCAGCTCAAGTCATGATCTCACAGTTTGTGGGTTCAAGCCCCATGTCAGGCTTTGTGCTGACAGCTTGCTCAGAGCCTGGAGGCTACTCCGGATTCTGTCTTCCTTTCCCTCTGCCCCTCCCCCGCTCACACTCTGTCTCTGTCTCTCTCAAAAATAAATATTTTTTAAAATTTTTAATAAAAATAAAAATAAATAAGAACTAATACCATCAGAAACAGCCAAGTAGACATTTTGTACCAGCAGATAGGATACAACGAAAAGACATAGCATATGTTATATTCTAGCTCAAAATGCATAAACTGGGTTTTATCATGAGACAGTATCAGACACATGCCAAACTGAAGGACATTCTACAAAAATTTATTAAAAATGCCAAGATTATGAAAGTAAGTCATAATAGATCTTCCAGGAAAAAAGATGAATGTTCCAGATTGAACGATACTAGAAAAACATGACAAATGGAACAACATGTGATCGTGGATTGACTCCTTTGCTGTGAAGGAGCTACTAGAACAATTGGGAACACTTGGGTGGGGACTCCTCAGGAAGGATACAGGGGACTTCTTTTACTATTCTGATAACTTTTCCAGTGGTATTGTTTACCAAAAAAAATTCATAGTCCTAGATGCTTGTCATGGTAATCTGCGTTTTGTGCAAGTCCTTAGTGTGGATGGAAGAATGGCAGGGAGGTTAGTGGGAGACGGGATTTGGGGGATTGGAAGAAGGCGGTGAAACACCTGACTCCAGACAAGATGGCACCCTAGGAGGACGGGAGGAGGATTAGTTTAGGTATAATGGTTTGAGAGGTCCCCTGATTTCACTTGGGAGGTAACATGGAAATTCACCTCTGTGTTCCTCAATGGAAATCAGCTGCCAGCCACGTTTGTCTGAGCCCTTTACCCTTGAACCAAGGCCTACAGACTCTCTGGGTTGGTCTGTCTGCTCACACTGCCTCTGGGGCAGTTACTGAAGACGCCCAGGAGGCAGTGCTGAGAAACAGCTGGAGCTTCCTTTGGAAACTTGGAGAACATCAATGTGATCATTCTAACTTAATTTGGCCAGCAGATGGCAGCAGGCAATTCAGGGAAAAAAAAAAACCCCGAGAGGTTTCTGAAACTAGGAGGTCCAACTTTGCCGCCTCAAAGTCAGCCAGGAGAGGGCAAGGGCCTGGCTGGCTCATTGAGTTGTTGGCGGTCTTTGAATTAAAGGGCTCCTGCCAGACAAAACCTCAGGCAGTCCAACCTCACTCCCAGGAAATAATGGGGGAAGGAGGAGGAGGAGGAGCAGAGAAAGTCTTCATTGTGTTCTTAAAGAAAGAAGCTTTTATTTCTTCCTCATAATGCAAAGAGAAAAAAGAGACGCCCTCATTTAACAGACCCTGAATTAGACATTTTGAGGGTCCCAAACCTTAAAAAGAAATGAAAGTGTTGGACTCACAAGTCATGGGGCCTAAAGTAGCATCAAGTATTTGGATAGATGAATTGCAGTCCTATTTTTATTATTATCCGTAAAATAGGGAAGGGGGGAGAGTTGAGAATCAGGTGAATGAATTTATGTAGAGCATTGAGAACAGTGCCAAATGGTAAGCATTCAATAAAAATCAGCTGCAAATATTATTTACTGAGAACCTACTATGGGCCAGGCATTGAGCTAAGTGTCTCAGATGTGCTCTTTCATTCCTTACAACAGTCTTGTATATGATCTCAAAATTAAGTTTTCTAAGCCTGAATTAAAAATAAAGTCATATGCTTAAATTCATTCAAGCATTTACTGACTGCCATTATAGATTCAGCAGGAATAAGGACAGGCATGGTCCCTGCTATCCTGAAACTTACTGTATAGCTGGGATCATATGGCTACTTAGGAGCAGAGTTAGGATTTGAACCCAGGTCTGTCTGATTCAAAAGCCTTGCTTCCAGAACCCTCCAGAAGAAAGAGCTTTTACTGAATGCTTATTGAGTGCCAGGAACCCATGTTATTTTCCTCACATTGACCAAATGAGGTGGGAATTATTATCAGCATTTTACAAATGAAGAAATATTACATGACTTGCCCAGTGGCCATACTGTTAAGGAGTAGTCAACAGTTCTTTCCATGGTGACACACTCCAGATGCTTCCTACGATCAGAAAAGACCAGCATCCCCTTATTCTGTCCAAAAGTTACATCAGTTACAACACAGGTAGATCATGAAATCAGAAAGGTTTCTTTGTGGTTGTGAATCCTCCTCAGGTCTTCAGATTCAGCACTTTGTGTATGTTGGTGAGACAGCTTTTGTATCAGCATCATCAATTCAAAATCAAAGATCCAAGATTGAGGCTTTGCTCTCTCTTTCATGAGCTGCATGACTTTAAACAAGTCATGTAGCCTTTCTGGGACTCCATTTCCTTGCTCATGAATTGCAAATAATATGTATTGCATTGGGTAACTAAAGATGCCATGAGATAATTTGTATAATGTGCTTTGTACACCCTAAAGGAAATTCTAAGAATTATGTCAGTCCTTCCAAAAATTCCTGCTGTTGAATCCAGTTCAAAATCTTGTTATTCAAGGTCTTTTGTGCTCTGGTTTCAAACTATTTATCTAGTCTTATCACTGTTTTCTTCTACATGTAAACCTAGAAATCCCAACTGAAACTGGCTTAGGAAATATAAGAGGTTGTATTGATAAATGTAATAATTGGTTCATGGAACACTCAAGGATTGCTTCAGCTTCAGCAGTTAGATAAGAAACCAGTTTCTCTCTCTCTCCATCTTTAAGATGCCTTTCCTCTATGCTGGCTTCATTCTTAGATTTCGCCCTCCCTGTCACAAGCTGGCTACAGTAGCTTCTGCCTCTACATCCTCTTCATCCTCTTAACTCTTAAAGCTGAATTCTCACTAGATCTCTGCCACATTCCAATAGAAGTCCTGTATCTGATTTTCATTGGTCTAAACTGGGTTACAAACCTATCACTGAACCAATCACTTTGGCCTGTGGGCTAGACTATGCTGATTGACTGAGTGAGACCAATTGAGGTCCACCCACAAACTACCTGTCTCACATCTAATCTGACACTAGCGAGGGGTTACTCTTGATGTACAATATGTAGTTTCATTATATACTAGAAGAGGATGAATAGTTGTAGTTGTTGAGTGGTAAAAATAATAGATGTCTGCCACACAGGCATTATAGTCAAATTGAACTATTTATAGTGTCTGAAGCACATTCTATAATTTCCTGCTAGTGGGACTGGTGAATGAAATTTTTCTCTTGATCTGAAACACTTATCTCCCTCTTCTAAGCTCTACCAACCAATCCTTCCTGGACCTACAATTTAAATATTATCTCCTTACTGTGTTTCTTTCTCTGAGCATAATTCTTCTCACATTTCTCCTATTGCTCCATTATTTTTAAAGAATTTATATCTTTATCTTAATCCAACTAACCCTAAATTTTGTATTGAATTTCTTATGTTAATGAAAAGGCTCTGATAATCTGCAGAGGCAGGAATTACCATACTTAGAAATTCCAATCAGTTGTGAAGATGAATATTTTAATGAATTAAAATCTAAATCGGTAGAATCCAAATGAATGAGAATTCATTTTAGAAACCTATTATATTTTAACAGTAAAATTTATATTCAGAGTAACTAAAGTTAACCAGACACATTTTCATTGTGATCCTTATTGAAAGATTGATTCTGAACTGTCTTTGATGCTGAAGGATATCTCTGCAAGTCTGAAAGAGAATCATGAGTATGATAGGTAAATTTACTTGTCTTTCCCTCATGGGTCTGTAAAATCCTTGACATTAGTGCTGGACCTATATCTCCAGAGTCAATCCAAATGCCTAGAACACGGGTACTCCATGATGTTTGTTAAACAGAGAAGTAACAAAATAAAAGCAACAACAATCGGGGAAAAGTATGTGCTTATTCTTTTAGATATTTGGGGGGGAAATACCTAGATGTCAGTTTATTTTTCTATCTTTTGCTTACTTTTGCTTTACAAAGAAATTCTGATAAAGGGTTTTGAGTCAAAGGCTGAAAGAATGTTGGAGCTGAAAGAACTATCCACTGTCATAGTGTAGTGTAGTGTCATACAATGCCAATGTACCTGGCATTTAGCAGACATTTAAGTGATATGAGAATGGATATGGGGTAGGTGAACCTATGTTTATTATGCATAGAATCATAGATCCTGAAATCCTAATAGATCATACAGCAGGGTTCTGATGGCCCACTCAAAATGGACAAAGGACAACTATTTAAAGAAGGGACAATTTACAAAAGTATAGACCTAAACTAGACACATTTTCAATGCAACAAGTTTCCAAAGGATAATTATGCACCCCAGGGCTAGCAACAGCAGTGAGCCATTACCACCTCTAGACCAGATGGGGCCACAGAATGTCACATTCTCCTAAACCTGAAGAGGGCCACCCAATAGGAGCTATAGTCTTTGAACTTAGCCACTGAGAATTAATAACCCAACTTCTATCTCCTTCCCTCCTTTGTGTTTCTGGTACTCTCTTCTATTGACCAAACCAAAAGGAAGCCATAGGACAGGGAACATGTTGAAGCAGTCCATACAGGTGAGCTTCCCAGGATATAGAGCAAAGTGGAGAAAAGCAAAGGTTTTGTAAGAATAAGCAGAGCGTATTGGTAGAGATCTTGGAGACCTACAGGTCTCATGGTTTCATAGTTAATTTTTTTTTTTTTCAATAGAAACATGTTTTTTTTGCTTTTTTTTTTTTGTTTTTTTTTTTATATTAGACTTAAGAAAGCAATGGAAAGGATGCCATGGAATGAGATGGAGGGAGTACTTGTTGGGTGTCCCTTCAGTCATCAGGGCAAACTCTTAAGACCCTGCTATACAAGCTCTTATGCTCTGTAGACCATAGTTCTATGTGGTTCTAGTAATTTAAGCTTTTCATTACAGATGAGGAAACTGAGATTCCAAACTTTCAGAAAGTAACTTGTTAAAAGTCTCCCAGTGAGTTAGTGACAGAGCTGTTCATTAGAACTAGGCCTCCTGGTCCCCAGTTCAGTGCTCAAGCATTATTCAGGCACTGAGGGTGTGGTAGGAGATTCTCAGAAATGTGAGGCTCTACCAGGTTGGGGAAGGAAGTCAGCACAATTCAAGTGCAGAGTTAAATCAATCTAGACTCCAATTCTGCTGCTGGGACTTTTAACTTTTAACAACAAGTTGTTAAACCTCTCATCCTTCATTAGTACTTCATTAGTTACTTCATTAGTAAAAACGGAAATAAAAATACCTAACTTTTAAGAGCTGTTGGGAAGATAAATGAGATAATGTTTATTAAGTGCTTAGAATAGTGTTGGGCCCTGAAACATCATCAATAACAACTGATTATTATTAATAGTAACTCCTTAAGGGTCTATGAAATCACATGAAGTTCTCATTGACAGACCTTGAGAAATGTGACCAACCATTTGTGGGTTTTGCCTTCCTAGCATGCTTCCCCCTGGAAAGCCTGCCCCTTATTTTCAGTCCCTGCAGCTTGGAGGTGCCTGACCCAACCCCAGCAACAGGGCTAATAGTGTGACACAGGCCCAAGCCAATCCGTGTAAACCCATCCTCCTAGCGACAAGGCATCAGTCCAAGGATGGGAATCTCACCCAGGTTGTCAGTTGAGAGTAAATCCTAGAACTTTTGCAAGAGTTACTGGAGACACATATGAAGCCAACAAGTGAAACCGTCTCAGACAACTGTCATAGTCAAGAGCTAGAGAACCCTAATGATCTTATTTGAGTCCCAAGGCCAGAGACTGGCAAGCCTTTCTAGAAAGGGCTGCATAGTAACTAAATTTTGCAGGCTATCAGATCTCTCTTACAAGTACTCAATACTGCTATTATACCTTGAAAGCAGTTGTAGACCATACATAATGTCAGTTAAACTTTATTTACAATAGCAGACAATGGCCTACAGTTTGCCAACTCCTGCCCTGTGGCCATGCCTAAAGTTGGACAACATTGGGGCTTCTCAGTTAGGTTTGCCATTGAATTCTGTTTTTGGCTTAGGCTAGTTTGAATTAGGTTTATGGCAATTAAATGGAAAGAGTCCTGATAAAAGTTTCCATTTGATCAAATATGACCTTAATCAATCTTGTATGTCATAGATTGATTGCCTAATGGTAGAGAAATTGGTCATTTCTCTCAAGTGGAAACTTCTTTGGTGGGGGTGGGAGGGTGGGCAGGGGAATTCCCTACGTCCATTCTGCAATTGCTAGTTGTTTAGGGTCATGTGTCTTTACCTCTAAAATTGGGTTTTAACTGGTGTTTATCTCCTTCATGTCACGAAAGAGGAACAAGTATCTCCATGAGGCTTTGCCTTAGAGCAGGAAATCCACAAGAGACCAAAATATGCCTTTGAATGATCCCAGAGGGTGTCATCTGCAAACACTAATAACCCCATAGAAGGGTTCTTATTCTGTCCATGTCAAAATGGGAGTGGGGGTGGGGTGGGCATTGTGTGGAGGGTGGCATTGTGTGAATCTTTAGGAAAGACCTAATATTCCTGTCAAGGAAATTTATCACACTTCCTAGGAAATGACTCTCCTATGAGGTGGATCTTACGGTCCTTAGATCAGGGTTGCTTGTTCTATCCTTTCTGACTCCTTTCTTGCAGTTACTCAGACTTTCCCGGAATTAAGCAGACTTATTTGAAAGCTAAACTGCAGTCTTGATCCTCAAACATAAATGGAGTTCCTCCTGGCAAGTTGCAGATATTATAAGTAAGTGTCTACTTAAGGGTGCAGTGTGCACTAAGCAACCTATTGTGTTAGGAGCAGCAAACACTTAACATCAACCACGTCTTTACCTGAAAACTGAAGGGATATCATCCTTGTGGGATATATTCAAACACTAAATTGTACACAACAAACTTGACATGCCATCCCCCTTCAGAGAATGAGATTGTCTTTGTTCAGCTGGCTGCTATAACAAAATACCATAGACCAGGTGGCTTAGTAAACAACAAACATCTTTTTCTCACAGTTCTGGAGGCTGGGAAGTTCAAGATCAAGGTAGATTTGGTATCTGGTGATACTGGTAGATTTGGTATCTGGACTGACACTTTGTGCCTGACACAGCCCTGCAAATACCATGCCAATAAGAGGAACCAGGTCCCTTCCCTTGAGGCTCCTATACTCTAGCGGGGTAATGCAGGGAACACTTGGGTAAGAAACAAAGTTGTATCGATTGTCACAGAACAGTTGGAGAGAAAGAGCAAGCAGATTAGCCCAC
Source organism: Lynx rufus (assembly GCF_022079265.1). Classification (NCBI taxonomy): domain Eukaryota; kingdom Metazoa; phylum Chordata; class Mammalia; order Carnivora; family Felidae; genus Lynx; species Lynx rufus. The sequence goes on along the minus strand of NW_025814834.1, from coordinate 149,239,411 downwards.
AAAGGATAGACCTGAAGTAACTGCTTCAAGAAAGGACTTGATGAAAATGCATGGTATTTTAATCTTTGGTATGCAGAGGGATTAAGATAGGGGACACAGAGGAATGCGGTGTGGGAGGACGTGGGAAGCCTGAACTTTGCCCTTAAGCTTCTTCCTGTGTCTGTTTTTGTCTGTTAGCTCATTAACCTGGGTCCTCTTTTATGTCAGACTGAGGTTGGCTTATTCAGAACCTTGAAGAATGAGGACCAGCCAAACCAAACTGGCCCTGCTGAGCTGGCGATCACACATTATGGAAAAGCAGCAGTATCTTTTTATTCTCACCTCCATAGAATGATCCCTCTGGTGTACATGTAGCAGCATCAGCAAGCATGAAAACTATTTAAGACTGAATCATTTCAAGAACTCTCTCAAAATAGTCTCTGTTTTTCAATGTCTAGTCGGTTTAAGAATAAAACACCTTCCAATGTAGGATTTTCATTCAGATTCTTCTTTGAACATTTTCTCAGAGAAAATTGAACTTCAAGGAGAAAACATGTTAAACATCTAATCATAATGCTAAGCCCAGGAAGATAGAATCTTCCAACACTGCACAGGCAGAGCATCAAAAACTATATCTAGATAAACAAGGTGAATTCTTCCCTTGTTATGAACTATGATGTTCCCTCATGAGCTCTACCCAAGTGTCGCAAGTACAGTATAAGTGAACTCTGAGTGGGTGACACCGAGGACCTCAGGGTGCATGGAGGTGACACTTCTATGTTACAAAAGTAGAAAGGGCCCTTTGGAAAACTTTTTTTTTTTTTTTAATTTTTTTTCAACGTTTTTATCTATTTTTGGGACAGAGAGAGACAGAGCATGAACGAGGGAGGGGCAGAGAGAGAGGGAGACACAGAATCGGAAACAGGCTCCAGGCTCCGAGCCATCAGCCCAGAGCCCGACGCGGGGCTCGAACTCACGGACCGCGAGATCGTGACCTGGCTAAAGTCGGACGCTTAACCGACTGCGCCACCCAGGCGCCCCTGGAAAACTTTTAAGATGTAAATGATGTCACTGCCACTTAGTAAAAGGTCGTTTACATCATGTCAAACAAATTTAAGTGAGCCTCCAGGGAAGTCTGTTTTGTAGACTAAAAGTAAATCCCTGTTGGGCAACTTACCCAAAGCCCCTAAACTCAAAGTCAGGAATGATTGGTCTTTAATTATACAGGGGTTAAGTGGTCTACAAAACCTCCTATAAATGGGTTCTGTCCTCAGAATCCTGGACAGGAAGGCTGGGGGCCTGAGAATAGCTCTCACTAAACAGCTGTACAATCTAATGCAGTCCATGAAAGGGCTTTTGGCCAAGGTGGTGTTTAAGTTTTCAATTATGGGTGCTCTTATATGGGTATGTATGTTCTCTTTGCCAGAATTCTTATCACTTCCTCTTAATTATATCCGACCTTCGTGTGGCCCACCTGGCCTGGCCCCTGCTGTCATTGGAATCTCTGACACCTGCCAGAGGGTGGGCAATGGAGGGAATCTGTAGGGTAGGCAGAGGAGAAGTAACCAATGATGGATAGAAGAGAACTAGGAAAAGTGTGCTGGAAGCAAAAGGTGTTCAAGACAGAAGTGAAATTGGTATGAGAAGATCAAGTAGAATGAGAACTGGGATTGGCAGTGAAGAATTACTGTTGGAGGCAAGAACCTAGACTAGGTTGTAACTGGGTTAAACAATGGAGTAATTGAACTAGTTCTAATAGCTAGTGGAACTTTGCCTGAAAAAATCATGAATCAGACTTGGATTCCAACCTGCTCACCGATCTGCAGCAGGCAGCATAGAATAAAATAAATTCTCACTGATGAATCTTAGCTACATTATCATACTGACTCTGTGGCTGATGGAAGGACCTTAACTAAGGTCACTGGAGAATATAAAAGAGCTGCCAAGTAGAAAACAGGTTAATTTCTTAGCACAAGGAAGCATGAGGTCTTCTAGAAGCCACTAATGCATTTTACATGATTGCTTAATTTCAGGAAATCCTGACTCACTGCCCCTATAGAGTAAGCAGCAAAGACTGGTCTCAATTTACAATCCTGTAAACCAGCTTTGAGTAGAGCAGAGGTTATTCTTGGCAGAAATATGTCTGTTCGGTGCCTATTTTAATTTGAAAATGTTTTGGTACGTGTGGCTTTTATTTTCTTTGAGAAAAGGCAGGCTTTATTTGGGATGTTCTGGATATAGTTAAGACTACATGGTCAGGCTTAACTTTTGAATGAAAAATGGGAATACCATTATCAAACCTATACAATCAAACAAATGTGCCCTTGATAAATGGGCCGGGTGAAGCTTGAATAAAGAAAAATGAGAAGTTAGAACTAGTTAGCTAAACCAGAGTGCTAGTGTTGAGTAATACAAGAAACAGAATGCTTTTAACATCATTGAAAATTAAACCATTTTCAGGGCACGTGGGTGGCTCAGTCGGTTAAGCCTCTGACTTCAGCTCAGGTCATGATCTCCTGGTTCATGGGTTTGAGCCCCACACTGAGCTTTGTGCTGACAGCTCAGAGCCTGGAACCTGCTACAGATTTTGTGTCTCCCTCTCTCTCTGCCCTTCCCCCACTTGTGTGCACGTTCTCTCTCTCTCTTTCTCTCTCTCTCTCAAAAATAAATAAAATGTAAAAAAGAAAAGAAAATTAAACCATTTTCTTATTTGATCCTCATGGTAGCATGGAGTGCTTACAGTAGCTATCATTAACCCTATTTCACAGGTGAGAATAACAGGAAAAATAATCAGATCATTTAGCCAAACTCACATAGGAGGTTAGTGAAGATACAGGGTTAGACTCAAGTAGGAAGATCAATGTGACTCTAGATCTGTCCTCCATCTGCCTCTTCTCTGCTTTCCTCAGCAACTATTCTAAGCCAATTAAAAAAAAATTTTTTTTAATGTTTATTTTTGACAGAGAGAGACCGAGCATGAGCAGGGGAGGGGCAAAGAGAGAGGGAGACAGAATCCAAAGCAGGCTCCAGGCTCCAAGCTGTCAGCACAGAGCCTGACGCGGGGCTCGAACTCACAAGCCACGAGATCGTGACCTGAGCCGAAGTTGGGCGCTCAATATCTCTTCAACTCCCTTCTTTCCTTACTCCCTTGAAAATACGTTTCTGGCAGTGTTATGGGCTGAATTGTGTTCCCCCTTCCTAACTTCTTTTTTTTTAAATATTGATTTTTGAGAGAGGGAAAATTGGAAAAGAGAAGAGAGAGGAGAACAGAGGTTCCAAAGCAGACTGTGCACTGACAGGCTGACAGCAGAGAGCCCAATGTGGGGCTCAAACTCACCAACCTTGAGATCATGACCTGAGCCACTCAACTGACTGAGCCACCCAGGTGCCCCTCCCCCTTCCTAACTTCTATGTTGAGGTCCCAACCCTCAGTACTCCAAAATGTATGAGCGCATGGAGGAGACAAAGCTCTTATGTAGCCAGCAATTGAGAAAAATCAGTATGATGCCAAATATTAAGAGGGCAGAGGGACTACTTTATAGATGACTGGCACCAAGGAGTGTGAAACTGAAGCAAATTTGTAGACTAGGCCAGGGGAAGTCACAGGGAGGGCAAACAAAAGTCAGATACCAATGGAAAAAATGACAGGGAGTAAGGGACTCTCCAACTGTTTGTATGGGTTTTCCCACTCTGTTGAGTAACAGGATTCTAGCAAATCACATCCTAATGAAAATCTGAAGATGGCCCTTGCTTTGCTCTATGTTGATGATGAATTGAAAATTTTGGAAGTATTCATACTTTTCTCAAATGGACACACATAAAATCTAAGAGAACTAAGGGATTAGATCAATTTTTTTCTACTTCACAAATAACCATATAATGTCGGACAAACTAAGATCTCTGGCTATACTGAGGACCTCTCAATCACCCACCGACTTACCAAACACCGATTAATTACCAGTCCTACCATCACCTGTCATTTGATAGTACAGTTCTAGGAACGGACTCATTTGATGTGCAGTTCAGGAAGTTTAAAATGTATATGGTAGTACATCAGGTAAGAAATTCGGTTAAGTGTTGATGCTCTCTTGGGTCTAAACCCATGGATAGCATCAGTAGACTAAAAACACGGGACTTCTGTGTTATAGTCCTTTCTTGATTGATTATTGAGACGAAATATTATTTTGATTAAGGTAAACAACACAGTGAATAACAAGTCTTTACATAATGATAACTTCACCAGAAGCATAGCTACTGTCTATCCCGGTACCACACTATTACAATAATATTGGCTATATTCCCCATGCTGTGCCTTTTCTTGCCATGATCAGTTGATTCCATCAGGGGAAAAGCCTGTATCTCCTATTCTGCTTCATTCACTTTGCCCATCTCACCACCCCTCTGGGTGGTCTGGCAGCTATCGCTTTGTTCTCTGCACTTAGAGGGTGTGCTTTGCTTTTTTGTTGGTTTGTGTCTTCACTGGTTTTGTGTTTTAGATTCCACAAGAGGAGTGAAGTCCTAGGATATTTATCTTTCTCAGTCTGACTTCTTTCACTGAGCACAGTGCCTTCTGGGTCCATGTTTGTTGTTGCTGATGGCATGGGCTCATCTGTGTGTGTGTGTGTGTGTGTGTGTGTGTGTCTGTATCTCATACCACTGTGTGTAGATAGGTACTGCATCTTCTTTAGCCATTTCAGCTATCGATGGGCACTTGAAGGACTTCTACATCTTGGCTATTGAGAATAACGCTGCAGTTATCACTGGAGGCGGGTGGGATATCTTTTCAAATTAGTGTTTTTCAAATTTTTGAAATTAGTGTTTCTGTTTTCTTGGGCAAATATGCAATAGTGGTGTTACTGGATCCTATGCTCTATTTGTTATATTTTGAGGGCCCTCCACACTGTGTTCCACAGTGGCTGTGCCAACTGACACTCTTAACCGACAGTGCGTGAAGGTTCTCTTTTCTCTGCCTCATAGCCGACTCTTGTGATTTCTTTTGATTCCAGCCATTCTGACAGGGGTCAGGTGGTATCTTATGGTGGTTCTAATTTGTATTTCTGAGACAATTGCTGCTGTTAAACATCTTTTCTTGTGTCTGTCGGCCGTTTGTACATCTTCCTTGGGACAATGTCTATTCATGTCCCCTGACCATTTTTTAATTGGATTGTTTGTCTTTTTGGTGTCAAGTTGTACAGGTTCTTTACATATTGTAGACAGAAGACCTTATCACATATGTCCTTTGCATTTATCTACTCTCATTTGGTCAGTTGCCTTTTCATATCATTGATGGTTTCCTTGGTTGTGTCAAGGCTTTTTTACATTGTTGTAGCCCAGATATTTTAGTTTGGTTTTGCTTTGCTCTGCCTTGCCTGAGGAGCCACAGCTAGTAACCCGTTGCTAAGGCTCATGTCAACAGGTGTTATTGCAAGATATTGTGCCAAGGTGTTGTGTGTTCTTGCAAGAGTCTTCTGATTTCTGGTTTCACATTTAGATCTTGAATCTATCTTGAGTTTATTTTTGTGTTTCATGTAAGAAAATGGTCCCATTTCATTCTTTTGGATATATCTGTCCAGTTTTCCCAGCACCGTTTATTGTGGCGACTGTTTTCTTCCCCTAGTATATTCTCACCTTTGTCAGAGATTAATTGACCATGTAAGCATGGGTTTATTTCTGGTCTCTCTGTCCTGTTTTGATTCTTGTCACTCTGTGGGATTTGGGATGAGGATACGTCCAGCTTTGGTTTTTGTTCAACAACCAGTACATCCCTGGAATAGATCCCACTTGGTTGTGGAGAGTGATCCTTATAATGTGTTGTTACATGTATTTTACTAATATTTGATTGAGGCTTTTTGTGTCTGTGTTCATTGGGGATAGGGGCCCATAGTTTTCTTGTTTCGTGTGAGGGTAATGCTGGCCTTGTAGAATGTATTTGGAAGCTTTCCTTCTGCTTCTGTTTTGGAGTTATTTGAGGAGAATAGGGTAATAAGTCTTTTTTTTTTTTTTTTTAATCTTGGGTAGAATTCACCTGTGATGTCATCTGCTTTTAGAATTTTGTTTAGTTTTGAGTTTTTTGATTACTGACTCAATTTTGTTACTAGGAATTAGACTGTTCAGAGGTTTTACTTCTTCCTGGTTCAGTCTTGAAAGATTGTATGTTTACTGAAAGTTATTCATTTCTTCTGGTGTTCTAATTGGTTTGCCTGTAATTTTTTGTAATAATCTTTTATAACCATCTTTGTCTCTGCGGTGTCATTTGCTGCTTCTCCTTTTTCCTATCATAGTGTATTCATTTAGATGTTGTCTTTTTTTTTTTCTTGACTAGTCTGGCAAAAGAGTCATCAATTTTGGTCCCTTTTTAGAGAACCAGTCTCTGGTTTAATTGATTCCCCCTCCTCCCCCCATTTTCATTGTTGTTGTTGTTGTTATTATCTTTTTCCCTTTTTTGATTTTTTTTTTCTTAGTGTCTCTTTTTTTTGTGTTTTGTTTTGTTTTTGTCTATTTCTTTTTTGGTGTCAGCACAGAGCCTGACTCAGGGCTCGAATTCACAAGCCGTGAGATCATGACCTTCGTCAAAGTTTGACACTTAACCGACTGAGCCACACAGGCGCCCTGAGATTTTCTTTTTAAATTTTCTCTACACCTAATATGTGGCCTGGACCCACAACCCAACATCAAGAGTCTCATGTTCTACTGACTGAGCCAGACAGACACCCCCCATTTATTAATTTAAATTTCTTCTTGACCTGCTTCTTGTTAGTAGCATGTTCTTTAATTTCTACTGTTTTGTGTATTTTTTAGTTTTTTTTTTACTCTAATTTATTTCTAGTTTCATATCACTGTGTTCAGAATCGATTCATATATCCTTCAATATTAAAATGTACTGACACTTGTTTATAGCCTTGTTTGATCTATTCTGGGGAATGTTTTGCGTGCACATGAATAGAATGCATATTTTGTTATTCGTCAATGGAATGTTCTATATATGTTTGTTAATTGAGTCTGGTCTAACGTGTTCTTCAAAAACATTGTTTCTCTATTGATTTTCTGCCTGGATGATATATCCTGTGGTGTATGTGAAGTGTTAACATCTGCTACTCTTACGGTATTACTGCGTTTCTCCCTTTAGGTCTGTTAATGTTTGCCTATGTATTTTTGGTGCTAACATATTGGGTCCATATTTATTTACAGTTATTAAATCTCCTTTTTGTTTTGAGAACTTTACCAGTATGTAATGCCCTTTATCGTCTCTTGTTACAGTCTGTTTTGGAAAGTCTATTTTGTCTGACATAAGTATTGCAACCTGTTTTTGTTTTGTTTTCTGCTTCTATTTGCGTGGAATATTTTTTTACATCCCTTCACTTGTGTATGTGTCTTTAGTTTTGACACGAGCTCATTGTATGCAGCATATAGATGGGTTGTTTTTATTTTTGTTCATATCCTCATCCTATGTGTTTTGGAGCATTTAGACCATTTACATTTAAAGTAATTTTTGGTAAGTTTCTGCTTATTGCCATTTTATTAATTGCTTTTGGTTAGTTTTGTTGTTCTCTGTTCCTTTATTTTTCTCTCTCTTGTAATTGAATTTCTGTAGTCTTATACTTGGGTTTATTATATATGGATCAATTATAGGTTTTTGATTTGTGATTATTGTGAAGTTCATATATAACATTTAAGTATATAGCAGTCGTATTAAATTGATGATTATTTAAGTTCAATCTTATTCTTTTAAAAATTTTTTTATGTTTATTTTTGAGAGGGAGACACACTGAGAGTAGGGGAGGGGCAGAGAGAGAGGGAGATGCAGAATCCGAAGCAGGCTTCAGGCTCCATGCTGTCAGCACAGAGCCCAATGTGAGGCTCGAATTCACAGTTGTGAGATCATGATCTGAGCCGAAGTTGGATGCTTAATCACTGAGCCACCCAGGCACCCCTCAACCTCATTCTTAATGTTATTTTTACTGTTTCATCTGTTTTATGTATATTTTTTATATTCATCTTTTTATTTTGTGATTAATCTTAACTAAATTTTTAGGTATACTTAATTTTACTTTGTCTTTTAACATTGATACTAGCTTTATAAGTGATTTTGCTGCTACTTATTCTGTAATGTTTGCTTTCACTCATGAAAGTTAGCATTTTCTTCTAACTATGGTCTTTTCTACTTAAAGAGGTTCCTTGAACATTTCTTGTAAGATTGGTTTAGTGGCGATGAATTCTTTTAACTTCTGTTTGTCTGGGAAAGTCTTTTTTTCTATCTCTCTATTTCTAAATGATAACCTTGCCAGGTGGAGTATTGTTGGTTGTAGTTTTTTTTTTCTTTCAGCACTTTGCAGGCCCGAAGAGAGTGGAAAGATAGTCAAAGTTTATGCTGGAAAAAATCAGCTCAAAGCCTTATGAGGTTTCCCTTGCATGTTACTAGTTGCTTCTCACTGCTTTTAAAATTCTCACTTTATCTTTAATCATTGACATTTTAATTATTATGAGTTGTGGTGTAGAACTCCTAGGGTTTATCTTGCTTGGAACTCTCTGTGCTTTCTCAAGCTGAATGTCTTTCCTTTCCTAGCTTAGGGAAGGTTTCAGCTATTATTTATTTATTTTTTAATACATTTTCTGTCCTTTTCTCTCTCTCTCTCTCTCCTCCTTCTGGGACCTTTTCATGTTAATGTTTCTTCATTTGATGATGTTGTCCAAGAGATCCTTCAACCTCTCCTCATTAAAAAAAAATTTGGGGGGGTGCTGGGTGGCTTGGTTGGTTAAGCGACCAATTCTTGATTTTAGCTCTGGCCATGATGTCATGCACTGTTTGTTAGATCGAGCTCCGCATTGGGCTCCACGCTGACAGCGTGCAGCCTGCTTGGGATTCTTTCTCCCTCTCTCTCTGCTCCTCCCCTGCTCATTCACTCTCTCCCTTTCAAAATAAATAAACTAAAACTAAAAATAAAAATAAAAATAATTTTCTTTTTGCTGTTCAGCCTGGCTGCTTTCCATTACCCTGTCTTCCCATCGCTGATCCCTTCTTCTGCATCCTCTAATCTCCTGTTGATTCCCTCTAGTATATTTCTTATTTCTTTAACTCTGATTGGTTCTTTTTTATATTTTGCATCTCTTTGTTGAAGTTCTTCTCTTCAGTCCAATGAGCATCTTTACGACCATTACTTTGAACTCTTTATCAGGTAAGTTGGTTATCTCCATTTCCTTTAGTTCTTTCACCAAGGTTTTGTGGTTTTCTTTTGTTTGGAGAATATTCTCGTTTCTGATTTTGCTTGACTTTCTGTGTTTCCATGAATTAGGTGGAATAGCTACTTCTAAAATTGAAAGTGGTCTGTGTATGGTTGTCCCCTGTGTAGACGGTTTGTGCCTAGTGACTGCTGTTGGCTGCCTGAGCTGTGGCTGGTTGGACTGGGGGTCGTGGGGCACTCTCTGCTGGAGCTGCCCAGATGGGATGGTCAGAGCTGAAGTGGGCATGGGATAGTGTAGAACCAGGGCTCTCCACTGAGGGTTCTCTGGCAGGACAGCTGAAATCTGAAACAGGTGCATGTCAGGGGCCTACAGGGCTCTCTCTGCAGAGGATGTTCTGGCAGGACAGGTGAAGCTGAAGTGGGTGTAAGCCAGTGGGTCCTGGGGCTGTCTGCACTGAGGATGTTTTGACAGGACAGCTGAAGTTGGTGCAAGTCAGGTTCTCCTGGGGTGTTTAGTGCAGGAGCACCCTGTTGGGGTGCCTGGAGCAGAATTGGATATGGTGCAGGGGGTCCCAGGGCACTCCACACAGGGGGTGTCCTGGCAAGGTGGCAGGAGCCAAGGCAGGCTTGGGCTGGGGAGTCCCAGGGCACTTTGTAAAGAAGGCACCCTGGTGGGATAGTTAGAATAAAAATAGCTATGAGCAGGGAGTTCCTGGGGTGCTATGTGCCAATATTGTCCTGGCAAGTTGTCTGGAGGCAAAGTGATGTGGGCCTGGAGTGTTCCAGGATGCTTTGTATTTGGGTCACCTTAGCAAGACAACTGGAGCTGTAGTGAGCGCTGACCAGGATTGTCCTGGTGTGCACTTTTCTGGAACTCCTTGGTGGGATGGCTTGGGCTGGTGTGGGCTGGGGCCGAGTTTACTGAGATGGTAGGTTGGCCAGGGGATCCAGACCCTTCTCCTGTATGCACTGTCACGGTGGAGGGGAAAGTACGTTTTGGTGCTTGCCAGCCCTTCCGACCTAGAATTCCAGCAGCTCCTTAGCCATTTGGTGGAGTTCTAGGGCTGGATTCTTTATGTTCTCATTGCTTTTTAAAACCACAGCCTTTTTCTCTGTGGCTTGCTGAGGCAACAGGTGCCCAGAGTTAGCTCCCATCTGTACTATCAAGGTGAAAGGGAGAGGTAAACTACGGTGCTCACTAGCCCCTCTGACCTGGACAGAGTTCTAGCGTCTCCCCCACTGTTTGATAGGGTTCTAGGCTCGTTCCTTTATAATTTAGTTGCCGGTTTAAACTGTGCCTTTTTTCCTGTGCCCCAGGGCAGATGAATCTGCTCGTGGTCCCTCCGTACCGTCTCTCCCCACTGCAGTTTACAGAATCAGGTGTTGGGGGCTCTTTGTTACTCTGTTCTCTGTCTCCCTTGGCCTTCTCTATATGGTCTATCTTTTATTGTGCAGAAGCTGCAGTCGGCAATTATTTAGGACAAACTGCTCTATAATGAGGTGTAGATTCGGTATGTCCATGGAGGATGTGCGTTCAGGGTCTTCCTATGTTGCCACCTTGGACTGGAGAACTATCTGTGTTGCTCTCTTGAGGCAGAATTCCTTCTACTTCAGGAAACCTCAGTCTTTGTTGTTAGGGCCTTCAAATGATTACAACTATTAATCATATTTAATAGTACCTTTTATAGCAACATCTAGACTAGAGTTTGACTAAACAACTGGGTACCATAGCCTGGCCATTTTGACCCATCACAGGAAGAAATGTTGACGATTTAAAACAAATCATCATTCATATTCATGAATACGAAGTTTATTTCTACCGATTACAAATAAGGTGACCAGATAAACAGAATTATTGAATTGTGCTGGCAGAGTGGGCAGGTATCTTACATTAGGTCTGCTTTAAGGTTGGGAGTGTCATGTGTGACACTAACTTAGAGATGTTCATGTTGCTTTGAAAATTAGCAGTTCAAAACTGACAAAGTTGCTTTGCTCTAATTAGAAGTCCAAGAGCCAAGTTTTAATATTTTTTAAGTGTCTTTATTTAAAGAGAGAGTGTGTGTGCCAGGGAGGAACAGCTAGAAAGGGAGAGAGGGAGGGAGGGAGGGAGGGAGGGAGGAGAATCCCAAGCAGGCTCCACGCTGTCAACATGGAGCCCAACACAGGGCTCAAACTCTCAAACTGTGAGAACATGACCTGAGTGGAAATTGAGTGGGATGCTTAACCGACTGAGCCATCTAGGTGCCCCAAGAGGCAAGTTTTAGACCTAGAACCACATGTAGCAACTAAGAATTTCTCAAACAGTGCTAAAAGCAAGTCTGAAATGAGGAAAATGCCCCTTAAGGCAAAATAAAAACATACTAAGAAAAGGGAGGGTGGGGCAGAAAGAAAAGATCGCCTAAATGCACTGGGCTGTAGGTGAGCAGGGGTGGTGGTTTTAAAACATGGCTCCAAAAATCCAAAAAAACATGGCTCTAAAACATGACACTCCTCCACTGAGTTTACGTCTCCTTCCCCTCAATCTAAGCTCTGTGACTGCTTGACTCATAGAATATGGTGAAAGTGACATCGTGTCATTTTGGGGCCCAGGCCTTGAGAAATAGGGTTTTCACTTCCTGCTTCTTAGAAAGATGCTTGCTTTTGGAACCCAGGCACCATGCTGTGAGAAAGCCTACACTGCCTAACGATATAGAATTTACAGTCAGTGCCAGTTTGCCAGCTCCGAGTGGCCCATCTTGGAAGTGGATCGTCTTGTCCCAGTTGAGCTAGTTCAGTTGATGCCTGATGGAGCAGAAATGAGCTGCCCTCACTGAGCCCTGCCCAAAGTATTTATCTGTGAGCAAAATAATTAGGGTTTAAACCACTTAAAGTTTTGGTGTGATTTGTTATGCAGTAAAAGAAACTAGACTAGATGGTTGGCTGGGGTCTGGCTGGGCCTGTGGAGTAAGATGTAGCTAATACCAAGTGGGTAGGCAAAGGGTAGAGATGGACAGAGATTTCGTTCCATATGGGAAAGAACTGAGAATTCTGTATTGTTGGACTAAGATGCAGAGATAAAATATCCACTTTAAAGTGGATGAGTTAGGAAAACACAGAAATCAGATCAGCCTCAGTATCCAGATGTTCAAGCCAGGAAGGAAGAAATGGAAGCACAATTCAGGCCAGGATAATGGATTTCAAAATCTTGAGTGGCAAACAGGATAGTCTAGTTTGGTATTCATGGGCATATGGGCGTTCAGGCAACTGGAAAGTTCAGGCAACTGGAACCAGGGACTTAGGTGAAAAGTCTGAGTATCGGAGGAGATCGAACCAGTTCCAAGAACTCTGGTAACCGTTACAATGGAGGTGGTGACAGAAAAGGCTTGGATGTTGAGTCAAATAGTTCCAAGACTAGAGCTCCACGGTCTTTCACTGGAGCTAGAATTGAGATTTGTGCTTAGCTTAAAGATGGCAAGGAGGAATGCCTGAGTGTAGTGTGAACTAAGACACTTCCTCTTAGTCCACATAACTAGTGAATATTTTAAGAATCCTTTTAGTATGTGCACAAATGAATATTGGACTCAAAGCAAGTTGTATACTAAAGGTTCCCGAAGAGGTTATTAGTCCTTGGTGAAAGCTAAGTGTTTATGTAGGCATAAATATTTGTTGATTGTTTATGACCTTTGGAGTTGGCCTTATTGGATTTTGTCATTCCCCGGCTCAAGGTTTTATTCTGAAAGCAACTTAGAATACAGCTGAATTCTTAGATGACATGTATTGGATCCTCCCTGCCTACACTCATGACCTCATTTCCTACTACCCTTTCCTCTGGTTAACTTGCTTCCAGACACATTGGCCTTCTTTCAGGTATGTGGCTTCCAAACTTTCTACTAAGCTCTCCCTTCTGACTGGAAGACATTTTAATTCACTCTTTACCTGGAGAGCTTCTATTCATATTTTAGACCTCAGTTTAAATATCACGTCCTTCAGAGCTCCCTAAGCTCATTAGTTTCCTTTGTAGTTCTTTTCTAGTAACTTTTTCTTCTTTACTTTTACCATAATTGTTATATTTGTGCTTTTATTTAATTGTTGGCTCTCATTAGAATGTGACCTCTACTAGATGTGGGGACATTAGTTTTTAAAAAAAATTTTTTTTTTTTTTTTTAGCTTTTATTTATTTTTGAGGCAGAGAGAGAGCATGAACGGGGGAGGGTCAGAGAGAGAGGGAGACACAGAATCTGAAACAGGCTCCAGGCTCTGAGCGGTCAGCACAGAGCCCGACGCGGGGCTCGAACTCACGGACCGCGAGATCATGACCTGAGCCGAAGTCGGACGCTTAACCCACTGAGCCACCCGGGCACCCCGGGACATTAGTTTTTTTAATGACTGAGGTTGGGAAAGAGAGTAAAGTGACAGTAGGGCAGGTAAAATTGAGAGAATAAAGAACTGAAAGACAATTACAGTCTGAAGACAGGTTAATGGGGGGCAAAGCACTTAACACATCTCAGTAGCCCCTGATGATGAGACTATAAAATGAGTACTCTTAATGAGAGATCAAGAAATTTAGGACCTACAGAAAGTGGAACCCTGTACATTTGCTGGTGGGAACGTAAAATGGTGTAGCCACTTTGGAAGTTTGGCTGTGCCTCAAAAAGTTAAACATAGATAGTATGATTCAGCAGTTCCCTTCCTAGTAATAGACCTAAGAGAAATGAAAGTTAATTCTATACACAAACTTGTACATGAGTACATATAGCTGCATTATTCATAACAGCCCCAAAGTGGAAACAATCAAAATGTCTACCAAATAATGGATAAAATACGGTACAGTCATACAAAGGAATATTAGCCATAAAAAGGAATGAAGCACTGATGATACATGCTGTAATATGGATGAGCCTTGAGGACATACTAAATGAAAGACGTGAGCCAAGTAACCACATATTGGATGATTCCATTTATATGAAATATCCAGAATAGGAAAACCCACTTGGACAGAAAAGCAGGATTAGTGGTTGTCAGGGCTGGGGGTAGGTGGGTGTGGGAGTCACTGCCAATAGGTATAGGAATTCTTTTTGAGATGATGAAAATGTTCTAAATTTAGTGGATGATGATTGCACAATTCTGTATATATACTAAAAAAACACTGAATTGCATACTCTAAGTGGGTAATGTGAATTGTATCTCAATAAAAATGTACAGTAATAGTCCATTTCCAGTACTTATGGTAGTTCTATAAAGTTGCTGCAAAGCTGAATTAACAGGTAACAGACCCTTGCTCTCAGGGGACATACAGGCAGGGTTAAGTTCCTGGAAGCTGTTGGTCACAAAATTTTTGTCAACCTATTTGTGTTTCTATTTGAAGACACTTGAAGCATACGGTTGATTTTATCACCACTGAACTCACGGCCCCTAGCACTGTAACTCATGCCTCAACAAAACTCTAAAATGCCTCTTTTCCATAAGGTGCATTGTAGCCTTTTTGCTCGTATTAGGAACACTAGACAGCACTTTAGTGCTCAGCTTGGGGCCATTTTAAAAGGCTAAATCAACAAAAAGCACAAAAATACAAAAAACGTGGCATTAAATAGACTATGAAAAGGCTATTTGTCTACAGCATGAGAGCTGAAATAAGGCAGTGTCACTTGTTTGACTTTAGCTGGGAATGTGTGCATTGGGGGATTCAAATTTTTTGCTGCTCTGCACACATCTGTGAATGACTTTAAAACTGCCTTGGGTATTAGGATCGTGGGGTTATAGACAGTTTTATTACTTTTTTATTACATTTTTAAAAAATGCTTAATTTTGAGAGCGAGCGAGCATGTGTGAAAGCGGAGGAAGGGCAGAGAGAGCCAGAGACAGAACCCAAAGCAGGCTTCAGGCTCTGAGCTGTCAGCACAGAGCCCGATGCAGGGCATGAACTCATGAACCACGAGATCATGACCTGAGCTGAAGTCGGACGCTTAACCAACTGAATCACCCAGGCGCCCCTAAAATGCTTATATTTAATCAGCAAAAGTCTAGTCTGAATTTTTGGGCACAAATGCAGGCCTTCTCCCAGAACAAGTCCTCTGTCACCACAGAATGTAATTAGAATGCACTTTAGAATTCTCAAGTAAAAGAACTACTTACCTAGCTGTGCTCCTATCTGGAACCTGTACCCCTTCTCTCCATGTATTTGCTTTCACGTACAAGGTAAGGCCGATTTTACTTTCCAAAGTTTTGCAGTATTTGCTTTCAAAAGCATTTTCTGCATTTTAGTATCTTTTAATTTTAGATTAGCTTTTAAACCTCAAATCCTCTTAAAACAAATGCTAGTTTTTGTTCGTAGTTCCTTTTATGAGGCTTTTGCCAAATTCAGGAATTTAGAGATAAACTGTTTTAGGTTATATGTAACACTTTGGCAGGGGGAACAAATTTATAAGTATCAAGTATTACATATTCATATTTGTGAACATAAATAAGCTTAATCAAATGTCAGAACTGGGCTACAAAATGACACTTTTGGATCAGTATTTTTCTCTTTCCTGGTAATCATTTTTTTTAAAAAGGGCTTTCAGGTGTCCTTTGGTTGGAACTGGTGAAAAAGTCAGAATTGGCTGATTCAGTGAACCTCACAGTTAAAATAGTGGAGCTTGGTAGAAAACAGTTATTTATCAACTCAAGAACTTCAAGTTCTAAGATCCTGTGGGGTTCTTTAGCCTCTTTTGATCTCTCATAATAACTTGAATATAATAACTTTAAAGGACTTTTTAAACTTCTCGTCACTGTTTTTTTTTTTTAAACCAATGCCAGATACTCATTTAATTGGCTCTCCCTGCCCAGACAGCAGTCCAATTAGTGTCCTGTGCCAATCCAGAAGTTTTGAAATGTCACCCCTTCTGTTCATCTGTATGTGGTAGCACCTCCTTGTGCTGCTTTTTCCACTGTCCATGACTGCTTCCCCTGCCTCTTGTTCTGAAGTAACAACAGCCACTGGGAATTAGTGCCACACTATCCAGGGTCTTGTACTATCACGATGGTTCTTCCCATTCTCTAAATGATCAAAGATAGATCACAGTCTGTTTGTCAAGACTTCTCATATATTGATTAACCAACTTGCCTAGGGTTTATTCTCTTCATGGCTTTAATAAACATACTTTTAAGTATGTTTTAAGTACTTTTAAGTGCTATTAAATGCTAGTAAAAATTAACCAATCTCTATTAAAATATTCTATATACAGTTTTCTGGTAGAGTTGTCTTTTAAATTTTTTTTTTTTTTCAACGTTTATTTATTTTTGGGACAGAGAGAGACAGAGCATGAACGGGGGAGGGGCAGAGAGAGAGGGAGACACAGAATCGGAAACAGGCTCCAGGCTCTGAGCCATCAGCCCAGAGCCCGACGCGGGGCTCGAACTCACGGACCGCGAGATCGTGACCTGGCTGAAGTCGGACGCTTAACCGACTGCGCCACCCAGGCGCCCCTCTGGTAGAGTTGTCTTTAAAGACTTCCAAATATCCTTCATTTAGATGGTTTAATTCTCGATTTATTTTTAAAGTTTCCAGATTAAAATAATTTATCCTAAGATTAAGCTGACATAATAAGATTAGACCAATTTGATAAGTTAGTAAGAGGTTTAAATGACCTAAATTCATTTGGATGAATGTTGTTCTGAGTGAACCATCAAACAGAGGGTCAAGCAACAAAAATCATTTTTTAAAAATGAATGTTTATTTCTGTGAGAGCATGCACACACATGTGGATATGGGGGAGCGAAAGGGGAAGAGAGAATCCCAAGCAGGCTCCATGCTCAGCCCAGAGCCTGATGTGGAGTTTGAATTCACAAACTGTGAGATGAGGACCTGAGCCGAAGCTTAACCAATTGAGCCACTCAGGTGCCCCAAGAAAAATCATTTTTAATAGTGCATAAAAATTGTCTTTTGAAATATTCCTTATAGAAGGTATCAATAAAAATGTGTTCACGGATGAAAGCAATTTAGAGAAATAAAAATATTGCAAATATAAAGCAACATTACCCACAATAAGTTTCAAGCAGTGTAGCCATTTTAATAATTTGGATAAAAAAGGAAGGGCCTCTACGAAAAGAACATAAAAAATACACTGAGAAATGTATCATTTTTTAGACATGAAAGAACAAATCAGAATTTCAAATTCTCATTGATTTTTGAAACTTTATTGATATTTTGGTCTTAAAAACGATCATTTCTAAATTGGCTTTTCTGTAAGTAGGTAAAGCACAAAAATTTGCTAAATATCATCAGATCCACACAAATCCTCATGAAGGTTTTCTGTGTAGTCTTCATTAATGCAAATCGTTGTGAATGTTTCCCTCTTACTGTAGATCTTGAATCTGTTTTACAATAATGAAGCCATAAAGTTTTAACGCAACACATTCATTATAAACTATAACATTTCTTTTCAAAGGAATGCTGGGTATTACAAAAATATGAGAGAATCTGAGAATCAGGCAATCTGTTGAGGCTCAGTCTATCTTATTTGCTTTGTAGTTTTTTGTTATTACTTTCAAAGAGCACACAGTGCATGGATGAGGCACAGCAATCCTCTCCCTTATTAACCTCCCGGATTTAAAAATCTGTCCTTTGTAAAACTGGACCAATTATTACAAACCATCATTTGCCTAATTAACCACAGGTCTATTACAAAGCATTTTGTTAGTGGTCCCAACAACTATAGGAGGATGGAACTTTATTAAAAACGAGTTTTGTTAAGCGTGCCAAATCCCTGGGTAACGTGAGCTGTGCTGCCACTTAACTGTTAATTAGATGTTTAATGCCTCACAGAAAAAGAAAGAGAAGGAAGCAAAACTACAATATTCTCTAGGTACTGTAATATTTCATTTGATAAAGTCACAAAAGGATAGGACAAAATTGAAGCAAGATTTATATGCGTTCCAACTTTTCACTCAGGAATTCCTCTACACTGTCTGTGTTCCACTTGAGGATGCTTAGTTCTTCAGCAATGTTCCCATTGTCGTCCAAAAGCTTTAATACAGGGTCTGAACCACGAACATACTACAAAAAAGAAGGACAATAATGAATCATTATTATCTGCTTGGAAGAGGCTTCTCAGCCTCAACCCAAACCCAAACCAATTCAATCCAGCTTAACCCAATAAAAATAAGGCTTACAGGACATCACAACAGGTCTTCCGGGATTTCAAAAAAAAAAAAAAAAAAAAAAAAAAAAAATCACATTTACCTCTAAAAAGAAAAACACCTGTCGGTAGCAAGATCATTTGAGATTTAAGATTAAATGTAACATATTTATTGCATACACTTAAATTCTAGATGAATTCTAGATGAGCTTAAAACTTAGAGGAGGCAGACAAGTTCCAAATGAGAATGACTGGAAGTAGGCTGTGCACACAAATTATCAGAATTCTGTATTGGATTTTAAATTTTCTTTAAGAAATCCAATGATTTTGTTGTTATAATTAGTTGACTAATATTTTGACAGAATGGAGAAATTCTAACTCTGGCTAAATGTGATCAACACCATCAACAAACATATCCCAATTCATTTCAAAATCAATCTTCATTGCTAAATTAAGTAGAACTACATTAACTAAAGATGTAGCAGTGATGATGAAAGCAGCTCTTAGACCTTTCAGCAATTTATGCTTTAGTTTTTCTAGATTGTGAACTCTAGAGCTGGAGACAAGCTCTGATGTGATTACCAGCATTTGGTACATTCTCAACCCATTTGTGGAGTTCAGAAATATAGGCCCTCTAGGTTAACGAATCAATAACAATACTATGTAATCATTTTTGGTTAATTATCTACAAAGTAAAAGATTTGACTATTCAAAACCTCATTTTAGTCTACAAGAGATAAACATGTAGAATGTAGTTGTAAAAATCCTCAACCAAGTATTGTCAAGTCTAACAATGTATAAAGGAATTATATGCCATGGTCAATTTAGATTTATTCCAGGTATACAAGCCTGGCACAACATTTGAGAATCAATGGACATAATATATCGTCCCCAATAGGCTAAATAGGAAAAATACATCAGTAGATGCAGAAAAAGACATCCAGTTGCATGCTTCAACCTGGATGCTAAGTGAATTAAGTCAGCCATGAAAGGACAAATACTGCATGATTCAACTCCTATAAGGTATCTAAAGTAGTGAAAATCACATAAACAAAGTAGAAGGGTGGTTGGCCAAGGGCTGGGAGGAGGAGAGGGGGAATTAGTGTTTTATGGGTATAGAGTTTGTTTTGCCAGATGAAAAAATTCTACAGATTTGTTGCACAAGGTGAATATACTTAATACTACTGAACTGTATTTTTATAGTTAAGATGATAAACTTAATGTATCACAAAATTTTAAAAAGTAGGCTAAAGATCAACAGATATACCAAAGAAGATAAATAGATGGCAAATACGCTTATGAAAAGATGCTCAATTAGGGGACTGCAAATCAAAGCTATGAGATAATACTATGTACTTATTAGAATGGCTAAAATGCAAGGCACTGACTATACTTGATGCTGGTGAGGATGTGGAGTCACAGAAACTCTCATCCTAACTAGTGGGAATGCAACATGATACACCCAATTTAGAAGACAGTTTGGGGATTTCTTATAAAGCTAAACAGGCTTACTATGTGACCCAGCAACTGTGCTTCTAGGTAATTATCTAAACAAGTTGAAAATTTATGTCAATACAAAAATGTGTATGGCGGCTTTATTTGTAATTGCCAAAAATTGGAAGTGACCCAAATGTTCTTCCATTGGTGAATATAAAAACAAATGATGGTACAACAGAATATTAATAATATTTACTGTCAAAAAGAAATGAGCTATCCAGCTACAAGGAGATATGGGATCCAATCTGAAAAGGCTACATACTGTATGATTCCAACCATATGACATTCTGGAAAATGAAAAAACTACAGAGGTGGTAAGATCAGTGGTCACCAAGGGTGACCAAGGGTGACCAAGGGTTTGGGGTGGGGCAGGGAGGAGGTATGAATAGGTACAGCATAGGAGATTTTTAGGGCAATGAAACTGTTCTGTAGGATACTGTAATGGTACATACATGATATTACATATATTTGGCAAAACTCCTAGAACTACACAATATAAAAAATAAACCCTGATACAAACTACAGAATTTATGAATACTGTATCAATATTGGTTCATCAATTATACCACATCAATGTAAGATGTTAATAAGGGAAGTGGGGATGAAGTAAGGTGAGAGTAGGGAGGAAGTATACATAGGAGCAGTGTACTTTTGGATCAGTTTTTCTGCAAACCTAAAATTGCTCTAAGGTATTAAAAAAAAAATTCAAATATTTTAATTCAGAAAACAATACTGAAGGAAAAAAAAAAGGATTCCATTAAAATCCTCTTACCTTGATTTGTAGTCCTCTGAATAGTTTGGGTTTATCACTCCTGACGAAAGCTTAAGAAAAAAGAAAAAGATTCAAATTGTTCACTTCCAAACTCAAGCTAGCTACAAAGATTAATACAAAAAGTATAAATAAGCTCAATAAAACATTAGATCTTCTACAAAAAAAAAAAACTAAGGAAATTAAAATACATAAATAAGTGGAAAGGCATATTATTCAATGGGAAGAATAAATATTTTAAGATGTTGTTTCAAACTAATCAAAATCCCAAATTCCAATGGGATTCTAAGGGCTTGACAAAATGGCAGTAAAGTTCTGTGAGAAGAGTAAATGTGTAAGAAGTCAGGGTAGTTTAGAAAAAGTGAAATATGGGAGGAGAATTTGTTCTATTGTTAACATACTATGTGATACCGATACTAGAATAGTAAAACATTATGAAATCTGGAGAAATTCAAATATCTGCGTAAGTTGTCTAATATGGTAAAACTATCAAATCAGAGAGGGAAGTAGAGAAAGATTGTGTGTGTGTGCGAATTATTCAAAACACTGGAAGGGTGCCTCCCACCCTTGATTTTGGCTCAGGTCATAATCTCATGGTTCATGAGATTGAGCCCTGTCTTGTGCTGTCAGCACAAAGCCTGCTTGGGATTCTCTCTCTGCCCCTCCCCTGCTTGTGTGCCTGTGATCTCTCTCTGGGAAACAAACAAACAAACAAACAAACAAACAAAAACGAAACACTGGAGAAAACTGTCAAACTATTTGGGGAAAAAAAAATGGATACAGGCACCTGTCTTTCTATCTTATATCTAATGTAAGATATATAATATAATCTATTATATAATCTATTATGTATTATTCTATTATCATATATATCTCAATCCACATGGATTAACATTTTCATTTCATTCAACAAATATTTATTGCATATCTAACTGTATGCCAGACAACAGAGATAAAGCTATACAAAACATGATTCCTGCTCTTATGGAGTTTACAGTCTGGTGAGGAAGAAAGATGCTAAATAAGTAATCACACTAATAATTTCAACTGTGAGAAGCATTACAAGTTTAGAATACTGCCATAGTATTTAAAATAGATGACTTGAATGTGGAATATAAAATTCCTTTCCTAATCATGACCATAAAGGAAATACTTTATTGATATGCCTCTATAAAAATGAAAACTTCAGGATAGCTAACACCACTAGAAATAAAATTAAAACACTAATATACCTAGGAAAATAATGCCCACCATGTAATGTAGGGAAGAGTTCTTATTAAGTTAAGAAATGCATACTAGATGGAGAAACGGGCTAGGGACAGGAGCATGTAATGTACAAATATACAGATGGTCATAAACATTTGAAATAAATGTTCAACCTCACTAAAAATCAAATGTCAACACAATGAAGTGCCTCATTCAGAGTGACAAAAGTTAAACACATTTAGGGTTAGAGAGGGGGTGGAGAGAAGGATTTTTCTGGGGGTTAGTTGTGGGAGAAATATAAATGGACACATATTTCCAGACAGGTACTTAACAAAGTGAACCTGAAGTCCTAAAATGTACATATTCTTTAAATCTGAAAGTCCCCTTCTAGGTATTGATTCTGAGGAAATAATTGTACAGTAATGCAAAGATCTATAATATATAAGGTCCTGCTAACCAAATCTAGAAATTTGGGGGAAAAAACTATAAACTTGTAACAAAAACTACAGGTTAGTAAGTATGTTAATAACATGGACTACATTATAGAATGCATCCAATCATTAAAAATTAATCTGTTTAGTGACATAGAAGCAAACTCATATTTGTAAATAAAGGCCAGAAGCACTATACAAAATCTTAAATTAACCCAGCATATATAAAATACCCGGTATAATACACAGAACCATTTAAAAAAAATGTTAACTATTATTTTAATAGGGGGTTATATCTGGAGTACAGGGTTTGGGGAAGTTTCAAATGAATGCTTTTCCTTTTTTGGGTCTATATTTTATCAATTTTTTAGTAATGATCACGTTAAATTGTTCAAGTGAGATGTTTCACTTAGATACTTGAGAGTTCTTAGATTTTATGGTGATATACATGTTTTTGAGAACTTACTTTTTAAACTTACAATTAACTAGCAATAACAAGCACTATACACATTTCATTACGGAGGTCTTTTATTGTCCTAAATGCAAGTATATAAAACAAAGAGCGGTAAATAGTTTTTCTTTTTAAGGTTAAGAACTTGTCGGAAAAGACCTTTATCTGTATTTTCCCTACAAAATTTAGTTCAAAATAAAATTGGTCATTAGTCTGCTTATTAGGATTTCTTCTCTATCAACTTCATCCTTGTCCAAATACTCTGCAGATTCCTGAATCCCCAAACAAAAATGATCTCATGATATCCTGTTGCATTTTATACCATCCCTGTGGCAAAGGCTATATGCACACCTGTGCAAAACACTGCTTAACTTGAAGTGTGTTCTCTACTGCCTAAGAAATCTCTCTGGGGAAAAAGACTACTCTTTGTTCTAAAGTTGTTGTTGTTTTTTTTAAAGTTCATTTATTCATTTTGAGACAGAGTGTGAGCAGGGGAGGGGCAGAGAGAGAGAATCCCAAGCAGAGTCCCTGCAGTCTGCATGGGGCTCGATCCCACAAACCATGAGATCACGACCTGACCTGAAATCAAGCTGGACATGAAATCAAGGTGCCTAGGGAAAAGGACTATTCTTATATATATTTTTTGTATCCATTTAATAGAGCCTAGTACATTTAATAATGTTCATTCATTTATTCAATAGATTTTTAATAGGCTGAAATAAATGAACAAATTTAAATTTAATGTCACTAATGACTATTTTCACTAGTTCTTTGCTCTTTGCTAAGCACAGATCTATAAAGCCTCCTAATTTTGAATGAGGGGAATATCTGTTAAATACTCGGTAGTAGCAACTCACATTTTACAAGCTGTGAAGTAATCTTTTAACAGATAAACTTGACTACTTTTCTGTACATACGGCACTAGGATGGGCTATATGACAGTATAAGCAGGCTCCATGCTCTGAGTAGAGCCCCACAGGGTGCTCAATCCTGCAGTCCTGGGACCAGGACCTGAGCCAAAAATCCAGAGTTGGATGCTCTACCTACTGAGCCACTCAGGCACCCCCAGAAAGTGTTCCTATGCCAACTTATTTGTCAGTTATAAAGGCAGTTTTGGGAATAATCCTTTAAAGTGATCAAATGTACAGAAGTGATTAGACAACACATGAAATATTTTAGCTTTTCACTCTGGATTCTTATCAGCATGTCATTTATGCAGCAACCCTGTAAAAATAAGAGCTTAGCTGTGCTATACATTATTTCTTGGGAAACTTGCAGAACTTCTGTAATTCAGACTCTTGAGAGTTAACTATAAACAAACAAAAAAAAATCTATCCTCGTTTCAAAAAGAAGATAAAATTGAGGATGATGGGATAATAGGAAGGACAGTCTCGAAGTTAAAGAAACATGTTTGAATTAATGTAGTTTCAAAGTAAGTAAAAATATAAATGAAAAAAGACAATATACTTGACTACCTGTAATGATATGCTTTTGATCACATCACAAGTAGTCATACAATGTACTGGTTTTAAGATTTGAGTATAAGGGCGTATAGCAAGTATGGTTAAAACTTGTGGCTATCACATGAAATTATAAGGAATGACAATTTGATGTTTTC
Organism: Lynx rufus; assembly: GCF_022079265.1. NCBI lineage: Eukaryota > Metazoa > Chordata > Mammalia > Carnivora > Felidae > Lynx > Lynx rufus. The sequence goes on along the minus strand of NW_025814834.1, from coordinate 149,215,186 downwards.
TTGTTAGTAAAAACAACTATTTGAATCAGAATGTATTCTAAGTAAAAATGTTGCATCATATGCAGAAACAACAATACAACAGCAACAACAACAAACAGTGGAACTGAATTCTCAACTTTGCTCAAGACAGCTTCTGGGTACCTAAAAGAGTAGTATCTTTTCTTTATTTTAGATATATTGTATACAAACCATCTGGAGTGTAGAATTAGGAGTCATGTGGGTCCTCCCAACAAGACAATGTTTTTTTAATTTGGTTTTTTTTTTTTAAATTTACATCCAAATTAGTTAGCATATAGTGCAACAATGATTTCAGGAGTAGATTCCTTAGTGCCCCTTACCTATTTAGCCCATCCCTGCTCCCACAACCCCCCCAGTAACCCTCTGTTTGTTCTCCATATTTAAGAGCCTTTTACGTTTTGTTCCCCTTCCTGTTTTTATATTATTTTTGTTTCCCTTCCCTTATCTTCATTTGTTTTGTCTCTTAAAGTCCTCATATGAGTGAAGTCATAAGATTTTTGTCTTTCTCTGACTAATTTCACTTAGCATAATAACCTCCAGTTCCATCCACATAGTTGCAAACAGCAAAATTTCATTCTTTTTGATTGCTGGGTAATACTCCATTGTGTGTATGTATCTATGTGTGTGTGTGTGTGTGTGTGTGTGTGTGTATACATACATATATATGGATATTTGGGCTCTTTCCATACTTTGGCTATTGTTGATAGTGCTGCTATAAACATGGGGGGGTGCATGTGTCCCTTCGAAACAGCACACCTGTATCCCTTGGATAAATGCCTAGTAGTGCAATTGCTGGGTCATAGGGTAGTTCTATTTTTAGTTTTTTGAGGAACCTCCATACTGTTTTCCAGAATGGCTGCACCAGCTTGCATTTCCACCAACAAAACAATTTAAAAGCACTTAAAAATATCCAGAGAAGAGCAACTTAAATAATTGAAAGAACTTGAGGAGACTGGAGGTACAATAATGAAGACAAACTAAATATATGACTTCTTAGTCCAGAATGATAAAGTCAGAAAAAGAATGTTTGAAGACTATAAATTCATCAGGAATATATCAGCCAATGTACACACAAGCTTTTCACTCGAATTCCACCTGTCAAAAGTGGGGCACCCTTAAATTAGGTAAGTTTCATAAATCCATTCATCCACTCAATAAATATTTGAATTCTTCTTAATACGAGGAACAGTATTAGATAGATTCTGGGCATATTAATGACCAAAAACATTAAAATTCTGTGCTTTAAGGAGTTCCTAGTTTGGTAGAGGCAAAAGACCAACAAAACAAATAAATACATTATAAAATTAAATAATGGAAACTGTGGAAGGAGTGAAAAATTTTGTCTAAAGGCTGCACAAAAACAATGTTTGAACGAAGAGCAGTTTTCCAGAAGAACTGACAAGGGGCCTAAGTCAGGAGAAACATGCAGTGTGTGCAAAGACTTAAGAGGTCAGAGTTCAGAGAACTGCAAAGAACTAGAGACATGAACTAGAAAAGAGAAAGCACGTTGTGATGGGTCTTCTACATGATGTTATGGAGTTTGACATTTATTCTGTATGTGATGGGTAAACTATAAAGGCTTTTAGGCAAGAGGGCCACAGAAACCAAATATGTCTAATGGGAAAGGTCTTTTTGGTAGTTGTGTAGAAGATGTAATAGAAGAAAGAAAAGGGAACAGTGATACCTAGGCCAGATAACAAGTAACTAATCCTTCTGGAGAAAGATGCCAAAGGCTTGATTAAATTCCTAGAGAAGGCCAAGGGAGTGAGATTTGAAAGTTCTTGAGGAGGAGAAGAGACAATTTGGTGATTAACTGCATATAACGTGTAAAAGAAGTGAAAGAAAGGTTAATCATGATTATTTTATGCTTTTGCTTGGTGATACTGACATCTGTAGAAAGAGGACAGAAGATAGTATACTTTCAGAAGAGGATTAATTCAGTTTTTGGACATACTGGGTTTAAGGCCTTTTTACCAAAAATGTGGGCTGCAGGGGCACCTGGGTGGCTCAGTTGGTTAAGCATCCGACTTTGGCTGTGCTGACAGCTCAGAGGAGCCTGTTCCGGATTCAGTCTCCCTTTCTCTCTGCCCCTGCCTTGCTCACCTTCTGTCTCTGTCTCTCTCAAAAATAAATAAACATTAAATTTTTTTTTTTTTTTTAAATGTGGCCTGCAGCCTGTAGGATATTAGCAAGAAGAATCTCAGGATCCACCCCAAATATACATTCTACATTTAACAAGATCTGATGATTCATATGTAAATAGGCTTAAGGTACCCATGAGATCATACAAACAAAATTGTTCACTTGCAGTCAGAAATGTGATTTCTGAGGCACCTGGGTGGCTCAGTTGGTCACACATCGAACTTCAGCTCAGGTCATGACCCCCCCCCCCCCCCCCCCCCCCCCCGCCTTGGGCTCTGTGTTAACAGCTCAAAGCCTGCAGGCTGCTTCCAATTCTGTGCCTCTCTCTCTCTCTCTCTCTCTCTGCCCCTTTCCGCTTGTGCTGTTTCTCTCAAAAATAAGCATTAAAATTTTTTTTTAAAGATGTGATTTGTAACAGCAGAAAGGTGTGACCTAAAAATACAGATTAGGAGTCATTAGGTAAATACTGTAATTGGAACTGAGGGAGTGGGACATTCAAGGGAGTAAGAAAATAAAATATAAAGTTAGACCTTGACTGCAACTAGTATTTGAAAGGTGGGTGGTAGATGAGATGCCAGGAAAGGAGAATGGAAAGGCTGTTAGATGTAGGAGAAACTAGGAGGTAAGAAATTCAAACAAATGAAAGGAAAAGAGTTTCAAATGCTGAAGTTAAGACAATACCTACCATTTAATATCCTCAGTACTGAAATAGTGCTTGACACACAGTAAGCACTCAGTTAAGTACTCACAGAATTAGTGAATGGTGTACTCTGTATTTGTTGGTGCCACACATATTAAGTAATTTATGTGTGATAATCCTCAAAACAATCTTATTATATAGGTATTATAATTTTATACCATCTATTACCCATTTTAGAAATGAGAAAAACTGATGAAGCTAATACTAAAGAATGATACTGCTAGCAAAACTCCAACGTAGCACCATAATCCTAGCCATCACTACCAATCAATCACAGTTAGTATGAGAAGTGAAAGCCTATGTCCTATCTCAGTTCTGTATTACTTTAAATTTTTTTCTGCCTCCAAAGGTATATCCTTTTTCTAAAAAATTAATTAATTTTGAGAGCGAGAGAGAGAAGCAGAGAGACGATCCGAAGCAGGCTCCACAGTGCCACCATGGAGCCCAACACAGGGCTCAAACTCATGAACCACGAGATCATGACCTGAGCTGAAATCAACAGTTAGGACGCTCAACTGACTGAGCCACCCAGGTGCCCCTAAAGGTATCTGATTCTAATACGGAACTGGCAAACTATGGTCTGAGGGCCAAAGTCTAGCCTGTTGCTTTAATAAATACAGTTTTACTGGAACAAAGCCACACTTATTTAAATACTGTAGTATGGCTGTTTCCATACTACAAAAGAGTTCAATAGTTGTAGCAGAGAACTTGTTGCTGGTAAAGCTGAAAATTTTTATTTAACTTTTCACAACAAGTCTGCCGAGACCTGCAAAATTTGGGAAAATTGATTTTTTTTTGAGACACAGATACGTTTAACATTGTAAGACTCATGCTTCAGAAGGAATTGTCATTATTAGTTATGCTACCACAAGTGATAAATCATTAGGTCGACAGGGCCACTCCAAAGTGACTCCCATGCTGGGGAAGGGGAGAGATAATCCCTCACACCAGCATGCCCGTAGTTCATGAAGCTGAGCCTCTTAGTAGTTGAACAGGCAGGAAGCCCTGTTCTTCAGTGTGCTTGTAGCTGTGGCAGAGAGGCTAACTGCACACAAGTAGGATGACTGCTGGCCCCACCCACCAATGAGGACACATCAGCTATAGCGGGACCTCTAATAGCACAGGGAACAAATCCTGTTCCGGTGCGCCCACAGTGGGCAAAGTGGGTGACTGCGATCAGCTGAATGGAAGGCAATCACAGCGCAACCATAATAAGGAGGGCACATGCAGCCCACAGAGGGGACACCCAATGGAGCACCTGATTCTGGTGAAAAGAATGGACTGCACCATAGGACACTGCAATACCACTTCTACACAAGGTTACTGCTTTCCAAGACCAAAAGCTATAGCTGACATACCTAATATACACAAATACAGAGTAAGCCAAAATGAGGAGACCGAGGCATATGTCCTAAATGAAAGAACAGAACAAAAATCACAGTGAAAGAGCTAAATGAAACAAATAAACAATATGTCTGATGAAGCTTTAAAGTAATGGTCATAAAGATACTACTTGAGAAGAGTAGACGAACACAGTGAGAACTTCAACAAAGAGAAAATACAAAAACCAGGCAGAATTGAAGAATTCAATAACTAAAATGAAAAATACACTAGAAGGAATCAACAGATAACAGAATGAAGAAGAATGGATCAGTAATCAGGAAGACAAGGTAATGGAAAGCAACCAAACTGAATATCAAAAAGAATAAGAAATGAGAACTGGTTAAAGGAAATTTGCACTGTCATCCACTGTAACACATTCATATTATAGGGATGCCAGAAAAAGAAAAACAAGGGGTCAGAAAACTTAAAAAAAATTATAGTTGAAAACTTCCCTAACCTGGGAAAGGAAAGAAACAGCCAGATCCAGGAAACATGCAGAGCCCCTAACAAGGTAAATCTAAGGAGGTCTGCACCAAGACCTATAATAATTAAAGTATCAAAGACTAAAGATAAAGAGAGAATCTTAGAAGCAGCAAGAGAAAACAGTTACGATCAGGGAAATCCCATTTTTCACAAGAAAATTTGAGGCCCGAAGGAAGTGGCATGATATACTCAACGTACTGAAAGGGAAAAACCTTCAATCAAGAATAGGCAGTAAGGTTATCATTTAGAAACAAATAGTTTCCCAGACAAAAGTTAAAGGAGTTCATCACCAGTTAACTAGTCTCACAAAAAATGATAAAGAGATTTCCTTAAGCAGAAAGAAAAGGCCACAATGAGAAGAAAACTAGGAAAGGAAAAATTCTCAAAGGTAAAAGCAAACATATAGTAAAGGTAGTAGATTAAATACTTTAAAGCCAGTATGGAGATTAAAACACAGAAGTAGTAAAATCAATTACATCTACAAAAATTAGTCAAGGGAAGGGTGTCTGGGTGGCTCAGTCAGATAACATCCAACTTTGGTTCAGGTCATGATCTTGTGGTTCGTGAGTTGGTGCGTCACATCCACATCGGGTTCTCTATCAAGACAAAGCCTGCTTTGGACCCTCTGTCCTTCTCCCTCCCCAACTCGTGCTCTCTTACTCTCAAAAATAAATAAACATTAAAAAAAATTAGTCAAGGGATACACAAAAAGACGTAAAATATGAAATCATACACACGAAATGTGGAAAGGGAGGTTAAAAACAGTGCTTTTAGTACTTTTGAATGCTTTTGAGCACATGTTCAAATATAAGTGGTCGTCAACTTTACACAGAATGCCATACAGAGAAATGTTATATATGAACCTAATGGTAACTAAAAATAAATCTGTGATATACATAAAAAATAAAAAGGAATCCAAGCATAACACTAAAGCCATTAAACCAAAAAGCGACAGAGAACTACAAAACACAAAGCAATTAACAAATGAAAATACATACCTATGAATAATTAATTTAAATGTAAATGGATTAAATGCTCCAATCAAAAGACACAGGGTGACTGAATGGGGGGGGGGCGGGGAAGACCGATCTATATGTGGTTTACAAGAGACTCTTCAGACCTAATGACACACAGAGTGAAAGTGAAGGTAAGAGTAAAGATATTCTATGCAAATGCAAGGGGAAAAAGAAGTCGGGGTAGCAATACTTTTGTCAAAGACTGCAGCAAGAGACAAAGGGAATTACATAATGACAAAATAATCACTTCAACAAGAGAATTTAAGAATTACAAATATCTCTGCACCCAAAATAGGAGCACCTAAATACATAAAACAAATATTAACAGGCATAAAGTAAGAAATTGGTAATAATACGATAGGTGACTTAAACACCCCACTTATATCCATTCATAAACATTTGGACATAAAATCAACAAGGAAAAAGTGGCTTTGAATGACACATTAGACCAGATAGACCTAACAAATATACACAGAATATTCCACCTCAAAACTGCAGAATATACATTCAAGTGCACATGGTACATTCTCCAGGGGGATCATCTTAGGCCACAAACAGGTTTAAATAATTTTAGAAGTCTGAAATCATATTCTGAATCTTTTCTGACAATAAAGGAATGAAACTAGAAATGAACTACAAGAAAAAAAAACTTGAAAAAGCAAAATACATGGAGGTTAAAAAACATGCTATTAAACAACCAATGGGTCAACTAAAAAAAAAAATCCAGGAAATAAAAAAATACACGGAGACAAATAAAAATGGAAACAACGGTCCAAAATCTTTGGGATCGAGCAAAAGCCGTACTCAGTGGGAAATTTAGAGATATAGGCCTACCTCAAGAAACAAGAAAAATCTCGAAAAACCTAACATTGCACCTAAAGGAACTAGAGAAAGAGGAACATACAAAGCCCAAAGTCAGTGAAGGGGAATAAAGGTTAGAGTAGAAATACATGAGATAGAAACACGAAAACAATAGAAAACAAAAAACAAAAAACACCAATGAAACCAAAAGCTGGTTCTCTGAAAAGATAAATAAAATTAACAAACCTTTAGCCAGACTCATCAAGAAAGAGAGGACTCAAGTAAAATTTATAAATAAAGGACAAAAAACAACTGACACCACAGAAATACAAAGAATTGTAAGAGAATATTATGAAAAATAACTAACTTCCCAGCAACACACAATGTTCCAAAATAGAATCAGGGAGAAAAGAGAGTATGTATTTTAAAGGACCAATCATGTGTGATGAGACTGAATAATCTAAAAACACCCAATGAACAACAAAAAAGTCCAGAACCAGATGGATTCACAAGTGAATTCTATCAAACATGTAAGGAAGATTTAATACCTTTTCTCAAACGTTGCCAAAAAATAGAGGAGGAAGGAAAGCTTCCAAATACTGTATATTCTGAGGCCAGCACTGCCCTCACATGAAACAAGGAAACTATAGGCTCATATTCCTGATGAACACAGATGCAAATATCCCCACCAAAATATTAGTAAACCACATGCAACAATACATTAAAAGGATCACTCATTATGATCAAATGGGATTTGTTCTAAGGATGCAAGAGTGGCTCAATTTTCGCAAATCAATGTGATATATCAAATTAGTAAGAAGGATACAAACCTTGTGATCATCTCAATAGATGCAGAAAAGGCATTTGACAAAATTCCACATCCATTCATGATACAAACTCAAAACAAAGTGGGTTTTAGAGGGAAAATACTTCAACATAATATAGGCCATATATGAAAAAGTCACAGCTAACATCACACTCAATGGTGAAACACTGAAAGCTTTCACTCTAAGATCAAGACAAGGATGTCCACACTCACAACTTTTACTCAACATAGTACTGGAAGTCATAGCTGTAGCAATCAGGCCAGAAAATGGACGGCAACCAAATTCATAAAGAAGTAAAACTGTCACTATCTGCAGATGACATGATACCTTATTTAATAAAAATTTTCTTTTGAAAGAGAGAGAGAATGCATGAGTGGGGGAAGGGTAGAAGAAGAGGGAGAGAGAGAGAATCATAAACAGACTCCATGCTCAGGGCAGCGCCTAACCCGGGGCTTGATCTCATGACCTGAGCCAAAATCAAGAGGTGGATGCTGAGCCATGCAGGTGTCCTGACATGATACTTTATACAGAAAACACTAAAGACTGGGGCGCCTGGGTGGCTCAGGTGGTTAAGCGTCTGACTTCGACTCAGGTCATGATCTCCTGGTTTGTGAGTTGAAGCCCGCGTTGAGCTCTGTGCTGACAGCTCTGAGCCTGGAACCTGCTTCTGATTCTGTGTCTCCCGCTCTCTGCCCCTCCCCCACTCAGGCGAGTGCGCGCGCTCTCAAAAATTAACAAACATTAAAAACAAAACAAAACAAAAAACACTAAAGACTACCCAAAACAATTTGAACAGATAAATTCAGCAAACTTTCAGGATACAAAATTAATACACAGAAAGAGAAATTAAGAAAACAATCCCATTTAAATTGAACCAAAAATAATAAAATACCTAGGAATAATTTAACCACTGAAGTGAAACACCTATATTGTATTCTGAAAACTATAGGACACTGATGAAAGAAACTGAACATGACAAAAACACATGGAAAGATATTTTGTGCTCTAGAAACTTGGAAGAATTACTATTGTTAAAAATGTCCATACTACCCAAAACAATCTATAGATTCAATGGAATCCCTATTAAATACCAATAGCATTTTTCACAGAATTAGAATAATCCTAAAATTTTCAGAACCATAACAGGCCATTAATAGCCAAAGCAATCTTCAGAAGGAAAAACAAAGCTAGAGGTAACACTATCCCAGATTTCAAGATAAAGCTGTTAGTAATCAAAACAGTATGGTACTGGCACAAAAACAGACACATAGATCATGGAACAGGAGAACCCAGAAATAAACCCATGCTTACACAGTGAATTAATCTATAACAAAGGAGGCAAAACATACAATGGGAAAAGTATCTTCAATCAATGGTACTGGGAAAACTAGACACGTATATGCAAAAGAATTAATAAACTGGACCAGTTTCTTACACCATTCATAGGGACAAACTCTAAATGGACTAAGGACCTAAATGTGAGACCCAAAATCATTAAACTCCTAAAAGAAAACACTGACTATAATCTCTCAGATATTGGCCTTAGCAACATATTTATGGAAATGTCTCCTCAGGTGAAGGAAAAAAAAAATAAATTGTTAGGACTACACTAAAACATAAAGTCTTTGCACAGCATAGAAAACTATCTACAAATGGGCAACCTACTGAACAGGAGATCTGCAAATGACATACATGAGAAGGGGTTACTATCCAAATTACATAAAGCAATTACACTACTCAACACCAAAAATCAAACAATCTGATTAAAAAATGGGCAGAGGACCTAAACAGGCATTTTGCCAAAGAAGACATATGCAGGGCAAACACACATAAAAGATGCTGAATATCACTAATCACGAGGGAAATGCAAATCAAATCCATAATGACATCACCTCACACCAGAGTGCCTAATACGAAAACGGTAAGAAATAACTGTTGGCTATGATGTGAAGAAAAGGGAACTTTCCACTCATGCACTGCTGATGGGAAAACAGTATGGAGGTTCCTCAAAAAATTAAACAGAAACACCATACGATCCAGTTATTCCACTACAGGGTATTTACTCAAAGAAACAAAACACTACTTTGAAAAGATATATATGCACTCTCTTTGTTTACTGCAACGTTACTTATCATAGCCTAGATGCGGAAGCCACCCAAGTGTCCACTGATAAATGAATGGATAAAGTAAATATGGTACAGGAAGAGTTCTGGCCCAAGATGGCGACTCAGGAAGATCCTGAACTCACCTTCACCATGGCCATGGACACAACAAAAAGAACTGAGGGCTGAAAAGAACAGCTTCTGCACAACACAAGATAGAGACAACATAGAGAATGGCAGGAGAAGAGACACTAAGGAACTACAGTGGGGAGGGATAGTACTGAGGGTTAAGTAGATTCATCTGCCCTGTGGATAGCCTGCTGCACTGGCCCCTAGCCCACAGTAGCTCCGGATCCCTTGAGGCACAGAAAAAGAGCCAAGGTTTAAAACAGCAACTAGAACTTCAAGGAACTAGCTCCACAACCTTGCCAAACAGTGAGGAAGCTGCTGGAACTCTGTCTGGGTCAAAAGAGGGGGTGAGCGCCATGGTTTACATTCCCTTTCCACTGTGACAGTGCAAACAAGACCAGGGTTCCCATCCCACACCAGCCACAGAAACCCTGGGGTATAGACAAAAAATGGGTTTAAAAGTTTACCAGAATTTCAAGATCCAGCACTAGAACACTGCCAAATGGTGGGATTGCTGCTGGTACTCTCTCCAGGCTGGAGGGGCTGGGCAGTACCATGGTTTATGTTCTCCTTCAACTTGGATAGCTTGGATGGGAAGAGGGTCCAGGTACCCTAACCAGCCTGCTGCTTCAGTGAGCCCCAGAGCCCACATCAGCCCCAACCACCCCACCAAGCAGCTCTAGCACAGTGCACTCTGGGACACCCCTAGCTGGTGCTCACTATAGATCTAGCAGTTGTGCCAAGGTGATGCAGCACTCTGGGCCCACAACCTCTTTGGCTTCAAATGGCTTCCTAGGGCACCCTGAGCACACAGTGCACTGGGGACTCCTGGCTCTCATCTGCTTCAGCTCTTGGAACCCTCAGCGCATGCTGGCCCAGATCCAGTCCTCTGCCAGGACACCCCTTCACTGAACATTCTGGGACACCCTGGCTTACACCCGCTTCAGCTTCAGCTGTCTTACCAGGATACTTTCTACCTGGAGAGCCCTGGGATAGCAACAACCAACACCCACTGTGGTTTCAGATCTCCTTCCAGGGCACCCTCTACACAGAGAGCTCCTTGACCATGCCCACTTCACCTACAGATGTCTTACCAAAATGCCATGTACACAGAATACCATGGGACCCCCAGGCACATGCCCCACCTTGAATCAAGCTGCTTTGCCAGGGCACCCTCTGGAGGGCCCCAGGACACCTCAGCATGCATTTGATCAGCTTCACAGTCTACACAGGGGATGACAATACACAAGACTGTTCTTGCAAGTTAAGAAGTAGCTGTTCTGCCTAGTCCACAGAAACAAGCACAGAAAGTAAAGCAAAGTGGAGAGACAGAAGAATATGCTCCCAATGAAAGAATAAGACAGAACATTAGGAAGAGAACTAAATGAAACACAGACAAGCCTTGTGGCTGACAGAGTTTAATCATAAAGATGCTTACCGGATTGCAGAGAAGAATGGAAGAACTGAGAACTTCAAAAAGGAGAAAATGTAAGAACCAATTAGAGTTGAAGAATACAATAACTGAAATGAAAAATACATTAGGAGGCATCAACAGTAGGTTGGCAGATGCAGAAGAATGGTTTAGTGATCTGGAAGACCTTAACTGCTATAGAAAGCAACTGAGCTGAATAGCAAAATGAAAAGAATTTTATTTTTTTAAATTATTATTATTTTTTAATGTTTATTTTTGAGGGAGAGAGAGAGAGGGAGGGAGAGGGAGAGGCAGAGAGAGAAGAAGACACAGAATCTGAAGCAGACTCAAGGGTCTGAGCTGTCAGCACAGAGCCTGATGCAGGGCTCGAACCGACAGACCATGAGATCATGACCTGAGCTGAAGTGGGATGTTTAACCGACTGAGCCACTCAGGTGCCCCAAAAAAGAATTTTAAAAATGCATAGAGCGGTGCCTGGCTGGCTCAGTCTGAAAAGAGTATGACTCTTGATCTTGGGGTCGTGAGTTCAGGCCTCATGTTGGGTGTAGAGATTACTTAAATAAATAAAACTTAAGGGGCGCTTGGGTGGCTCAGTTGGTAAAGCATCTGACTTCGGCTCAGGTCATGATCTCACGGTTCATGGGTTTGAGACCTGGTTTGCGCTCTGTGCTGACAGCTCAGAGCCTGGAGCCTGCTTCGGATTCTGTGTGTGTCTCTCTCTCTCTCTGCCCCTCCCTTGCTTACACTCTGTCTCTCTCTCAAAAATAAATAAACATTAAAAAAAATTTTTTTTAAATGAAAAATAATAAAAAAATAAATAAAACAAAAAAAATGATATTAAGGGATATCTTTGATAACAGGAACTGTTTGCAGCAAACATTTGCATTACAAGGGTCCTAGAAGGAGAGAGAAAAAGAGCAGAAAACTTAAGAAATAATAGCTGAAAACTTCCCTAACATGGGGAAGGAAACAGACATTCAGGTTCAGGAAGCACAGAGAGTTCAAAACAAGATGAACCTAAGGAGATCCACAACAGAACACAGAATAATAAAAATGTCAAAGGTTTAAGATAAGGGAAAAACATTAAAGCAGCAAGAAAGTGAAAAATTACATACAAGGGAAACTCCATAAAGCTATCAGCTGAATTTTCAGCAGAAACACTACAGGCCAGAAAGCAGTGGCATGATATAATCAAAGTCCGGAGAGGGAAAACAAGAAAACCACCCCACCCACAACCTACCACCAAGAATATTCGATATGGTAAAATTATCATTCAGAATTGAAGCAAAGACCAAGAACTTCCCAAGCAAAATTAAAGGAGTTTATCAGTACTACATCAGACTTACGAGAAATGTTAAAGGGACTTAAGTGGAAAAGGCCTTAATTAAAAAGTAAAAACAAAACAAAAAACAATAAAGAAATGAATACAGACTGCTATAAACTTACGATATTATATATGAACCTCATTGTAACTACAAACCCCAAACCTAAAACAGATACACAAAAAATAAAGAGAAAGAAAGCCAAGCAAAACACTATAGATAATAATTCATCAGAGAGCAAGGTAAGAAACAGAGAAGAACTATAAAAACCAAAAACACAATAAAATGACAAGTACATAGCTACCTATAACTACTTTAAATGTAAATGGACTAAATGCTCCAATCTAAAGACCTAGGGTGGCAAAATGGATAGAAACAAAACAAAAACCAAGACCCATCAATATGCCACTGACAAGACTTCACTTCACATCTAAACACACATACAGACTGAATGTGAAGGGATGGAAAAAGATATTCCATGCAAATCAAGTGGGGAAAAAAAAAGCCTGGGTAGCATCATTTTTATCAGACAAAATAGACTATCAAACAAAGACTCTACCAAGAAACAAAGATGGATATTACATAATGATAAAAGAATCAATCCAATAAGAGGACCTAACAATTATAAATATCTATGCACCCAGCAATGGAGCACCTAAATACATAAAGCAAATATTAGGAGAGACTGACAATAATAAAGCAAATAAAAGGAGAGACTGACAGTAATACAGTAAGAGTAGGAGACTTTAACACCCCAATTATATAAATGGGTAGATCATCCAGGCAGAAAATCAATAAGGAAAAAGCATCTTTGAAGGACATATTAGACTGGATGAGTTTAACATATCTACAGAACATTCCATTCACAAACAGAATACACATTCAAGTGCACATGAAACATTCTCCAGGATATATCAGATTAGGCCACAAAACAAGTCTCCATTTATTTAAGATTGAAAACATATCACACATCTTTTCCAATCACAAGGAAGCTAGAAATAAATCATATACCAAAAAACTAAAAACACACAAACACATGGAGGCTAAATGACATGCTTCTAAATAACCAATGGATCAATGAAGAAAGCAAAGAGGAAATAAAAAAAAATAGATAAAGACAAATGAAAAGGAAAACATAATGGTTCAAAATCTGTGGGCTGCAGCAAAAGCAATTCTAAGAGGGAAATTTTTATTTATTATTTTTTTTCTGAGAGAGAGAGAGGGTGCAAGTGAGTGAGGGACACAAAGAAAATCCCAGGAGGGGCAAAGAGACAGAGAACGGGGGAGTGGGGGGAGAGAGGGAGAGAGAGAGAAAGTGGGGTTCGAGCTCACGAACTATGAGATCATGACAAGTCAGATGCTTAATGACTGAGCCACCCAGGAGCCCACCAAGAGGAAACTTTATAGCAATATAGGCTGACGTGTAAAGAAGACAATAAAAGCCTCAAACAGTCTAACCTTACATCTAAAGTACAAAAAGAAAAACAAAAGGTTAGAAGAAAAAAAAAAATCAAGATTAGAGCAGGAATAAATAGAGATTAAAAACACAACAGAAAAGATCAACGAAACCAAGAGTTGGATCTCTGGAAAGAAACAAAATTTACAAACCTTTAGCCATACTCATCAAGAAAAAAAGAGAGAGGACTCAAAATAAAATCAGAAATGAGAGGAGAATAACCAACACACAGAAAAACAAAAGATTTTAAGAAAATACTATGAAAAATTAATATGCCAACAAGTTGGACAACCTAGAAGAAATGGATAATGTCCTAGGAACATACAATCTTCTAAAATTCAATCAGGAAATAAAACAGAAAACCTGAACAGACCAATTAACTTGTAAGGGAACTGAAATGGTAATCAAAAAACTTCCAACAAACAAGACTCAAGGACCAGATGGCTCCATAGGTGAATTCTGCCAAACATTTCAAAATTTAATAACTATCCTCAAAAAAGAGAGGAAGAAGGAAAGCTTCCAAATACTTTCCACTAGGACAGTGTTACCCTGATACCAAAACAAAGACACTACAAAAAAGTAAATTACAGGCTAATATCCCTGATTAACATAGATGCAAAAGTCTTCAACACATTATTATTCAATCATTTGACAATACATTAAAAGGATCGTTCACCACAGTCAAGTGAAATTTATTCTAGGGGATGCAAGGAGGGTTCAATATTCACAAATCAGTCACTTTGGTATACCACATTAATGACAGAAACGATAAAAGCCAAATGATCATCTCAACAAAGACAGAAAAGTCATTCTTTGACAAAGTACAACATTGTTCATGATAAAAATGCTCAACAAAGTGGGTTTAGAGGGATCATACCTCAACATAATAAAGGCCATTATATAAAAACCTAAAGCTAACATCGTACACAATGGTGAAAGTTTTTCCTCTAAGATCCAAAACAAGAAAAGGATGCCTACTTCCTGTCTTGCCACTTTTATTCCACCTAGTACTGGAGGTCCTAGCTGTAGCAATCAGACAAGAAAAAGAAATAAAAGGCATAAAAATTGTTACAAAAGAAGTAAGGGGGACCTGGGTGGTTCAGTTGGTTGAGCAACCAACTCTTGATTTCAGCTTAGGTCATAATCTCATGGTTCATGGGAATGAGCCCCACATTCGGGCTCTATGCTGACAGCATGGAGACTGTATGGGATTCTCTCTCTTTCCTTCCTCAGCTCATGTGTTCTCTCTCTCACAAAACAAATAAACTTAAAAAAAAAAAAAAAAGAAAACTGTCACTATTTGCAGATGAAATACTACATAAAAACCTAAAAATACCACCAAAAAACTATTAGAACTGATCAATGATTCCAGTAAAGTTTCAGGATATAAAATTAATAATGCAGAAATTGGTTATATTTCTATATATTAACAATGAAGTAGCAGGAAGGGAAATAAAATAATTCCATTTACAATTGTGCCAAAAACAATAAAATACTTAGGAATAAACTTAACCCAGGACATGAAAGATCTGCACTCTGAAAAGTATAAAACATTTACAATAGAAACTGAAGATGATAAGGGCACCTGGGTGGCTCAGTCGGTTGAGCATCCAACTTCGGCTCAGGTCATGATCTCACTGCTCATGAGTTCGAGCCCTGCATCGGGCTCTGTGCTGACAGCTCAGAGCCTGGAGCCTGCCTCAGATTCTGTGTGTGTGTGTGTGTGTGTGTGTGTGTGTTTCTCTCTCTGCCCCTCTCCCACTTGCTGTCTCTCTCTCAAAAATAAATAAAAACATTAAAAAAAAAAAAAGAAATTGATGATGCTATAAAAAAATGGAAAGATACTATGCAAATGGTCTGGAAGAATTGATGTTGTGAAATGGCCATACTAACCAAAACAACCTACAGATGTGACACAACCCCTATTAAAATACCAACAGCATTTTCACCAAACTAGAACAAATCACCCTAAAATTTGTATGGAACTACAAAATACCCTGAAGAGCCAAAACAATCTTGAGACTGAAGAACAAAGCTGGCTGTATCAAAACCTTAGGCTTCAAATTATCCTACAAAGCCATACTAATCAAGAGTATGGTGCTGGCACAAATATAGACACATAGATCAACAGAATAGAGTACAAAGTCTGAAAGAAAAAAAAACAACCCATGGGTATGGTCAATTAATCTAAAACAAAGGAGACAAAATATACAATGGGGAAAAGACAGTCTCTTCTACAAATGGTACTGGGAAAACTAGACAGCTACATGTAGAAGAATAAAACTCAGCCATTTTCTTCTACTATTTACAAAAATAACTAAAAATGATTCAAGACCTAAATGGGATACCTGAAATCATCAAAGTCCTAGAAGAACACATAGGCAGCATCTGTTTAGCACTGGCCTTAGCAACATTTTTCTTGGTTTCTTCTCGACAAGGGGAACAAGAGCAAGAACAAACTACTGGAACTATACAAAAATAAGAAGCTTATGCACAGCAAAGAAAACCATCAGCAAAATGAGAAGGTAACCTACTGAATGGGAAAAGGTGTTTGCAAATGATCTGACAATATCTTAAATATATAAAGAACTTCTACAGAACTCAACACCAAATAAACAATCCAATTAAAAACTGGATAGAGGGCCTAAAAAGATTTCTTTACAGGGGCACCTGGGTGGTTCAGTCGGTTGTGTCCGACTTTGGCTCAGGTCATGATCTTGCAGTCAGTGAGTTCGAGTCCCGCATCGGGCTCTGTGCTGACAGCTCAGAGAGAGCCTGGAGCCTGCTTCAGATTCTGTGTCTCCCTCTCTCTCTACTCCTCCCCCAAGTCATGCTCTGTCTCTGTCTCTCAAAGATGAATAAATGTTAAGAAAAAAAAAATTAAAAAGATTTCTTTACAAAAAAGACAGATGACAAAGAGACCTATGAAATGATGCTGAACATCACTAATCAAGGAACTACAAACCAAAATCAGAATGAGAGATAACCTTATACCTGTCAGGATGGTTAGAATCAAAAGGAAATAACAAGTGTTGGTGCGGATGTGGGGAAAAAGGAACTCTCATGCACTGCTGGCGAGAATGTAAATTGGTGCAGTCACTTGTGAAAACAGCATGGAGGGTCTTGAAAAATTTCAAAATAGAAATACCATATATTCCAGTAATTCCACTACTGGGTATTCATCCAAAGAAAACAAAAATACTAATTTAAAAAAAGATATATGCATTTCTATGTTTACTGCAGAATTATTTATAATAGCCAAGATAGGGAAGCAACCCAAGTCTCCACTGATGAATGCATGGCTAAAGATAGAACAGGTATACAAGGAAGGTAGTCAATGGTATTGTAATAGCACTGTATAACAAGAGATGGTAGCTCTGCCCATGTGAGTATAGCCCATTAGTGCATAGACTTGTCAAATCACTACGTTGTACACCTGGAAGTAACGTAAAATTGTGTATCAATTACATTTTAATTAAAAAAAACAGGGGCGCCTGGGTGGCGCAGTCGGTTAAGCGTCCGACTTCAGCCAGGTCACGATCTCGCGGTCCGGGAGTTCGAGCCCCGCGTCGGGCTCTGGGCTGATGGCTCAGAGCCTGGAGCCTGTTTCTGATTCTGTGTCTCCCTCTCTCTCTGCCCCTCCCCCGTTCATGCTCTGTCTCTCTCTGTCCCAAAAATAAATAAACGTTGAAAAAAAAAAAAAAACAAAGTATGGAATTCACAATGGAGTATTAGCCACAGAAAAGAATGAGATCTTGCCATTTGCAACAACATGGATGGATCTAGAGGAATTAAGCTAAGTGAGTTAAGTTAGAGAAAGAAAAATACCATATGATTTCACATATATGTGAAATCTAAAAAATAAAATAACCAAAAAACAGACTTTAAATACATAGAACTAGTAGATGCCACAGAAGTGGATGGGGGTTGGGATGGGTGAAATAGATGAATAGAGTTAAGAGCTACCAGCTTCAAGTTATAAAATAAGTAAGTCAGATAAAAGTACAGCATAGAGAATACAGTCAGTAATATTGTATAACACTGTATGGTATCAAATGATGACTATACTTATTGTGGTTAGCACTATGGAATACATAAAATTGTTGAATGAATATGTTGTACACATGAAACACTATGTCAATTATATACTTCAATAAAATATTAAGGATTACAAGAAAGTATTCAGACTGCCCTTTCTACTTAAACAACCAAAACATGGAAGTCAGAAGAATCTTAAGAGCCAGACCTGGAATTGGCTTTGGAATATAATTTGGGACTTTTTTCCCCACAGGCACTGAGTGATTTAAGTTCAATAAAAGGTTTGTTGATGACAAAGACTATAAAGCAATGATGACATGAAAGTTAGTTTGGTATTTGTAGTTACTGCAACAAGTGACAATGGTCCTTCATGCCCTATTCCAGAATATCTTTAGGGAATATAATAATGGTTATACTTAAAATATGCCAGCTTCTCAGGGACTCAGAAAACAATGGCATCATATATAATTATACTGAATATGGTTATATATTACAGAATTAAACAATCATTTTCATTTTAAACTTACATTAAATATTTATACATAGGATTAAACTCTAATTGTTTTTCAAAAGGAAAAGACAGTATGACTACATGCACCCCAAGTATGATAATTTAAGCATACATAAGAAATGTATATATAATTAATTTCTACTACAAGGTTTGATAAATTCCACTCAAGCTTTTAAAGATTGAACTTCCAACTGTAGAAAAATTATTACCATAGACATAATAAAATCTATTTGCTGAAAGCAAAAAAAAAAAAAAAAAAAAATCAGCGTGAGAAATTTTTTCCCTAAGCAGAAGTAGATATATTCTGTGCTACATTAGAATATGTTTATTCTAACAAAGAATGTATTTAATTAAATGTGTATCTGCTTTGGGCCTTACTTACTATTACATTTCTGTGCCAAAATGAGCAATATTTTATCATAAATAATCCTAGGTCAGCAATAAAGGGCATCTGTGAATACAGGTAGTTTTATAAGATACTAAAGCCACAAAATTATCTTGCCATTAAGATACTAAATCCACAAAATTATCTTGCCATTAAGTGAACAAGGCAAGAAGTCATGAGAAAGTCAGGAGATGTAAAAATAAGCCATATAATAGAGCACTTACATATTTCAATTAAAAAACAAACAAACAAAAGAACTTCTTTACCTTTAGACAATTTTAGTTTTATAAAACTGATTTTCAAATGACAAGCCAGGACAGAACAGAAAAGTCTTAGCCCGTGTCTTTTTCGACATGCAAAGCTCCACTACTGTGATGTCAACCAAAAGAACATATTTTCACAATTATTCTTTTACATATTTATCTTTAAAATTTCCTGTGAAGATGTACATGTACATGCAACTTCTTTGCACCTCAAATTTTATGGTAATTAATTCTCTTTTTGACGACTTGTCACTTTGTACAGGTCTATTCTCACTCCAATTGTTCCTTAGGAGGGTTTTATACAAATGAATTCACATTTAAGATATATTAGAATGGTGTGCTATTTAAGGGGATTATATTTATATCTGGTAAAACAAAAGCTCTTGCAAAATTTATACTTGGTAAAGGAAAGGCTCTCCTTTTAAGAAAATAATCACTTCATTATGTGTTATATCATATATTATGCTTGCTTAAAGTAAACTACTAGTATTCAACAATTACTATAAAACTAACTCCATGAAGACAAATGTGGAAAAAATACATATACTGTTGAGAAAGTACAATCCTAAAAATTCTTATTCTTGGGAATATTTAATAAAATTATTCTTGTAAAATGCTGATTTAAAATTATTAAAGTGAGAATTTGCTGGAGATAATTTTACATACCTTGGACTTGAGGGAACCTCCCCAATTTTCATCCACAAACTTCAAGGATAGCACCCGCATAAAGCTGCAAAAAGAAAGACAAGAATTGAAAAAACTGGTATAGTTTTAAAAATGTAGTTATTTCACAGCATAAACACTGAAGTTAAACAGATAATATGGAATAAAATAAATGTCAGAGTTGGAGAGAACTATGTATTTCCAGTACAACAGAAGAGAAAATAGAGGCCTGGGGACATTAAATGATAGAGGAATTTAGATTTAGTAGGAAAAAGATTGAAGGAGATATGGAGAATTGATGATGGATTTGAATAGGTAAGATGTCCTTGGAAGTTCTTCACAAAATCCTTAAGATTTCCTATGGATTTTTAAAATGCTATACTGAACACAGGTATGTATTCTATTCATCTATCCAACATAGATACTTAATGAGAATTTTTTCTGGTTGCTGTTAAAATTAAGTAATCAGTGTTTTAAAATGAA
Source organism: Lynx rufus (assembly GCF_022079265.1). Classification (NCBI taxonomy): domain Eukaryota; kingdom Metazoa; phylum Chordata; class Mammalia; order Carnivora; family Felidae; genus Lynx; species Lynx rufus. Next base: position 149,195,032 of record NW_025814834.1, on the reverse strand, counting down.
ATAAAAAAAAAAAACAAACCTCAGTATTTTTTTTTAATGTTTATTTATTTTTGACAGAGAGAGAGACAGAGCATGAGTGGGGGAAGGGCAGAGAGAGAGGGAGACACAGAATCTGAAGCAGGCTCCAGGCTCTGAGCTGTTAGCACAAAGCCCGGCACAGGGCTCGAACTCACAGACCGTGAGTTCATGACCTGAGCCAAAGTCAGACGCTCAACTGACTGAGCCACCCAGGTGCCCCAAAAACCTCAATATCTTGAAAAAATAATTATAGTATGTACTATGTAAAGATATTATGAAAAAAACCAGTAAAATCTCATTAGAAAGAACTAAAATGCAAATTTTTTCCCTTATGAAATTCACTTGAAATGAATTAAATGGTAAATATTGCTTTTCCAGCTATATAGAACCTGCACAATCTCTTTATAGTAAAAGCCCATTATGAAAAACTCCAATGCAAATATTTTATTGCAATGAATTCAGCTGAAATGGAATCAATGGTAAACATCACTTTTTTTAAGCTCTAGAGCCTGCCCATTTTTTTTTTTTTTTTTTTTTTTAGTGACATGGGAATGCTAGGACTCTAAGAGAAGGCAGGCAATTATAAGAACATACTATATTTTGTTGGCTTTTGCATTTGTTTTTATTTGTTAGCTTTTACATTTGTTTTTTCTATTACAGGTCCAAGAGCTAAAGATGACTTTTACTTTTTAAGTTATAAAGTAACATAAAAATCCCATGTACTATGTATGATTATATTTAATACTTTGGAAAATATAAAAAAGCACAAAGTAGAAATCAGAAATTCATTTTAATTCTACCTACCCAAGTGATAATGAATTTTTAAACATTTTAGAGATTCTGAGCTAAATCAATAATTCTTAAAGTTTTGAGGGTCATAGATACGTTTGAGAATCTGATGAAATTGTTTTAATTCGGACTATTCATGGACTCTCTGAAAATACTGATGGATTTCAGATTAAGAACTTTAACGATCATCCAAAGGATAAAAATTACAGATTCAAAGGGGTACATTTACCCTGATGTTTACAGCAGCATTATCAACAATAGCCCAACTATGGAGACAGCCAAATGTCCACTGACTGATGAATGGATAAAGATGTGGTGTGTGTATACACAAAAAGAATAAAAGCTTATTTGCAATGATGTGAATGGAGGTAAATTGTATTATGTTAAGTGAAATAAGTCAATCAGAGAAAGACAAATACCATGTGATTTCACTCATGTGTAGAATTAAAGAAACAAAACAGATGAACATCTGAGAAGGTGGGGGAGGGGAGGGAGAGAAGGAAACAAACCACAAAACACTCTTAACAATAGAGAACAAACTGACGGTTGATGGAGGGAAGTGGGTAGGAGATGGGTGATGGGTATTAAGGAAGGCACTTGTGATGAGCTCTGGGTGTTGTACATAAGTGATGATCACCGAATTCTACTGCTGAAGCCAATATTGCACCATATGTTAACTAAAATTAGAAACAAAACCAAAAAACTGATAATCTCCGAAGAGTCTTTGCAGCATTAATAATCTGACATAACTTTATACAGTAAGTCACTTTTGAGTAAGATTTAGTTAATACATTAGACAACCCCTCAGAATATCTTTAAGAGTAACAGGCCATATTACCCACAAGGTCATGAAAAGATGTTCAACATCACTAATCATTAGGGAAATACAAATCAAAACAATGAGATACCACTTCACACTCATCACGATGGCTATTATTAACAACAAAAACAACAACAACAACACAAAAAATAAGTGGTGGTGAGGATGTGGAGAAATTAGAACCCCTGGGACCTTATGTTGGTAACTGTAAAGTGGTGCAGCCACCATGAAAGATAAAATGGTGGCTCCTTAAAAAATTAAAAATAGAATTATATGATTTGGTAACAAAAAGTTAGAGGCCAACTCAAATGACAGATGAATGGATACACAAAATGCAGCATATGCATATAACAAAATATTCAGTCTTAAAAACAGAAAATTATGACACATGCTGTAACATGGATGAATCTTGAAGACAGTAAGCTAAATGAAACAAAGTAGTTACAAAACGATAAATACTGTACATTTCCACTTTTATGAGGTACTTAGAGGAGTCAAATTGAGAGACAAAAGTAGAATGGTGGTTGCCAGGAGCTGGGGGAGGGAAGAATGGGGAGCTACTGTTTACTGAGAATGGAATGGAATTTCAGTTTAGGAAGATGGAACAGTTCTGGAGATAGAGGACTAAAAATAGTTAAAATGGTGAATTTTATGTTATGTATGTATTACCAGAATTAAGAAAATTTAAAAAGTTATAAGGCCCATAGTAAAATTTGGTTATTTGATTTATATTTTATTTGCAAGTTTGTGATCCCTCGGAAACTCTAAGTGGAGATTCGATTAGCTTCCATAGTAACATTTCTCTACACTGCTGTTTCCCAATATTCTTCATATCATGGCACGTTAACAACTTTATGGAGTCCTGGGGTAAGAGGCGGCTGCTTATAACAGATGAATAGCTTTCTGGGCCCTGAGCACCACAGTCTCCATTTGGTTGTCACAAGGATTGAAGGACTCCATATCCTAGCACACTTGTAATGCATTCATGGAAAGCCTATCTCTGCACAACGAAACATCAACTGGTTAAAAATGTTAGAAACATATTCTTTAGTGAATAGCAGCTCAGATGTGACCTTCTCCAGGAAAACTTCTGTTTATTTTCTATTCTGTTCGTGGTACTTTCAGTGGAAATCTGTTCTTAAGATGTACTATAAATATTCTATAATTTGTGGAAAGGAAATGTCTTATCTATCATAATTATCCCCAGAACTAGATACAAAGCTTCTCAATGTATGTGTGCTGAATGGAGAGAATTGTTCATTTAACAGAATTAAATACCTCTTTTTTCATTACAGAACTTTAAAAATATTTCAAGTTCCTTTGATATCAACTTATAGACTAGACTACATTGTGCTTAGTTTCAGTCTAGGGTAAACAGAAAATTTATCTCAGAGCTGCCTAACATTATTAATATTAAATTCTAAAAGTATTAACTTGTTATGTTAGTTGGTTTTTTACTTACGAATTTGTTCATAGGACAATACTGGTTTTTCATGATGAATAATTTAAATTAACTACAAATTGTGGTCAACTTTCAGTGACTTATAAAGTAATAATAAGCATCTTTGGCATCACACAAGTTCACATAATAAAATATATATACTATTAAGGGGCGTCTGGGTGGCTTAGTCGGTTGAGTGTCCAACTCTTGATTTCGGCTCAGTCATGATCTCAGAGCCTCGTGTTGGGCTCTGCACTGAGAGAGCCATGTTGGGCTCTCTCTCCCTTACTCTCTATGTGCCCTCCCTCATGTGCTCTCTCAAAATAAATATCAAAAAGAAAAGTTGGAAATATGCTACTTCTAACAGAAATTCTCTAGGGCATAAAGTATGAAAGGATTTAAAAAGGTTAAAAATTTTAACTCCTTGACTTTCCCTCTTAGCATTTGGACTTTTTTTTTTTTTATTTATTTAACAGAAACAGAGAGAAAAAGTGTGAGGAGCAGGGAAGAACAGAGAGAGGGAGACACAGAATCTGAAGTAGGCTCCGAGCTGTCAGCACAGAGACTGATGCGGGATTTCAACTCACAAACCGTGCGATCATGACCTGAGCCGAAGTCGGACGCTTAACCTAATGAGTCACCTGGGCGCCCCTAGCATTTGGACTTTTTTTTTCATGGCTGGGTAATATTCCACTGTGTGTGTGTGTGTGTGTGTGTGTGTGTGTCCCTTCATCTGTCGATGGACACTTGGGTTGCTTTCATAACTGAGCTACTGTACATAATGCTGCAATAAACACAGAAGCACATCTCTTTGAATTAGTGTTTTCATCTTCTTAGGGTAAATAGTTATGGAATTACTGGATCATATGGTAATTCTACTTTTAATTTTGGGGGAACCTTCATACTGTTTTCCACAATGGCTACACCAATTTGCACTCCCACAACAGTGCATGAGGGTTCCTTTTTCTCTGCATCTTTGCCAACACTGGTTACTTCTAACAAGAGGATATAAAAGTGGTGAATATCTCTGCACACAACATGGGAGCAGCTAAGTACATAAAGCAATTATTAACAGACAAAAGAAGTACACAGTAATACTGTAGTAGTAAGGGACTTTAAGATCCTACTTACATCAATGGAAAGATCATCCAAACAGAAAATCAAGGAAACAGTGGCTATAATTGTCACATTAGACCACATGGGCCTAACAAATATATTCAAAACATTCCATACAAAAATAGTGGAATACACATTCTTTTCAAGTGCACATGGGACATTCTCCAGAATAGATCACATTAGGCCATAAACACGTCATAATAAATTCAAAAAGACTGAAATCCTATCAGGCATCTTTTCTGACCATAATGGTATGAAAATCACCAAGAAAAAACCTGAAAAGAACACAAATACATGGAGGATAAATAACATACTACTAAACAATGAATGGGTCTACTCAGAAATCAAAGAAGAAATTAAAAAATACATGGAGACAAATGAAAATGAAAACACAATGATCCAAAATCTTTAGGATACAGCAAAAACTGTTACAATAGAGAAGACTACGACAATACAGGTCTACCTCAAGAAACAAGAAAAATCTCAAACAACTTAACCTTTAAAGCCTAAAGGAGCTTAAAAAAAAACAAAAAAAAAAAACACAAACAAACAAACAAAAAAACAAAGCCCAAGCCAGTAAGAGGGAGGAAATAATACAGATTAGAGCAGAAAGAAATAAAATAGAGACTAAAACCCCACTACAACAGATCATTGAAACCAGAAGCTGGTTCTGTGAAAAGATAAACAAAATTGATAAACCTTTAGCAGGACTCATCAAGAGAGAAGACTCAAAATCAGAAATAAAGGAGGAGAAATAACAACCAACACCACAGACATACAAAGGATTATAAGAGATTATTATGAACAATTATGTGCCAACAAATTGGACAATATAGAAGACATGGATAAATTCCTAGAAACACACGTCCAAAATTGAATCGGGAAGAAATAGAAAATTTGAACAGACCAATTACCAGTAATGAAATTTAGTCAGTATTCAAAAAACTCCCAATAAACTAGTCCAGGAATGGGTGGCTTCAGAGATGAATTCTATCAAACACTTAAAGAAGAATTAATATCTATTCCTCTCAAACTATTCCAAAAAATAGAGGAAGGAAATCTTCCAAATTTATTCAATGAGGCATTACCCTGATACCAAAACCAGATAAAGACACTACGAAAAAAGGAAACTACAGGTCAGTATCTCTGATGACCATGGATACAAAAACCCTCAAAATATTAGCAAACTGAATCCAATGATATGTTAAAAGAAAACTATTCACCATGATTGAGGGATTTATTCCAGGAATGCAAAGGTGGTTCGATATTCACAAATCAATCAATGTGATCCACCACATTCACAAAACAAAGGATAAAAACTGTATGATCATTTCAATGTACCAAAAAAAAAAAAAAGCATTTGACAAGGTACAACATCCATTCATGATAACAACTCTCAACAAGCAGATTTAGAGGGAACATACCTTAGGCTATGTATGAATAACCCAAAGTTAACATCATACTCAATGGTGAAAACCAGAAAGCTTTTCCTCTAAGATCAGGAACAAGATGAGAATATATCCACTTGCACTTTTATTCAACATAGTATAGAAAGTCCTAGTTGCAGAGGTCAGACAAAAAAAAGTTATAAAGACATCTAAGTTGGTAAAAAGTAAAACCATCACTATTTGTAGATGAAATGAAACTATCTACAGAAAACCCTAAAGACTCCACCAAAAAACTACAACTGAATCAATGAATTCAAAAGTTGCAGGATACAATATGTACAGAAATCTGTTGCACTTCTACACGCTGATATGAAGAAGCAGAAAGAGAAATCAAGAATCCCATTTATAATTGCAACAGAAAATAAAATATTCAGAATAAACTTATTTAAGGATGTGAAATATCTGTACTATGAAAACTATGAAGCACTGAGGAAAGAAGTTGAAGAGGACACACAAAAATGAAAAAACCTATCATGTCTATGGATAAGAATCAATATTGTTAAAATAAACAAGTTCTATAGCTCAACACAAAAACCCCCAAATAATCTATTTAATGGCAGAGGACCTGAAAAGACATTTCTTCAAAGAAGATACACAGATGGCAGACAGACATATAAAGCTACCCAACAGCACTAATCATCAGGGAAATGCATATCAAAACCACAATGACATATCATCTTATACCTGTCAGAATGGGTAAAATCAAAAACAAAAGAAAAAACAAGTGATTTTTACTATTCTTAAAATAAATTTCAGCTTTGGGGTCTGCTGATTTTTTCCCAATTTAAGATATTTTAAGTATTACCAAGATTATTATTTGTATGTATCTCAATTGTAGATTCATATATTTTCCTAATATTTTGGAACAATATACTCCTTTGATTTTTTTTTAATATGAAATTTACTGTCAAATTGGTTTCCATACAACACTCAGTGCTCATCCCAACAGGTGCCCTTGTCAATGCCCACCACCCACTTTCCCCTCCCTCCCACCCCCCATCAACCCTCAGTTTATTCCGTTTTTAAGAGTTATACTCCTTTTGATTATAGCAAGACTTCTCTGATATTAATTTATCAGAGAATAATAATTTATTGGAATATAATAATTTTTTCCCTCACATACCAACTTGGCCAACCTCTTGTTTAAAATTTTTTTTTTAGTTAGGGCTTATAATGAGGTTTTCATATACAGAAAACAGCCAAAATCTTAATTTTGTGGTGATAACTATTCTGTAATTAAAGTATAACTATGTGGCTATACAAAATGGTTCAAATTAACAGGCAAGACAAAAAAAATGTCTATACAGTTTCTCACCAGATAACTAGATTATGACATATTAATTGATAACACTGAACAAAGGGGACACTTTTGAGTACGTAAATTTTCTGAATTTGCTAACTTTTCTGCCATCGCACTACCACGACAAACCCGTAAACTCGCTCCATGTCAGACATCTTCCACTAATTTTCCCAGAAGGCAGTCTCTTGCTCATAAGAAATAAGAACAAGTGTTGCTGGGTTGAGAAATCAAAAATTTAACTTTAGTGATGCCAGAGCAGCTGGATATTGAAGGTAACATCAAAGAATGGAGGGAGCCACAAAAGGGGGGTACTCCCAAAATCTGTGAATAAACTCTCTTCAAAACTTGGCCTTTCCCCAAAAAATGCACATTTAAGAACTATTGAACTATATTAGGCTAAGAATTCTAGACATAATGATAGACAACATTCTCTATGGGCCATAAGAGATGGACAAAAATTTCAACAGCTTCACTGTGCTAGAAAGTAGAGCTAGGCAAACCCCTTTGGCTTTTCATTTAAACTCTCTCTACCACTTCTAAGCCTATGCTAAAGAATTCACCTTAGTACTAATGAAAAAACCGGAATAACCACTCTTTAATAAAGCTAAAAACCAAAACTCCATAAGATCAAGGTATTCACCAACAGTATGCAAGAGCAAAATCCAATGCTCTTCACACATGGTATTATAATCTAGAGACCTAGAAACATATAAATCACAATATCAAGTGTACATTAAAAAGCAACTAGACACATGCAGAAACAGGAAAATTACTGATCTCTGAACCCATCCCAGACAAATTAAATTAGGATACTTGGGGATAAGATCCTGGTATCAGTACTTTAATTACTGTTACGACTTTTAAAGATACCCAAGTAATTGTAATGAACAGACAGAGAGAAGAATCACTGCCGTGGACTATACTCAAGTATTAACAAGGCAAAAATTGCAAAATGACCAAACAGGAGACTAGCCAATTCTGGAAAGTATACCTAGTGGGCATTGGCCAAAGCAAGACAAATGCTGTAATACTGTTTTCTTCCCTCACGAAGCCTTGCTTGCAGCCATATACTCTTATTTTTGAAATCCTCTTAAAGGCAAAGCTTTAATATGAATACAACTTGGTACATTCAGAAAAAACTACAAAACTTTGAATATTAAGTAGCAATATGAAGAAAATGCTCTAATGTTACACGAACAAAAGAAAAAACTTTTAACAGTTGAATAAAATTCAGATATGGGGAGTCACTATTTTATAGGTCTACTGAAGGCTTGCCCTTAAATAAAATGTACGGATTTAAAAATAAGGGAGTATGGCTGTAACACAATTAAAACTGAGTGTATTATTTAGAGCTCTTAAATAAAAACAATGATGATGCACTCAAATATATTAAATAAGCCATTCTTCCAAATGGTTAACTGCATCCAGTGTAATTTCTTAAAGTTAACTTTACTCTTTTATATGAAGGACAAAATACACCACGCAGAAGCTACTTGTAGCAAAATTTGGTCAGTTAATTCTCAAGAAAAACATTTTCAACAGAACTATACATTTAATGATCTGCTGATGTCTTAAATTTTAATTCATTATTCATCATCAAATCATTCCCATATTTTTTGGTATATATTTTTTTTTATCATTCCCGTATTTGTTGATTTTTTTTAAAGTGCAGAGTGCTAGAAACAAGTTACAGTTACACATGGACAATTAGGGTACTACATTTTTTGAGATCTAGTAGTAAAGCTTTGATCAAGATTTCACTTTAAGTCACTGAAGCAGCAGATGTACAAGGCAAATAGTTTATGTGTTGACACTTTCATACACTTTGACTAATGGCATTCTTGCAAAGGAACAATGAATGAATATGGAGGATTAGGGAAGTGAGTTCAGTTTTACAATTATAGAAAACCAAACTGGTAAAGATAATTCTCTAACATTATATCCCTGAGATTACACTATTGATTTTTAGGTGCTTTCTAATGAACTCTGAAAAAACAAAGCAATGACCATGTCTAAGGAAGCTCCCTAAGTTTAAAGCTTATTCTACTATAGTATTAAAGTGCTATTTATTTTTGTATTTTTAGTTTCTGCTCTGAGATTGAGAAAGAAAACAAGCTAACATCAACCTTAATTTAAATTAAATTCCAAGGAAGTAAGAATACACCAGGGGAATCTTTCATTAACATACAATCATTGTTCCACTGAAAAGCTCAATAAAAATGTATTAAAAAAATGAAACAAAAACCAAAATATAAAATGTTTTGACATCATCACACTCCAAATCAGATCATTCCAAATATGAAATCTGATTAAAAAAAAAAAAAAGAACAAGGTTTCTTTCAGTATTGTGGTTAATAACAATTTGCATATGTACCTAAAACAAAGAGAATTTCATCACCAAGAGGTAAGACTGTAACGACTGGACTGTCACATGAAAACAAATACACCCACAGATATACTCCCCCTCCCCCTTTACATTTCAGCCACCAGTATGAATGACCTAAGGGCATCATCTGGAAACAACACATTCAATTCTACTGATATTTAGGAAACATCACAGAATGAAAAGAAATGACCTGACACACCACCATAGATTTCCTGAGCTCAAAATATCCAAAGAATTAGTAAAAATGAGCCTAAGCTTGAATATCTTAAATTTTTTTTTTAATGTTTATTTATTTTTGAGAGGGAGAGAGACAGAGTGCAAGCAGGGGAGGGGCAGAGAGAGAGGGGGAGACACAGAATCCCAAGCAGGCTCCAGGCTTTGAGCTGTCAACACAGAGCCTCACACGGGGCTTGAACTCATGAACTGTGAAATCGTGACCTGAGCTGAAGTTGGATGCTTAACTGACTGAGCCACCCAGGCGTTCCAGCTTGAATATCTTAGTAAGTAGTTTTTAAAATAAAACCAACTAGCCCCTTGGTAAAGTAAAAATATTTTAGAAAACGGCTATTTAGTATATAGTTCCCAATAAAAAGTTCAATGTCTTTTTGCTCCTTAATGTTTGAAAAATACATTTTCAATACATTTTCTTCTTGATTTGAAAAACTGAGATCCAGACAAAATATGGTTCAAAATCCAAACATTCAATAGCCTCAAAAACTGACCACAAAGGTGCTATATATGGTAGCAAAAGCTGCTTTTCAAAAGAGAATTAAATTCTGTTGGTGTTATTACCATGTCAAAACTGAACATCATTATTTGTCATAAAATGGGCAATTATGATCATCTTTAAGAAAGGTTACAAATATCTTTAAAAAAAAAGGTTACAAATATATGAAATATAAAACAACACAACCAGCACAAACTACATTATGGTTGCACTCTATTAAAACTAAACAAGGTAATCTCCTTATAGTAAAAAGATACAAAAATAAAGCTGTAATAATCCAGAAGGTTAAATATTTTAAATATTAAGAATGGCAATATGAAAGCAGAACAAAAGAAACTAGACCATTCAACACATTTTATTTTTTGACAAGCACACTATCAATTTTACATTTCATTAAGGTACTCAGATAAAATCTATGACCTTCTAAGTTGAAACTTTTAACACTTCTTCAGAAGGAAAACTGAAAAGGCAGTCTGTACCTACGGGGTATGCTTTTATGAAAAGTTATCCTCTTTACTGCCCCTTCTCTCATCCCCAACTACTACTGCCTTTAGGGGGCTACCATGCAAATAGCTGAGGTCTACTGTAGTCTTCTTTTGTTGAGGCTACCAGTTTCTCAAATAAGAACATGGGAAGCATCTTTACTCACCTATTCCCCCTTCCAATCCAGTATAATCAATAAATCCTGAAGGTTTTATTGCCTAAATCTGTTTTAGAACTGTCCCTTCTCCATTTTTACTACCAATATGTTGGCTTAAGCCCTTTTATCTTGCCTCTGGAAAACAGCAATATATTTTTCTGGCAACCGTATTCCCCTCTGTCCTATCAATTTTCCTTCACACTGACAACGAATGTAATTAAAATACACATCTGACGCCGGTTCATTGTTTATAATCTTTTAATTTTGTCCCCTGCCTATAGAACAGAGTCCAAACTTCTTACCAAGGTACATAGGCCCTACCTTCCTAACCAGCACCCTCTCTCATCATAACCAAGCTATCTGAGATGGCCCTCTTTTTCATGACTTTGCATTTTCACTATCTTTGCCTTATCACTGGGAGTTTATATGCCCTTAAAAGGCATAAATGGTTTAAAAGGTTATATGCCCTTCTTTCTGTGTGCGTTCATAGCACATAAGTGTATTTTGTTTACAGCATGCATTTCACTGAGTTCTTTCAGGAAACCAATGCATCTGGAAGTAATAAAGAAGAAACTGTACAGAAGGGTATAAAAGAAGTAAAAATTTTCCTCTGCCTGCTACCTGCCATTCAATAACTTTTAAACTGTTTTTAGTTCTTCTGTTAGTAATGATTAACATGGTTATATCTACAGTTCTCAATATATCAACTTAAAGAGATTTATTGTCTTCTTTTCAACTTTTAGCTTATTCCTAATTCTTTTAGTGGTTACCTTCATAACACTGGGTATTATGCGTTAGTTCAGTAAAATATCCTGCCAAATGCATTCTAGCAGCCCAATTTCCATGCCTATTTCTCTACCTGACTCCTCGATGACAGTGACTATTGTCTTATTTCGACATTCTCAAAGCCCATACCAAGAGGAAATATTTATGGTATAAACAAAGTTTATTTTGACTCTGAGGTAGGTATGTCTAGAAATGTAGTTGTAAGGCAGCCTCGATCATGATTACTTTAAGGGTTTATTTCCTTTTTAAATATGGTAATCTGCAAATGTGACAAAATGTTTTAATATGCATAGATAGAACCTTGATCCGAACTTGTTAAATACCTAAAAAAACGGACTACATTTATTTATTTGAAAAAGAGAGAAAGAGAGAGAGCGCACGCGCACAAGTGAGCTGGGGAGGGGTAGAGGAAGAGGGAGAGAGAATGTTAAGCAGGGTCCATGCCCACAACAGAGCCCAACACAGGGCTCGATCTCATGACCTTGAGATTATGATCTGAGCTGAAATCAATAGTCAGATGCTTAACTGACTTGAGCCACCCAGGCACCCCGACTTCCTTCCTTCCTTCCTCCCTCTGTCCCTCCCTCCCTCCCTTTCTTCATTCATAAAAAATTTTTTTTTCTTTAACATGTATTTATTATTGAGAGACAGAGACAGAGCGTGAGCAGGGGAGGGGTAGAGAGAGTGGGAGACATAGAATCTGAAGTAGGCTTCAGGCTCTGAGCTGTCAGCACAGAGCCCGACGTGGGGCTCAAACTCACAAACTGCGAGATCATGACCTGAGCCGAAGGTGGTCGCTTAACCAACTGAGCCACCCAGGCGCCCCTTATTTTTTTTAACTGAAGATAGATGAAATGCCACATTTAGAAAACATTAAAAAATTAATATTTTCAGTTCAATGAAATAACTACATAAAATATTTTAAAACTTCTCCTACATAAATTATACATTATTTATAACCATTTATTAGCTGAATGACTTTAGGCAAGATCTCCAGGCCTTAGACTCAACTATGAGATGGGATAATAATTGCACTTACCTCAGAGTTGTTGTGAGGATTATATAAATTAATTAATATAAAGGGCTTGGAACAGCAGCTTCACATAATAACAAATGTTTGTAGCTATTATTAAGTAAATATTTGTGTTATTATTTTGTACCGTTGCTATGCAGGAGTCTTAGTGATTCTTTCACTGAACTAGAACTGTTGCCAAATATTCAGATCTTTAAAAAAAAGCTTTGTGAATAATGTTTTAATACTATAATTAGAATAATCTACTGAAGACATATTTTTGTTTCCTTTGAAGAAATAGCTCATGTATTGATGCTACAGACACACAAAAGAGAAGCTATTTTAAGTAACTGTGAAATTTCTTTAGCGACGACAATTTCACGCAGTTAGCTTAACCTCCATTTCATCCTTCTATGTTTTACACACCAGTAGCAGCTCTACCAGTAGTAGATAGGCTAAAGCTTAAAACATGCCACTTTCTTGAATAATGCTGTTTAAGCTGACTTCTAAATTACTCTCAAACCAGCTACAGATTTTCTATGTAAATTGAATGTAACTAAATGTTTTGATGTTCTTTTCCCTGAATTATGAAATATTATATGAAATATTATTGAAAATGTTTGGGTCTTTAGGCCAAATTTGTCAATATATCCTTGAGAGAAAAAAACACGTAATGGGAGTCATTAAAGTCTATGGTAAACTGAAAAGTAAAGATTTAATAATTTAAAATAAAAACTACCAATGGAATTATGTTAATTATAAATGCAAAAGGGACCTTCAAAAAGTCAGTCTGGTGTTTTATATTTAACTCATTCATTTTCTTCCAGTAAGTCTGTGAAGTAGGTATTACTATTCATATTTCCAAGATGAAAGGGAAAATAGAAGAGGTTTAAAAACTTGGGGCTCTGGAGTCAAACAGACCTGAGGTGAAGTCAGGTTGTGGCACCTGATTGCTTGGTAATTCTGGACAGATAACACCGTAGTTTCCTTTTCTGTTAAATAGGGGCAGTAGTATTTACATTAGAGAGTTGGGATTAAATAATGTAGGTAAGATACTTTAGCATATAACCAAGGTATAAAAAAACACTCAGAGGGAAGCCAGTGTAATTACTACAACAAAACTGAAGATTCCAGAGCAACTTGCTAACTCAAAGTCACAAAACTAGTAGCTGAGATAAAAATTCAACTCTTTCAAAAACTTTTGTAAAAAGAAGGGGACAGACTTCTAATAAACTGTAGATATTAATATTTCCTCCCTACTGTCTCTGGCTTGCTGGGAGTGCATATAAATGTCAAAAGAAGAGTACTGTACACATAGAAAATGGGAATGTTACTATATAAGCTAGTCAATTTACATTAGTCTAACTCTAATTAGGTAATGGAGTAGAAGGGATGCAGGGGAAGTCGAAGGGATCTAACTATCTTCTTAAAATTATTTTATGCACTCCTTAGGTCCATTTATTCAAATCTAGTGTAATCATTACTGAAGATAAGTATTTTTCAAATATTATCTGACCAGTATATTTTTAGATGAAAATAAAGCCCCTTTATCAAATACCAGAACTGTTGAGCTATTTTCCAGAACCAGTAATGGTATAAATTGATGATCTGCAGACTAGGGTTCTACTTGTATTCTGCGAATGAGACCAAGATGTTCCAAAATTCAAATTAAAAAAATCTCAATCTGTAGAATTTTTTTTAAATCACTTTTAAGCTTTTCTCTTCCAGAATTTTCTTAAACCTTTGAAATCCATAACCATGTATTAGATCAAAAATATAAGTAGCAGAGGAATGTTAGGAAAAATACTTGTAATTAGTCCAATGACTTGTTTGTTCACAAAGCAATCATTTTTATATTACAAACATACACTTTATTTTCTTAAAATGTTATTTCAAAGAATCCCATAGCTTCAATCTGATCTACCATCTGAAAAACTTTGAAAGCCAGTAATATATTTTATTCTACACTGATTTTTAAAAGGGTCTCAATTAATTTCTGGAATAGGTTTATCCTAAGAAAAAGCTTTGCTTTATAATGGTTTTGAAATTTTTTTAAGTAGCAAAACCTTTTCTCTTCAAATGCAATTTTTATATGCATTTAATAATGATGAAAATGGTACACATTTAAAAAATTCGTATTTGTAGTATTTTCCTTATTAAAATACGTCAATCAAAAATTTGAAACCTATGGTTATGTTTGACAATTTATTTCTATATGTTGTTCCACATAAACAAGTAATTGTGAACGGTAAGTTTTCATACTACTAATTCTGTTATCGTATTTCCTCTTGTTCTTGATTCAATTGATTCAGGAGCTCAAAAGTGGAGTAACAGAAAATTTTGCTGCTGATTTTTAGTACTGGCAAATCTAATAGTTCATGTTGTATTTCTTAACTATTTTCTTTTACTCTATTTTGCCAAGAGCAATCATTATAATTCTATTCTTGGAGTCCTCCAAATTTTATATTTTTATTTTTCAAAAAAAATTTTTTAAACAATTTTTTAAATGTTTGTTTATTTCTGAGAGAGAGACAGAGCCCAAGCAGGGGAGGGGCAGAGAGAGAGAGAGGGAGACACAGAATCCAAAGCAGGTTCTAGGCTCTGAGCAGTCAGCAGAGAGCCGAACGCGGGGCTTGAACTCACGAACCATGAGATCATGACCTGAGCTGAAGCTGGATACTTAATGGACTGAGCCACCCAGGAGCCCCTTGTTTGTTTTTTTAATCAGCAAATCAGATACCACCACCAGACCCAATTATTTACCTAGGATTTATTACATGCTGGGACTATTCTAAGCAGTACATTTATAAACTCATTTACTCCTCATAACCACCCTATGAGATAGTAACTATTATCTCCAATTTATAAACGAGGAAATAAGCAGAATTATCAAGTAATTTGTCCAAGATCATCAGATGAGTAGCAAAGGACTTTCTGAACCTAGACAGTCTGGTTCCAGAGCCTGTGTTCTTAAACACTACTCTAAACTCCTTCCTGATACAATCAAGATTGAACAGCAAATTAAGTTGAAATCATTTGCTTACTGGTTCATATTTTTTAATAATTCAGGTAAGTTGATTTTTTTCTCTCAGAAGGTACTCTGGTGGGCGCCTGGGTGGCTCAGTCAGTTGAGCGTCCACCTTCGGCTCAGGTCATGATCTCGCCATCCCGAGTTCGAGCCCCACGTCAGGCTCTGTGCTGACAGCTCAGGGCCCGAAACCTGCTTCAGATCTGTCTCCCTCTCTCTCTGCCCCTCCCCCACCCACACTCTGTCTCTCTCTCTCTCTCTCTCAAAAAGTGAATAAACATTAAAATTAAAAAAGAAGGTACTCTGGTTTGGTCATTAGCCAGATCTTCAAAATGATCCCTCAGAGATAAGGTAGGTATAAATGCAGAATAGGAAGTACTAAAAACCAACAAAATAATGGATTTAATTAAATAATAATTAAATATAAAATATTTTGAAGGAAAAAGGAAAGCAGTGCAACTACAAGCATCTTGATGAACCAAGATCTTAAAGAGAACAGGTACTAGCTATGGAAATAGAGGCATACAATTAAGGAGAAATATAAAAGTTCTACAATAACTGCGTCCAGAAGAAGCTGAAATCATTAAGATACGAAAACCTTAAATGAATGAGGACACAGGAAAAAAGCACCCAGCTTCCTTAATCAAGGTCAAATTCACAGAACTGCAAGATTATAAAAAGATGAGAAAAATAACCCATCTATTGGAATACTACATTTAATCTTATAAATCTTAGATAATGGAAGCCAAAAAATTTTTTATAGAAAAAAATAGCTGATCTATGCTTATCTTCAGGAAAATCCCAGGAAACTTTTAATCTGATGGTCATGTATGGTTTGAAAAAAATACCTATTAAGGTTAGCAGTCAGACTGGGATCACTTGAAATCTGTGCTCACTAACATCTCTTTTTAGATACATTTGGGATGTTTACGAAGTCCTTATAAATAAAATAAACAAATGAAAGATCTACACTTTGATGATAATAATTAAGTGTTATAAATGGATAACTGCCAACATAAAGACAAATCTCATTTTTTATACTCAGCATGTGTAAGTGAAATATATGAAAGTCTTTCACAAGTGTCGACAAAGTTCAAGTATATTTTCAGCGTGTGTGTGCGTGTATATACATATACATATATTTTTTAAATTACCTTTTCTGTCTACCAATACATAGTTGATCAAGTAACTCCCTGGCTTACAAACTTCCATGGCTGCCACAGCCCTTAAGATAAAGTCCAGACTTCTTGGCATGACTTATGAGACAGGATGTCCTGGTCTCAGGACTGTCCTCTGGACTCCTCACCTGCCACCTTGTACTCTGGGTCCCAGTCTCCTGTAGCCAGAGATGCCACTTTGATTCCCTTTTCTTCTGCTCACCTGGGTACATTTTCCCTCAATTCTCAAATTATGTTTCACCTCTTCCGAGCTTTGTCTTCTTTCCCCCCAGCACACCACACCTATCACTTTGGGTTTACCTACCGGCTTACTGGTCTACCTCCCCACTGATTGTAGGGACTGCCCTTCAATATTTGTATCAATAGAGTCTGTCTATGTGTTTGGTATATAGAAAGCTCTCAATACATGTTTAATGAAAAAAAAAATCAACTTTTCCAACTTAGTAAAAACAGTCTCATTCAAAGGCAAAAACTTATGAAATACTATATGCTAAAGCCTGTGGATTCAGAAATAAACTGTCCTAGACTTCAAAGAGCATAATTTATTGGAAGAGAAAAGCAACATAATATAGTGAAGGTTAAGTGTATATCAAGGTATCCTCAAGTGTTTTTGGGAATACAGAGGTACAGCTAACATAACCTGAGAGTGCTAGTGGTGGATAAGTAAGGGAATTGAAATTAGGGAAGCCTTCCAAAAAAGAGGGGAACAATTGAGCTAAATCTTTAAAGACAACCCAAGTAGAATTTGTTTACTCTAGGAATTGAGGGGGGAAAAAAGTAAGTTATCTATGGGATTGCTTACCTAGTCTCTGCTCTTTACTGCTTCATCTGTCTGTGCCCCAGTGCAGCATTTCATGTAGCTGCTGTGGCAGCCAACTGGCCTTACTTATTCCATAATCTTAGCTAATAGTCAGTGACCGAACTTGAGCTAGAAAAAAATCCCTGTCTGAAATATTTCAAAAAAAGTAAACGAGGAAGAATTAATCCCCTTCTCATGGGAAGAGGTAAAAGATACAACACTAAGGAACTGGCAGTTACTATGCTGTCCCACCACAAGGAGAAAGCCAATCAGTAGTGGAAAAAACAAAACAAAACAATGGTCCCTTCCCTTCCATCCAAAGATTCTACATATGGACTAAGCTGAAGTTACTCATGCTACTTAGTAAATACTAACTGTATACATATCCTTTCTTTCATTAGTTTATGTTTTTTCTTCAAACTACAAATTAGTACACGCTTCACAATTAAGCCAACATCCTTGTTTGTAAATGGTACTTAGGTACATAGTTATGAGCAAAATTAGTAGGAATACAGCTTATCAAAAAATTTCATTCTATGAAGACTTAACATAGTCCAAAGTAGGATATAATTTAAAAAAAGATTGTTTCTTTACAATGTCATGAGTGCCACCACAGATGTATGCATAGAAAGTAGTAAAGGTGTGACAGATATGAGGTCTGAAAAAGTGGTATTTGAACGGACATTTAACAAGTAATAAATAGCAACTGTCCAAAAAAAAAAAAGGAAAATTTCATTCTAGCTAGTATTATGATGTTTAGTAGGTCCTTTATAATCAAAATGGGTGGGGGAGAACAAGATCAAATAAAAATAATGGAGTACACATTTGTAGAATGATAAGGGATTTCAAAGATATCCTATGCTATTAAGTTTTGTTATTATTATTATTTTTTAAAGCAAACTTCTGGCTATCAAAGGCTTAAATTTAGCCTGTGAAATGAGTAAGCATTACTAAAAACAATTAGCCTCATCTCTGGAAAGACATATCAGCTCTGGAAAGCATACAGCTAAGCAAGAACCAAAATGAATATTCTGGTTGCACTTATATATAAGTTAGGAAAACATTGCTGTTTGATGAATACATTTACAATTTTTCTCTCCTAAAGAATTTACATTCACAATGATTTACACACATACACAAATGTATTTAAGTATTTTCAATGTTTTTAATGTAAGGCACTAGTCTATGTATTACAGATTTTTCCTTTTAAATTTTAGTTTTAAATTAGAAGTAAATTTAACTATGATTTCGTAATTTTTTAAAGTTTATTTATTTGGAGGGGTGCCTGGGTGGCTCAGTCGGGTAAGCGTCCGACTTTGGCTCAGGTCATGATCTCGCAGTTTGTGAGTTCAAGCCCCGCATAGGGCTCTGTGCTGACAGCTCAGAGCCTGGAGCCTGTTTCGGATTCTGTGTCTCGCTCTCTCTCCGCCCCTCCCCTGCTCATGCTCTGTCTCTGTCTCTCTCAAAAATAAATAAAACATTAAAAAAAAAATTTTTTTTTAAGTTTATTTATTTTTGAGAGAGACAGAGGGAATGTGAGCAAAGGAGGGTAGCAAAGAATTCCAAGAAGATTCTGCAGGGTCAGTGCAGAGCCCGACATGGGGCTTGAACTCACAAACCCACGAGATTGTGATGTGAACTGAAATCAAGGTCTGAGCCACTCAGCCATCCCAACTATGATTTCAAAATTAAGCCTTAAGCCAGGGCTAAGATAGAAAAAAATATTGCACATATTTACCTATGATCTCATACCAGTAATCCAGAGGGCAGTACTGCACACATTAAATTAAGTACTACTTCTATACTTTAATGTGGTTTGCATCTAATATGCCTTGTCCAATGCCATACTTTTATATGTCCAGCAATATTTCTAAGAGTTTCTGGCATGTTTTGGTTCCACTAGGCTTCTTAAAGAAAACCACTCATCAATTTTGTGCAGCAGTGTGCTAGCAAATGCTTAATGAGAAGTATACTGTAGTAATTAGGAGTAAGGAGTAAATACAATGGAAATAGCATAAAGTCATATTAGGATAAGACCCACTTGTACTTACATACAATAATCATTTCAGCTTGTAACTAGTTAGGCATACTAACTGGAAGACTACTTGCCTACGGTTACTGAGCTGTAAGTGGTCAGAATTATCAAGATACCACACAATTAATGATGAAAACTGAACAGGAATATAATTTGAAGTGTGTGACTCAAGTTTGATTCTAGTAAAAGTATAACATAAAAATAGTATACTATTGGAGGATTACTGAGAAAGGGCAGTAAATAAAAATAGAGTATATGCACTTGGTTTACAGTTTAGGAATATTTGATATCACTTAAAGTAGAACCTCTCAATTTACCCTTAATTATAAGACACTGTGATGAACACTGTTTATTATAAAACATTCCTTGTTCAATTCTTGTAAGTTTGGTATCTTAGGAAAGAATTGTTGTCGGCTAAGCAGTAGTATGGACCATAGAATAAAAGCACTATGACTAGAGGATGACATATAGATTCCTTCCTCAATTTGTCCCATGTGAATAGCTCATTTAAAAAAAAAAAAAAATTACACCCCCAAAAATCAAGTGGAAGGGTTTTACTAAACTAGTCAAGTCATACATTTTAAATCTACTTAAAATAAAAAAAAAAATGTTTTTTTGATGTTTATTTTTGAGAGACACAGAGAGAGAGAGAGAGAGACAGACAGACAGAATCCGAAGCAGGCTCCAGGCCCTGAGCTCTCAGCACAGAGCCAGATGCAGGGTTCGAACCCACGAACTGTGAGATCATGACCTGAGCCAAAGTCGGACGCTTGACCGACTGAGCCACCCAGGCGCCCCTACTTAAAATCAAATTTTTAAAACTTCTTGTTTAGACATGACCTACATGCAGTGAAGACTAATTCCTATGTATGGAAATCTTCTAAACATGAAAAAATATCAATGGTATATGTGAATCAAGAAAATGAAAAAACACAGAAGGCTTGGAACCTATTTCTGGGACACCAGGAATTTCAGGTTCACAACTAAGAAATCAAATATTAAAGGGGCACCTGGGTGGCTCCGTCAGCTAAGTGTCTGACTCTTGACTTTGGTTCAGGTCATGATTTCATAGTTTGTGAGTTTGAGCTCTGCATTGGGCTCCATGCTGCCAGTGGCAGAGCCTGCTTGGGACTTTCTCTCTCTCTCACTCTCTCTCCCCACCTCTCTCAAAAGAAACATTAAAAAAATGAAAAAAAAAATCAAATATTAAGTAAGTTTTGGTTAAATATTAACATTTAAAGCTTGTTTTCCTTTTAGAACTATAAAACTATATTCTGTGTTAGAAACAAACCTTCACTACCTAATAAGATAGAATTATAGTCTGAAAGCTTTCTAAACTCTAACACTTCAAAATAGAATTCAGTATGTACAAGTGAAAGAGAATATTAAAAGGAAATCTAACACAGAGATGTGAACTTTTTTCCTTACTCTGAACAAGGGAACTCACTAATTCAGTTTTATTTGGCTTATATAAAGGATCTTTTCAGGCCACCTTCTAATTTTAAAAAGTATAAGGGCTTTGATGAAAAGCTTTAAAAATTGAGCGAGCTTATTATTAATCTGAACAATGAATCAAAACATAGCTGATTTTATTGGACAGTTAGAACTATCTATCCTTGGCTGTTTTCAGGTGTTAAAGAGGAGATTAGGTATCTGTAAATATTAGTGATAGCTGTGTAAATTAACACAAAGCTGTCTAAATTAACAAAGAATTTTCTTTGTTAACCAGATAAAAAGTTATAGTTTACTGCCTACAATTATGTGCCAGGTAATAGGTGCTAATACTTTCGTCTCAAATTTCATTGTAAAGACGGAGTTCTTCTTACAAATGAATATAAGCATCTAATTAATTCTTCTTTGTCATCATGTGGCCAGAAGTTAGGAAGACTGGAGGACTTTAGGATCCAATCATGCTACAATAATTCGGCAACCTCTCTGCTGAACAACCATGATAGAATGAGGTCCTGGTATGTAACCTTACTTTTCCTTCCTATTTGTTTTAATTGATCTAGTGGGCCAGACAGAAATCAGTTGAGTTTTTGTTTTTGTTTTTTTTTCCAACGTTTATTTATTTTTTTTGGGACAGAGAGAGACAGAGCATGAACGGGGGAGGGGCAGAGAGAGGGAGACACAGAATCGGAAACAGGCTCCAGGCTCTGAGCCATCAGCCCAGAGCCTGACGCGGGGCTCGAACTCACGGACCGCGAGATCGTGACCTGGCTGAAGTCGGACGCTTAACCGACTGCGCCACCCAGGCGCCCCTGTTGAGTTTTTAAAAATACAAAATGTAAAAGCTAGAGACTTCTTTATATTTAACTTGATTAAACAATTTAGTATTTCACCTTATCTCAACTACACCAACTAATGGAAGAGAGATCCTAGAAAACAATACCTTTTTTGTTTCAAATTGTGCTTCTTCCTGACAGCATCCTCTACAGTCAGGATCCAGCTGAAGCAGGTTAAACTGTCCAAGAAGATCACAAGAGCTGCAGAGTAAGTTGCTGGAGAAGCCCAACTCTCTGCAAGCCTCCGATGAAAACTCTGCCCCAAGTGCACACACCTGAAAATAAAAAAAAAAAAGAGAAATAAAACATTATTGCATATTTGTATCACAAAACTTCCCAGAAAGGAAAAACTAGGGTTATCCAAATCTAACACACTGGAGATGAATTTCCGAAATGCCTCATTTAGAGACAAATTGTTAAATATTTTTGAACTCTATAACCTTAGATGAGTCTTTGGCTCTTCCTACTTCCCTCACAATTTTTTTCTTAAAAATTTGCTATTTTTCAGCTTAGCTGAAATATGAATTAATATGCTTTCTTTATGATGTGTATGTTACATACAATACCTTTACTAAACACTCAAGTTTTTTTTGAAAAGGAATTTCCTTAGAAGATAAACCAATGCCCCTGTTGATATGGGTCCATGGAGTAATACTAACTTCTAGATTTCTCTTCATTCACATCTAGCAGTGGAAAGGTGAAGAGGATGGAGAAGAGCAGGAGCACATCAGAAATAAAACTATGGGGGCACCTGGGTGGCTCAGTCGGTTAAGTGTCCGATTCTTAATTTCAGCTCAGGTCAAGATCTCATGGTTTAGTGAGCTCTAGCCTCATGCTGGGCTCTGTGCTGACAGTGTGGAACCTGCTTGTGATTTTGTCTCTCTCTCTCTCTCTCTCTAAAAAATAAACATTAAAAAACAAAAAAAAGCAATGAACTTTGGGGATTAGGTACCAGCTCCATCACTTAAAAGATGTTGTGACCCTGAGCAAGATAACCTCCCTCAGCTTTAATTTCCTCACTGATAAAGCAAGGACAATAATGCTTACATAAAAGAGATTGCAGTACAGATGAATGAAATGAGTTATGTAACCCATCAAAACAACCGGCAAAGGTGGGTTTATCTGTTCTCATCCCTTACCATTGTCTCATGCATGTCTCAGTGAATATGGTATAGCTTCACCTAAGGTCAATCTCTCTACCTGTGCTTTGGAGTCTATCTTCTGCCATCTCCACAGGGATTTTAATTTAGTCAGTAACTCAATTCTTCAGTGTATTCAAACCTTATGGTTCTAACCACTTTCCCCCACCTTCTGTCATTTCTGAATTGTTACTATAGTCCAGCTTCTGATCCTACCACTTGACTAAACTTGCCAAAAATCATTAAATGCAAAGACATTCAAAACTGTTCTGGCTCTAGCTGTTCCTTCCATGGGCTTGTCTTCCTTCTCCTTCCTTTTCTATGCATGCATCTCTTAAGCACTTCTGTTTCCCATTCTATTTTTGGCTTTTTTCTTTGCTTTACATATATTCTATAGACGACCGTATCTTTCCCAAGGCTTCAAATACCCACTTATTGAAAACTCTTGAGTCTTTTTGAGTGTCAAACTTCCAAAGCCAACAGCCTACCCGACTTCATTATGTTCCACAGGCATTGCAAATCAAAAAAAACTCCAACAGTGAAACTTACCTTTTCTGCTTAAATCTATTCCTCCCAATGTATCCAATTATTTTAGTAAAATGGCACCATTTTCCCTGACCACCTAGTTGCTGAGGTCAGTCATTCTACATTCGACATTCTTCACCATTCTTACAAGCAATTAATAGGTTCTGACAATTCTATTTCTTAAAGAGCTCTCAAATCATTTCTTGTCTCAGTGGCTTTAATGGTCACCACCAGTCCTACCTTTCTTTACTTCTCCAATCCCATTCTACTTTTCAGCTATAACAAATTCCTGGAAGAATAAAACTCCCACTCATACATTTGCTCAAATTTTTCTTACATCTAAGGCTCCTTTTTCAACTTATTTCAAGAACCTGATTAGTATCAGTCTTCCAGGAAGCCTTCTCTGTGTGTGTTAGCCATAGTACTTTTCAGAGGAAGAAATCTGTGCATAGGTCTAAGATGGTGCCACTCATGACACTGTACTATGTGAATCTAGAGTTGTCTGATTCCCTAGTACTGTGAACTCTTTTGAGGGCAAGCATTAAGTTACCTGTTTTAATTGCACTTGTGCTAGTTCTCATGTGTACTGAACAAATGAATTGGTCAAAACTACAGCCTCAAGTCTAGAGGAATTTCAGATTGTTTGACTGCAATTGGTTCATCTTCTAGACCAAGGGTATGCAAACTTTCTGTAAAGGGCCAGATTAGTAATTGTGTTAGGTTTTGGTGGCTAAATGGTTTTGTCGCAACTACTCAACTCAGCCATGGCGACACAAAAGCAGTCACAGAAAATAACAAATGAGTGGGTGTCTGTGTTCCAATAAAACTTTACATAAACAGGGTTAGCTGGATTTGGGCCACCAGCTGTATGTAGTCTGTCAACCTTCTAAGCTAACCAGGTAGATCAAAATCCAAGGACATCTGCCAATATAAAAACTAAGTAGTGCTGGCATACTCTCCCAAAATGCTGATCATCCCACTGGTCTTGTGTTAGTCAATACCCTAATTTGATACTTTATACATCTTTTACCTTATCTCAGTAATAATGTGGGATGTGTATAATATTCAAATAGATCAAGTATCCCAGTCTTATGGGAGAAACCTAAGATACGTGCTACTCTACTACGAATAAAGTATTTCTTCATTAGTAAAGTGATATGCTTGATCTACTTCACAGGTTAATTTGTATTTTTCAAAGATGGCCACATGAACATATATGCATCATCCCACACGATGTTCTTACAGTGTGACTGGCAGTCCTCTACTGCAGAGTAGGAGTCTATTTTCCCTCCCCATGAATCTGGGCAGGGGCTTGTGACGGATTTGACCAGAGTGCAAAAGAAGTGATACTATGTAATTTGAGGGTAGGTCATAAAAAAGGAAACAGCATGGCTATTGGTCCCACATTCTGTGCCTCTGTCTCTCTTGGAACATTCAACTTCGGAACTTAGACACCATACTGTAAGGTAACCTAAATTAGAGGGATAACATGGAGATTCCCATGTAGATAGCAACTGAAGCCTCAAACTGACAACCATCATCAACTAATAGACATAGGAGAAAAGAATCTTCATTATTTCAGACCCCAGTCTTTCAGCTGAGACACCATGGAACATACAACTCATCCTGTTGTGCCCTGTCTGAACTGCTCACCCACAGAATCTAAAAGCAAAACAATTTTTTTTATTCCACTATATTTTATGGTGACTTGTTTTGCAGCCATGGTAATTAAAATAGGCAATAAAAGTGAAATCACTTTGAAACTATGAACTGCTTAACAAATGTCAAGAAATTGTTATTGCCAAAGCACGTTTAACAAAACAAAAATCTCGAATGATCATGCAGTTGTGTTATTTGGTTTTATTCTGGCATTTATTGAGCACCTACTGACAGGCGGCATAATATGCAAAACAGGTGTTTTGGAGTCTGATGACATCTTGATTCAAATGTCAGCACAGAGCAACCTTACTTCTGAATTTCTGAATACGAATAATTACTATTTATCTCACAAAATTTTGAGGATTAAAGGAGAAAAAGTACTGGCAGCATCTAGTTTCCTAGCCAAGACACAGTAGGTACTTAATAAATGTTAGCATTATTCCCACTTTCCAGTGCTCTTAAAAACCTTCTTAAAAAACACAACACACTACTTATGTTTTAATCATTAGACACAGGATAGAGGACAAGTGTAGTGAAGTTACATTCATGAGTTCATGAATGAACTACTTTCTAACTCTTCTATCATTAGTTTTGCAGACTCAATGCTTTGAATCTAAGGAGATTGGAACATATTTAGTACTTCACTAATAAATATCAAATGCTAAATAATATAGGAGTTCAAAATTATAAATGTATGATGATCTTTTTATTAGCAAAAACTGTACAACATTTAAATGGCCACATTAAGGCCACACATTAAATTTTAAAATAATCGGCCACACTTGTAAGAAAGACACTTCTAAGGACAGGGTGGGATAACCCTGTTTGGGATAACCATTTAAGTTTAACTTTCCCTAATTCAAAGTAGGATTGACAAGCTAAAAGACTCCATTCTTTCCTTCATGCATTACTCATGATTTTTCTGGTATCACTATTTCTTTCTAGATGAGGGTTGTTGTCAGGGAAACTGAATCAACCATATTGTAACATTACCTATTCAGGCAGAAGTCTGGTATATACAACTTACTATACATACATATGAATAGTTGTCTCTTAACTTACCCTTAGTCTCAGAAAACTCATAAGTTTCTCATATAATTGTGAACGGATTTCAAATCTGAGACTAAACCAAAGGGATGGGATTATCGATCAACCCTATGAAAATAAATACCAGAAACATGGCCATTATAGCAAGCTCTTACAAAGCACGAGATATTCTGCTAATAAGCATTTTATATCATTACTCCATTCAATCTCAACCACTCTCTTAAGTAGTTATTATCCCCATTTTACAGAGAAATAGAGGCTTAGGATAGTTAAGGTAATCTAAGATAACACAGCACACAGGAGGTGGCAGCAGCAAGATTGTAATCCTGATTGGCCCTCAAAACCCTCACTATGAGCTATTTCAAAGAATCCATGATGCACCATTATTGTATGTACCACAAAGAATAATAACAAAAATGCTGGCAATTATAATCCTGTCCCCCAGACTGATGGAGGTGTTAACCTGTGAAGAAAAGGGGAATGAAGTGTTATGTTTCAGAATTAAAGATATACAGTATCATTCTGTACTGCTTTGGGTATAGAGTGCCTTTCAAAATATTGAAGAAATATTATGAATGAGCTAAATGAAGACTTGAATACCACTTAGTTCTGGGTGCCCCAGAGAACAGCTCCCGTAGGCCATACTAAACTATTCTAACGCTTAAGCATATTCAGAATGTATTTTCAGATTAAATCACTTTATATCCTCCCAGATGTAACCTCACTGGAATGCTGATAACTATGCATTACTATTAACTTTAAATTAGAGATCTACAATGGCACAGTGATGAAAACTTGTCTAGTCTAAGGACTCAGAGGTTTAAATAAACAAAGAAGGAGCTAAATCCTCTAACCAACCCAGCAGCTCAACCTCAAGGTGCCAAGGAATTCTTTCCTCATTCTCTTTTCATTCATCTGTCAGGTTCCAAAGATTTGGCTTATTGTTACCACGGCCAACTACTTATTCTAGTTGGCCTCCCCCCACCCCCCGGCTTTAGACTAACTGGGAAATGCAGTTTTCTAACTTCTTAGTGTTTTACCAACAACCCTCCATGCTTCCCTTTTCATTCTCAAGGAATTTATTGACTTATTTTCTTAAAAATACTACTTACTACTGAAGAGACAGAAATACACCTTAGGGAAGTTAACAATTATTTCAACAAGGGTGAATTCCTCAGAACTCTCTATTTTTGGAGTCATTCTGCATTTGTGGGAATGGGTGGGGTTCATCACCAATCTACACAAACTACAGATATCCTCAGGATTCTGATAGCAAGGAACAAACACAAGTGAACTAGGAAGCCATCCACACGTCAGAAGGATTTTAATGATCAGAAGGATTTTAATGAATACATACGAGGAACAATATAAAAAAACATCCCCCAAAAAGGTCTCTGTATTCCCTTTGGGTACGATCTAATTGGCACAGGAGCTGGGGGAGTGCACAGAGTTATGGTGCTGTTAAGACTGTGCATCTGTGTAACAGAGTATAAGATATGATAGAATATGCAAGGGAGAGAGTACACCTGGCTTTGCAAATCTGGAAATGGTATGTAAATTAAGCTCTGCATTTTATCTAAATACTCTACTTTAGGCCTGGTGAGGGAGAGCGTGGTATGGGAGATATGCTAAAACAAATGACCCCAATTCTTCAGCTCTACCTTTTGGCTCTCGCAGTAGAGGTAAGATTTGGGAATTAAACCTGGCTAGACAAATACGTATCAGGTGAAACAGGCCTTGTTAAGAAATGTTCAAAATAGACTCCACCTTAAAAGCAACAGGGAACCACTGAATTTTAATAATGACAGTTCTAAGTTTTAAAAAGATGACTTTGGATGCATCATAAAGATTGAACTAAAAAGGGGGAAAATGAAATAGGGAACCTTGTTTAAGGAAGCTGTTGTGGGAATTCCAGGCAAGCAAAAACAGTGGCCTGAATTTAGGTACTGCCTATGGAAATAGAATTAAGTGGACTGGCTTGGAAATTTTTAAGGGTTTAATGACTAATTGGATTCAAAGAGGGAAAGAGAAGAATTTTAAAATGACTACTTGCTGGGTTGGGCAATTGGGAAGCTGGCAAAGCCAACCATTTAGGTTCTGATAATTATAAGAGTGAGCCAGGAGGCTCTTATTGCTAAGGAGAGAGATATTGGTGGCCTGAATGAGGGATTAACAATAAGTGCATGCATTTGAGAGAGATTTAGGAAGTAAAATCAACAAGACTTGGCAATTGCCTGATGTGAGGGATGTAAAGAAAGGAAAGAATCAAATATCCAACTTTCTGACTTAAATTCTGTGGTCACTGTGGTAGATTATTTAATGGCCATAAATTCCTCCTATCCTGATATGTATATTTCCATATACATATGAGGAGTATGTCACTCCTCCCATTTAGAAGTAGAGTCTGTTTCTCCATCCCTGAAATCTAGACCCGCCCTATGATTTGTTTTGACAAATACTGTGGGGTAGAAGTGATATGTGTAATTTCAAAATATATGTAAATGCCTCCTGGGCTTCAGGAGGCATTGCAGCTTTTGCTCTTTAGGAGTGCTGCCCGGAGACTGCTATGAAAAGAAGCTGGGCTGGCCTGTTGGAGGCCAAGAGGTCACATGGAGGAGAACCAAGTTATCCTGGCTAACAGCACCAACTAAGAATGAAGCCATCTTGGACCCTGCAGTTCAGCTGACCCACAGAATTATGAGAAATCCTTGTTATTTTAAGCCACTAAGTTTTGGGGTGGTTACACAACAGTTGATAATTAAAGTGAAATGAGGGGAAGTCAACGTGAAATGTTATTCCTTATCTTTGCATGGTGGTGGACTCAAATTACCCAAGATAGGCAAAAAAACAAACAAACAAAACAACCCCCCCCCCCCAACACAAAAACCAACCTCCAGTAAAAAGTTCAGAGAGGGGTCTTTCAGTAATTTCTAAGGCACCAAATGCCTGAATAACAGAGTACCGTAATATTAATCAGAGAAGTAAAAAATCCACCTTTTAGGTATGGTTGCAAAAACAGGCAGGATCTTCAAACCTTTTTTTTTTTTCTAATTTGACTTTTTATTGTATTTTTTGAGAGACAGAGCAGGAGCAAGGGTAGAGAGAGAGGGAGACATAGAATCCAAAGCAGGCTCCAGGCTGTCAGTACAGAGCCCGAAGGGTTTGAATGCAAGGACTCAAGATCATGACCAGAGCTGAAGTTGGACACTGAGCTACCTAGGTGCCCCAGGATCTTCAAACTCTTTGAGGAAAGTAAAGCAGGGGTGTTTATAGAAGCCTTCGTGTATAGGTCCTAACTCCCTCAAACCTTGGATAAACCAATCAAACCAGGTCTCCTTGGAGAAAAATTTTCAGCAGGTTCAGAAAAATAAATACCTGAAGAATTACGTTGATTAATAAAGCAAGTAAAGTCTCCCACAGTGCCTAGAAAAAAAAGTTATTCATTCACATAGCAAAACATGGACTGCAAGATTCTTGGGAGGAATTAACCAATATTAAGTTGTACCTAACCCAACAGAAAAATAAGACAAAATTAGCTCTATCCCGTTCAAAGATTGAGAACGCATCTGTTGTGTTAATGGAGAAAAACTAAATAAAAAAGTTAACACTGCCCGATTTCAAACGAGATGAAGGCTATCGATTTTAGAAAATCAATTTAAAAAATTGTGCTTTACCACGGAGTAGTTCCTTTAATTGAAATGTCAAAAACCACAAATGGCACTAAAACGTACCCAACAGCACGTGAATAACATATCAGAGATAAAAAGGTTTGTCTAACAGTGAATTAGACACCGCTAACAATTCAGGGGAAAAAGTAAACAGAAAATGTACCCTGAACCAAAGACTTGGGGCTTTCTTCTAAGATTTAGGGAGCCTTGTCACAAGGAAGGGTAGGTAGTCCCTTGTATTTCGTCCATTTAAAAACAATCTTCATTCCTTTCCAAGGTCTATTGCCTCTCCCCTAGCCCCCCCCCACCCCCCCGCCTCACTGTGTGGTTTACAGACTGTTATTAGCTGGAGCTCTGCAAAAGAAGATAAATACTACTCAAGATATTCTGAAGTCAGGAGAAAGAACCGCTAGAAACCCGGGCGGGAAAGGGAAAACATCAAATCAGGAATGAAGCCACGTAGCATTCCGGCCACAGCGGTGGCTAAGGAAACCCAGACCTCCCACCCTCTCCAAGTGTGGCTCCCATTCAGTACTGAATGTTCCGTCTTCCTCAGAGCAATATCCCCCACTCGCGCCTAGGATGCCGCGGAGATGATCTTCACTCACCGCTTGAAGTACAGCCGCCAAGAGCAACCGCAGCCCAAACGCCGGCCCCAGCCATCCACCAGGCACAGCCGCCATCGCTACCATCTGCCGTAGGTCTCCAACTGCCCAGAGGACCCCGCAGCTAGGGGCGTCCACTCCAGAGCCTGATCCAAAACAGGCTACTAACGGCCGTTGCCATCAAATCTCTTACTCTGCAGAGACGCGTATTACCTAAGGGTATATGGAAGCTTAAAGATGGTCGAATACCTTTATATTTCATATAAATATAAAGTCGCTGGGTCCTTTCGATAACCCCTATCAGGCATTTTCCTAAGCTCCCAAACTTGTGAAGCTCCGCGTTCCTTCCTTTTATTCACGACATTTCGTCAAGCAGCCAAGAAGCTCCGCCTTTAGCAGTCTAGGCCTGCCTCCTTCTCCAAGTTTACCCAATCGAATGTCGCTTTGGTTGACACCTGCGGCAAAGGAAACCAACCGTAACACCAACCAAGAGCAAAGCTCCGGGGTTCTTCGGTCCAATAGGCACAACGGAACGGGAGCAGAGGGTGGAGCCTCTGGTTGCCGAGCAGCGTACGTGGATGCGTGCGCGTGGTGGCTGAGGGGGATGGGCAGGGGGCGGAGCCGAGGGCGGCGCAGCCGCAGCCGCAGCGCTGGCGGAGGAGCGCGCGGCCGCGAGCAAAGGAGG
The DNA here is from genome assembly GCF_022079265.1 of Lynx rufus. Classification (NCBI taxonomy): domain Eukaryota; kingdom Metazoa; phylum Chordata; class Mammalia; order Carnivora; family Felidae; genus Lynx; species Lynx rufus. The sequence continues at coordinate 149,163,896 of NW_025814834.1, read as the reverse complement.
GAGGGAAGGAAGGAAGAGAAGGAGGCGGGCAGGCAGGCAAGCGCGGGGGTCGGGGACTGAGGCAGTAGAGAGAGGCGAGAGCCCGGCAGCCGCTTCGCGCTGTGTTTGCTGCGCGGGCTTTTGGAGGGGGCGACCGTTGAGTCGGTCCAGGAGAAGCGGGCACCGGCGGCGTTGGTGCTGGCGCCTGGGGGCGGGGGACTGGAGAGGCAAGAAGGGGGGTCGCTGCGGTGGTTCTCTCGCTGTCGCGCTCTCCTTGCCTTTCTCCCGGCTCGGTGGGCTTCCCCCCGGCGTCTCACTCGCCTCCGGGGCCCCGCTCCCCGCCCCCCGCGGTATGTCTTGATCCCGAGCAGCGGGTTTCATGGGGCTCCTTAGGATTATGATGCCGCCCAAGTTGCAGCTGCTGGCGGTGGTGGCCTTCGCAGTGGCGATGCTCTTCTTGGAGAACCAAATCCAGAAACTGGAGGAGTCCCGATCGAAGCTAGGTAAGGAGCAGAGCCACTCGGGGCTGAGTGGTGTAGAAGGGGTCGGGCCAGGGAGGCATGGCAACCCGAGCAAGTGGGCTTTCGTCTAACCTGCGGTCTGGCTCGGGGGCAGGAAGCTGAAAGAGCTTGCAAAGAGAGCTGGGACTGGGGGCATCGAGAACACAAGCTCCAAGAAAGGTGTGAATTAAGCTTGAGTGGCGTGCTGGGCTCGCGAGGTCACGGGGCAGAGGTTGCTAGGGTGGGCTTTCCCGTGCCTAAGGGTTACCCAAAGTAAGCATTCCAAGGGGGAGACAGCTAAAGAAGACCGAACTCAGTAGGGAGCGGGAACTGCTGGAGGAGGCAGAAACGCTCAGCCTTGCGTGTTTTGAGTCTGCCGAAAGCCCTGGCAGTGCCAGTCCAGGGGTGTGCTAATTGAGACGTTGGCACCTGGAGACAGATCTTTTGGGGATGGGGCGGTTCACGAAGGGATAGATGCTCAGAAATGGAGGGAGATACTGGGAATGATGGTGAGTAAAAGAAATACACTGTAGTGAGTTGCACTCTTGTGCTGGGGGCAGCAGGGGACCACACAACTGACGGGGGAAATAGGCTGCCAGGTAGGACAGGAAAGCAAATAAAAAGCTTTTCAGTGAGGTACTGAAAGGAGGCATACAGGCATTTAAACTTTTTTCTTTTTTTAGTGGAGCTGAATTTTGTTAATATTTTGGGCTTAAGAATAGGAATGTTGATGTACGTGGTTCCCGGCAATGTTGATGTAATGAATTTAGAAGAGGAGGGAACGCTAAAGGGGAATTATAGTTAGATTGAAGTTTGTGGAAGGAAAAGTAAGATTGTACAATAAATTAACCATATCCTTAAGTATCTTAAGGAGTTAACAGTGATTACTTTAATGAGAGAAGAGGTCTCAAGTACAAAATGTTGGAGTATGAAGTTGTGAAAGACCAGAAAAATGCACAGATAATAGGTACTTTCAGATTAGTAAGGAACTTTGGCATTTGGTAGGAATTTTGGATGTAGAGGGAGTGTTAAAAGAATGTCTGCGATACATTTTGATTAAAAAATGTACACGGCATTTAAAAATCAGCTCAAGAGGCTATAATTTGAATATGGAAAAGAAATGTAGTGTTTTTATGGGTACACTTTCACCTGTTGTTTTAAATACTTTTTGAGAAGCAAGCAATAAAATAGCAGCAAAATCATTTAGACTGAGTAACAGCTAGATGCTGCTGTGGGTGATTATTAATATTAAGGAAAATGTATTAGCAAATAATTGTTGCAAGTATAGCTTCCTATTTGCAGTTTTGGCAGACTTTGCAGAAAGCCTTGGAAACACTTTGAAGAGCAGTCTATCAAAGAGCATCAGATAAATCTAACTGAAATGCAACTAAAGTTGAAGGAGGAGCTAAGGATAATTCCAGTGCTGAACTCTAGGGTAAAACTATACAGTTTTGAAGAGAGATCACATTTATTTACCATGATTTTATTAATATGTATCTTGTATGATGGAAAAATTGTTCACCTTACATATTGAAGGTTGGCCAGTACAGTTTTCCTTTCTGTTTGGATACACTTCACAGCATTCAGGGTCATATTCTGGCCTCTTTAATGACCCAGCTTTACAGAAAAAAAATGACTCTTGGAGAAATTTGAAAGTTATATTAAAATTTAGATTTGTACTTATTCTTTGTTATATTGCTGTTTAGATTTCTTAGACACATTACGCTGGTAAGGATAACCTCACTTTTTTATGTTCCTTTTTTGCCTCAGATTTTCTTCATAATACTTGAAAGTGGGTTCCATAGACACAACCTAAATTATTTTAAAAAGAGGATTATCTTAACATGTAGAAAGCCACGGGTAGAAAACAATGTGGTTTTTTTTTTATTATATTTTGTAAGAAACCTTTTAATTCCATCAGAAAGAGTAAATATGGATCAAACCAAGTACTCAAAAATAAGCTAACAAGAGGAGCTCAGATACAAAACACTTGAAGGAACTAATAATGCTCTGGAGCTGCAAAAACATGGCAAATCAAATGTATAACTTTATATCACTAGTTTTTATTTTTTTAAAAAGAAAAGTCTTATAAAAAGCAGTAGTAAAACGGATGTTACCAGTTAGTAATCTTAGGGAAGGAATGCAGAGAAGGCATAGTTGATAATCAGACTCTGTGCTAGGCACTTCCATACGGGATATTCTTATGTAATCTTCCAAGAACACTATAGAAGACTATTTTTACAGATGTGGGAATAGGCTCAAAGGTTATATAACTTGACCACAGAGCTAGTAGTGGCAGAGTCAGGATTGGAACCCAGGTTAAGTGTGATTCCACACCAAGTGCTTCTTTAATTGACCAGCCTGCTTAGGGCTTTGTACTGACGCTACACTAAGATTTAGCAGTTTGAGTAGAATTTTTAAATGGTATTATCAATGTTTAATTGCGTTTATTGCTGAGAATGAATATAATTCTGAGAAAATCTAATTTCTGACACAAAGAAATTGGTTTAGTGTAATGTCTGCTCCTTGTTTATATCCATATAATGAACATAATTATATTACCCAATGAAACGACTGCAATAGTTTATTTCTGTTTTAGAAAAAAAAAAGCCTGTGGTTGTTTTCTGTAAGTGTAAAGCTTTCTGTTAGCTTATGCAAAAGTTATAAAATTTACACAGGCAAATCTATCAATTTAAGCCACTAAGTTTCTTCTATTTCTTGAAGACTTTCCCCAACCAAGATTATGTACATTCTCTAGATTTTGTTATAGTATTTTATAATTTTTATTTCTTACATTTAGTTCTTTAAAGCATTCATATATTTGTAGAGAGTTATTGTAATTTCTCTCAATGAACAGCCACTTATGGCAAATATTAATAATTCATTTCCCACTGTATGTTACAGTTTTTTTCCACATAGTTCCTTTTTCATATATTAAATTTTTTTATGTTTTAGAATTGATTTTGAACTCCATGTTTTTTACTAATTTAGAGATTCTTTAAACCTCAAAGGACCTGTATATAGACTTCAAGGTACCCATAAATTCCCTGAAATTATATGCACAGCTTTTATTAGATTTGTGAAGGCATATGCGATCCCCTTAATAGTGGGAATCACTGACTTGGAGTAGATGGTTTGTATTTAAGTGTGTTTTTTATTTCTTTGTTTTTAATATTAACATGCAGCTTGTGAGTTACATCTAGGATACGAACACATTAGTTAGGAGAAAAGGTTTTTGGGATGTTATGTTGAAGAACATAGTATTTAAGTCATTTTATGTAAGTCATTTTATTAAAATGTATACTTAATTTTTCTAATGTAAGATGATATGGAATCAATGAAAACTGTTACTTAGCTTAGTATTTACTTAGCTGTTAGAGCTGCAATTTGTTGCTTTTACGAAGCAGTTTTTTTCTAAATCTTCAGAGACACGTGTAGCTAATGCTGACTGATGGAACTGCAATGAAACCTTTGTTACATAAATATTAAAATTATATGCTTGATAATTTTATTGTCTATAGGGTCTAAGCATTTAAAGTAATGTTTGTTGTTTGACTACTTCTAACACCACTACGTGAATTTACAAATACATTAGGATATAATCTTTTAAATAAGGACAGTAACTCAGAATGGATTGTGTAATCCTCTTCACTGGATGAAAATTATGTTACTCTCTACGTTCTTAAAATCCCCCTAAACTTATGAACTAATTACGGGACTAAAGTTGATACTGTTCTTTGGAATTTGGTAGTATTTAAAGTGCCTGAAACTGTTCAGCGGTATCTGTAAAATGTTCCCAAGAATGATAGATTTCTCTACTTTTGCAAGTAGAAATTGTTTGCAAAACTCATGGTAGCTACTGTTTAGAGGACTTTGGATTAATTGGAATGCAGTTATTGTAGAATTGCTAATTAGTGCCTCACTTATGAGTCCTGGATAGGATATCTAGTGCCATAGAGTAGTCACTAGAAATAGTTGGTCTCAATTAAGGTAACCCCAGGATGTCTGTCTACCACTCCGTTAAGACTTCTAATAGCTTTTTGGTACCTAGTGGAGTGGCAATAAAAATGAATATTCAAACACTGCTTCCCGAAAGACCACTTTTGAGCCATGGTCTTACACATATCTGGACTTTACAATCATGGTTCACTTTAGCCTAATTGTTTACAGTTTTCTACCCACCCACTAGTAATTGTGTTTATGTACTTTGCCTTTCTGCCTGTTAACTATGGATTAACTGCCTGTTAGGTCACTTGTGCACCTGATGCTGTTTCCTAACCTACAAGGCATGGTTCCAGAAGTTTTCCTTTGTTCTCCTATAATCATCATGTCTTCTCTTTCTGCTTGAATATTCTTAAGCAGAAATAGACTATGAGCATACTATTATTTCTCCCATCCAAAAACCAAAACAATACTTTCTCTTGACTCCCCTTTTCTCAGCCAACCTCTGTTCCATATTTTGTCTTCCCTTTGCAGTATAACTAAAAACTTGTCTTACTGACTCCAGTTGCCAAACTCACCAGTAATTTCTCTAAATCCTATGCTCAATTTTTCGTCTTCATTTTATTTGACCTATCAGAATTTGACACAATTGATCACTTCCTCTTTTTTTGATAGATTTTCTTTACTTGGTTTTCAAGATACCATAATCTTGGTTTTCTTCCCACCTCATTGGTCACTTCTCTGAATCCCGTGTTGGATTCTCCTTTTCTCCTCAACCTCTTAGCATAAGAATAACCTTCTCTATTTACTCTCCCTTAGTTGGTGATTTATATGCTGACAATTTCCAAATATATAATTCTTTTTTTTTTTGAAGGCACATTTTAAAAATAAATTTTTAAATTTACATCCCGGTTAGCATAGAGTGTAATAATGATTTCAGGAGTAGATTCCAGTGATTCATCCCTACGTATAACACCCAGTGCTCATCCCAACAAGTGTCTACCTTAATGCCCCTTACCCAATCGAATATATATTTCTAATTCAGGCTTATTTCCTAGTAATTTGGCTGCCCACTTGAATTTGTCTTTGAGTAATTAGTAGACATCTCAAGCTCAGTGTTTTCAAAATGGATATTCTGATATCTTTGTCCACTGCCTCATCCTAAATCTATTTTATCTTTTACCTTCCCTATCTCAGTCAGTTGATGGCAGCTGTATCCTTTCAGTTGCCAGGGTTTTACTTGCCTTTTCTTTTTCTCACACACTGCATCTAATCTGTCAGAAAAATCTTGTTAACTTTATCTTCAAATATTTCTAGAATATAACTACTACTCAGCACTCGCACTGTTATCACCCTAGTTCAAGATACGTACCATCATCTCTTCCCTGGATTACTGCCATGTCTTAACTAGAATGCTTCCACACTTGCCTTTCTACAGACTATTCTTAATATAACAGCTAGAGTGATCCTTTTAAAATGTAAATCAAATCATGTCACTCCTCTTTAGAAACTTCCTGATTTAGAGTGATGCTAACTCCTTTTAAAACAAAGCCCACAATTTTTTTTGACTAAACACAGTAAATGACTTTTTTCCCCATTCATATATTAAATGATCATTTTGGTGGATGGTTTTCCTTTACATGGGTGATTGATTCAGGGTCTCAGGTACCTCCTGCCTTATAATTCTACCATCCAGTCTTTGGAAGTTTTCTGCTGTCATCCCTGGGTAGGGGCAAGAAAGGAGTGAGGAGCCCCCCTTTCTGAACTTTTTTGGCCTCTTGTATCCTCAGTTTATTGATGAAGACAATTCTTTATCCATATGCAAGGGGGGAGGTTGGGAAGTGGGGTTTTTAGCTGGCAGTTACTTACCAGTTCCAACTGTGTATTATAGAAGAGGGCAGCATACATTTGAATTTTTTGAATTTCTTTGCATAAATCCTAAAATTTATTTATTTTGTTTTATGCCTCAACATATAAACTGTCTCAGTAAGTGTTCTATGTGAACATGAAAAATGTATATTCTGTTGCTGTGGGGGTGGAACATGCAGTAAATGTCAGGTCAAGTTGGTTGGTAAAGTTGTTCTATATCCTTGATTTTCCTTCTGTGTACTTGTTCCATTAATTATGGAAAGAGGGGTTTTGAAGTCTCTGATAATAATTGTGAATTTGTCTATTTTCCCCTGAAGCTCTGTTACTTTTTGCTTCATGTATTTTGAGGTACTATGATTGGTACATAAACGTGTAGGAATGTCATGTCTTCTTGACTGATTAACCTCCTTTTCATTATGAGATGAACCTTTTTATTCTTGGTAATATTCTTTGCTCTGAAACCTAGTTGGTCTGATTAGCCACTTCAGTTTTCTGTTGATTAGTGTAAGCATTGTAGATCTTTCTCACTCTTGATATCAACTGGTTTGTATCTTTTTATTTAAAATGAATTTCTTGTAGGCAGTACATAGTTGGGGCTTTCATCCAATTTCATAATCCCCATTGTAAATAGTGGTGTTTAGAGCATTTACAGCTAATGTAATTATTGATATGATTTGGTTTACATTGCTGCATTACTATTGGTTTCTTATTTGTTGCATCTGTTCCATTTCCCTTTTTTGCTGCCTTCCTTAGGATTAACTGAGTATTTTGTTTATTCCATTTTATCTCATTTGTTGACTTACTACCAGTGCACTTTCTTGTGATTTTATTTTATTATTTTTTTTTTGTGGTTGCTGTAGGGTTAATGGTATATATTATACTATGTTGTGTGTAAGAACCTTAATCATTATACTTCCATTTCCTCTCTCCTGGATTTTTGCTATTGTTATTATATATTTTACTTTTACGTGTAAGTTCTATTATACATTATTTTAAACAGTTATCTTTTAAAGAGATTAAATGTTCCTGCTTTATATTTAGTCATTCATTTTCCATTCCTATTGCTCTTCACTCCTTTGTGTAGATGCAGGTTTCATTTGGTACTATTTTGCTTAATCCTGAAGGATTTTTTAAAAATTAGTTATACTGAAAGTCTGCTGGTGATGAAATCTTTTCACTTTTGTATGTCTGAAAAAGTCCCTAGTTGCCTTAGATATTTTTGATGGGTATAGAAATTCTAGATTGACACATATTTTTGTTCTTTCAGTACCTTACAGATGTTGTTCCATTGTCTTTTGGCTTATGTTGTTTCTTATGAGGCTGCCATCATTATTCTTTTTGTCCAGCTGTACATAATGTCCTTTTTTTCTTTTGACTCCTTTTAAGATTTTCACTAGGTTTTAAGTAACTAAAATGAGCCTTGCTGTAATTTTCTTCACGTTTTATTATGTGTTTTATGTATGTATGTATTTATTTATACTTCCAGAGTTCTTTTTTTATTAATTATTTATTTTTTAATTTGCATCCAAGTTAGCATATAGTACAACAATGATTTCAGGAGTAGATTACTTAATCCCCCTACCCATTTAGTCCATCCTCCTCCCACAACCTCTCCAGCAACCCTCTGTTTTCTATATTTAAGAGTCTGTTATGTTTTGTCCCTCTCCTTGTTTTTATATTATTTTTGCTTCTCTTCCCTTATGTTCATCTGTTCAGTATCTTAAAGTCCTTATATGAGTGAAGTCATTTATTTGTCTTTCTCTGAGTAATTTTGCGTAGCATAATACCCTCTAGTTCCATCCATGTAGTTGCAGATGGCAAGATTTCATTCTTTTTTATTGCCCAGTAATAGCATGTGTGTTATTTTTGTTAATATTGTTACAGTATATATAACAGTATTTTGCTTAACAGTAACTTTTAAAAAAATAGAAATTAAAAAAAAATCTGGCTGTACTGTATAAACATCATAACTAAAATCCTACTGCAAAAAATGAATTCTTCTTTAGTCTTAAGAGAGTTGTAAATTCTACCCTATTTTTGTTCTTCAGAAAAGAGCCACGTGATTCATTAGAGCTATCTGTGGTTCTTTCAATTTCTTCTTCTTTTTTTAATGTTTGTTTATTTCTGATGTGGGGCTCAATCCAACAAATTGTGGGATCATTACTTGAACTGAAACCAAGAGCTAGATGCCTAATCCACTGAGTCACCCAGGTACTCCTCTTTCAGTTTCTAAGGTGTGATGTAAAAGGACAATATCTTAAGTAGTCAGTGATGAGAAATACAATATTTTGAATATAGGGAAGAATGTTCGAGCTTTGAGTAAATTGAGTTATTGAATTAAAATAAATAAAATCCTCTTTCAACTATGCATTTGACTTAGTTGTTTTAGTTTTGTCCATGTCATACTGAAACTAGTTCAGCAGTTGGTTTTGACATGAAGATTCTTTTTTTTTTTTTTTAACTTATTTTATTTTTGAGAAAGAGAGATAGAACAAGCAGGGAAGGGGCAGAGACAGAGGCATACAGAGGATCTGAAGCAGGTTCTGTGCTGACAGCAGAGAGCTCGATGTGGGGCTCGAACTCGAGAACTGTGAGATCACGACCTGAGCTGAAGTTGGGTGCTTAACCAACTGAGCCACCCAGGCACCCCAATGACATGAAGATTCTTGATCAAATGTAACTGAGAAGTTTGTGATTATTTTGTATTTAAATTATTTTGTATTAAATCTACTTCTAATTGCCAGGATTTTTAATTTCACCGTAGTATTGTTTTTTAACAAAACACACCCATCTCTAATAAAGTGTTGCATATTCCCTGTGTGCTATACACCTTTGGCAGAAGGCCAGCATAGCTCAATTGTTTCCTCCATAGAAGAGCTTATTAGAAAACCTGGCTTGACATGATCTTAAGGTATAGATTAACGGACAGCTTCTTCATTTTATTATATAGGATAGAATAAAAACCATTCACTGATGTCCTTCACGTTTTGAAGATTAAAATAAAAGAAGCAAACACGCTTCTAATGATATTTTAGTGTCTCAAGATAGATTTCTCAGCAAGGAAAATTAGGGGAGTATGTGACTTTTGATCCTGAACTTGGGAATTATTATGATAGTCTCTCTCTGATTTGGGATGGACCTTTTCAGGAATGTCTGATTGATGAGATGCCATAGAGTGCGCTTTTTGTTTTGTCCTAGGTTGGAGCCCTAACTAATTAAGCCTGTGACTAGCTACCATCTAATCTTACTCATGACACTCTGACTTCCTTTTGGTCTTTTTTTTTTTTTAAGTTTGTTTATTTATTTATGTTGAGAGAGTGCACAAGCTGGGGAGGGGCAGAGAAAGAGGAAGGGAGGGAGGGAGGGAGGGAGGGAGGAAGAGAGAGAGAGAGACAGAGAGAGAGAGAGAATCCCAAGCAGGCTCCGCACCTTCAGTGCAGTGCCGGACACAGAGCTTGAACTCAGGAATCCTGAGATTGTGACCTGAGCCGAAACTAGGGAGTCAGATGCTTAACCGACTGAGCCACCCAGGGGCCCCTGCTTTGCTCTTTTTTTTTTTCTTACTTAACTTGAATTTCTTCCTTCTTTACTATTGTGCCTATGTTTCTTCAGTGGTTTTCTGCTTCTCCCACTAGTGGCAAGCCTCATGACCTCTGAACCTTCATCTGTAACAGACAATAATAATAACTAACATTTATTGAATACTTATTGTAAACTAGAGATACCTTAAGTGTTTTATATGTATAACTGCATGTAGTAAAAATGGTGCTTACTTCTGTTCTCAGAGAGTGGGAAGATAAAATGCTCTTCAAATGATATAATGAAAATGTTTGTAAACTATAAAAACTACAGTTATAAATTGTTAATAATAATAATATATTTACTTTCTCTTTGTTGCTGTTGTCTTTTAGTGTAATGTAGTTTTGAGTTTACATTGTTTTTTGGTTTTTTTTCTTTTTTTTGCTGCTGTAGGCTTTGCCCACTGCCCTACCTACCCAGTGCCTATACCAGGATTATAGTCGTCTGATACATAAATCAAATGATGATGTTGCAGGAGTTAAAGTTTTGACATTCAGGCTGTTTTTTTCCTCTTAGGAAGGAGTAAAAATCACTGGCAGTTCATATTATTGTTCCTAAAAATAGACATCTATTTACTTTCATAAAAATTATAGAAAAGCCCTTTTTAACATGACTAAAGTTTCTTCGGTCTTTCCTCCTAATTTTTTGCCAAGTTGGCGGATTAGGGATAGATTTTTTTAAAATGCACATTAAATTTGAATTGTGACAGGAATTTGTGTATGTTTGTGTAAAATAGTTCTTTAGCTTCTAAATAATTTTTTTAAGTGTTGATAGTCAAATTAGTAGAGGGAGAAAGAACCTAAGTCTATTTCTCCACTATGGAACAAGTTTTATGTGATAGTTCCTTTATTGTCAATATTACCACAATGATTCATTGTCATATTCTCAAATACAGGGGAAAAAATGTGTTTTGTATCCTTTAATTTAGGAACTTCAACTTTTTCTTATTTTTTATTTGATTGTATTTATAGCTTTAATGCTGGGATTATGAGAATCTCAAAGAACAGAATTCTTGACTCTTACACAGCATCAGAGGCTTTTCAACCTTCAACTACACTTAAATAGAATGCTTCAGCCTCTGAGGTAAATTTTGGAATGGTAGCATATTTGCTGCCTTTTCTTTAGGGAATCAGGGAAGCATTCCATACTTGCATTTGATTACACAATAAAAGCAAAGTGGGAAACTCTTAATAATTCAGTAATAACAAAGATTGTTTGGGAAAATTGGGCATCTAATCATGAGGTTATAATATTATAGCATAAATGCTTTGTGATAATGCTCTGTGATTTAAGGTTGTTTTCACTGTAAAATCCATTAAGGTAGAACCATATATGTATTGAGTATTTAACTGCATTTTGACAGAGAATTTAAAACCATGTTGATTATTTAGAAAAAGATTATTTATGGTATGTAAATAATCTTTTTATTCAGTTTTTAATTTAAGAAAATCTGATAAAATGGTTTGTAACTTATTCACGTAGCCATGATGGCTAAGAAAAATATGGATTCAGTTGGCATTTTTAAGCTACAGTTTTCAAATAGGATTTAAAATTAGTATTGTTAGATTAACATTAAAGGCTAAAAAGAAATTGCCAGTGCTTAAATGAAAGATAGTTTTGAGGAGAGCTGTTGCTTTTATTTTTAATATTTTTAAATCATTTTTTATTATTTATTTATTTTTTCTTACTATTCCTCTGTTTATTCACGGTATAGTACATACAGTTTTACTTAATTGATGTAATATACTGACTTCTTTTATAGTCCAAGCAGTAGCAACCTAATTATCTTGGATGGGGATGAAAATATTTCTGAATAAATAAAGTGATGCACAGAAGTCATACAACATTTTGTTTTAGGCTAGGATCATGATCCAATATATAAACTTAAGATTTATAAAATTAAGATTGCTGATTTAATAAGTAGCAATGCCTAATAGTCATTTTTCTTTATTAGAACAGCATTAATGATAGGAAATAAGTAAGGTAGTTACTAAAGGCACAAGTACTGTGAGTCATAATAAGTGGGAGCTCTTTTCAAGGGAGGAGACCGAAGAGGGCAGGAAAAGTGTAACAATCTAGGTTAAGTTAAAATGGCTCACCTGTCTTCCTTAAAAGCTTCTGAGCATAGTTCTGAAGGAAGTAATGCAGTTATGGTATGCTCATAATAGGATGCAATAATAATATTATTTGTTAAAGTAGTGACCTTGAGAAAGTTATACATTAAAAATAATGTAGTTGCTAAAAATATTTTTGGACCTGTATGGAATTGGATTTAGAACTTTTAAAACTACACAAGATCATTTTTATTTCTTTATGGATATAGTTTAAAATTATAATTTAAAAATTTAAATTATAGGGGTGCCCGGCTGGCTCAGTCAGAGGAGCATGCGACTCTTCATCTCGGGGTTGAGTTCAAGCCCCATAGTAGGTGTAGTGATTGCTTACAAATAAAATCTTAAAAATGTTTAAATTATACAAGTAATTATAGATTATTTGGATAAAGGGGAAAGAAAAGGTAATCCTTATTACACATACTAACAAGTCTTTGCAAGTTTCTTTAATGTAGGTTTCTTAGATAAAAGTGATTATAATATTTTATCTTTTCATTTAACATCAGATCATAAACATTTTCCTAGGTTGCTATCATAATAGCTAACATAACAGTGTAATGATAAGCTCTCTTTTGAAGAGGGGAAATAGACTTATTAGGGTTTTAGCCTTTCATTATGGTAAACTATGAAGTAACCACTTGTACTGATTTTGTTTGATTTAGCTGTAATACTCTAGAATATTTATTTTTATTTTTTTAAGGTTTTTTTTAAATTTTTTTTTTTATTTTTATTTTTGAGAGAGAGACAGCATGAGTGGGGACAAAGGGAGCAGAGGGAGAGAAAGAGAGAATCCCAAGCAAGCTCTGTCAGCATGGAGCCCAAAGCAGGGCTCAAACTCACGAAAACCTTGAGATCATGACCTGAGCCGAAACCAAGAGTCGGACGTTTAACCAACTGAGCCACCCAGGCACCCCAATTCTAGAATATTTATAATAAGATATGAGTTTCAGAACCTCCTTAGTTGGATTAAAATTTAAAATCCCAATCTAGGATGCATTTGACTTTATTCTGCTTTCCCTCGTGAGTTTCATCCAGCGTGGATTCAAGTTTCGTGAGGCCTCAAACTTTTATAATTTCTAGGGTCCTTTTTAAGGAAAAAAAAGTACAAAATTATGGATATAAAATCATGCCTACGACTTTTGGATGGGACCATGTCAAGTGTATGAACTGAAAGTTTAAACTTTATTAGCTTTATAGTGTAAATCCATGCGTGATTCCATCCTTCTGATGCCTCATGATACTCAAAGTCCAAGAAGGAAAGTGCTCTCTGATATACTAAAGAACTATTCTTTGTTTTTCTTTAAAGCAAATTTTATGTCTCTTCATCTGTACATTTCTTTCTCTATACCTACACCCTAGCCCTTTTAATTGTGAATATTTGGTTTGTGAAACATTTAGATGAAGTTATAAAACATGGTTGATGTTGGAGATAACTGCTTGGGTCTGGGGAACAGATAATATACCCACCCTCCGCCCTGTTGAATTCTTTACCGATTGAACAAATACATAAGGAAATCAGATGGAGATCAGAAATTTGCAGGTGGAGATCAGAATTTTGGTTGGATAAAGCTGGATTGGAAGGTTTGGTGTAGATATGTCCCCACAATGGCCTTCCCAGTGCTTCATCTCTGATTAAGATTTATCCAGCCATTTACTGCTGTAGACAACTGCAGTCCTCTTGCCAAGGGCCTGAATGCATACATTCCTTTAAGTCTATAACACAGAGCAGCAAAAACTGTGCATCTGTAGATGAAGACTGGCTCTAAATGGGAAGGAACCTATGTAACACCGAACAGAGCATGCCCAGTTCCATCTCCCAAATTCACTAGAGAAGTCTTTTACTTTCTCCCTCCCCACACTATGGTTTTTTTTTTTTAAGGTATTAAAATAAAGGAATTAAGACTACTAACAACTTTCCTTAGATAGTAATTGGCTTTTAGTTTGGTTCATGGTATTTTTATGTATGCCATAGATGGTGATTTTGAAATAGTTAAAATTATTCATCTTTTAGGGTTTTTGCCTTTGGTTATATATATATTTAAGTAAAGATGTATATATGTATATAATTCTATCTAAGTGTGTATGTGCTTAATGCTATTTTATTTTTATTCTTTCTGTAAGAGTTTTCATTCTTTATATAAACCTTGTTGCTAATACTTAACATTTTTTATCTCTGAAGAAGTTTTAACATTTCTTGCAGGCAGGTCTGCTGGTAACAAATTCCCTTAATTTTTCTTTCTCTGAGAAAATCTTGATTTGTCCTTCACCTTTGAAGGATCATTTTGCTGGGATGCAGAATTCTTTGTTGGTGTTTTTTTGTTTTTTGTTTTTTTTTCCTTTCAACACTTTAAATATTTTACTTCAGTCACTTCTTGCTTTCATGGTATCTGAAGAGGATTCTGATGTAATTCTTAACGTTGTTCTTTTAGGTAAGGTGTTATTTCCTCTGGTTTCCTTCAAGATTTTCTCTGTCTTTGCTCTTCTGTAGTTTGACAGTGATATACCTAAGTGTAGATATTTTCAGTATTCTGTTTCATGGTGTCTGAGCTTTATGGATCTGTGATTTGGTATCTGTTATTTTGGAAAATTTTCAGCCATTATTACTTCAAATTTCTTCTGTAGTTTTGTTTTCCTCTTCTAATATTCCCATTATGCATATGTTATACGTTTTGTGATCATCCCACAGTTCTTGGATACCCTGGGGTTTTTTTGTTTGTTGTTTTTTTTTTTTCTCTTAGTTTTTCAGTTTGGGAATTCGTACTAACATGTCTTCAAGATCACTGATTCCTTTCTTGGCTGTGTCCCGTCTACTGATGAACCCATCGAAGGCATTTATTTCTGTTACAGTGTTAATGGTAATTTATCTTTGTTGTTTTCCTTTGGTTCCTTCTTAGGGTTTCCATATCCCTGCTTACATTACCCACCTGTTCCTTCATGGTGTCCACTTTTTCCATTGAAGCCCCAGTATATTTATTATAGATATTAAATTCTCAGATATGGTAATTCTAAAAATATCTGTTATATCTGAGCCTGGTTCTGATGCTTGAAAATTTGAAATTAAAGTGTACATAGACTTTTCTGTGTGACCATAGGGGTATTTTCTAGCACCGTTGCTTAATTTTTTAAATGAGAATCTTCTTTCCCAATACATAAAATATCAATCACTTTCAATTAAGTTGCTGTGAATAATTCCTCCTGTCCATTTCTGTTAAGCTTTTTCATTCTTTTCCCAGTTGAGTTCTTTATACTCACACTCTTTTGACAGGGCTTTTTTTTTTTTTTGATTTTTTTTTCCCCTTGGAAGGCAAGGACTCCCCATGTAGCTTTTGTGATAGCCCAGTTATGAAAAACAGTGGGATAAATGTTCACATTATAACTTCCTTTTATTGGCTTAGGTGGTGTGGATTAGTAGAAAAGCAAAAACAAAAAACAGTGAACATTGGCAAGCGTTCAGGTATTTCTTTTGTATCATTCACCTTGGCTCCAATCAGTGACTGCTTATGAGTAAGTTTTCTCAGCCTTAGAAATAAGGAGTTGAGAATAATGTGTGGCTAACTGATTAGTATCCACCTCAGAGAGGTGTTGACAGAGAAATGTCAAAACAGTATAAATGCAAACTATTATGATAAAAGCTGTTCTGAAAAAAAAAAAAGGAATTGAACTTGTAGAAGAATCTTTAAGGGAGAGATTGGATTTGAGTTTCTGTATGGTCTTTATTTCTGAATACTAATTAATTCTTGAGCATATGTAAAACTTCTAAGTGTTTTTTTTTTTAAAGTTGTGAAGTGTTTATGCAAATAGGTTCAATTTAAATTTCTTGCCATATAAAATGTGTAGGAGGGCTTCTTGAGGTTTGCTTTCAGACTAGGTGTTTTCTCATTGATAGGGCTGAACCATTTTCATCATTAGCTTTTGTACTTTTATTTTCTTTAAGAACAAGAGTTAAAATGTAAGTCCTTAGGAAAAATAAATGTTTCATGTCACACTTATTTCAGGGTACAGACTAGTTGCAGCTCTATGTAATAATTAGTTATAAAAGGTGTTTCCATTTCTCCCAGATCTGTGGGTTATCTCTTATTTGTTCAATTTGTTGACTTTGTTCTTGTGATGGAAAAATTAATTTGAGCTGAAGTATGTCAGGAAAAAGTTACCGTGTGTTGTACCACGAAAAGACTACTTGTTTTTTTTGCTCCATATCATATATGTGCTTGCATTTTCTGTTTGTGGAATAATGAATCAAGTTTATACTGTTAGAATCTTTCATGATTCTCAATGTTAGTAACTTGCTAGAGTCACCTCAGAAGCTTTTAAAATGGTGCTGGCTGGGTCTTACCCTCTAAAGATTGATTTGATCGGTTTGGGGTGTGGCCTGGGCTTCATTTCCCTGGGTGATTCTCCTGTGTAGCTAAGGTTGAAAGCCTCTGTTCTAGAGACTCAGACTGAATCTACTTATTTTGAACATATGCTGATGTTTTTTTTAAAATTAGCTCCTAAAAATTCTTGTCATAGTTACAAGACTATTATGAATATTTTAAATCATGTTTTTGAGTTTACCATGGTCACCTTCAAATGAGCATTGTTGATGCTACCTGTATCTGCAAGTTAACCGGATTTGGTCAAAAGATTAAAAGGCTCAACAGTTAAATTACTTTCAAAATATAATAAAAACATAAGTAGAAAAATACTGGGGTTGTTTTTGGGGGGGGGTTGTTTCATAACTTCTATAATTCAGGGGATGAATAAAGTCCCTGTTAGTACATTTGCTGTCAGCTATACGTTTTCACAAGGTGTTTTGTAAATCCATCAAATGCATTTTAGGCCTTTTTCTCTCATTTTCAAACTTGGAACAGAGATTTTTGAAGTTGTATGTGCAAACGTTATTAAAATAGCTTCATGATTCTAATAATACTTAATTACTATTTACTAAAGCTGCATGTTTAAGAGCTTCTTTAGGTGACTTCATGTAGGTTTCTAAATTTGATAGGCTATGATAGGAAGGCCAATTAGATCTAAACTGACATTTAATCTTCTATTCAGAGCAGCTGATGTTACTTGGGGAATGGTGACTGTCTTATTTCAGCATGTTTGAGTATGGGAAAATTTACTAAACCAACATTTTCATATGACTTTGGAAAATGATGACTAATAAAAACACATTGGAAGGGAGATAAGCTGTTCACACACTGGTCAAAGGTATGTGACCCAAGCATCTGTAATCTGCTGTAGAATTGGAAAAAGATGATATTAAGGATAATTTTAGAAGCATCTCCATGAGCAGTTATTGATCCAGGCTGATTGATTCTTAGAAAAATTACATCATAGTTTGTATTGGGTGCTTGCCTGTTTCTGGAGTCTTTCCTACCCTGTCTGTTGTGCTGCGACACTGTTCCTCCCAGTTACCTTCTATAAAGTGTCTGGCCTATGAAATGTATAATATTCCCTAAATTTCTTCTCTCTTTGTAACTAAAATTTCTCTTAGCCATAGAGTTTTTACTGGAGGTAAGGGGTAGGAATGATGGGTTGAGAGAGAAAACAATTCATGAAATTTTCCCCCTAACCATATATTTACCTTATAGCCTGTATACCCACCATTTGGCTTTATTTAAGTATTAATGTATTTCCACATTTATAGTAAAACATTACAGATATGTCAAAGCCTCTGGTATTTCTAACTGAACCCATTTCCCTCTTTTCCTCTGCATGGATAACCACTGTGTGGATTATTTTTTTTCCAAAATTTTTTCATAAACCAAATCAATCTCTTAAGTAATAAATCAAAATGAGGGAAATTTGAGAGGGAAATGTTTATTTTTTTAATTTTTATTTATTTATTTTTTAATTTACATCCAAGTTAGCATATAGTGCAACAATGATTTCAGGAGTAGATTCCTTAATGCCCCTTATCCATTTAGCCCATCCCCCCTCCCACAAACCCTCCAGTAACCCTCTGTTTGTTTTCTCTCGATATATATTTTTTAAATCTTTATTTATTTTTGAAAGAGAGAGGGACAGAGTCCAAGCAGGGGAGGAACAGAGAGAGAGGGAGACACAGACTTTGAAGCAGACTCCAGGCTCCGAGCCATCAGCACAGAGCCCGACGTGGGGCTCGAACTCACCAACTGCGAGATCATGTCCTGAACCAAAGTTGGACGCTTAACTGACTGAGCCACCTAGGCACCCCTGTTCTCTCTATTTAAGAGTCTCTTTTGTTTTGTCCCCCTCCCTGTTTTTATATTATGTTTGCTTCCCTTATGTTCATCTGTTTTGTATCTTAAATTCCTCATATGAGTGAGGTCATATGATGTTTTTCTCTGACCAATTTTGCTTAGTATAATACCCTCTAGTTCCATCCATGTAGTTGCAAATGGCAAGATTTTGTTCCTTTTGATTGCCAAGTGGTACTCAACTTGTATGTATATACCACATCTTTATCCGTCGATGGACATTTGGACTCTTTCCATACTTTGGCTATTGTCCATAGGGCTGCTTGCTGTAAACATTTGGGTACATGTTCTCCTTCGAAACAGCACACCTATATCCCTTGGATAAATACCTAGTAGTGCAATTGCTGGGTCGTAGAGTAGTTCTATTTTTAATTTTTTGAGGAACCTCCATGCTGTTTATTGTTTTCCATAGTGGGGGAGGGAAATGTTTATGAGCAGAAACTTGATACCCCACTTAGAAGTTATTTTTAGTGATAAAACCAATTCTGCCACTAGATTTTGTTCATCCTTCTGAATCTGAATGTTCTGTACTGGTTGTTTAGAGACTTTCCTGTTAAAAACTCGTAAAAAAGCTTGTGAACATAGCCTGTAAGGGGACACAGAGGATTAATTCTACTTTGTTAAAATCTAGTAATGTGTGTCAAAATGTGATTATGGCTTGTTGACAAGGAACCATTGGATGAACAGAATTCAGTGTTTATGGGACTAGGTTGTTGGCAGGCACAATTAACAGTGCCAGCATCACCATAACCAGCCAACTCTTTTATCTCTGTCAAATAAGAGATCAGTCCCTTTAAGTTTTAGATAATGAATAGAATTCATTTAGACTGTAATTTACAGTGCACAGCTGAAATAAGTTATTGTTGATTAGATTATCCTGATAATGCTATTCTATTTGGTTCACATGAAAAGGGCTGAAGTAATGCAGAAGAAGGTAAAACAAAGATTATAAACCTTTTTAGAATTCAAAAATGTAAGTAAAATTATTTCAGAATTAATGGAAATATTTTGCATTATTTCTAAGAAAATAAACTTTTTGGAAGACTTTTCCTGTGGCTCTCATTTAGCTGTTTGTGGGAAGTGAGAAAGGATCCATGTATGGGTTAGAGATAGATTTCCTGCTTTAAGCTGAGGCAGTGAATAGCCTCTTCTCTACCCCCTGCTCCCCTAGCCCCCATGCATCTAAGAAGAACTACACTTCTCTTCATTATTAAGGTAAGGTTAGCATCACACTCCATTTTCTTAAAATGACAACAAAATGACCTTTCTTGCTTCCACTCTTCCTGCCCCTGAATTCGTTTCCCTTTAGAGCTCTGCTTTGGTTAGTCCTTAATATTTCCTTATCTCCTAGGCTTGAAAGCTGGGAGTGATTCTTGATTCTTTCTCCCTTAATGTATAGTCAATCACCAAACTTCCTGGATTCTGTTCTTTGTCTTTTAGGCTTACTACAGGCTTACTGTAAGCTTTTCATTTCAAACAAGCATGAGATGTTTGAGGGTTCTTCCAACTTTAAAATACTACATGACCTTTACAATCTAAAATTAAATGTTAGAATGTCATATTAAAGGCTTGTTGAAGGAATATTAATAATAAATTTTGAACAAAAAGTACTGATTTTAGATCAGACTCCTCTAAAAGGATTCTAAAAATTGAAAATAAGACATTTAGAACTTTGTGCTTAGTGTGAAGTCTTAGTATTAATGTTACATGTGAATCATTGAATATTAATAAGGTTTAAATGTCTGATACTGAACTTTGTATCTCATTTTTTTCTGGAGAGAAAACTTTGAGTTCTTATTGAAGAGAGAAGAGTAAATTTACTCTAATATTATATTGACCAACATCTGGGCAAATGGGAGGACCTGGTCCCCAAGGAAAAAAGGTTTTAATTGAAAATTTTTATTTCTGAAGTCCTCTTTCAAAGGATTTCAAAAGTCACTTTGAAAGATTTATAGTGTGTTGTTCATTTCCTTTGGGGATCGTACACTGTGAAAAGAGACTATTGGTTTGGTCTCATTATGAGAGAATTATGAAAGAATTTATTTGATAGGGGAAGATTTCTGTGAGAGTCTAAACAAAGTTTTGAGGACGTTAGCTTTTGAGGATTTGACTTTTGAGGTAGAGTGGGTAGTTAAATTTGAGTAAATTAGAAAATATTAAAGGCCAGAATGACATAAAGATTTTTGACTTAGTGATTAAAAAAATGAAACTTCAGGGGTGCCTGGGTGGCTCAGTTGGTTAAGCGTCCGACTTTGGCTCAAGTCATGATCGTGTAGTTCATGAGTTCAAGCCCTGTGTAGTACTCTGTGCTGACCGCTCAGAGACTACAGCCTGCTTCGGATTCTGTCTCCCTCCCTGTCTGTTCCTCCCTGCTCGCACTCTGTCTCTCTCTTTCCCTTTCACTCAAAAATAAACATAACATTTTTTTTTTTAAATGAAGCATTAGTGAAAGTTGACATATATTTCTAAGTGGCATTTTGATAATTTAGGTTTTTTTGTTCTAAATGGTGGAAAGCATATTTACTTGAAGGCTATAAAGGCTGTGGTGGGCCTTTTTCTCTAATGTAGCTAACCTAGTTCCTGAATCTGCAAAGAAGGGTGAAAAATGGTATTTTTAATTTCTCAGACTTGTTTCCTTATGTTCATTAACTCAGATAGTCATGAAGGAACTCCACTGGATACTGGATATTTTGCTGTTTTTGCCCCACTTTTGTTACAAGTGTAGCTTCAAAATGATCTATTCCTTTGGCTTATTTCTAATGTTCAGACTGCTAGTTTCTTCCTTCTAAAAAGCCAGCACCTGTTATCTCTTATAGCTTTCTAAATTTTCTTGGGAATTAATAATTTGTTTCCCTTTGAGCACCAGCTGCAAGCACCAGCATTCTGACTGACTTTCTGAGAGGAGTAGGTGTTTGAAGTTCCTTTGAAGGAGAATGGAATTTGATCAAGGATTTTAAGAAAGGATAGGAATTTGACAGGGGAAATTCAGGAAGAGTATGGCATGATCAAAGGTATGAAAGTGGAGGCACATACAGTATACTCAACATATGGGATGTGATATGGCATAGTAAAAATGTACAGTATTGTTAGGATATAGGAGGGGATACCATTGGGAAGATAAGGAAAAGATTGTAGAACTCTGTGAGTTCCAGGTCATTTAGTAATATTATCTATCACTTATTGACTACCTACTATGTATTCAAGTCTGTGTTAAGCCCTTTATGAAATAATCTCATTTAATTCTTACAAACAACTATCCTACGTGGCAGGTAATATCCTCTGAAGAAACTGGGGCTTAGGTTAAATACGTTGATAAGACTCAACGAGCTAATAAGTTAGATTTGAATCCATATCTCTCTTATGATATGTTGCCATCATAGGCCTTTCTAGCTAATTTTTTTTTTAATTTTTTTTTCAACGTTTTTTATTTTTGGGACAGAGAGAGACAGAGCATGAACGGGCGAGGGGCAGAGAGAGAGGGAGACACAGAATCGGAAACAGGCTCCAAGCTCTGAGCCATCAGCCCAGAGCCCGACGCGGGGCTCGAACTCACGGACCGCAAGATCGTGACCTGGCTGAAGTCGGACGCTTAACCGACTGCGCCACCCAGGCGCCCCACTAGCTAATTAAAATTGCTTTGTAGTGACCTGTAGATTTTATACAAGAAACGTGCAGTGGTCTTGAACTTCGTTCTCACAAACTAGACAGTTAC
The DNA here is from genome assembly GCF_022079265.1 of Lynx rufus. Classification (NCBI taxonomy): domain Eukaryota; kingdom Metazoa; phylum Chordata; class Mammalia; order Carnivora; family Felidae; genus Lynx; species Lynx rufus. Next base: position 149,141,980 of record NW_025814834.1, on the reverse strand, counting down.
TGTTACTTTGGACTGAGTGAAGAGCCATGATTATTAATGTACCAAGCTTCAGAAGAACTTTAAATATAAATTCGCTAGTACAGGGTCATGAACCAATGGCCCCAAAGAGAAGACTGTGTTTATTTTGGATAACAAAATAACTTCTTGATATCCAAGGCTTTTTAAAATAATAGAAAGCCCTGGGACAAATGCTCCAAACTGTATGTTCGTGGAGACGCTCATCACTCTGTCTAGGCTTTAAGTATTTGACAATTTAGGTCTGGGGTGGAAAGCATCTGGTTTTACTAATGTGGCTATGTACCTTTTGGCTCCTTGATTTTAGAAGCTGATTCATATGTGTGTTTTAATTTTTTCTAACCCAGAAGTGGCATTCTTTATATTTTAAAGGAATGCCAAACGAGTATTTTTGTTATTGTTGGAGCAGGTGAAGGATTTCCTTTGAACCACAGCAATTTTAGTAACTGATAGCATGAGAATTAAAGAACTTTGGAGTTGAAGTTACTAATAAGTAATTGTCTACTAAATTCTTCTTGTACAGGTAAGGCAAATGAAGCAAGGAATTAGATGATGTGGCTGCAATTACTTACTTATTTGACGCTATTAGAGCTAAAGCACTTTTTACCAAACTGCGTTACCCCAGTGCAGCTACCCTCTTATATATGTAGACCACAGCCGTAACCGTCAGAGTCTCTTACTGGTTATGAGGCTGGCCTCCTAAAGCAATGGTCTTATCTGGTTGAGATATATCTTCTGGGAATCTTTCACAAAATACACGTACTTTTCCTTCTTTGAAAACCACTTGGCTAAAGAACCTATCATATGAACAGCATCTTTAACCATTAAGTGTAGGCCCTGTGTCTATAAAACATGCAGAATATTCTTGGGTTTTGGAAAAATATGTCTGAAAACAGGCAGCTTAATAACCTAATGACAGCATTGCATGTGGATACCATAAAGTTATCCTTTCCGGTGTTCACAAAAGACATCCATATATGTTCTGGAAAAATGTAAGTAAAAAAAAAATAAGATTTGTGTTATCTTTGATTCTTCCACATGATTACTTATGCGTATATATAAATTCTGAGATTTTATTTTAAGCCAGCAAGTTAGAGTGCCATAGTTTCATGGATGCTGGTAAGAAGACGTGAGTGTCAGCATTTTGTACCAGTTTCCTGAGCGCCACCTGGCGTAGGGCGGCATGAAGTGGGCTGGATGACAACTGCACACCAGTGAGGTGTGTTACTGCAGAGCAGCCCTGAGTTTAGGGAGCATGAGGACACATTATTTCTGTCTTCTAAGGCCATTGCTTTACAGCTGCCCTTGAAAAAGTAGTCTCGACCAAACAGCAGTCACTGCCTCTGCTCGCAGAGCATGCAGAAATGTGATAGGCCAGTGGAAAACTGCCTCCTAGTAGGCATTGTATTATATTAGACAAACTAGACCATTGTTTATTCTCAATCTAAATGAAATAATGTTAAAAAATAAACAGGGTGTCAGGAGTGTGACCTCTGTGCGCTTTGTTTTTATTTCGAGAAAAAAACCTTTCATACCCCTGCGAGTATAGTAACATGAAAATTAACTTCCTTAGTTTTGATGTAGGGTAGTCTGTTTAACTGAATTTTCTCTTAAAATATTCAAATTCCTGTATGCTGAAAGAACATACCCTGTCCCTTTATTTCCCTTCCCTGTTTTTACTTCAAACCATTTTTCCTCTGTGTTGTTTTGTTTCAGCAGATACTTAAGAGTGTGCCCGTCATAGACAAGGTACTGTGTGCTAGCTTTATATATAGATATGAAAGATTGTCCTTTATTTGGGGTTGTTACATGCCAGACATTTTAGTTTTTATTTAATTCCCACACCATTCTGTGCAGATTGAGGGAAGCAGACAGTGTAGGCTAAAGGTTAACAGGGTATTCCTGGGCGAGTGGACAACATATACACAAGGTTTGGAGAGACAGGAAATAGACACTAAAGGCCATCCCAAGAAGAGCAACAACATATGTTGAAGGTCTAGAAGAAAGAATATAGAATTGCGTACTTCATGATAACTGATACTAAACTCCTTTTTAAACTAAAGTTCCAAGTGTAAACTGTTGAGGATTTTGCAAATTATGCTCGATCAGGGAGTAAAGTTCTGATTTTGTGGATCTCAGTGGTTGTGTTTATCATGTATGAAACCTTCCATGCAGACTTTTCAAATCTCTTTTGAGGAGGAGAAGAGGAGTGGGAAATATTTCACTATGGATCTTAGAATGTTAGAATGCTACAGAATCAAAGGCATCAGTGTGTGCAGGAAACTCCTTGTGAGTTTCCTGTTTAAAGCATAGTTTTCTTTCTTGTGTAGCTATGTATCAGTAATAACATTTTCAAAATACCCTTATTTAACTAGACTTGGGTATTTGCTTATTGACCAGGATCGTGGGTTTTACATTTGAAAAACTTACCACTTGATCCAGGCACAGTATAGTCCATATTCTTAAGCTGTCCATGAAATTAGAAATTAAATAAAGTTTTCCCTCTGCCATTTCTTTTTAATCCGAATAGTAAAGGTGGTGGTAATTTTTTAAAAAGTCTAGCAATTAAAGTTGTTTTACTCTGGTATTAAAAATTTTAGTGTATTAAAATACAGATGCAATTAATAGTTTAATGGACCCTAGCCTTTCTAAATGTATTTTGTTCAAGAGAACTATGCTCTAATTACATGGGTAATTTCCTTATGAAACATTTCTTGAAATGGTATACTCTTGATTAGAAGGTCATAGGACTAAATGAGAATACCTGTAAAGCACCTTATGTAAAATTTGGCATTTAGAAAGCTCTTAAATGAGAGTTACTACTTCTTTTACCGTATTATTATTTTTTAAAGCTGCTTTTTTTTTAATGTTTATTTTTGAGGGAGAGAGAGCTTGCACGCTTGTGTGAGTTGGGGAGGGGCAGAGAGAGAGGGAGACAGGATCCAAAGCAGGCTCCGCACTGTCAGCACAGAGCCTTGTGAGGGGCTTGAACTCATGAACCATGAGATCATGACCTGAGCTGGAGCTGGATGCTTAACCGACTGAGCCACCCAGTGGCAAGCTATCCTAGAAAATGATGATACGGATTTTAAAACAGAGATTCTCTAAACCTGTGTTGTTCAATACAGTACCAGTAAGCCACATGTGGTTATTTCAGTTGAAATGAAAAATTCTGTTCCTTGGTCCTACCAGCCACCTTTCAAGTGCTCAATAACTGCGTGTGGCTAATAGCCACTGCTGATGTTGTAGAACATTTTCATCATTGCAGAAAGTTGAATTGGACAGTGCTATTCTGAGGTAGTGGTTTTCAGTATTTCTCCCTAATTAGTAGAACCCTTTAATCATACAATTTTAAACAGAATCCCATATAAAAGGAGGTAAGATGCAGAGAGATGGTCCAAAAGAGACCCCAAAATCACTTCAGTTAATCTACCCTTGTTTTGTCAGGAAACAGGACCTTTAGGTTCATAGTTGGACCATTTGCTCTGTCTTTCTCTTTTTGAAAGGAAATAATAAATGTGGAAAGAATTAGAGAAATAGAAAAATCTGTAGAAAAAGCACTACAGAAATATTTGATTGAGGTAAGATGCTGAAATCATTGGGTGGGAGGATAATTAGGATAGGATATGGAGAAATCTTAACAGTTTATGTAAATAATCAAACTTAATATTATAGGATGAACTGATATTAAATGTTTGTTGATGTGATACACTAAGAATGCAGCTTCACTTATGTAGTACTTATTCTGGTTTTTTAAAATGATAACGTAATGAAAAAACAACCGGAAAAATACAAAAAGGAAATTTTCTACCAAAAAATTGGCTCACCCTCTTCAGAAATATTGGTATCATGAAAAACTAAATAGGAAAATTAAAGGAGACTACAGAGACCTGGCCATAACTGTCGTTTGCTGAATCCTTCGTTGGGTCTTGGATTGGAAGGTCAGACAGATTATAAAGGACATTTTTGGAGTGATTAGAGAAACTTGAGAATCGATAATAAATCATCATCATAGATTTTTCTGAGTGGGATAGTTGTATTGATGGTAGTGGAAAATACCCATGTTCTGAGGGGTTAAATACTGACATATATAGGAGTGAAGTGTCATGATGCTGCAGGTAACTTTCAAAGGGCTCAACCAAAAAGAAAAAAGGTGTATGTGCGTGTAAAGAGAGAAGGCAAATGAGGCAAAATGTTAATAATTGGTCTGTCTAGATTTCACAACCTTCTGGTAATGTCTAAGAGTTTTTCATCCTGCTGAAGAACCAGTTTTGCCCTCATTGAAACTGAATGATCTGATGAAGGATGTAAGGGTGTTCATTGTACTTTCTTATAACTTAATTTAGGTTTGAATTTTTTCAAAATAATAAGTAAGAGAAAAGCCTTGTTCTGTCTGCTTAGCAGACAATTCCAGGAAATGCTCCTCCATTTTTCCTGTCTTATGATTGCGGTGGAACAGATTTGTCCAACTTGCATAGTCCTTTCAAGAGAAGGTGGTATTGAGCTGAACCTCTGATGAGGAGTTGTAAGTAAGTTGGTTCAGCCACCTAATAGGAAGATAAGCATTTCAGGCAAGGAAACAACATAAGTTAAAGCACTTTTTAGTAGCTTATATGTTTCTCTTTTTTTTAAGATTTTATTTTTAAGCAATCTCTACACCCAATGTGGGGCTCGAACTCACAATCCTGAGATCAAGTCGCATGCTCCACTGACTGAGCCAGCCAGGTGCCCCAGTAGTGTATGTTTTCAGTATTTGTTTCAATTCAAATTTATTGGCAGTGGATTATTCAGATTTGTTCTTTCCTTTTATGGCAAATTGGAATGCATGTGAGAAGTATTTGCATATAAATTCTCTTAATAGCACTTACCCCCGACATGCTGTCCATGTCTCAACTTTATAGCATTTTGGTGCCCAACTAGATTCAGATATTTATTGTAAATAATATTTGGTTGAGATTCTTGAATTAGGATTTTAAGATAAAAAGACATTTGTCTGAGAATAATGTCTCCATGTACAATATGAATACATGTTAATAGATTTACCAAATTGTTTCATTGTACACTATTCAAGTGATTATAAATATCATGTATGCATAAGCAATTAGTATGTATTTTATTCCTCTTTCTAGGAGATAATTCACTGGTCAGGATTGGCTGTGTCAAAGCCCCAGTCTGTTTTGTTCTGCTTTCTTCTCATGTATGTTGTAGGGCCTTTCCAGGTGACCTCTATCAGGGGAAAATGAAATAGATGGAAAAGGAATAAAGTTTTAGGATCAGAGCAAAATATAAATTAGAATAGAAAGTCAAGACTACAGAAACAGAACACATATGCTGTCTTGGAGTCCTTAATAATTTGCTGAGTTTGACCTGAAAAAAACTTTTTTGAGTTATAATTTATAGTAAAATATATAAATCTTTTGTACAGCTTGATGAGTTTGATCTGGGAATTTGGTTCTGAGAGTTTCCTTTATCTAAAGTAAAAAATAAAACACAATAGTTCCTTAGAGGGGGCAAAAATTTTCCTTGTGCATATTTCTGAAAGAACTTGAACAGGTCTTCATGTAGGGAGTACTAAATGATGTAGTCGGCTTCACAAACTGTTTTCTTACAATATCCTAAGTGAAAGCTGAGGTCGTGATGCTGAGGTGTAATAGGGGGTGGGGATCTAAATAAGTCATCTTTATTCAAAAATAAAACATGGAGTGTATCAGGAAACGGTTGACCTGTATATCCTTGAGATAAAATTTCTTTATGTATGTATATGCACATTTATAAATTATGGGTAAGTAGGTGTAATTGTTTGTATACATGTGTATTATATACATAACTGTATTATACATAGATATGTGTATGTATATAATTTCTCTAAATCTCTTTGATAAGAATTGGTCAAAGAAAGGGCTTGAGCAACAATGATTTGGGATTATCAACTAGGAGTGGATTCATTGCTTTAAGGAATAAACATGCAAGTGATAATTTCTATAAAAGAACAACTCACTTTTCCACTTTCTGTGTAGAGAAAAAGCCTAGTTCTTCCCTACTGTGTATTTCTCTCTGACTTGTCTTTACTACTTAACACGGAATTCATATTTCTCGTCACCAAATGTGTGGAGGTTTTTCCCCCACAAGAGGAAATTCTCTGCGACACCAGCTGGATCTCCTACAGTTGAACTCACTGACACTAGTTCTGACACTATCTGCCTGGAGATAGATAGCAACAGATCCGACAGGTTAAGGGCAGTAGCAAGAATACCCCTGCTGCCTTCAGATGACAGTCATAGCCCAGGTTACACCTGTGTTTTATCCAGCATCTCGCCCGAGCCACCTCATTAGAACAAAAGATAACTCCTATCACCCAGGAAATTACAAGGGTTTTAAGAGCTCTGTGCCAGGATCTAGGGGCAGAGACCGATACATATATTTTCTATCATGTCACAATTTCCTTTTCTGAAAATTCAGGATTTAAAAAAAATTCTTTTTGAATCCAAGGTTGTCCCACATTCAGAGGAAAGTAGGCCAATAGAGAACTTGCATTTGAAGCCAGGATTTTTCTGAAGGAATAATTCTGTGTCTGATGCAGTGCTGAAAAGGAATCAGTCAAGTCCTTAAATTCTTTAAAACATAGCATGGCCTAGATACGTTTAGCTGGAAGATAGTTTCAAACAATATTCCCAGTTGGCCACCATGGTTATAGGAAATAGCAATAGTACTCCCATAAAAATCTGGTTTTGAGCAATGTGAAGCTGCCCAAGAGGAACTGATGGTAAAAGGAACTGTTTTTTTCCTTCAGATTATCTACTTGTGATACCTTTATTTCCAGTTTGTATGATCTGACTTTTTGCTCTGCTGTCTTGACTTGTGATTTTCTTACAGGAAAACCTGCAGTTTAGGTAGAAAGGATTGGCTTCTTTATGGGGTGATACTAAGATTTCCCCACTAGGAAAAATGCCACTTAACTCTGGCATCTCCCTTGTGAATTATCCTGTGTTTAGAAAGGCTTATATTGCTGCATGATTTTCTCTGTTTAGACTTCGAGTAACATTTTCTTATTAGTTTCACACAGACCCTTGCTAGATGAATTTAAGGAATTAGGGAATATATTCAGAAATTGTAAAATAGGATTCCTTCTCATCCCTGAATCTTTGGATAGTAAAAATGCATTGTATTTAACATTGAAATGTGACTAAAAGGTCATATCCAAACCCATAGTCATCTAGTTTTTCTCCTGTGTTATCTTCTAGGAGTTTTACAGTTTTGTGTGTATGTTTTTAAAATTTTATTTATTTAAGTAATCTCTATACCCAACCTAGGGCTCAGACTCATGACCCCGAGATCAAGAGTCTTATGCTCTTCTGACTGAGCCAGCCAGGTGCCCTGAGTTTTATGGGTTTGTGTTTTACATTTAGGTCTGTGATCAACTTTGAGGTAATTTTTGTAAAAGATGTAAGGTCTGTGTTTAACTTATTTTTTATGAGAATATCCTTTTGTTCCAGTACCGTTTGTTAAAATCACTGTGCTTTTCCCATTGATATATGCCGTGGCTCCTTTATCAAGGATCAGGTAACTATATTTAAGTGGGTGTATTTCTGGACTCTCTGTTTTGTTTCATTTGTCTATTGTTTTACCAAGATCACACTGTCTTGATTACTATGGCTTTATATTGAATCTGGAAGTCCAGTAATGTCTATCCTCCAGTCCCCTTGTAGTCTTGAATCTGATTTTTGTCCCTGGATTTGCTCATATTGAGTGTGTCATGTGAAGGGATCCTACAGTGTATGACCTTTTTGTCTGACGACTTTCACTTAGCATAACGTTTTCAAGATTCATCCAAGTCGTGGTATATATCAGCACTTCATTGCTTTTTATAGCTGAATAATATTCCATTATATGTGTATACCACAACTTGTCCATCTGTTTATCCATTGCGGAACATCTGGGTTTCTACCTTTTGGGAATTAATAGTAATTCTGCTATAATTACTCTGTATATATAGTTTTATGTACTATAATGTATGTAAAGTGTGTATATATATATATATATATGTATATATGTAATAATGAAAAAAATAAGAAAAAAAGATTTCATTGATGCCATATTTACTGTCATCAGTGGCATTGTGCTGAATATTGAGAAATACAAAAATGAATTAAGCATGGTCCTGTTCCCAAGAAATTTATAAATAATTCGGCATGTGGAATTTTACTGTAAAAGCTGTAAACTGACAGTATACATTTCAAGAGCTACAGCACAGAGTTGAGACTACCCATGAAGTAATTTTAAGGTAATATAGATTGAGTTAATACAGTTATATGAAATTTGCACACAGAATGTTGGTTAGGATATTAAGCTAAGCATTTGTGATTACAAGTGAATTGCAAGTGAAAATCTGATAATTGATTTTTCTTCCAAGGTTATGATTCTCTTTTGCTCCACAGCCCCTGGATAATGATGGTGGTATAGGAACAAGTGGTTTTGCTGTATTTATTTTTGAAAAAACTGAAGGGTAGAGGCTACAGTTTTAGTTTACAACAAAGAGTTCCAAGAAATTTTCAGTGCCTTTCTGTATGTTTTTCTGGCAAAAAGTGAGAAAAATTGTCAGAAATTTAAATCTTAAAGCTGAAATATTTTTCAAAATACTCAAGTAATTTTCTTTGCATTTTTTAAAAAATAATAAACAACAGTTGTTCAGTGCCAGTCTGAGTGTTAAAGGTATAATTTTTGAGTTCAGTGTATTGTTTATATTATGTGGTTCTAGGTGGGGATATTGGTAGTAGTAGATATATTTTTTTCATTTATAAAGGATCACAATGTCCCGTATGCTTAGAGCTGTTCTTCTGATTGTCAAGATGGATTTATACTGGTAAACTCCCCACTGGACTCCTTTTGAGTATCATGTATTTGTAATATTACTTTACTAATAGTGCTTCTAAAGTACTAAGTGATCAGATAGCAAAGGTTAGATGAGTCTGGATCATATTCTAATTCCCTTAATCTCAGTCTCATTTCAAAAAGGATTTTATTCATTTTTCACTGATACAGTAAGATAAATAGCTAAGGAAATCAGGATGACTGGAAAATGAACATGAGGAAGATAAAGAGTTCTAAGGATAACGTTAATGCACAAAAATGTATGTCATAACATGCAACCTTAAAAGGCTCAGAAAAAATGTTCTTAAAAGCTCTGAGTTTCCTCATGGCTAATGAAAAGAAGGATTGGTTTGTAAAATATGAGATATGCTTTTTTTTTCTTTTGCCAAAATATATATTATAGGTTATAAATAGTTGTAGGTGTTTCTGAATTGGAACATCAAGCTCCCCCCTCCCCCAAGCATCCTATAGAAGAGGGATATGAAGTGTTATACTCATGGCTAAAGGTTCTGTAGTTTTGATTTTAAAATGAGTATATGTTCTTTATTATAGAATACTGCAGCATCTCATATTGGTCTGTCATATTATGCTGTCCAAGATTTTTTTTTAAGCTACGTGTTTTACGCTAAAGTTACTCTATTTTTGTGAATTACAGAGCCACCTCTCAAGATTCACACTATTTTTCTAGTTCAGCTAAGATTTTTATTGTCGAAGATGGAGGCTTCAAGAAACTGTTCTAACCTCTGCCTTCTTATTTTAGAGAATTACTTGCTGCATGCTAGTGACTCTAAACTTATCCTCTCTACCCCTTAAGTCTTTTTTGTGTCAAGAACTCTTTTGACATTTCCTGGCACTCTCTTGTTTCTTCAAATCATTCTGTTTGCTGGCTCATCTCTGCTTGGTTCCCCACCATTCATTAGTTTCCACTTGAGGCATGGTGTTTCTGCCCAAACACTTGAATCTCCATGGGGTCTTTCCCTGAAGACACCTCCTTAGCACCTTATTTTCCCATGTGTGGCTTTCCATAACAGCTCCTTGCTGCCCTCTTCTGGCTGTGACTTTAGGGTGTCACTGAGCATATTTTAGTTTTTAATCCATAGAATTCTAACAAGATCTTGTGTAGACCAGTGGTTCTCAAGCCTAGTTGCACATTAAAATCACTTTGGAAAGTTTTAAAGAAACTGCTAGTGCCTGAGTTCCACTTTTGGAGATTCTGATATAGTTGGTCTGGGGGCATGGTTTGGGGAACTTGGCATTGTTTTTGTTTTGTTAGATGATTAAAATATCTAGCCAGTGATTTAAATCTAACCAAGATGACCCTTGAAACCCTATAGGGCTTGAACTACTTAGAAATAATCTTTACATTTTTAGATAGCATAATGAATTAAAAACATTTCTACCCTCTTTAGGAAAAGGTTTCGTTTAGACAAGGATATGACATAAATGATAAAATATAAGGTCTATATGATATCTACTAATACCAGAAGAGATTTTTGGGTATATTCTGTGTTGTCATTTGCCTTTTAGCTTTTAGATTCATTTCTGAAGTTTTACTTCCGTCTTTCTATCTCAGGGGCTTATGCATGGATTTAGTGATTGGGAGATACTCATACTAAGGAGTATGGGGGGAAATTCTTACTAATATTATTTCTCTGTTGGATTAGAAACGTGATAGGAGGTATATTTTTATAATGAACTTCTTAAATGAGATTTGCTGTTAAATATATTTGTAATCATCTTTTAAATGATGCTTCTTGCCCATTAACTATTTTTAAAAAAAAAATTTTATGTTTGTTTATTTTTGAGACAGAAGAAAACAGAACATGAGTGGGGGAGGGGCCAGAGAGAGAGGGAGACACAGAATCTGAAGCAGGCTTCAGGCTCTGAGCTGTCTGCACAGAGCTCGATGCGGGGCTCAGACCCAGGAACCACGAGATCATGGCCTCAGCCAAAATTGGAGGCTTAACCAGCTGAGCAATCCAGGCACCCCGCCCATTAACTATTTTCTAAAGAATACTGTTAGCAGTACTGTTTTTGTTTTTTTACATTTTGACCCATGATATACATCTCTTAGTAAACTTTAATTTGGATTATTTAAAAAAATAGAATGTATTCCATTCTTCAGGGATTTTAGATCAGCACTCTAGTGTACGAAGGAGTTATTTCAACAAGGACCTTTATTTTCATTTTGAAAGGAAGATTATAATAAATTATATTACCTTGTTTGTTAGAGCATATTACTGAGAATTTATCTAATTGATTGTCTTTGTTTTTTTTTTTTTAACCATCAGAGATCTTGGGAATGTAATACTAAAGCAGCTAACACTTGAGATACTTGCTAAATTTATCAAAATAATTATAGTTCTTTATGTAGTCTTTGAACAAGTTTTAGGATCTTTAGTTTTTTAAGTGTCATATTAATTAGTTCACTAATATTCCCACTTCACTGTATTTCTTCTTCTCCAGAGATTTATTTATTCAGAGATAGGCTTTGCATGATATCCAAAGCATATATATGTATTTGGTAGCAGAGTTCTTGAAGTCCTGGGAAAAGCATAACGGGTGTTTGTATGGTTTTGGCTTAGGTCACCTTTGGATTACTTATTTCTTTAGTCTTTGAAACATAAGGTTCCTCTAACCCCTATTTCTAAGGACTGTGTAAGTATCTTTGGTTTGCTTGAAAAAAAACAAAACAAAACAAACTCTGTGCTGCTGGATTTTAAGATTTGAGATGTTAAAAAATCATATATTTGGAAATTTAATTTCAACGCTGTTGAAAATAAGTTTTGTAAACTAATTTTATTCTCTGTCGTTTGTGTCGAGATAGGAATAAGAAATGATTAGTACCATTCAGCTGAGTAGTGTAGAAAATTGGATTTTTTTTTTTTTTTTTTTTTTTTTTTTTTTTTTTGCTGAAAGAATGGAATAAAGACCTTTTAATCAAATTGTTCTTTGTAGGTAAGGTTCCAAATACTTGATTTTTTGACATATTTGTGTCCTTTAGGTAGGAACATGTATGTATTTCTCACTTTTCTGGGAAAAACCATATAACTTATTTTTTCTACTTTACCTCCTCATTTACCCATGACTTCATCATTTCACTCCCTGTTCATGATTATAGACTTCTGTTTTCCAACCAGTTAACTATATTTTACTCCAAAAGCAGGGCAAACACTTCCTGGATACTACCAGTACCTACCGTATTCTAAACTCATTCCCTAGTTCAGGTGTTAGGGTTTCTGATGCTGAATAAGCATGTGAGATAAGGAGGAGAAAAAATACTGTCTTGGTACTGGAGCAACTGAGAAAAAAGTTTCCTGACGTTGAAACTCTCAAACATTTTCTCTTAGACTTAAAAATAAATAAATAAATAAATAAATAAATAAATAAATAAATAAATAAATAAATAAAATAACTATGTCATTGTCATTGCAGCCTATAATCTCATGTGAAGTATGTCTTTGTAGAGTGGCCTGGGAATATGATTTATTCATCATTTATAACTTCACTTCATTGGTAAAATGTGTTTCAGAATCTAAAAAGCAAGTTTCCAGATGAACTCTTAAAATATATTTTCTTTGAGGATGAATTAATGTGTGTTTTCAGATTTTTATCAAAAATACTGTGGTGCTGGTGTTAGGGGTGGAGCTATGGACCATGGATACTCATACCATATCTTGGGTGCTTTTGGGGGTTTGGTTTAATTTGGGATTTTTAGTTCTTTGATCTTTCCTGTGTAGTTGTCTTGAATCAAGATGATGGGACTAGGATAAGGATGCCTCTTAAGCTAGAACTCTAGGTTTGGGACCTGGGTATTGGTATGTTTTAAAAACTGTCCTTGTAATTTTTAATATTCAGCCAAGATTAAAAGCCAGTAACTTAAAGCTTAAGTCTTTATTGGCCGTATCAGAGTTCTATAAAAAACATCTGTAATCTTCCTGTGCTTTGAGTAAACATCTGGAGTAGATGTTGCAAGCAATGATTAAAAACAAAACTAAAGCTTTCCAAAGGTCCAGTTGACCCTTCAAACAACACTGATTTAAAATGCATGGGTACACTTATATACAAATTTTTTTTCCATTTAGTACAGTACTGTAAATGTGTTTTCATTATGATTTTTTTTCTTTTTTAATGTTTACTTATTTATTTTGAGAGAGAGAGCATGAGCAGGGAAGGGGCAGAGAGAGGGAGAAAGAGAGAATCCCAAGTAGGCTTTCATTAGCACAGAGCCAGATGCGGGGCTCAAACCCACAAATTGTGATAACATGACTTGAGCCAAAATCAAAGAGTCTGGACGCTTAACTGACTGAGCGCCACTGCTCCCTCCTCTCCCGCCCCCTCACCCCCCCCCGCCATGCTTATGATTTTCTTAATAACATGTTCTTTTCCCTTGCTTACTTTATTATAAGAATACAGTATATAACACATATACAAAATATGTGTTGATCAGCTGTTATTATCAGTAAGGCTTTTAGTCAACAGTAGGCTGTTAGTAGTTAAGTTTTAGGGAAGTCAGAAGTTGTATGTGGGTGTTTAACTGCTTGTGGGGGGATCAGCGCCCCTAACCCCTGCGTTGTTCAGGGATCATCAGTACTGAAGATACACCCCAATCAAGATACAGTCCAATCAAGATAGTAACCTCAGTTTTTGCAGTGTTAGTTTCATACCTATGGTTAAAAGCATTGGTTCTGGAACTACATGGGCTCAAGTCTTGGTTCCTTCTTTCTCTGGTCATTTGATTTAGAGTAGGTTATTTTATCATTTCATTTTTAAAATGGAGAAAATAAAATGATCTCTTTTATGGAGTTGTGGGCTAAATGAGTTCATATGTTAAGCACTTAGAACAGTGCCTGGAACTTAGTAAAGCATTATGAAAATTGCTAGCCATGATGATTATGGTGGCAGTGGTGTGATATTCATTTGTGTTGATTACTATTTTAATCAGTCCTCTATTTGTAGACATATTTCTAGTTTTTTCAGTATTATAAATACTGCTATGATAGACAACTATTTACATCAATTTTTGTAAATCTCTTCAATTCCTAGAATTAGTTCATTGATCTTATATAGGGTGGGAGTAAGTGTTAAAAGCTTCTTTGAACCACCCCTAATGAGGATTATTTTGTTAGATTGGTGTGGTTATTGTTAATCCAAGTTTGAACTTTAAATGGGGATAACTAATTGGTCCTTAGAAAAATGCCACAACAGTGTCTTTATGTAATGTAAAAAGTTTCCCTCACTTTATCTAGCTATTTTTAAACAATTATTGCCTATATTGAGGTCTGTGTGCCGAACACAATTCCAAGTGTTTTGTGTGTAATATTACATTGATATTTATAAACCTGTGAGATGTTTACAAATAGGTAATTGAGACATAGAGAAGTTAAGTTCTACAGTTGATATAAGGTCTGCCAGGATCAAAGGTAATTTGATTTTGCATTTAGTGCTCCAAAATTCTAAGTATACTTTTCTTACTTGGCTTATAGCAACTTTACTTTGATCTACTTACAGAGATTCCTTTTTTTTTTTTTTTTAAATGTTTATTTACTTTTGTGAGAGAGAGAGAGAGAGCACGAGCGCAGGAGCAAGAGCAGGGGAGGGGCAGAGAGAGAGAGAGAGAGAGAGAGACAGAAACACAGAATTCGAAGCAGGCTGCAGGCTCTGAGCTGTCAGCACAGAACCCGACGTGGGGCTCAAACCTGCAAACCGTTTGACCTAAGTCAGACGCTTAATGGACTGAGCCACCCAGGTGCCCCTACAGAGGTTCTTTCTTAAAAGCCTGTTCATAAACAAAGTTACATTAATCTTTCAGGTTTAAAGTTGCCTTTCAGGTGTAAAATTTTGTTTCTTAATTCTATACCTAGTTACAAGTATCTAGTTAGAGTCTTTAAAACCTCAATTAGGTTTTCTTTTAAGGATCAATTTGCCTTCTGTGCCTTCTCTTTCTGCAGCAGACATCTTAATTTATCTAGTGGGGCCCATCTCTCTAATTCTGACTTGCTCAAGTAGCTTTATAAACGTTGTGCTTATGCACGAAGATGTTGAGGGGGTGGGAGGGTTGCAGCTGCAAGTCATTCTTTCTCAGCGAATTTCCTATAATTCTTCTCAGTCTGAAGGTTGGAATGATTTAATGGTTTTCTTTCCAAAGGGTAGACTTTTATAATGTTCCATTTTAAAACACATATTATAAACAAATAGATACCCATGTAGGTACTCTGAAATTTGGAATTATGGTCATATGAATTGGAGGAGCTTATGATATAAATTTCCAAGCACAATTTGATAAATTAATCTTTGTTTACTTGGCTTTTGCTTTTGAGCTGTGACAATTAGATTAAACTTGTTTACTGACAAGATGGAGTTGTATAAAATCTTTAACAAGTTTTTTTTTAAATTAAGAGTGTTCAGTACAAGAGATAACTAACATTTCGTAACAATGATTAAGCCTTTTTTAGGTTATTCATTCTACTAATGCTTGTTTTACAAATAATAGTAAACTAATGTAAATAAACATGGTTAAGATAATTTCCTGTGTTAGTAAATGTAACAATACTCAGAAGAATCTGAAAGAAATATAGATCATTTTTGAATCAAAAACTGAATGAATAAATCTGCTTAATGAAATCCAAGTTAAAAGATTTTAAGCCTAATTTTAGCACTTACACTTTTTATTTAGTTTTGGCAGTAGTGGTGTGGGTGATTGTCCATGTTTAAAGTTAGTTTGATTCACACATTGTTTTTGAGAAAAAAAAAAATAAGAAAATTAAGGGATGATACAAATATGCAAATCTAGAGGTCTTAAAGTGTACATAAAAAATGCCTCTCTTTGGTATGATACAATAATTTACGGTCAAATATTTTAATATTTGTGTATCTTGTAAGTACCCTTTAGCATCATTTACAGGTGTCTCATTTATGGAAAACTCCCCCAAATGGCATCAACCTATCTAGGATCAAGGGGTAGATTCCTGAAATAACCTGGACCAATGGCATTTTCTTACCCGGGAATTATTGTAGCTAATTTATCTGTTCATTCATTCACCAAATGTTTATTGAGGGCCTGTTATAGGATAGACATTGTTTTTTTGTTTTTTGTTTTGGATAGACATTGTTTTAATTGCTAGAGATATAATAGTAGAAAAGACAGATAAAACAAAGTTCTTGCCCTCCTGAAACAAATGAAATTGTGGCTTGACATAGAGATGGTGGCATTCAAGAGGGAAGACCCATAAATATGTGCTATTAAGGTCTGCAGAACTCCCCTGGTTCTGTCATCCTGATGATTTAATTCTTCAGTTCTGTGAACTGGAGTTCTTACTTCAGTATCCTTCCAGTCTTTCCAATAAAGCTGATTGCTTCCCTCTCTTATTTATAATTTCTTCTATTTGTTTTAAACCAAAAGAGCTTGAATATAATTGGGCCTGGAGTAGGGTTTTATGATGGATCCACTTAGGTTAGATGTCTGCTCCAAGACTGGACAGACAGCTTGCCAATGAAGATGTGGGATTTGCATACAAATGGTAACTTCTTAACAATTTGAACCTTAAGAATAGAGAAATGAGCATTTTACCGCAGAAATTTGTTCTGTTTTCTCTATAGACGAAACAATGTCCCTACAGCGCATACCAATGTTGTGTTGTGTTAGGATTTTCAAATTGTATTCTATAGTATCTCATGTTTTTATTAAGAAGTTATAGGAACTTTCTGGACGTTAGGATCTAGTACTTATATTTAATAGTCTGTCTGAAGTTGAATTCTTCGTTCTCAAAAGATGAAAAAAGCAAAAATATTCTGGTCTCAGAAGATATAAAAACTATTACTTTTCACAGTAATTACTTTTGTGTGTTGAATTAATGCTTTCAAGATTTTGACCTTCAACATTTTGTATTTCTCATAGCTCACTTATTAAATCATTAATAGCTTGAAGGCCGTCACCATGTCACCACATTCTATATATACCATCTTACACAGAGATGATGTTCAATAAATGTTGGCATCATTTGAATTTAACAAAAATTGACCATATATAGTTTTATCACAGGTTTGGTTTAAATGAATTTATTATTACAAGATTATGAAGTATTTTTTAGTTGCAGAAAAATATTCAAGGTCCTCTCTTTTCTTTTTATCTTGAACTGATTTTAGACAGAAAAGATGCAAGAATAGGACAAAGTTTCTATATATCCCTTACCAGCTTCATCTAATGTTAACGTCTTGTGTAGCCATTGGATGGTTATCAAACCTCAGAAAGTAACACTGGTACAATACTATTAAGTAAACTATAGACTTTATTTGAATTTTACCTGTTTTTCCACTAATGCCCTTTTTCTGATCAGGATCCCACATTGGATTTAGTTGTTTTTTCATCTTAATTCTTCAGTACTTAGAAGTACTTTAGTGCTTTGTCTTTCATGACCTCAGTTTGGTTGTTCAGTGGTTTCTCATGATTATGTTGTGAGATCGTTGAGCACAACGGTCAAGAAAGAATTCTTGAGATGTTTCATGGTGCAAATAGTAAGTTCACTCAAGTAGCATGGGGACAAGACTCATGGGCAGAAAGAGCTGCACTTTTGCTCTCTGAAACTGGTGGTTTGTGCTTAGTGCTCAAGGGGGAGGGGACATGCAAGGAGTATTAGATCATAAATGTTTTCTTCAGATTTCTACTTGTGAAACTACTTTCACAAGATTTCTCTGGTGCTTATTGTTCAGCTCGATATTAACTATCGGTGAGATGTACAGGCAGTCATGAAACCCTTTAAGAATATAGCAACCAGCACTTACTATCCTCGCAGAAACTATGCAGGCTGTAGGTCATCCTCCTGGGCTAAAGGTGGACATTTTTTGCTTCTATCCCTCATCAGTTAGACTGAAGTTACACAGGTTTGACAAGAATACTACAAAAATGGTATGTGCTCATGAAGTCAATATGTTTTATTTACTGGTGATGTTGATTTTGTTCACTTGGTTAAGGTGGTTTCTGCTGGTGTATCCACTGTAAAGCTACTATCTTTCCCTTTGTAGTTAATAAATTTCTTGGGAGATACTTTGAGACTTTGCAAATAACACTCAGGGACCCTTTATCTTTCTTTTCTCCCTTTAACTAATGACCATTCAAAATGGATCTTTGTTTTCCTTGGGTCCCAGTTCAGGTCGGCTTCCTTAAATTTAGTTCCTTGTTCAAAGGGTCAGGTATGCAAAATGCTAGGAATGTAAAAATGAACAAGTGCCAAATCCTGTAGTATCACCTAATAGTATACTTTGGCATCAGAAGACCTGATTTCAGATCCTCATTTTAAGTCTTGAGTTGTGTGAAATTGTGCAGTTTGCTTAACTTCACTGAGCCAAACGTTCATCTCACAGAATTATTAATGAGAAATAAATATGAAATTCTAGAAAAGGCAAAACTAATCTGTAATGATAGTGCATTATTGGTTGCTTGGGGCTAAGGATGGGAAGCTGAGTTCAAAGGGGGCTGAGGAAGCTTTTTCAGATGAAGGAAATTCCTAAATTTTAATTATTTTTCTAAAACTCATCCTACTGTACATTTGAAGTTAGCATATTTTATTGTATATAAATTATATGGCAATGAAGTTAATTTAAGAACTGAAGTTCTTTTTGAACATGATTTTCTATTTAATGATGCAAGATATGATTACTTGGAATCCATAAAAGTCTTTGGTTTTCAAAATCATCCAGCTCTCCCCTAGTTCAGAGGAGCCTTGTGACACCATGGCCATGTGCAGAGTGATCCAAGAGTTCATTCAGGTCTGTAGTCTTTATAATTTAGTAAGTCTTGGGTCTAAGTCTCTTAAGTCACCTAAAAAAATTTTTTTTAATGTTTATTTTTGAGAGAGAGAGGGAGAGGGAGAGAATGAGTGGGAGAGGGGCAGAGAGAAGGAGACACAGAATCCCAAGCAGGTCCAGCTCTGAGCTGTCAGCACAGAGCCCGACACTGGGCTGGAACTTAACAGTGGGGACCTGAGCTGAAGTCAGATGCTTAAGAAGTTGCATGCTTAATGCTTAACCAACTGAGCCACCTAGGTGCCCCTTAAGTCACTCATTCTTAAGTAGATTCCAAACCCTTAGGGATCTTCTTTGGTGTGATTTGAATACAGAGCCTTTGGTCTTCTTAGAACCTTTTAAATTAATGATCTGGGAGGGGTGTGTGTTGATTACCCAGGAGGTCAAGTTGACTGAAATCCACTCTTGAGACTCTTTGAGTACAGAATTTTATCCTTTCCTTTGTAACTCCAGAATATGCTGAATCCTGACAAGCTCCTGGGAATTCTTACTTGGTAATCTGTAGTTTTTAAGATTGGTGTACCCATGTGCATATATACATATGAACTTATGTCTAATTTATTCTTAGAGTGTTTAAGGACTTTAGTAGAGAAATAATTTTTATATGTGTATTTTAAGATCTTGTTCCTTTCCATGTAATTTAAAAGTCATATTCTGTAGAAAGTAGATTAGTATTTTATAATTCTGACTTTTCTTGTTTTGATGCTAGGCAAAAGAAGGAGTGCTGTTAGGATTTGTAGTGCTCACAGTTCTAATTGGCAGCATATAAAAGCTGTTTAATTTTGTTTTTCTCTGATTGTAGTAAATTCAGTTGGTAGCTCTCCCCCTAGAAAGATCAAAGGCTGAAAGGATTAAGGAAAAGATATATAGTTTTTTAGATAGTAATATATTTAAATAGAAATTCTAAATCTGCAGATAAGCTACTAATTGACAGACTGCTTAAAGGCAGGGGCACAGCTTTTGACTCATGTAGTTGGTGTTTAATACAGTTTTGTTAGTGGTATCAAGATGACTTTGAATTGTGCTGGATAAATTACAATTACATGTTACATTTAAATCTGAAGTAAAAAGTCAGGATTGGATTTTTACCTCAAATTCAGGTTCATTTTAAAGTACTGTATATTTTACACCTTCTGCCAAATATGTTGTTCTTTTAAATGTAACTGATGGCATTTAGTAAATATAGAATATGTATGTTACATAGTATGTATATGTAATATGTATATGCATTATTAATAGAGAAATCTTACAAATTTTGTTTTCAGGTTATATTCCTGTGAGAACCTATTTTGGGGTGGGATACAAGGGCTAATAACTAAAAATAACTGTCTTTCTATTAGGTATTTCTATAGGCTATACACTTTTCTTAAATATATTTTTTAATGTTTATTTTGTTCTTTGAGAGAGAGAGAGAGAGAGAGAGTGGGAGAGAGGTGGAGAGAGTGGAAGACACAGAATCTGAAGCAGGTTCCAGGCTCTGAGCTGTCAGCACAGAGCCCGAAGTGGGGCTTGAACCCATGAACCATGAGATCATGACCTGAGCTGAAGTCAGATGCTTAACTGACTGAGCCACCCAGGTGCCCCTATAGGCTATACATTTTTTTTTTTTCAACGTTTATTTATTTTTGGGACAGAGAGAGACAGAGCATGAACGGGGGAGGGGCAGAGAGAGAGGGAGACACAGAATCGGAAACAGGCTCCAGGCTCTGAGCCATCAGCCCAGAGCCTGACGCGGGGCTCGAACTCCCGGACCGCGAGATCGTGACCTGGCTGAAGTTGGACGCTTAACCGACTGTGCCACCCAGGCGCCCCTAGGCTATACATTTTGACAAATACTTTGGAGGAATTAAATAGCTCCCATTAGATCCAGCTTTACAAACCCAAGCTATGGCACATGTATATTTGGCATATTTATTGGTCTTAATACTCTAGAATAAAACCAAAGTACACTTTATTGAACATATGATTAAGATTAGTCTCAGATATTGCAATTCATTTATCTATAGTTGAAACATAGTTTGGAATGATGGATTTTTAAGCTTCTGTATCTGTTCAGTAGTGGATACTGTTACATATTCCAAGTCAGAAACCCTCATGGTAATAGATTTTGATTGAGAACTTGTCAGTCACTGTAGCAGCTGCTTTAGATTGCATTTATATTCAAATAGGAGAAAGTGATCTGTTTAGAATTTTAAAAGTTGTTGCCATGGCAAAGTAACTTGCTATCTCATCTTTTATCTTTGCCATTGAAGTGATCTTTGTGGCTGCTTATTCCCCTGGGTAGGAAGGATGAACTGTTTGTTCTGTTGGAAAGCTTTCTTTAGGACAATGCTGAATGCTTCCTAATGGGATAGAAGTTAGAAAGACTAAAGCTTAATAAAACAATTGGCTTTGATTAGGTATAATTAGAATGGATTCTTCTCAATTAAAAACTGGCAAGATAAAGCTGGACATTTTTAGAGAAGAAAAATATGAGCCTAGTGTAACATTATTTTTGACTAATTCAATGAATAACCTCTCCAAATGTAAGTTACGAAAAGGCTTACTTTTATTTGAGTATCATTTCCAGACCATGAGACAAGTGCAAATTGATCTTTTCTTTATAAAATTGTATAGCCATGATTTTAAAAGAACCCATCCCCATGCCTCCTGCCCGCCACAGCCTCCACCTCATTTTCCCACTTGTTCTCTTGAAAACCATGGCGTTAAAATCTGGTTGGTAGAAGTGATTTTTGAAGCCTAACTGTATAGTTTGTTTTTCGTGAACGTATTTATAGGAAGAATAGTAGTTCAACTTTTGCCAGACTAATAATTCTCTATATGATACATATTAACCCTCAACTAAAAATCTAGTCTTTTTCTTGACTCATTTTTGCCCTCAGACAATGTAGAAATACTGGAGAGACTCTTCTCACTCCGCTGTGTGTGTCTCTGAAAATTCACATTCTTTTATCTGGGAGAGAGGCCTTTGTTGGTAAATGACTATTTTCTAATTGCATTACCCTCAATTTCTGTGATTTTGATTCTTAATGTACACACTGCTATGGGCAGTAGTATCCCAGTGTATTGTAAGGCTAACAAACATGTCTTTGATTAATTGGAGGTATTTTGTATCATATTGGCTTGGCAGCTTTAAGACACATTACATATTTGTAATGTCATGTCCTGAGATAATGCAGCTATTGTGGTGACATTTACTGAGGCAGAATTATGATTCCTTGGTCATCTGAGCATGTGAAAGACCATCTAATGAAAGACTAAAAGTCTTGTATTTAAATGAGGATGCCACTTACTACTTAACCTTTCAAATAGGAAAGGCTTTTAATCTCCAGCACAAAAGAAAGCAAGACCATGTCACCAATTTATCAAGTCTCGTTTCTCTGTTCTGTTGGCTCTTTGATAATGTTTTTAAGGCTAAATACTTAAGGGAATGAATATGGTAGCTGAAGGCAACACTTTTTTGTTTTTGAGACATGAAGAAATGTAGAGGTGAATATGGTGGAAATTTAAAAGTAAAAATAAAAGTTCATAGCTTTGTTTTGTTTATTGTTAATACACATGTACAATTTAATAAGAATCTTGGAGAACTCAGTATTTTTAAGTTTGTAGAGAGTTTTAAGAATTTGTCAACTATTACGTATCTTGCACATTTTAGTCAATAAATACACTGGGCAGTGTCAAAAAGTGGAGAAAATTCAAATGTATCTGTACTAGACAAGTTTTACTCTAAAAGGTAGGAATATGTACTGTTAGAAGGCAGTTTTCTAACCAGTTTCTTAGGTATAGAATATCAATTTTGAAATCCTTGAGAAATGTTCTTTCCTTGTACCCTATATTCATATATAGCCAAGGATCAGACTTAGGATATTTAAACAGTAGCATCTAAGTCTTCAGATGATATTGTAGTTGAATGCTTAATACATCTCCAGTTGTGTAATTTGGCATGTTGCAGAAGATCTGAACATTGAGAATATGTGATTAGTCACAATTACATTCCTAACTGAACAATTATACATGTATAATAATAGAGATGGAATTATTTGTGATTGAGAGTGTAATACATTGATAGTGGTAAAATCGGTACTGAACTGTGTTTTAGTTCCTTTTGACAGTGCTACCTAAAAGTGAAATCGTTTCTTTTTTTAAGTTTATGTATTTATTTTGAGTGAGGCAGAGCCAGCACTAGTGGGGAAGGGGCAGAGAGAGTGCAAGAGAATCTCCAGCTGGCAGCACAGAGCCTGAGGTGAGGTCCTAACCCACGAAGCAGGGAAATCATGACTTGAGCTGAAACTAAAGAGTTGGACCCTTAACCTGCTGAGCCACCCAGGTGCCCCAATGTTGAAATCTTTTAGTTAGAAAACACTGATTCCTAGGGTGGTTTTTTTTTCCACTATGAATCTTTATTAGTTTTTTATCTTTTGTTATATGTATATATATATATATCATAAAAGTTTACCATTTTTACCATTTTTAAGCATATAGTTCAGTGATATTAAGTACATGCACATTGTGTGCAATCATCACCACTGTTGCCAATACTTTTCATCATCCTAAACTGAAACTCTACACCCTTTTAACAGTCACTCCCCATTTCCCTCCTCTCTCCAGTCCCTGGTAACCACTGTTCCACTTTTTGTCTCTGTAAATTTGACTGTTTCAGGTATCTCACTTAAATGGAATCATACAGTATTTGCCTTTTTATTCTTAACTTATGTCACTTAACATAATGTCTTCAAGGTTCATACTTGTCACAGTTATCAGAATTCCATTGCTTTTTAAGGCTGAATAATACTCTTCTGTATGTGTATACTATATTTTGTTTATCCATTCATCCATCAGTGGACACTTGGATTGCTTCCACCTCTTGGGTATTGTGAATAATGCCGCTATGGGTATGGTGTACAGATATCTGTTGGAGTCCTTGCTTTCACTTCTTTTGAGTGTATACCCAGAAGTGGAATTACTGGGTCATATCGTAATTCTGTGTGTAACTTTTGAGAAATAACCATATGACTTTTGCACAGTGGCTGCCCCATTTTACTTTCCACTAGCAATGCGCAAGGGTAACAGTTTCTCTACATCCTGGCTAATACCTGCTGTTTTCTGTTTTTTGTTTTGTTTTGTTTTGTCTTTTGTTTGATAGTAGCCATCCTGCTGCTTAGGATTATCTATCCCTCTCTTCATTGGATTTATTATGTTTTTTGTTTGAAAAATTTTGTTCGGCATGAAAGATTACTACACTGCATAAGCGGTTGCTTTAAGGGAGAAGAATTATTTCACAGTGAGAATGGCTAACTGAGTTCCTTCATTCATTTATTCACCAGTATGTATTAAACACCTGCTTCATGCCTGGCACGGTATACTAAGCAGTGAGTATGCAGTGATGAATAAGGAAATCAAAGCCCCTCACCTGAGGTAACGTGGGGTTTAACGGGAGAGACAGATAATAACTATTGTGGAATTTATTTATAAAACATTGTGGCTTCAAACACAATGTATACAGTATTCAGGGAAAATTGTTAATATATTAAAGCATACATATTGCAGCATTTTATGTTGCATATATCCAGTTACAATCTCATTTTTAAAAATGTTTGTGAAAAGACACTGTTAGATAATATAAAACATGGTAACAGTGGTTCTAGGATGCCGAGCCACTTCATTATTTTTTTCCCTGAATTTCCTAACATTCCTACAGTGTGCACATATTATATTACTTTAGAAATTACAGATAATTACATATACAGCAAAGGAAAAGAATTTAGGGATGCTGTTTAATTCTTCTTTCTCTTATGTTGCTCAGTATTATAGAGCATTTTGTCCACCTTCAATTCATGCTAAGTAAATCCAGAGTTTATTGTGATCAAAGAAGAATGTTAATTTTAGCTCTGGGAAGGTAGTTTTTAGTTTTGATAAATTTCCATCCAGCATTATCCAAATATTCTAGCCTAAGTAAGGAGTACCACTTAAAAATCACCTTAATTTTACACCCACGAAACAAATAATCCAGCGAAGAAATGGGGGAAAGACATGAATAGACACTTCTTCAAAGAAGACATCCAGATGGCCAGCCAACACATGAAAAAATGCTCAACATCAGTCATCATCAGGGAAATACAAATCAAAACCACAATGAGATACCACCTCACACTTGTCAGATGGCTAACATTAACAACTCAGGCAACAACAGATGTTGGCAAGGGTGCGGAGAAAGAGGATCTATCTTGCACTGCTGGTTGGAATGCAAAGTGGTGCAGCCACTCTGGAAAACAGTATGGAAGTTCCTCAAAAAATTAAAAATAGAACTACTCTACGATCCAGCAATTGTACTACTAGGCATTTATCCAAGGGATACAGGTGTGCTGTTTCGAAGGGACACATGCACCCCCATGTTTATAGCAGCACTATCAACAATAGCCAAAGTATGGAAAAAGTCCAAATGTCGATCGACGGATGAATGGATGAAGAAGGTGTGGTGTGTATATACAATGGAGTGTTACTTGGCAATCAAAAAGAATGAAATCTTGCCATTTGCAACTACATGGTTGGAACTAGAGGGTATTATGCTAAGTGAAATTAGTCAGAGAAAGACATATCATATGACTTCATTCATATGAGGACTTTAAGACACAGAACAGATGAACACAAAAGAAGGGAAGCAAAAATAATATAAAAAACAGGGAGGGGGACAAAACATAAGAGATTCTTTAATATGGAGAACAAACAGAGGGTTACTGGCAGGGTTGTGGGACGGGGGATGGGCTAAGGTAAGGGGCAATAAGGAATCTACTCCTGAAATCATTGTTGCACTGTATGCTAACTAACTTGGATATGAATTAAAAAAATAAGTTACCTTAATTTTTATTAAGGGAAACTTGTCATTTTAATCAAGAAGAAAGGAAATAGTGGAACATTGGCTATAGTCCATTCTTTCTGGCTAAAAAATATATATATATATACACACACACACACTGGTAAATAAGACCACAGGATATCACTGAATTTTGAATAACCTAGTTGTTCTAATTTGATGTCACATTCTGATTTGAAGAGTACCCCTCAGCATAGCAAGTGCGGTGTATTACCTAGTAATAATGTTTCAGAAGGAGCCTCTGGAGAGGAAGCTGTGTGCTGCTATGGCAGAGGAGCAGAGATCGAAGTTATGGCAGGAATGGACTCTTCATATGCCTTTGAAGGAAGAAGAGATCCAGTTAGTCAGGCTTGACCCTTGCCTTCTCACTCCCCTTTATCCTGAACTCTGGCATTCTGACTGTTGAAGACCACCAGCACTGGAGAAACTGTCAGTGTACTCTTCTCACTTTTTCCTGACCAGTACAGAAAATGCCTCTTCTAAAGAAATGAAGATTTTCAACTGAGTAATAGCCACTTAATGCCATAGAGCATGTGGTGTCTCTAATCCTGTAAAAGTAGAAGAGAAAGTTGGGGCCTAGCAGTTTTATTCAGTTTTTCTAAAGTCGCAGTTAATATTTTATGTTTCAGGTTAAAAAAAAAAAGTACATGAGAAACTTTAGATAAAATAAATGTCCAGTAGGCCTAGAAATAGATGTGTTCATAGATTTCTGATATTTGATTCAAAATTATGAGCTACATATTGTAGCTACCTAGTTCACATGATACCTAGCTGTGAATTCATTTTGTCATCTCAACTGTCTAGGAGGAAATTTTTTTCAAAAGTCACTGTCCCTTGTTGTCCTCTTCTCCTCCTCCATTGAAATGAGAGAAAATGGAAGTAAGGTGATTAATTAGGATATGAAAAGGAAGGAAAATGAGAGATTTAAAATATGCTCAGCTTAATCCTGTTTTCTTATGGGATTTTTATAGCTTCATTTGAGTTAAATGTTTAAAAGAAATAAATTATGCCACTTCTTACAGATAACGGTTTAATCCAGTTGAATACAATAAACTATTAAGTAACCTGTTAGCATTTGCAAGAAATTACAAGATGTATAAATCTCTCAGTTCCCTAGATGTTGATACCCATGTATTCTGTTTTATTCTTTAATTACTGGTATATGTTAATTACTAGTTAAATACATATTTTAGCTAGGTTTTTCTGTATGGAGATGCTTACTAAATGGTTATTGACAAATAGGGATAGAAACTTTCTGTCTTAGTTTTGTGCATTAATTAATACTGTAACAATTTACATTCTGGTTTATAAATCTGTGTAATGCCAATTCTTGGTTAATTTTAAGTCAATTTTGTTTTGACATAATGCTTTTCTTAGGTAAAGGTGTTGGTATTTGTTCATTTAAACCTATTCTATTTTGCTTCTGGAATTTGTGGTCAAATAGTTTTTAGAAGTATACATCTTTTTTTTTTTTTTTTTTTTTTTTTTTTTGAGAGAGAGAGAGCACATGAAGGAGGAGACAGAGAAAGTGAGGGAGAATCCCAAGCAGGCTCCATGCTCAGCACAGAGCCCAGTGCGGGGCTCGATCCCATGACCCTGATATGACCTGAGCCAAGATCAGAAGTCAGCTGACTGAGTGGCTCAACTGACTGAGCCACCCAGGCACCCCAAAAGTATATACATTTCTAACAGAATAATCCCAATTCCAATCTTAATACATATTTACAGTTGATTTTTTTTTAATGTTATTTATTTTTTTTTAAATTTTTTTTCAACGTTTATTTATTTTTGGGACAGAGAGAGACAGAGCATGAACGGGGGAGGGGCAGAGAGAGAGGGAGACACAGAATCGGAAACAGGCTCCAGGCTCTGAGCCATCAGCCCAGAGCCCGACGCGGGGCTCGAACTCACGGACCGCGAGATCGTGACCTGGCTGAAGTCGGACGCGTAACCGACTGCGCCACCCAGGCGCCCCACAGTTGATTTTTTTTTAATGTGTTGGAGATTAAATTTCATTCAACAACAACAAAGAAATCCTATATTGTTTACTTGACAGAATATCTGACACCCTCAGTCTCATTAATTCAGGGAGATTTTACCTCTAAAAACATATTTTCAAAGGCCAGAGCTTCTAAAACCTTTTATATATTTTACAGTATTTTACTGCATCCTTTCTCCCCCACCTTAATTCATACTACTAATAATTTTTTTTACCATCCCTTACCACACATTATGACACATTGTTTTTTCTTATAACTTTTAATTTACTGTCTTAGCAACTTTCAAATGTAAAATACAGTATTACTAATTGTATCCACATGCTTTACCTCACATATACAGGGCTTATTTATTTTACAACTGTAAGTTTGTACCTTTGGACTGCCTTTATCCATTTTGCTCACCCCGTACCTAATACTTTTGATCTACAACCATACAAAAGAAACCAACCATTTCTTTTTTTATTTTCTTTTCTTTTTTCCTTTTTTCTTTTTATAATACATTTTTTAATTTTTTTAACGTTTATTTATTATTGAGAGACAGAGACAGAGCATGAGCAGGGGAGGGGCCGAGAGAGAGAGGGAGACACAGAATCCAAAGCAGGCTCCAGGCTCCGAGCCATCAGCACAGAACCTGACTTGGGGCTCAAACTCACAAACCGCGAGATCATGATCTGAGCCCAAGTCAGACACTCAACCAACCGAGCCACCCAGATGCCCTTCTTTTCTTTTTTTTAACCAACCATTTCTATTAACCTAGAAGATAGGAACTGACACCTGGTTTTTTAGAAAGTTACACAAATTATTTTCCTTGTATAAAATCCTTTTAAGTTTATGGACTTTGCATGTGTACAGCATGTTAAGAAGTTCGTTGTCTGTTTGTAATGCATTAATGAGCTTGGCTTTATTTCTTCGGAAATTGAAAAAGCCTCCCAGATTTTCAGAATAGCCCTAACTTCATACAATTAAGGATAATTTTCTCTGATGCATTTGGTAAATATTGTTTTACTTCTAAATTTATTAAAAGTGATTGACCAAGTGTATGATGTAAGTTTATATCATTTAGTGAGTTTTTAAAATAACTTTTTATATAAGTATTTCTGTATGTAGATCCTCAAAGCAAAAAGTCTTTCCTGGCCCACGTTTGTTACAGTTAACTTGGCTACATACTTTGTCAACTTGACAAATTAGTTTGAATTAGTTTCATTAGGTTGGTGTCTTACTCCTCAACAATTGTTCCATCCTAAGTATCCTATTACGCAGCCAGTCTTCTGCTTCTCTTGCCTTCGGTAGGCATGATAATGGGCCCCCACGGACATCTGTGCCCTAATATCTGGAATTTGTGAATATATTTCTTTACATGGTAAAGGGGAGTTAAGGTAGCAGATGAAATTAAGGTTTAGTATCAGCTGACCTTAAAATAGATTGTTGTGGATTATCCACCTGTGCTCAGTATAAACAGAAGAATTCTTGAATGTGGAAGAGGGAAGCAGGAGTGTCAATGTCTGAATGATGCCATGTGAGAAAGACTTGACCGTTATTGCTGGCTTTGAAGATGAAAGGGACATGAGCCAGGGTATGAG
This sequence comes from Lynx rufus, assembly GCF_022079265.1. Lineage (NCBI taxonomy): Eukaryota > Metazoa > Chordata > Mammalia > Carnivora > Felidae > Lynx > Lynx rufus. The sequence continues at coordinate 149,112,845 of NW_025814834.1, read as the reverse complement.
GGTTCCAGAAAGTGGAAACGACAAGGAATCAGATTCTCCCTTTGAGATTCTGAGAAGAAATGCAGTCGTGTTGACCCCTTGAGTTTTGCCTAGTAAGACCCATTTGGGACTTACTTCAAAATTGTAAGATAATTTGTGTTGTTTTGAGCCACTAAATTTATGGTATTTTGTTAAAGCATCTATAGAAATAATACACCACCTAATTCCCAGGACCTTTGCTTTTTGTTAGTCACTCTAGGCCTAGAAAGATGCTCCCTAAACAGCCTGGGAGGGCTTTTCCCCAGCTGACTTCAGAGCTACAGTCCCTAGGCTCTCCTTTGTTAGCAGGGTTGGATTTGACAGGATACTGAGTCACAGAAGAGGAATCCACTGTAGCTAGTTTTAATACATACTTGTAAAAGGTTTTGTAGCATGGGAAATTGTTTGGAGGGCTAGAGGAACAGATTGAGCTTCTAGGAAGGGCTCTCAAAACCACACTGCTGAAGTAGATAGACTAAGTTGCTGCTCCCTGTGCTTTGATCTGGAAACCACTGAATCTGAAGGCTGCTATCACAGCTGCTGGCTCCAGGTCATTTTGCCTCTGCCATGACCTAAATCTTACTGTGATCCACATCGCCGTAAACTATCTGACCCTGTTGTACCTTTCTCCTATTCCTTTATCCCTTTCGCTTTGGTCTAGGAACATCGTCTTGTTGCTATTTCTAGACTCTCAGACATGCTTTAGTTACAGGGCATTTGCATTTGCTGCTCTTTCCACCTGGCACCTGCATGATTTATGTCCTCGTCTTCAGCTTTTCCATTAAATAACACTATTGCAGTAAGACTTTACCTGCCCACCCTTTTTAAGATTGCAACCTGAGTGCATCTAATCCTCTTAATTTTATTTTTCTCCTTAATATTTGTCACCTTTTTTTTTTTTTTTAACGGTTTTTATTTATTTTTGAGACAGGGAGAGACAGAGCATGAACAGGGGAGGGTCAGAGAGAGGGAGACACAGAATCTGAAACAGGCTCCAGGCTCTGAGCTGTCAGCACAGAGCCTGACGCAGGGCTCGAACTCACAGACTGCGAGATCATGACCTGAGCTGAAGTCGGCTGCTTAACCAACTGAGCCCCCCAGGCGCCCCGATATTTGTCACCTTTTAATATACTATATAATTTACTCATTTGGCTTTTAAAAAATTATGTTTCATTCCACTAGAGCAGTTTTTCTTTGTTGATATATCTCTAATACCAATAACAGTGCCAAAACATTATGGGTTCTCAGTAAGTATTTCTTGAAGAAGTAAATGCACGTTTCTGAAAGTGCTTTGTTTTTTCAAGAATTGGAAAGGCTACATGACCCATTATATATTTTTTAGTCTCTAGAGACTTTTTGATTCTAAATAAGACTTCCATTGAATGTAGCTTTATCATTTAATCTACAGGTTAATTTTGAAAAAGTAGTACCTTGCCAGAGTGTTCTGGTAATTCAGAGGAATTACTTTCAATTTTATTTCTACTACCATATTTACTGCCATGTGCCTGTGTCATTCACATCTACATCTTTATTGAACAAACTGGAGTCACTTCTCAAAGCCATTCACTACTATTGTATAAATTCTAGTGTTCATTTATGGTAGAATAGGAAACTTTATACTGATCTGATTTGTCCAAAAATAATATGTAGAGCATTTGAACATAAATTTCAAAAGTTATTTTTGTTTTTGATTTTGTAGAGACCGTTACATATATATATATATGTATATATACACATATATACGTATACATATATATATATATTTTTTTTTTTTTTTCGAGAGAGTGCATGTGCGTGAGTGTGAGGGAGGGGTAGAGAGAGAGAGGAAGAGAGAGAATCTTAAGCAGGCTCTGTGCTGTTAACGTGTAGCCTGATGCAGGGCTTGATCTCATGACTGTGAGATCATCACCTGAGCCAAATTCTAGAGTCAGATGCTCAGCTAACTGAGCCACTCAACTGCCCCTGGATCCATATATTTTTTTAAAAAAATGTTTGCTTGCCCTGGAAAAAATAAACAATACTGAAACTCATTTCAGAATAGACATATAAAGTGTGAACTCACTATTCATTCAAAGAGTGGTTATCCAAATTACAGATTTAAAAAAATAAATAAATAGAACCTCTTATTTCTATTCCCTGTGTTTATATGTTCTTTAAAATTTCAGAGGTTAGCAGTGAAAGTAAAGGTTGAATCAGTCCTACAACTTCTTAGCAACTGAAGAAAAGTTTGTGATTGTTGAGTTAGCAGGTAATGGTCAGGATTAGAGTTTTTTTTTTTTTAATTTCTGTCTTCAGTTTTTCAGTTATATACCTTACTATGGATAGCTGAGTAGGTTGCAAGAAATCCTTACTATGCTCTGTCCTTAGCCCTATATTAAAATTCTCTCAGATCTTTGCCCTTTATGTTCTCTAGTAGGAGGAACACTACTCTTTCTTATTTGTTTTGGTAAATGTTGCTTGCCCTATAAGTGATGTTGATCTCTATAAACCACAGGAATTAATGGTAGGGAGCAGGTTTATTTCAGATCTCCCTAAACCATTCACATGGATCAAATAATTAAGCATTCAACATGAAGAACTATTTATTTTCCAAACTAGTCAGAGGAGGAAAGAGCACCAACTGTTTTTCCCTTGTTTCAATCAGTTTTCAACTGATAATGTCATAAATAATATCAACTTCAAGATTACCACCATTTTAGATGTGGCTAATGGTGGATGTATTGTTAAGAAAGCTTGGACCATGAGTTGACTGTATCAAGGCCCCTGTGAGGGATCGTGGTGGATCTCAGGCATAACTCATAAAATAAATACTCAAAATTAGTAGACCTGCTTGACGTTACTTGCAGTCCATACTCTGACCTTGCTCTCCTTACTTTATTTTCTCAGATATCCTCAATCAAAATTCTGAGAAATTCCATAGTACAGCCGTTACTGTGTTTTAAGAAATGGTGTTGTTTATACTTAATATCTAAGTGTACATGTTGGCATCTGTATATATTCTTCCCTCTTTTGTCTCGACACCTTACAGGTCATTCTTATCCCTGGAATATCTTCATACTACTCAGAACACTCTTCTGCTGTCTTAAGATTGTGCTCAAGAGTATACACATTTAGCTGGTGCATAGTAACAGCTCATTTGCTCAGTGTGTAAAGAGAAGTTACCCTTAGCCAAACACACACACCTTCTTCCTTTAACTTTATAGCATTATTCCTCCTCCTTTGCTAATTCTTACCATCTCTCTTTTTGCCTTTAGAGTGTGTGGCCACTGACTCTCCATTCCTCCCCCACCCCTCATTACAATTCAGATTTTCAGTTTGAGAGGCTCACTTCTCCTGCTGATCCACATAAGAGTTGCTAGTCTCTCCCTTCAGCTTCATTTGCAGTGAGGATGAAGGTCTGGATGAAGATCAAAAACTGTACTTCTGAGGTCACATCAAGAAGATGGAAAGTAAGATTAAAAAAAAAAAAGTCTCCTAAATCTTCTAATGATGCAATTAGAAGCAGAGTTGATGAGGATGGTGGCAGGGTTGGTAGACACGACATTGTGGCTGTTCAGGACTTTTTCCTGCCTTACCTACTCCTGTGGGAAGAGGAAATTGCAGGTCACAATACAACAGTGCAGAACACAAATGCCAACATAACACCTCAGTGAGTAGTTAGACTCTGCTCTCCTCTCTATAGTGTATTTCCTCCATAGTATCTTTATTGCCTAAACCTCTGGAGTGTTTTACTCTCTCGCATAAGAGCTTCCCTTTCTTGTGTGTGTGTGTGTGTGTGTGTGTGTGTGTGTGTGTGTGTGTGTTACCACCCACAAAGTCTCCTTTTTAAGAAATGGAATTCATTTCACTACTCCTTTGGTTTTTTTTCCATCTCCTTTTCCTTTCATCTCTGGATTTGTTTCCTCTTCTTTCTCTTAACCCATGTCTATCTAGATCTGCATTATCCTCTATTTTTCATTTTGTTCTTTAAGTTAGTTAATGGATCGGCACCAGTTCTCTTGGGGTGAGGGCTTCAGAAGGTCATGAGCCTATTGTCTTATAGACACTTGCAGTTTATATCACAAATATATTGTACCTTTTGTTTACACTAAGAAATGTAAGGAAACATGACCTCAATTTTCCACAGTTTTAAAGATTTTGACTCTTAGTATATGCTGTGCCTGTCTTTGCTGTTGAAGCTGTGTTTATGCATGTCAGATAAAAAAACATAATGGAGCTCTTTGTATATGCATGTCAGGTAAAAACCATGTTGGTAGTTTTCTTTTTTAATTGGGTGAACAACTCATTTTGAAAAGAGCTTGTATGTGGAGTAAAACACGCTTAAGGGTAAATCCTAAGCATGCCACTTCCTCTGACAAGAAACAACCTTTCCAAGGCTCTGTTTTCTCATCTGCAAAATGGAAATGATAAGACCTGTCTCATAGAGTGTTTTATGAATTAAAATGTGAGAAAATGTATAAAAATGTTCAGCACAGTTTGGCCCTTTGATACTCTTAGTAATGTGTTGTAGGCTAGGAAAAATAATTTTCCCCTCTACCTTTCTGAGTTTTAGTTGAGGTCCCTGTAATAAAAGATGGTTTAACAAGATGAAAACAAACACATTGATTAACATGGATGCCTTGTGCATACATAAGAGATACCCAGGGAAAAAGGAATAACTCCCTGAAGTGGTTTAGAATTTAGACTTAATTATCATATTTAATAGGAAAAGGGGAAGGCCTTTTAGGGGAGAGTAAAGGGTTTTTAAGAAAGATAAATGGGTCCTTATGGAATAGATATGAGGTATGATAACTTGAGACAAAGTTTGTCAGGGTGTGGTGTTGGCTTCTCATCTCCTCTCCTGAGATAGGAGGCAGTCCTCTGGTTGATGAAACTGGGGAGGGGATTTGTGACAGTAGAGTTCCTTCTGCGGATATGTTTTTAGACAGATATGAAAAGTTCAGAAAAAGCTTCTCCCTGCATTTGATGTTTCTCAAGATCTTACAGCTCAAAATAATCAATAACCAAGATAGCATGTATTGGGCTGGCATGTCCTCAAGTCCTAGTCATATTTTGGGGTGGCATACTCTGTTACCCTTCAGTATTAAGAGGATAAAATACATTCAGAACACTTTAAGAAGGAAGATACATTTTAGTAACCAAAATTATTAAATATTCTTTGAGTCTTGAAGAGATTGGATTTCAACTGTCTGGAATACTTTTCCATTTTGAGTAACTCATACTCTGAAAGTTAGTTGGAGTTTTGTAATACTTTAATTTTCTGTTCTTTTATATGTATACTGGCTTTCATTTCAAAAACTTTTGAATCCTTTGTGATAAAGAGTCCTGTTGGTAATTTGGACAACCATACTCAGAAATCTAAAACCTGATAAGAGTATGGGGAGAGGTTACCCCTAAATCTATTACATGTGCTTATCTGGTACTTAGATAAAAATTGTTTTCTTTTTGCAAAACTACAGCAGTATTTTTTGTCTCCTGTTTACATGTCTACAGGAACATGCTATTTTAAAGTTTTGTTGTCTTTGTTCCTAGATAATTTAAAAATGGATTACATACCCTTTTGGGGGACTTATTCATGCACTCTTATCACTAAGATACATATACTTACTATTTGACACATCTAGATACTATGTTTATTTATTTTTAAATATTTATTTATTTTATGAGAGAACAAGCAGGGGAGGAGCAGAAAGACAGGGAGAGAGAGAATCCCAAGCAGGCTCCATGCTGTCAGTGCAAAGCCTGACTTGGGACTCGATCTCAAGAACCATGAGATCATGATCTAAGCTGAAATCAGGAGTGGGATGCTTAACCCAACTGAGCCACCCAGGCACCCCCTTAACTGTACTTTAAACACATACACACAATTATATTGATACTGAGAGTTTATAAATGTAGTATTTTAAGAAGTATATTAAAGAGGATCCTTAATTCCATTTCTGTATGAATTATATTACCTATAAATTATCACTGCACATTTACATAAGTTAACATTTGCCAAATTACACCAAGAGGGAAAACTTAATATAATCATTTCATAATCATATAATCTATTCAATATGATTGCATTTTCTCTTGATGAAATTTGATAAACTGATGTTTGTATAGATACAAATAAATGTTCCACAGAATATGCAGGTTTACACATTTTGCTTTTCAGTGCTCTTCAGTAGGTGTATTTATGTCGTGTGTGTTTATGTGGTGTGTGGAGAATTTGGATGGGGTACATGTTTTCTCTTAATTATGGGCAACAAAATTGGCCTTGTTACCACTTACTGGGTCCCATAGTGAAAACAGCTACAAGTTCACTGTTGGCTAATTCTAGAATACAAAAGTATTTGTAATAAGAACTGTAATGTGCAATTAAAATTTTCAAAAGTGTCCTCCCTCCTTTGGGAAGATTCAGTTTCTTCTAAAAAATTTAATAATATTGGTGATTTCAGAAGTAGAGTGTAAGAAGGTGCTGTCATCTTTGTGAGATGTGAGACTTTGTGGTGGGATTGCAGTGGTTGAGTCTGACGCTGGGTAAGGAAAGCTAATGTTTTAGGCTCTTGTATTCCAAAATGGAAGCTGTATTGTTTCTTGAAAAATTAATAGACTAAAAGTGCATGTGCTTATTGCTTAGCACTGATTTATAGTGTCATTCCCAAGTGTCTTCAAACAACAGAAAGTACATAGTTCTGTTAAATAATGAAGTTTTCTGTGGTTCTGTTAACGGACTAAAGGTACTTAGAATAGGAATGTGAGGGGCATCTGGGTGGCTCAGTTGGCTAAACATCTGACCCTTGACTTTGACTCAGGTTATGATCTCACTGTTTGTGGGATCAAGCCCCACCTTGGGCTCTGCTCTAACAGCACAGAGTCTGCTTGGGATTCTCTCTTTCTCTCTCTCTCTCTCTCTCTCTCTCTCTTTCTCTTTCTCTCTCTCCCTCTCTGTTTCTGTCTGTCTCTGTCTCTCTCCCTCTCCCTCCTTTCCTCCCCCTCCCCTGCTCATGCACACTCTCCCTCTCAAAAATAAATCAATTTAAAAAAAACACTTATTATAAACCATTAAGCATGAATATCTTTGTGTAAAAATAGCTGCTCTTAAGGCGTGTGTGGTTACCTTAGCGTTTAAGAGTTCTAATGAGTATTAATCTATTTATCAGGTTATGATCTGCAGTCATTTTCACAGTCTGATACTTGATAGCTCTTAAAAACACCAACGTTTATTAGCAGTTCCTCGGTGACACAGAGATGTGATGAAGAGTTAGATAGAAGGGATTAGATTTGGCCACTTGGGACTGAGCTGTTAGAAATTGGAGGTTTGTCTAAAGAGAAACGAAATGAAAGGTGTTCTCTGTCCCCCTTCCCCAACCTAGTCCCCCCCTTGGGCTTACTACTTTATTTGGAAATTTGAGGTTTCTAACCTAGTTTATTTTTTTAATATATTCCTTTAATGTGTGTTGGAACAACTGTACTATGTCAGTAACTGTGCTAGACAAATTCTGGGGATATATTGCTAAACAGGAAAGAGAGGCTTCTTGCTTCACTGGAGCTTACGTTGTATTCAGGGAAAGCAAAAAAATAAGTAAACAAGGTAATTTCATAGAACAGTAAGTGCTATGAAGGAAACAATGGAGGATGGAGTGATAAAGAGTGATTGGGGAGCTATTTTAGATTCAGTGCTCACGGAAGGTCTCTCTGAAAGGGGGGTAATTAAGATAATGAGAGTACCAGTGGTGTCTGGTTTCTCCAAATGGTGAGCTAAATTATTCAGATCAGCTTTTTCACTGAGAGTAAATACACTGGATAAAATATATTTGTAAATGCTTTAAAAATACCGAAGCTCTGAAAAAATAGCTACTTTTTACATAACAGCCTATAACCAGATAGGGACTGAAGAGAGGAATATTCGAGTGCTGAGCAGAATAAAGAATTAAGTGGGAAGCTATTTTTAAAAGAAATAACTGGGAAAGTATGGCCGCAGACTGCCTTTCATACATATTTGTGTTGCAGACACATGTAGCCCAGCTTGGCTAGAGATGGTCTGGTATTGTCCCCCCCAAGCAAATGTAAACTTTTCTAGATGAGTCACATTATCTTGCAATGAACCCTTACAAGCACACTTCTGAGCAGGTAGTCAAAGATAAGGCAATTGAATTTACAAAACCAGCAAGAATAAGCAAAATCAGAATTGCATAGACTTCAGATGCTGAAATTATTAGATGCAGATTTCAAGTAACTGTGCTTACAAATTTGACACACATGAAAATATCTGTAAGGAAACCATAAAAAGTACCATAGCAGATTGGAGAAGAAACGTGACTTAGAAATGAAAAACACAGTTAACAAAGTGGGTGAGCCTTCTGGTTCAGGTTGTTGGTTAGCTTGAATCAGATGAACCCTCCTGCTGAAATCAGTTATAACAACAGTTGGGCCATGGATGTAAAACAACTAGTTGAAGGCCTTGGTGAGCAACCAGTGTAAGCTGGATTTGAGGGGCTGTGCTTCTTCAGAAAAGGAAAGCTCAGGAATGATCTCTGTATTTAGTCTGGTTTTTCCCTTGAGGAAATTTTCCACTTCTCAATGCCGGATAGAGCTTAAGCAGAAAGCAGCATTTTCACTGGGCAAAGGGTCCAAAGAAATGAAACTGAGGCCAAATCCCTGAGGCAGAAAACTGCAGAGAATTGAATATTCGACATCTAATATCTGCACATACACTCTTCCTCGATGTGTTAGTTTAATAACTACCAGGGCCAGAGCAGGACTTTGGAAACCCATCAGATACATTGACTGAGGATAAAGAGCTGAGCAGAAATTTCAGCAAACTTGGGGAGTACAGATTAGAGTTCAGGTCCACCAAAAACTAGTAAGTGTCACACTTAAGCCATTATCAAAAAAATACATGTCTGCTGGATTTACTCAACCTATGTATAATTATTTTGTTTTTAAGAGCTAATGATGAGAAAATCTGTTTAAAGAAATGCAATAGACCACACATTGTGATCATTTGTCTTATAAAATAGAGAAGAGTTAGGCTATGCCCAAATGCAAATGTTGCTTGAGTTTTTGGAGATTCAACTATGAAAATAATACATCTTTGAGTCATAACTGCACATTATCTGAAAAAGCAATAAATGATTCTTACTAACTTTTCATTTGCTTTACCTAATTGCTACAGGAGGTAAGAAGTACTTAGAGGTCACTGGATATCCATATGTTGGTCTATATATAATTCTGTAAGTCCTCTTTTTGTTTGTTTTCATCTTCTAAGAGTTTTCAATTTGTTTTGCTCTCGTATACAACTGACTTTTAAATGCTTAGGGAAATTTAATGTAAGTACTAAAATGTCCTCAGAATTGACCAGCACGCTTAATGCATGACCAAATGCATTCAGCATCCACAGGAACATATAGCACTCAGGAGCATGTTTTTTACAGGTCAGTGAATTTTCTACAGAGCTGTTGCTGAGAATTATTTTTAAAGTACCTTCTCATATATGCTTGTCTAAGTCAATAAGCGTAGTGCGCTAGAAAAGTGTTCAAGCAATACGTAAAGCAAAACACTAAACAAATTGTTTTCTCAAGTGACATAATGTCTCTATTTATGTAATGCTCACAGTAGTTATACTATAAAACCACAAGTCATTCCTGTTTTCTTCTCAATGAGAATTATTAATTTCTTGGTTTTTTTATAAGACTGATTTTGTTAGGTCTTGAATTTTCTTAGGTTTCTTTTCCTATACATGTATGTATGCACGCACACACACACACACGATACAGCTTTTTAAAGTTAGTGTTTTTTCTTTATTATAGTGTATGGGTTTTTTTTGCCGTGTTTCAAGCATCTTCACTTGAACTTTTCAATAAAATTCACAAAGTGTAATATTTGTTACTTCTTTCCCAAGATCTAATCTCATGGCTCGTTTTTAGAAATTCATCTAAAACCTTGATACTCAAACTTTGGTCCTTGGAATAGCATTAATGGCCATTACTTGGGAGCTTATTAGAAACGCAGAATCTTGGGTCTCATCCCAGATTTATTGAATCATAATCTGCATTTTAATATGCTCCAGTGATTTTTATATACACTAAAGTTTGAGGAACACTGATCTAACAGCCTGTTTCCTGGTGCTTATATAGTAAATCTAGCTAACCCTTAAAGGGAAGGGCCCCTATACTTAAAAAAATAAAAGCATAAAGATCAGCATTTTTAACTTTTTAATTTTTATTTTTTTAAGTTTTATTTATTGATTTTGAGAGAGACAGAGAACGAGCAGGGGAGGGGCAGAGAGAGGGAGAGACAGAATCCCAAGCAGGCTCCAAGCTGTGAGTGTCGAGGAGCTTAAACTCACAAACCAGGAGATCATAACCTGAGCTGAGATCAAGAGTTGGACACTTGACCGACTGAGCCACCCAGGTGCCCAAGGTCAGCATTTTTTAGAAGCTTTCAAGGAATATCTCAGAGGCTGATGTAATCTATACTTTTAAGAAAATAATATTTATTTTGTTCCTTGTGGTTTTACCATGTTTTTTGTTATATACCCTTCCTTTCCTTTCTTTCTGCTAATCTAAGTCAGTCACATGTTTAGTTCTCAGCTTTTTGCTGTAGACTTTTAAACCATTATCAGCCTTAAGTTTTCCATCTTAGCTCTTTCTTAACTTTACATTTCTGACATTCATCGTGACCCAGATAGAATATATTCCATTCTGGGGCGCCTGGGTGTCTCAGTCGGTTACGCAGCCAACTTCGGTTCAGGTCATGATCTCACGGTTTGTGAATTCGAGCCCCAGTCTGGACTCTCTGCTGTCAGTGCGAAGCCTGCTTCAGATCCTTTCTGTCTCCCCCTCCCCTGCTTGCACACATGTGTGCACGCTCTCGCTCGCTCTCAGTCTGTCTCTCAAAATTAAACAAATGTTAAAAAAATTTTTTTTTAAAGAATGTATTATCATCGTTTTAAAAAATGCTTCCTTTCCTAACTTCCTTTTATCATATATCTGTTTTAGTCTCAGTACATCATCAAATTCTGTGTCTTCACAACTTTTCTTGTATACACAGATTTCCCCTTTATTTCTGTAGCCCCTTTTTATCCCTTCTAGAAGAAAAAGAGTTGGAATTCACGTCTTCAACACAACTTCCTATTTCCACATTACTTCTACTTCTGTAAATGAAGTTTCTGACAGAAAACAGCCTTTATTTTATTTTTTAAATGTTTTTATTTATTTTTGAAGGAGAGAGAGAGAGACAGCATGAGTGGGGGAGATGCAGAGAGAGAGGGAGACACAGAATTCGAAGCAGGCTCCAGGCTCTAAGCTGTCAGCACAGAGCCCAACGCGGGGCTCGAACTCACGAACTATGAGATCATGACCTGAGCCGAAGCCGACACTCAACCGACTGAGCCACCCAGGCGCCCCAGAAAACAGCCTTTAAAATACATCTTTTTGGGGGGCACCTGGGTGGCTCAGTCGGTTAAGCATCCATCTCTTGATTTTGGCTCAGGTCATGATCTCGCAGTTCGTGGGATCAAACCCCACATCATGCTCTGTGCTGATGGAGTGGAGCCTGCTTGGGATTCTCTCTCCCTCTCTCTCTGCCCCTCCCCTGATTACACACACTCTCTCTCTTTCTCTCTCTCAAAATAAATAAACATTTAAAAAATAAAATGCATCTTTTTAAATTAAAAAAATTACTGTAAATTGTTAAGTTGAAAATGTATGCCAGCAAGTATACTTTGCCAATTGGTTGACTGTGAACATTGATTTTTAAGTTTGTGTTTTACAGTTAACAAGGTTTCCCTATTATGCAGTAACCAACTCTTACCACAATTTGACTCATCAAAAACCAAAAACTAAATGAAAACCCCAACAACAGAATCGTTCTTATAAAGCAGATATATCTGAGTGTTCATGCTTAGGTACATAAAAACAGGAATTGACATTTACATTAACGTAATATTTACATAACATTAATGGACAGGTAGTTATTTCTTCAGGCTAATTAAATGATACAAATGGAAACTAATACTAACTTAAAAAAAAAAAACAATTTTAGAATGGAAGAACATGAAAGATCATAGCCCTCTTATTTTATATTAAAGGAAACAACAGTTAAATGTTTCTATTTAATGCCAAAACAGTATACAGGACACATCTCTAAGCTTTTTTGATCTTTAGTCTAAAATCCAGAAGCTTGAAGATGTATAATTTACAAATTATGTGCACTTCCAATCTGGAATAAAAGGTTAACACGTGGCTTAAATGACAGCATTTGGCATCAGACTGTGCACGTGAGTAGTTTTAAACACAAAAAACTTCATGTTCTAAAAAATGATCTAAAGGGTAGGATGTGTCTGTTAATTTTCAGTTAATGGATTATTGGGCATGTCTACAATTGTGTGTTTAAAAGCTTACAAGATTTTGCTAATTTCACTCTTTGCATTTTTTTCTAACAGACCTTTTCTTTGTAAGGTGTGGTGAGCATTTTATAGCTTTTATAGCTTTTGTATGCTTCAGTTATATAGCCCAGTGGGAATGTATTCAGTTTTACACTTAGGAAAATAACTCCCTTGTTTTTTGGGTTATAACTACTAAAACAGTTTTAATAATTTTACTCTCATTTTTTTTAATTGAACAGTATGTAAATATTCCTACTATTTTAGAGGTAATTAAGATACCAGTCACTCAGAGTAAAAACTAATGTCTGTAATATATTGGTTTCCAGAGTTTATTTCCTTTTTGTTGCTGTTTTGACGAGATGTGTGGGTTGAGGTTTCCCATGTGAGCCTGGAACTCTGTGAGGAGTAAGAGAAGCCTCATCCCCATCTGGGGAGGGGGTTTCTGCAGTTGACATGAATACAGATGTGAAAGGGGCCTGAGTCACAGTAACTCCCACTCACTAATGCTTACCCAGAAAACATCCCATCCCCCAGGCATAGGGAGGGCTGGACAGAGAGGGGTACCTGGTGAGCAGCTACACAGAAGCCTAGTCTCAAGTATAATGGGGGGAAAATTTTTGCATTTATTGAAATGAGCATAATCCTGATAATCTCACTAGATTAGTTTGGGGAATTGGAAAAATAGATAAATCATGAGAGCAAAAATATCCTTTAAAAACATTTTCCTAAAATGCTAGAGTGTGTGGTGGGAACAGTCAGTAGAAGAGAGAGAGGCACTGTGGGTTTACTGTAAGGCTATTTCTTATAATCTGTTGTTTATCTTTTTGAACCAAGTTCTGGTCTCCAAGATATGTCTGTATAATTTCTGGGTTAAATTTTGTTAGTATCAAGAAATTCAAATCTTTATTGCTTTTTGAAAAGTTAAGTCTATTTTAGTGGTTTTTTAAAAAATTTCCTTGCCTTGTCCTTTTCTGTATGGGCTATCTGCAAGGGGGTTATTTGAGATCTAAATTTAATGTGAGTTCAAGTATTTACTTTTAAGTGATTTTTAAAGATTCAAAACAGTTACGCTCTGAGATTAAGTCAAAGAGCCTTTTAGGACTTTAGAGCTTAGGATAAAGAACTTCTATTTTTATTTTTAATTTTTTTTTTTTTTAGGGACAGAGAGAATCCTAAGTAGGCTCCTTGCTGTCAGCACAGAGCCCAGCATGGGGCCTGGGATCATGACCTGAGCTGAAACTAAGAGTAAGACGCTTAACTGACTGAGCCACCTAGACACCCCTAGAATAAGGAACTTTAAAGTATAATTTGAAAAAGACTAAAAAAAGTTTTTATTGTGATCAATTCCTATTGTATTTTTTTTTTTTTTTAGTAACTCTTCTGAATCTTTGGTAGACTTTAAAATGGTAAGCCTTTATATCTCACTTATCTCAATGTAGTTTTTAGATTATTACTATGTAAAATTCTAATTCTTTTACATGTCTTTTCAACAAAATACCAATTTCTTTTCTTTTTTCCCCACTGAATACCTTGTGTAGTCCACTTTTTGGTCACCAGCAATTCTGAAAATCCTTGTTTTACTTCTGATTGGATCTTTGGGAACCATTTGAGGTCTTTTGGGAATCATTGCTCAATCTAGCATATAGACGAGAGCAATAGCTCCTCAAAATTTTTAGCAGTGGAATTCTTTAAAATCTTTCCTAGAAGCTTCGCATGTATAAATATGAGACACATTAACGTATTGTTGCTCTTTCAAAGCAGTAGGCGCAGAGGTGGGGGTTTGAGCCCTATCTGTTGTGTGAACAAGCATTTCAGACTAAGTATTTAGTAAGTAATGGGTCTGATGAAGAAGGATCTTTCAAAAGGAAAAGCAAAGGGTGCTGTCTCATAAGTTTTGAGTAAATACTTGGTTGGTTATGGTTGACTTCCTTGAAGTAGGTCATAGAATTAAATCAACAGCTGTTTAAGGTGCTTTTCATCTGTTTTGTGTTAGATATGAAATTAGTTGAGGCTAAAGTTCAACAGAAAAAGATTAATGTTTACACAGTGTTGAAGTTGGGTAGAAACTTATCATTAGTATTCATACTAGACAGGATTTCATATACAGTTAACCAAAGTTAAACAGTAAGCTTTGAGGAGTGTGCAAGTTGGAGGATGTGCAACTCTTGATCTTGGGGTCATGAGTTCAGGCCTCAGGTTGGGTGTAGAGGTTACTTAAAAAAAAAAAAAAATCTTAAAAAAATCTTTGAATGTATTGTGTTCACAAACAAAAGCTGTTGAGGTGCTTTTTTTCATCTTTTCATGAAATGGCATTATAAAGTTAAATGCTTACATTACCATTGACCCATTTAATCATATGCACTTAGGGGTGCATATTCTGGGTTTGTGTTAGAACCAAAAGTTAATTTGTATAATTTTGTGCTTGTCTTGAATTGTGGTTGATGCTGTTACCTTTATAGGCACTGTCAGGTATGTAATTGTGTTGCCTTTAGTCAGCAGCTTAGTGTAGTTTGTGTTTTTTAGCAATAGGATTCTTAGTATGTGGCCAAGGCAGATGTTTGCTTATGCCACCAAGCATAGTTTCCAAATACTTTTTGTTATTTACTTATTGATTCAGAAAATACCGAATGCCAGTGGTACATCTCCAACATTTAACTAGGATCTAAATTGTTATTATATGTCATTGCTTATTAAAGAGGTGCTTCTTTGTCAGAGGAGTACATCATATAGCAAATATTGTTTATCAGCTTTTATAAAAGAAATATTTACTGCTGTATTAAAGTCATTGTCATCTGAAGAATGACCAAATAAATATTTATGCACCAAGTTGAGTGTGTTCCCGGAACTCATTGATGTAGTTCGATATGAGAATGTAAAAGAAAAAATATCCTATCTGGCAGTATTGGCTGTGGATTCATGAACACTAGGGTGCTAAAGAAGTTCAGGTATTTGAAAGAATATTCAGCATAGAGTGAGAGTTAGAAGCTACATAGTCTCAACCAATATAGAAATCTCTGTATTATTATTTTTTCAATTTTTTTTTTGACAGAGAGAGAGAGAGACAGAGCATGAGCGGGGGAGGGACAGAGAGAGAGGGAGACACAGAATCCGAAGCAGGCTCCAGGCTCCGGACTGTCAGCACAGAGCCTGACACAGGACTTGAACTCACAGACCGCGAGATCATGACCTGAGTCAAAGTTGGACACTCAACTGACTAAGCCACCCAGGCGCCCCTCTCCGTATTATTTTTGACCGGCCAGCATAAGTCTTCTACTTAAAATTTCTAGAAACAGTAACATTAGTAAAGGGTGATCAATTTTAAGTAACTGTCATTATTGAAAAATTGTTAAACTAAAGGTGTCTCTTATTTTCCGTTCTGTGGTCTCCGTTTTGACTTCTGGTGTTAACAATTTTTTTTTGTTGTTGTTAATAGTTTAAGTCTAATCTTATCTCAAGTTCCACATGATGGCAGTTGACCTGTTTAAAGATACTTATCATGTTCCTCCAGTAAGTTTTTTTTTTAAATACCTAGTATATATCTTTTGCTATAATATTCAAATTCAGAAGGATCATTTATCATATATAAATTCCCTTTTGCCCACTTATAGGCAGAATCTCTTCTGTGTATGTTGGTGCTGTCATTTTTCTTGAACTTTTCATATTTTATGCCTTGATAGCTTGAGAAACTTTGGGGGGTAGGTACCTGATCCTGTAATGTTTCTTTCTCTTCCTTCCTTCCTTCCTTCCTTCCTTCCTTCCTTCCTTCCTTCCTTCCTTCCTTTCTTTTCTGTTTATTTATTTATTTTGAGAGAGAGAGAGAAAGCACAAATCAGGGAGGGACAGGGGAAGTGAAGAGAGACTCCAAGCAGGCTTCGTGCTGTCAGTGCGGAGCCTGACATGGGGCTTGATCCCATGAACCCTTAGATAATGACCGAAATCAAGAGTTGGACCCATAACCAACTGAGCTACCCAGTAGCCCCATGATCCTGTAATTTTTCTAATTGTTCAGATTAATCCCGGTAACTTCAGGCATAGAAAATGTTTTAATCTTGTTTCCTGTATTTAAAAAATTGACTCTTAAGAATCACTGTATTTAATGATATAGTGAATATTAACTCATAGTCTTTATAAAATTAACTCCAATAAAAGCCAAAACTGAGTGATATTGGAAGTTCTGTGTTTAAATAGATGTCAGTACTTTACACCAGTTGAAAGGATAGTTAACACACGTGATCTCCTTGTAAGCAGTCTTGGATTCAAGAATTAGATAAAATAAGTGTCTATTTTAGTTATCCTTTATTAATGGAGTAAACTAGGGAGAAAAAAATTTAGGAAAATGAAGAGCAGCTATATAAAGAGAAGAATCTTGAGAAAATTATAGTCACAAAATTAATTGAGCAGAGGAATTAATGGCAAGGTTCTATACATTTGCCTTTGATGTTTTTCCAGCTCACTCAATCATGGATTGCACAAAAGGAGTGGGATAAGTACGTTTAAAATTCCTCCGTTACAGATCATTACTTGTTAGATACAGGAGTATTTAGGTTGCTTTTGTGGTGTTTTTAAGAGACTTATTAGAAGAACTGAGATGCTTCTAAAGTGTAATTAGTGAAAGACATCACATGCCAATCTTTGTTCTCTTCTAATTCCATTACCAAAACTTAGGGTATTTGGAAGAATTCTCTTCTAGTGAAATAACCTTTCATTCTAATTTTTTTAGAATGAGTACAATTGCAGAAAAGAGTGGATTTCTATTAGCAGTGTTTCGAGCAGTGGAAGATTACGTTACCTTTGCCTCCACTTCTTTCATGTAAAGAAAATATCCTCATTGTGCAGTTGAGTGAAGGGAAAGATGTATTTCTAGAGCCATGTTATTTTTGTTGTTTTTGTTCTTGTTTTAATATAATTTATTGTCAAGTTAGCTAACATACAGAGTATACAGTGTGCTCTTGGCTTTGGGAGCAGATTCCCATGATTCATCACTTATATACAACAGAGCCATATTATTTTTGAGTAAAAGTAGGGTTTTTCATGATATTTTAAATATCAGAACAGGAAAAATTCTTGTCTGATTTGTTAAGGAAACAAAATTTTAGGTGAATTTTTAAATGAAATTTTAAAAATGTGCCGGCAAGTTTTGTAATAGGTTACTTAGCATCTCAGCAAGGTTTGAGAAATACTTCACTGTTTTCCTTGTAATGTTTTCCATTACTTTAAAATGCACCCCTAATGCCTAGGGATAGTAGTGAATTAATAAAAAATTGTAGCATTGACATAACCCACTCAGCTTACTTTTTGCTGTCAAAATATCTAGGAGAAGACATTTATAATGCTGTGAACCATAGGATTTGCTGAGCTAGTTCCCTGTTACAGCAATACCCAAATATGCAGGGAATCCTTAAATGGCATCAAAGTAAATAATGCACACAGAGCATTTAGCAGTCAACAGGGGCTGGTTTGCATATATAGGCAATACCTGCCTGCTGATTGATGTGGTATATTACCATGAGATTGTATTTATTAAAGGTAACAATTCAGCAATTCCGTGCGCAAATGATTAATAGCCAAATAATTATAGATTTTAATTAATTAAAACGGGCAAGGTGAAAATTCTAATTGGAATAGATTGAATCATTTTATTATATTGACTCACTCTACCTAAAATTATTGAAGTTTAAGCTTGCTACCTATAGCTAACTCATGCTATGAGTATTCTAAGTAAAGTTTGAATGATTTTAGTCCATTTTTCTAATGTTAATATATTATGATCTGAAGTGAATTTCCAAATATTTGCTAACATAAGATGTTGGCTTAATTCCTTTATTAGCAATAATTTTTGTTCACTAGCAGCTGCTGAGTTAGAGTTAAAAATAAGTCATTGTTAACATTCTATTGGATAATTTTTCCGGTCCTTTCATTATGTGGTTACTGGTATTTTTTAACTTATAACTTTCTTTTCCTCTATAGTGTAGATTGAGATAGCAGTGAAAGCATTTTTAAAGTGGTGCTTTTCATCTCGATGGATAAGGCTATCCATTGGATGGGAAGAAGAGTCAATTCCTTTCTAACAATACCATAAAAGTTTGTTGGTTACCAAATTCTGTATGGATTGTACCTAAATATCCTCTTAATCTCTCTTCTTCAGGCCTATGGCCACACCGGGAGCTGGTGGGAACTCAACCATTTAGGAACTCATGTTCAGCAGAGTATATGAGACTGTTTGTTGGAGCTTAAAAAAAAAAAAAGAAAGCTATGTTCTAGAATACACTTTCATACACATACCCTCACGTATATTCGTATAAAATCCTAATAAATACATATATATATGTATCTGCATCTTTCTGTTTACTTTAGAGTTTGTAGTCCTTAGCTTCCTAGCACATGAAGAAAAAGATCTACCAAATGTTTGGAGATCCTGCCAAGATTCCCACAATGATTGTTGGCAGGCCTCTTGGTATCATAGAGAGCACACAGAAGAACACGAACTGAAGCACTATGAGTTACACTGCAAGGTTCCATAAAATGTGGTAGAGGAGACCACCTCTTCTGTTTCACCTCTCATCTGTTGTTTTCCTGTCTATTTCATTCAAAGTTTTTTTTTTTTTCCACCTCAAAATATGTGGCACTCCTCTGACATCTCTGGTGTGTCATGCACAGCTGAAACAGTATTTGTTCCATTCTGAGCTTACTCCACAATACATGGCTCTTCAGTATTTTTTAAGGAGTATGTTGCAGTGTGGCATGCTTTATTTATGCACAACACTAATGCATAATACCATTACTGTCTCAGTGTCCGTGTCCTTGCCTCTCTATCATTTAAAGGAAATCTCCTTTAAATGCTGTACTTATGATTTTTTGTGTACTTCTTTGTATCCAGTTTTATTTTTTTTAATTAAAAAAAAATTTTTTTTTAACGTTTATTTATTTTTGAGACAGAGAGAGACAGAGCATGAACGGGGGAGGGTCAGAGAGAGGGAGACACAGAATCCGAAACAGGCTCCAGGCTCCGAGCTGTCAGCACAGAGCCCGCGACGCGGGGCTCGAACTCACGGACCGTGAGATCGTGACCTGAGCCGAAGTCGGCCGCTCAACCGACTGAGCCACCCAGGCGCCCCTGTGTATCCAGTTTTAAAACTGTCAGTAACCTCAACTATGTTATCTTCATTTTCAGTAAAATGGTACAAATCATTCTGTCCTCTAATCTCATTTACAAATTTAATCCAAATGTAAAAATTGCTTCTTTAAGTTGTAGCACATGCCAGCTAAAAGAACTATTCATATTTCTGAATTGTGGAGAAAACAGTAATGTATCAGAAAGAAAATTGCTTAAATCGAGCATTCTTGGTCACTGTTTTAGGTCTGGGCTTCCTGACAAGTGGTTTAAATCAAATAACACCTGTGTTAAATCTCAGAATCAACTTGTATAAAATCTTCCCTAAATAGAGTCAACATATATGGGGTGACTAACCAATTATAAGACGTGTTCAACAATTCTTAGATGGAAATGTGTCTCAATTTTCTTTCCACAACTCATGTTCTTACCGCAAAATAACATGACATGTTGAAGGACATATATACCATTAGTTAATGGCTCATATTTGAAATTTGATAATTAAATTATATCTAGCACTCAAGCAAGAATGAAGACTGATTGTGCCATCTTCTGATAAAGCGTTTATGTACTCTGGTATTTTGAAATATATTTGCTGGGGCGCCTGGGTGGCTCAGTCGGTTAAGCATCCGACTTCGGCCCAGGTCATGATCTCACAGTTTGTGAGTTCAAGCCCCGCGTTGGGCTCTGTGCTGACGGCTTGGAGCCTGGAGCCCTCTTCGGATTCTGTGTCTCCCTCTCTCTCTGCCCCTCCCCAGCTCATGCTCTCACTCTATCTCTGTCAAAAATAAATAAACTTAAAAAAAATTAAAAAAAAAAAGAAATATATTTGCTGAGCAAAAATGACATATGGACGCCTTATTCAATAGCATTTATTCTATCGGTTCTCTAAAAGCTTCAACACATTTCTTCAGTGAACTTTCTAAACTCAGCAGTATATAACCTTTTAGCCCAGCACATGAATTAAAGTTTTGACAAGCCTTTTAAAATGGCAAGTAGGTGAATGTGTTATGAAAGAACGCAGAATAGAATAAAAAAGACTTTGAATAGATGCAATGACTGTTTATATTTGGCTAGCTATATCTTAAGAAAGTTAGACAAGCCCAATTATATTAAAAATCCTTTACACTAATATTAACTAACTAATTCTATAGCTACCCAAATGCAAAATTGAGAAGGAATTTGAGATTAGAAAATTCCTGTGTCCATTATTGTCAATGGCTAGCTGGCTGCTACCACCTCTGTTGTGTCCAGTGTGCATTATGTTTTTACCTTTCCCCATCCTCTTACCCTGTGTGAAATGTAGTAAGTGTGATTACTGGCCGCCTGTGATCTTTGGAGAGTAGTAGAAAGAAAAGGTAAGTGGGCTCAAATTATATGCTATTGCAGACATCAGAGAGACATGCAAGAAAGTGGCAACAGCTGGCCTTGTTAGGGCAGTCTCCTGACATTTAACCAGCTTAGCACTTAGGAATACAGTAATGGGCTTTATGTTGAACAGTTGCCATGGATATGTACCATTTGACTGTTTAATGTCTGTATTAATAATACTGGTTACCTCTCTCACTTGCCATAGATAGGGTGTATTGGAGAGCTTTCCTAAATTGTGATATTATACAACTTTAAAAGCTCTGAGGCTTAATTATTTTCATGTTATGTATACTTTGCGGATCTGCTGTGGCCCTGCTAGTTGCTGTCCTCATTCTGAGACCTGAAGGAGAAGGAGAAAGTGATGGAACTGTATGATGGGTCTTAAACAGGTGCATGCACTTTCACATGTTTCATTGATAAAAGCAGGTCAAATAAAAGCAGGTCAAATAAAAGCAGGAAATATAACTCTCCTATGGAAATAGGTCTAGTAAAGAGGGGCAGCAAATATTAGGACAGTAATAAAATCTATCTTGTAGGTCATAAAATTTCCATCTCCCCACCCTTACCAACCAGCCCTTACCTCTACTGTTTATGGTAGAGAAGTACAGATTTTTTTTTAGTTTTATTTGATTCTTGATTTTTTTTCTTAATTGCTATTTACATATGACTGGCCGAGAATTAGAAAGTAACAGAGAAATCAGTGACACTGGTGAGTGTAAAGAGATTAGTTTACAGAGCATATTATGTTATTCATATCCATACTGGTGATGACTTCTGAGTAACTACAAAAAAAAGTTGACAGTAATGTAGAAAAAAATGACCTTTTCCTCCTCTTTTATTTTTTATAGAATACCTTTTAGGAGATTAAGGAACCAGTAGAGAAATTTAGAATAACAAATTACTTTGTATTATACTGTGGTAGGATCCCCTCCCTAAGGAATGTGATGAGAAAAAAAGCCTCAGGATAAGGGAAAGCAGCCTGTCTATGTGCCTACATGACATCCC
Organism: Lynx rufus; assembly: GCF_022079265.1. Taxonomy (NCBI): domain Eukaryota; kingdom Metazoa; phylum Chordata; class Mammalia; order Carnivora; family Felidae; genus Lynx; species Lynx rufus. The sequence continues at coordinate 149,090,964 of NW_025814834.1, read as the reverse complement.
TCACAACCCTGTAACATGAGACCACTTCATCAAATTGTGTGTCTATATGATACCCATATATGGGAGACAGAGAAGTTGAAAATGCATAAAAGGCTACACCATGTGGCATTTCAGGTTCAGTTTTTCAGGTACGAACCCAACTGAGCCTGTGCCTCACAAATAAAGTTGCTTCCTGGAAAGAAAAGTCTCGGTGTCATGACTCTGTGTGAGAATCCTGCTACAATACATTTTTATATCTCATATTAATAATTTTCATCAGACTAAAAGTAGGTGTCTTGCTCTTATTTTCATATGGATATAAATTTGAAATATTTTGAAGTACCAAAGCTTTTAAAGTAAGGTTTTTCATTAAAATTCAATACAAGCTCATAAAAATCAAAATATACTTCTGTGCTTTCACTTGATAAAAGCAATATACATTTTCTGATTTTTACTGTTAGGTATTTGTTTATTGTCTGGCCCTCTGTAAGCCAACCTGCGTTCTGCGTATCCTTAGTTATTAGTATAGAAATGTTACTGTGGTAATGTGAACTAACTTCCATGTATTGTGTGCATATCTTAATGAAATATTCTGCCTTGTCCTGATCAGAAAGGGGGTATATTTACATAATGTTAATCATGCATTTGTTATTAGCATTTAGAAAAGAACAGTATTGTAATTTTAGTGCATTAAGTGTATCTGTCACACAAATTTATTAACCAGCTACTTAAAATACAAATCACTCTACCCTGGAAATTGTCAAGGTTAACTATAAGTTATAGTGTCTTTTTAAGAAAACATACCTTTTGGTGTATTTTAATATATTTTGGGTCTTACTTCATTTGTAGATTGTGGAGTTTTGTTTTTCACTATACCAGAAGAGTTCTCTGCATTCTTTTTTCCATCATTTGCTGCATCTGATTTGGATACCTTGAATTTATTTATTTATTAAAAAAAATTTTTTTTACATTTATTTATTTTTGAGAGAGAGAGACAGAGTGTGAGCGAGGGAGGGGCAGAGAGAGAGGGAGACACAGAATCCAAAGCAGGCTCCAGGCTCTGAGCTGTTAGCACAGAGCCCAGTGCGGGGTTTGAACCCGTGAACCATGAGATCATGACCTGAGCTGAAGTAGGATGCTCAACCAATTGAGCCACCCAGGCGCCCCTTGAATTTATCTATTTATTTATTCATTAAAAAAATTTTTTTGTGACGTTTATCTATTTTTGAGACAGAGAGAGACAGAGCATGAACGGGGGACAGTCAGAGAGAGAGGGAGACACAGCATCTGAAACAGGCTCCAGGCTCTGAGCTGTCAGGACAGAGCCCAATGTGGGGCTCAAACTCACGGACCACGAGATCATGACCTGAGCCGGTCAGAAGCTTAACCGACTGAGCCGTCCAGGCGCCCCTGAATTTATTTTTAATTAAAAAGTTACTTAAAATTTTTGCTTGGCTTGCATTTAGTTGGTTTAAAATCAACTCGTACATTTTGGAAGGTAGACTAAAAGTGCTTCAAATAGCAAAACATTGATTTAGCAGACTATTGACTTTATAATCTTTTAGGTCCTGGTTTCTGAGAAAGACAATATAAATGCTGTAATGGAGGTTGGTCCTAGTAGTTTTATATATTATAAAGCCATGTTCCATTTCAGTTACTAAATTCTTTGCGGTGTTTGGTAACATTATAATGGTCTTACACTTCTGCGTAGGCTTCTTAAGACCGACTCCTTAGAGGCTACCTCATTAGGAAATTGAAACAACACCAGATCTGAAACCGTATTCTCACTAGTTTTCAGTATATTTCTCTCCCCACTGTAAATGGAAAAAGTGCTTCTCTTATCCAGTCAGATTGATGAGATTATTGAGCTGAAGTCACCCCATCTGAACAAAGTCCAACAAAACTTGAAGGGTACTCCTTCTGTATATAGTGACTGGGACTTGGTATTGATATGTTTCAGATTGTCCAGGCTTTTCTCCTGCTCATCTTTCATTAAAACAGATTAAAACAAACAAACAAAAAAACCCCAGTGCTTACGTTTCTTAGTCTTTCAGGCAGTTTCTTAGGATTAAAAAAGAAAATTGGTCTTAAGATAGTAAGTACATACAAAACAAAGTTGGAATAGTCAGAACAAACCATAATAAGCCAAATTTTAAATAGATAGCTTTTTTTCCTTTCTTTTCTCCTCAAATCCATGATGGCTTAAGTTAAAACATTGTCAACACATTTCAAATGTTATGATTGTAATAATAAATACTGTGTTTAGTTGCTAGAGTAATTAAAACAGAATTGTTTTACATCATGCAGTCTTCACTAAAATCACTAAATTCCAACTCTAATTCTGCATCACTGCACAACGTCATCCAATCAATGCAAAATATTTGCGGAAATTAAAAAATTTTTCAAGCAATTATATTTAATTTGTTTTACTTTTAAGTGTTATTTTTTACACATTTATTTATAACTTTTCTGAATACACAAAGAATTTGACGCAACTTATGGCTGAGGGGGAAGCAATTTAGACTAGAAAAAAGAGTAGTAGGTAAAGATGAAGGGAAAAGACTGAATGCATATATAAACGTTCAAGTTCACATTGTCTATTATAGTTTAAAAATTTTTTTTTGATGTTTATTTATTTTGAGAGATAAAGTGTGAGTGGGGGAGGGACAAAGAGAGGAGGAGACAGAGAATCCCAAACAGGCTCTGAGCTGTCAGCATATGGCCCCCCATGGGTCTGGATCTTTGCTTTTTCCCAAGATAGTCTGTAATATTCCAGCGGACACATCATCAACACTGTAGTGTTTTTAGTTTTCTGTTTGGGTTTTTGTTTTTGTTTTTGTGAAAAAAAACACATATAACAAGAGAGTTACTCTCAACAAACTTTTAAGTGTAAAGTATATTTATAACAGTAAAGCACAATGTTGTAGAGATTATTAGAACTTCTTCATGTTGCATAACTGACATGAATACCCAGTTGCACAGCAACTTCCCATTTCCTCCCCCACCCCCATTCTCTGGCAACCACCATTGTACTTTCTGATTCTGTGAGTTTGCTTTGGATACTTCATGTAAGTGGAATCATGCATTTTTTATCCTTCTGTGACTAGCTTATTTAGCATAATGTCCTCCAGGTACATCCACTTTGTTGCATATGAGAGGATTTCCTTCTTTTTTTAAAGACTAAATAATATTTCATTGTATGTATATGCCAGTTTTTTTTAATCCATTCATACCTGGATGGCCCTTTAGGTTTTTTCCATCTCTTGGCTATTGTGAATCATTCTGCAATGAACATGGGAGTGCAAATATCTCTTTGAGATCCTGATTTAAATTCTTTTGGATAAAAACCCAGAAGTAGCATTGCTAGATCATATGGTACTTCTATATTTAATTTTCTGAGGAACCTCCATACTGTTTTCCACAGCAGCTGTACCCTTTTACATTCTCACCAACAGTGCACAAGGGTTCCAATTTCTCCATGTCTTTGCCAGCATTTGTTATTTTTTGTGTTTTGTTTCTTTTTGTTTTTGATAATAGCCATCCTAACAAATGCGAGGTTATATATCTTGTTGTGGTTTTGATTTGCGTTATTTCCCTCATGATGAGTGATATCCAATGTCTTTTCCTATACCCAAATGTGTTTTGTATGCCACTTGTAAATCCTTTTTAAAGAAGAGTGTATTCCTTTGCCCATTTTTTAATTAAGATGTGTTTTTGCCATTGAGTTATAGGAGATCCTTACTTATTTTGGGTATTAATTATCAGATACATAGTTTGAAAATAGTTTCTTCCATTCTGTAGGCTGCCTTTTCATTTTATTAATTGATTTATTAACAAAAAGATTAATTAGCAGAAGATTTTGGTTTGATGTAGTCCTGCTTGTCTATTTTTGCCTTTTGTTGCCAGTGCTTTGGGTATCCTGTCCAAGAAATCATTGCCAAGATTAATGTCATGAAGCTTTTCCCCCCTCTGTTTTCTTCTAAGATTAAGTCTTTAATCCATTTGCAGTTGATTTTTTTGTGTGGTGTAAGATAAGGGTCCAGTTTTAGTCTTTTGCATGTGGATATCCAGTTTCCTAGCATGATTTTTTTTTAATGTTTATTTAATTTTGAGTAAGACAGTGCAAATAGGGGAGGGACAGAAGGGAGGGGACAGAGGATCTGAAGCGGGCTCCGTGCACTCACAGCAGTGAGTCTGATGTGGGGCTTGAACTCATGCACTGTGAGATCATGACTTGAGCTGAAGTGGTCGCTCAGCCAACTGAGCTTTGCAGGTGCCCCTCCCAACATGTTTTGTTAAAGAGACTATCCTTTCCCCATTGTGTAGTCCTGGCACCCTTGTAGAAGATGATTTGACTGTATATGCATGTGTTTTAACTTCTGTTTTTTTAGTTTATATTTCAGTCTTTATGCCAATACCATACTGTTCTAATTATTGTAGTTTTGCAATGTGTTTTTTAAATTTTTTTAAACGTTTATTTATTTTTGAGACATGGGGAGAGACAGCATGAGCAGGAGAAGGGCAGAGAGAGAGAGAAGGAGGGAGAGGCAGAATCCAAAGCAGGCTTCAGGCTCTAGGCTGTCAGTACAGAGCCTGACACAGGGTTCGAACCCACGGACTGTGAGATCATGACCTGAGCTGAAGTTGGATACTTAACCGACTGAGCCACCCAGGTGTCCCAGTTTTGTAATATGTTTTAAAATCAGGAAGTGTGAGGCCCTCAGCTTTGTTCTTTATTCTCAAGATTGTTTTGGCTCTTTGGGGTCCTTTGTAGTTCCATGTGAATTTTAGGATTCTTTTTTTCTGTTTCTGAAAAAAAAAAAATGTCATTGGCATTATGATAGGGATTACATTGAAATTGATAGATCATTTTCAGTAGTATGGCTGTTTTAACAATATTAGGTCTTCTAATTGGTGAATGTGGGATGTCTTTCCATTTATTTGTATTGTCTTCAGTTTCTTGCAACAATATTTTGTAGTTTTCACTATGCAAGTCTTTTGTTTCTTTGGTTAAGAGTTGGGGTGTGACAGAAACTAGTCCCTCAGATATTCCTTCCAAAAAGCCAGAACCTTGGGTGTATGGCTCCGTTCTGCTTCTGCCAGGGAGAAGTTCCAAGCCAGGGCTATTCCTGATGCTGATCTGTCCTTGCTTGGTAGAGGGATTGATGTGGGAATAGTGATATTTTCTTTTTACCCATTTCACAGCTCTTTTTGGCTTTGTAAGCACTTGCCTGGGGTACTGCAGGTTTTTAACTGGAATCTGGAAATCTTCAATTTTGGTCTTTATTGTTAAATTGATGTTTCTATGGGTAAATGAGGGCTGGGACTTCTTATTCTACAGTCATGTTAATGTCACTCCAATACAGTACTCTTAATTGTTTAAACAATGAACACTAATCAAGTACCTACTATAAGCCAGGCTTTGGATTAGAAGTTTGGGTTTTAAAGATGAACTAAACCTCTGGTTTGGAAGACAGACATTTAAGTAGTGAAAAACTGTAAAATGTATTCAGCTATGTTCTAGATGGAAACAAATTACTGTAACTTAATGTCTAGAGGCCTTCCTCTGATGTTTTCAAGGAAGGTGGGATTTGAGCTGGGCCTTTTAGACTGAGTAGGAGGTTTAGAAGGGCATCCCAGGAACAAGGAACAGTAGTTAGAGTGAAGGGAATGATACAAAACTGTGTTAAACAGAGAATAGGGAGAAATCCATTGTGGAGAAGGAAATGGGGATAGATAAACTGGAAATGGTTGTTTGGGGCTTGATTACCAAGAGGTTTGTTTGCCAGCCTATGGAGTTTGGATTTATGACATCAAGAAATTTTTTTGTTTTTTTGTTTTCTTCATTTTTTTTCATGTTTGCTTATTTTTGAGAGAGAGAAAGAGAGAGAGAGAGTGAGAGAAAGTGTGAGCAGGGGAGGGATTAGAGAGAGAGGGAGACACAGAACTTGAAGCAGGCTCCAACACTCCCAAGCTGTGAGCACAGACCCTAAAGCAGGGTTCAGACTCACAAACTGTGAGATCATGACTTGAGCTGAAGTAGGACACTTAACCGACTGTGCCACTCAGGAGCCTCAAGAAGTTCTTTTTTGAGTAAGATACACTTGATCTTAGCCAAAAGGCCTAGAAGTGATGAATAGGATAAAATAATAACCTTCCTTCCATCATAAAATCCTATCTCCTTTGTGGAACATGAACAACAGTGAAGAATTACATTTAGGGGAATCAGTTGTTAACATTCATGTTAGGTAGTTTAAAAAGTAAGACTATGACAGTGGCCTTGTAGATGGAAAGATAGGATTTGACAAAGATTTCTGGGATGAAGCCAAGAATTAATAACTAAATAAAAGTGGGAAGCAAGAGAGATGTTAAAAGGAGGCTACTTGAGGCAGGAAAATAGAGGATAAAGTAACAAATGGAGATTTTAACATATCACAGACAAAAACATTAGGAAAAAACTCAAATTTGTGTTGTTTAATTCTTGAGTTTAATAAAATCTTCAAAATAAAAAGATCGGAATGACCTGTGAATTAATAAGTATTTGAATCAAACTGGATTGAGTTATGTGCCTCCTTAAGCTCAGGAGTATTTATTATATTATAATGCCACCCTGCCTGGCTCTGCTCTTTCCGCTTCCTGCAAGGTATCTACCTGTGTTTTACTCCCCACAGTATTACCGCATCTGTGACAGTAGATGTGATGAAATAGAGAAAGAGTTCCCAAGTTATAAAAAAAGGTTTTGTTTTGTAAAATTTGTTCTTTGTTTGTAATTCAGAATTGATTTTCCTGTGGAAATTTAATTTAACAATACCAACTCACCTAGAAAACTATCAGCTATTGATGTTAATTACACAGGAAAACAGAAATCAGAAACTTTTCTGCTATCTTAGACTTTTATCTCAGTGCTGTTCGTTACCAGCTTTATCATCTTGAATAAGTTCCTAAACCTCTTCGTGGTACAATTTCCTCATCTATGAGAGTAGTACCTATTTTATAGCATTGTTGTTAAGATTTTTGAGGAAATTTTTATTTATTTACTTATTTTTAAGTTTGTTTATTTTTGAGAGAGAGACAGATCGTGAGCAGGGGAGGGGCAGAGAGAGACTGAGACACAGGCTCCAGGCTCTGAGACGGCAGCACAGAGCCCTATGCGGGGCTCAAACTCACAAGCCATGAGATCTTGCCCTGAGCCAAAGTCTGATGACTGAGCCACCCAGGCGCTCCATGCATTTTTGAGGAAATTTTTAGGCAGAATATTGAATTGGTGATAACCAAGTGAGATTTAAAAGAAAAATTACTCTGAATATATTCGGATACGTGGAAATAGAGGCAGTCCTATAACCTGAGAATTTTTCAGGCTTCTTCAAATCTGTTACAGAGAAATACTCTTAGTAATGAACAGCAAATCATTTTGAACATAAAATATGGATTTTGGGGGCACCTGGGTGGCTCAGTCGGTTAAGCATCCAACTTCAGCTCAGGTCATGAGTTCGGACTGTCAGCTCACAGTCCGTGAGTTTGAGCCCTGCATTGGGCTCTGTGCTGACAGCTCAGAGACTGGAGCCTGCTTCGGATTCTGTGTCTTCCTCTCCCTCTGCTCCTCCCCTGCTCATGCTCTGTCTCTCTGTATCTCAAAAATAAATAAAAACATTTAAAAAAATGTAAAAAAAAAAATAGGGATTCTGAACTTCCTTTCTGTCAACACAACCCCAGATTCATTATATTTTCATTCTGTAGTTATTACATTTATTTTTACCAAAATTGTATCCCCAGTATTCTTTGTTTTTAATGTTTGTTTATTTATTTTGAGAGAGAGAGAGCAAGTGTAGAAGTGGGAGAGGGGGAGAGAGAAAGAGAATCAATCCCAAGCAAGCTCCCTGGGCACTGTCCGTGCAGAGCCCAATGCGAGGGCTCCAACTTGTCAATGGTGAGATCATGATGAGCTGAAATCCAGAGTCAGAGCTTAACCAACTGAGCCACCCAGGTGCTGGATCCCAAGTATTCTTTTGTCTAACACTCTCCCCACTGAGCTGTTTCGGCTGCTGTCCCCAGTATTCTTAATACCGTTTGAAAGGTTTAATTTTATAAACTTACTCTCTTTTCTTTTTATTCCTTAATTCACTTATTAATAATAGAATTAGGGCATTGTGTGTTGTTACTTTATAGGACAGCCATCTGTCTTATCTAGCAAAATCAGCATAATTTAAATCTTAATATATTGAGCACCTCCATCAGGGTAGACAAGAATTTTTCTTATTTGGTAGCAGTACCATCCAAAGCTAAAGGTAGTTTGTCAAAATGACAGATCTAGGTCTCAGTATGTACTTTGAGGAATTGTTGCTGTAACTTTCTTCTTTATACATGATTTTGGAGATGCAAGTAGCATACCTAAGACATTAGTTTATATATTTTTAGTGGCTAGGAAGGTTTTAACTTGAATTCTCAATTCATTTTTTGTATCTGGGTAAGTGTTCCTTCAGTATATGGGCAGTGTATTTATTCATAACTAATTGATTCACACCTCTCCATAATATTGTCTTCCAATGCTTTTCAGAGAATAGAAATTGCCAGTAATGTTTAGAGGTTGTCCACATTTTTTTTTCTTCATCTGAGAATTACTTCCCCATCAGTATTTTTACCTTTTTACTGGCACTTGTATCCAAATCATAGATTTTTCTATCACTATTGTCAACATTCATTTCACAAAACGAAATTTCAAAAGAGCTATTATTACTTGCCTTTACTCAACAGTACCTTTTTTTGGTATCAGGCTTTAGGTTAGGTGTTTTCTAGAAGGGCATTTGGAAGGAAATACCTTAAGATGGCCCATCCTAGTCTAAGTTAAACTTTGTGGTTTGGAGTGATACGGTTTTGAATTTTATATCACAGAGTTGAAAATTACTGCCAATGAAAAGTAATTTAGCTTTTTTCTCGAGGAGAATAAATGTTTTTCTAGGTACTATATCTTGATTTAACTCAGATGTTAAAGCCAAATGTGTCAACCCAGTCTGGACAGACCCAGTTAAAAACAGAATGCCATGGGCTCTGGGAATCTTAGTTTATCATCAATGATGTTTAATCTTCAGGTCATTCATTACCCTTTCACCACCAATTAGACACCTGGATGGGAGAAGTCAGTTTTAAAATTTTTTTTTTTTCAACGTTTATTTATTTTTGGGACAGAGAGAGACAGAGCATGAACAGGGGAGGGGCAGAGAGAGAGGGAGACACAGAATTGGAAACAGGCTCCAGGCTCTGAGCCATCAGCCCAGAGCCTGACGCGGGGCTCGAACTCAAGGACCGCGAGATCGTGACCTGGCTGAAGTCGGACGCTTAACCGACTGCGCCACCCAGGCGCCCCAAGGGAGAAGTCAGTTTTAGAGAAGTGATAATGTAATACAATTGTTTTCCAAATTAGTAAATTAATTAATTCCTCTCTTCTTTCTTCTCCCTCCTTTACTTTTTTTTTTTCTCGGCTCCTCCCATACTTCTGTCTTCCCTCCTTTCAGTATAATTCTTTTTCAAATAAAATGTTAGAAAACCACAGTACAGTCTATTCTGTTGCAGTGTTCATTTTTGGCTAATACACATTGGTAAATAAGGGAATGATGTCAGTGTAATATGGAAGTAGGTTGGTTAATGTCCTATTTCTCAGCACCTCAAAGTTGGAGCAGTTGGATGAAAACATTAAACTGAACCTTGAAACTGAAAGCCTGCAGCTCATTCACCCCACACTCTACCTTTTGGTTCTGTTTGACCACCTGCTCTGTCTGAACGGTATTTGTTCTCTGTGCTCCACAGTTTTCATTCATTTTGCCCATTTTCTTATAACTCAGCTGTTTCTCACACCCCCACCTCTTAGGCCAAACTCTCTTCAATTTTATTTTTAAAATAATGCTCTGTATTTACTATAGTAATTATTTATAATTATTCATTAGGAACTTACCATGTCTTTTTACTTGAGTCATTATTACATCTTTTAGTTCTCTGGTTCAAATTGCATTGCATTTAAGTGGCCTTTAATACCCTGTCTTTCTTCCCAAGGCCAATTATTTACAGTGAGTGACTTTGTAGAACACAAGATTTTTTCCTAGGACTCCTGTAACACCTTGTGGCTTATGCCGGTATATAAACACAGAGGTAGAGTGGCACTGATATACTAAAGGGATTAGAATCCCACCTTGTCCTCTCTACTTTGTGCCCTATATCAGCCTGCCTTTTTGACATTCTGGGGGAACTACTCAGGATCTAAGGAATGGAATGTAGAGCATTTTGTTCAAAGAACGGGCAATCCATCCTTCCCTTTAGGCATTCTAACTCCTTTCCTTAGCTCCATTCTGGTTCCTGGGAGAATATAAACTTGGACCAAATCACCCTGGTGTTCTGTAAAATTATTGCACTATGCCTCAGTTTTATTTTTCCTTTTTTTTTTTTTTTTAAGTCTTTGGAAAATCAGCCTTGTGAATGCTCTTTACTTACTGGAATACTATTCAATTTTTTTTTAATGTTTATTTATTTTTGACAGAGAGAGACAGAGCATGAGTAGGGGAGGGGCAGAGAGAGAAGGAGACACAGAATCCGAAGCAGGGGAGGGGCAGAGAGAGAGGGAGACACAGAGCCCAATGCGGGGCTCGAACCCACAGACCGCGAGATCATGACCTGAGCCAAAGTCGGACGCTCAACCAACTGAGCCACCCAGGTGCCCCCAACTTACTGTAATTCTATTGTTGAGGACACTGCTCATTGTATTATATTATTTCACGCATGACAGGTTTCTCAGAGAGTTTATTTTGGGGTCAATCTTATAAGAAGTGGCATATTTCCTCATTTTTGATAATGAAGATTTCTGTGAAAGAGTGAATTTTCCTTTTTGCCGTGAGTGCTTAGAAGCTTCAGTTATGGCAGGTATGTTGACCCTTAAGACTGACATAGTTGCTTTCTTTTTCTCAACTCTTTTTTTTTCTTTTTATTCCTTTTAATCAATCATATTGAGATGTCTTTTTAAAATAAGGTTTCTTGGGGTGCCTGGGTGGCTCAGTTGGTTGAGCATCAACTTTGGCTCAGGTCTTAATCTCGTAGCTCAGGAGTCGGAGCCCTGCATCGGGCTTGCTGCTGTCAGCGTGGAGCCTGCTTCAGATCCTCTGTCCCTCCCTTTCCCTCTGCCCCTCGCCACTTGCACTCTTTCTCAAAAACAAATAAACATTAAAAGAAATTAAATTAGTTTCTCTTTGGAAAGAGAACAAGTGTATAAAAATATTCAATACTAAGTAAAGGTGCTGGAGGCAGACACACTAGTAGACTCTAATCTGGGCATGAGATGGTGAGAATCTGTTTGGGGGAAAGGAGTCAAGTGTGGTTGTATTTCTGTTCTAGTAGCAGAGGCACTCTGGAGGTATGATTAAGAGGAATTGGATGAGAGAAAAATGAGACATATGGAAAAGTTCACAAAGAACTATATAGTTTACATGTGCATATCTGATTACCTAAAACATAGGAGGAAGAATACAGTTAAGACCAAAGCTACTAGTTTCAGTTCTAGGTAAAACCAAGGTACACGTTGAAATAGGAATGTTTCTAAAGTTTATTTATTTATTTTGAGAGAGACAGAGTGTGTGTGCGTGTGCATGCACACACGAGTGAACAGGGGAGGGAGGGGCAGGGAGAGAGGGAGAGAAAGAATCCCAAGCAGGATCCATGCTGTCTGCACCAAGCCAGATGTGGGGCTCGCATCCACAAACTGAGATCATGACCTGAGCCGAAATCAAGAGTCAGATGCTTAACTGACTGAGCCACCCAGGTGCCCCTGAAATAGTAATTTGGTTTTTTTCCCTTTAATCTATTTATGTAATAAGTTATACTGAGTTTTTCAATTAATAAACCATCCTATCATTCTTTGGATACACCCTTCTTAGTCTTTTTTCCAGTTTTACTGAGATATATATGATTGTCATATAACATTATATTAGTTTAAGGTATACAGCATGAATTGATACATGGATATGTTGTGAAATCACCATAATACATTTAAATTAACACATCCATTACTCACATAGTTACAGATTTTTTTCTTGTGATGAGAACTTAAGAGTTACTGTCATAGACACTTTCATATATACAATACCGTAGTCACTATGCTGTACATTACATCGCCAGAACTTATTCATCTTATAAACTAGAACGTCATACCTTTTGTTCATCTTCCCCCATTTTTCCCACCCCTACCTCTGTCAACCACCAATCTACTCTCTGTTTCTATGAGTTCGTTTTTTTTAGATTCCACATATAAGTGAGATCACACACTGTTCATCTTTCTTTGTCTGATTTATTTCACTTAGCATAGTTCCCTCAAGGTCCATGGTTGCAGATGTCAGGATTTCCTTCCTTTTTATGGCTAAACAGTAATTCCCTTATATATATGCCACATTTTCTTTATCCATAGATCCATTGATGGGCATTTAGGTTCTTTCCAAGTCTTGACTATTACAATCCTTTAAAGTCTAGGGGCACCTGGGTGGCTCAGTCGGTTAAGCGTCCGACTTCAGCTCAGGTCATGATCTCATGGTCCGTGAGTTCAAGCCCCGCGTCGGGCTCCGTGCTGACAGCTCAGAGCCTGGAACCTGCTTCAGATTCTGTGTCTCCCTCTCTCTCTGACCTTCCCCTGTTCATGCTCTGTCTCTCTCTGTCTCAAAAATAAATAAACATTAAAAAAAATTAAAAAAAAAATAAAGTCTTGATGGACTTAACTACTACCATTATTATTAACGTTACATTTAATTTGCCAGTACTTAGGATTTTACATCTGTGTCTATAAGGTATATTGGTGTGCAGAATTCTTTTATTGTACTATATGTGTCTAGTTATATTATTGAAGTTGGTATAAGGTATTAATTGCCTCATAAAATGGCATTCTGTTTTCCTTCTATAATTTCATTCTTTTTAAAAGAATTGGTAAAACTCAGTGGTGAATGATTTGTATCTGATGCCTTTTGAGTTAGAGTATGGTGGAGATTTTTTACTACCATTTTAATTTCCTTCATAGTTATTAGTGTCCTTTTGTGGGAGGGTGGTGAATTTTTATATATTTTTCTAGGTGCTTGGTAATTTCATACAGTATGTTGTATGTCTGGAATTTAGGAAAGAAGTTAGCCTGGAATTGAAGATTTAATCATCAACATGGAAGTGAGTAAGGTTTCTAGGCCAAGGCTTTAAAATTCATAGTGAAGGGAACCAAGATCAGATATTGCATCTGGCTGCTTCTTTCTCTCTTTTTTTTTTTTTTTAATTAACATTTTCTTCACTTTTATCATATACTATTGTTTAACCATTTTAACCAGTATGTTATACCTACTTGGTGTGGAGAAATATTTTAAATATTAGCAGCTCACACTTGGCAGTGCTTGGCAGGCAGGATAGCAAAAGGGAATGGAAACAGTCATTAGGTCTCGGGTTTCAACAGGAGCAGACTTGGCAAAAATAGTTATTTGCATAGTAACTGCATATGAGGTTTATGTTTCTGTTTTTTTCACAAGTGCGTTTTTCCCCCTGGCTTAGCTTAGGTTTCAGAGGGAAAACAGGCCCTAAATGAGAATCTTCAGTTTTGTATTTTATTAATCTCTTCCCCTCGAGTAAGTCTTAAATGTGAATGGTTGTTCTTTCATTGTTAAATTAGGAAAACTGGGATTCAAAGAATGGATTTTCTCTAAGATTCTTTTTTCCTTGACTCATTCAAATATATCTTTAGTTTTAGTTTTCAAGGTAAAATGTATAGCAGTTTAGAATTCTAGCTCAGTGTTCCACTCATCAATTTATTACCTCTCAACTCCATATTCACCCTTCATTGGCTGCTCAGCAAAAATTGGGGTGTCCCTTTTAAATGTTTTCCCTTGACCAGTTGGCATGGTGTCAGGTTTTGTCAGTTGAGTTTGCTGGGACAGTCCCATTGAAGGAGGAAAGTTTCTTTTATGGTTCCGGGGTCTTTGCAGCTTCCCTGGTTCCTGCAACCAGATGGCCAGCAACTCCCAACAACCAGTAGCTTCCTCCTGTGAGTCCTTTATCACCTTCACCTCCCCCGACCAGGCAGTTTTGTAGCCGACTACTTCTATTGCCTGTAGTGGCTACAACCACAGTGTCCAGCTTCTGCAGTGTACGACAGCCGGCAGCTTCTGGGTGGTTTCATAATGGAGTGCTTCTGGTGAGACACGCCCCCATGAATGGTTTTTTTTTTTTAACATTCTTGAGGATGGATTTCCAGCAAGTTCTGCTGGTGCAGCACCACAGAACTCTACCATCCAGTGAGTCTTAACTGTGACCTTTCCGAAAATATATGGATCTTTGCCAGGCATGGGATGTGGGGTTCTTTCTTGGTCACTCTTTCAGTCCTAGGGCTAGTCATTGCTCCTTGCATCTGTTCTTTTTACTCTTCAGAGTTCTTTTCTTGGTAGCTAATTTCTTATTACTTAAATACCCTGTTTAGTTAATAATTCTTTATATTAAACTCCCTCTGTTCAAATTGCTGGGTGGCTTTTAATTCCTAACTGGACCGTGACTGTGTGTTTATAAAATGCATGGAGTCTAATACATATAAATTTCTAATTAAGATGTTTCTTTAGATTGCTATTCTTGAGCATACGAGGGGAGTATGTCTCATCTTAATGTTAATTTTGATGACTATTGATTTTTTTTTAACTGTAAGCTCAGGACTCAGAATTTTGATATATGCATCAGCAATGTGACCTTATGTCATGTGGTTAATAGATTAGACATCCATCTACTAAGTTTAAAAAAAACACCTCTGTGGAATTAAAGTCAATTTTGCAGTTTATAGTACTATGCGTAAATTTATTAATTTCCTTAGTAATTTTATGAACTATATTACAGATATCATCACCCCATTTTCTCTAAGAAGAAATTAAGACTCTGAAGTTCAAAGGGTATTCTCTAATACTCTTGGATATTTCTTAACCATCAAGTGTAAGTTCACTGGAACATATATCACTTGATCAGTTAAAACTGTTTGCACAATGCCAGACATGTCTATTGTAGATAACTTACATATCACTTCTTCCCCAGCTCTGCCCCCACACGTCACAGTCTTGACGAACTTTGTGAGGTACCATTTTAATATTTTCTTTTTCCCTGAAAGCTACAGCACATTAAATTGAAGGCATTTATATTCCTGTGTCACATTAGCATCACTTCAGCTTACTAGATAGTATTTTGTTTTTAGTTGATTGCAAATGTTGATTTCTCCTTTTTCAGTTTGCAAAACTATATGACAGGAAATCTGTAGCTAAATATCACTTTATGATTTCCATCTGTTCACGTACAATAGTGTTTATAGCATAGTCCAGATTGTAGGGTGATAGAAATATCCCATTACAGCAGATAGAATTTAAAATGATCATTGTACATTCTAATGAGAAAACATTTTTAAACAAGTACTTCACTTAATTTCAAAGCAGAATAACTGAATACTACGATTTGATGACAGCATCTGCTCTATAGTGTGTGTTTGTGCTGTCAACAATAAAAACTTTTCTGACTTTCCTAGAAATTGATCAGTTTGCTCATATGTATACTAATAATGGAAGCCAGGCAGGCAGGGAGATAGTATAAGTCAATCTGAATATCCTTAAAAAAATATCTTTTTTCTATTGCCATGGAGAATATCTTCCATTATTTTGTGTGACTTAACTATGAGAGTGGGTGGGGTGTTGTTATGTGACAGTATAATTTTTGCTAAATTTTATTTTGGGAATATGTTTACATTTACTGAATAAAAATAGTTTCCCTTATCATATGGAACTCTAGCAGTTGTACATCTCTTTGGCTCTACAGTTAAGCATAGAGAAAAGGAGATAAAAATGATGGTCCCTGGAGTATATAGAGTGTTGAGTACTTCCAACCGATTTTAGTTCCCAAAGTGTACATTTGCCTCTATTACACTTTTGCAAATGTGCCTCTTATTCTCACGTCTGATTGGCTCTCTGGTCATTTTCTTTTCTGTTTTCTATGCCTGTAGATACAATGCTACAGCAAGTGAGGAAAACCGTACTTCCAGCCATCCGTGCTCTGCTGCATTCTTTTATTTGTTTGTTTGTTTAGAGAGAGCAAGCAGGGGAGGAGCAGAGGGAGAGAAGAGAATCCCAAGCAGGCTCCTGTGCTGTCAGCACAGAGCCCCATGCAAGGCCCTAACCCACGAACCATGAGATCATGACCTGAGCCTGAATCACAAGTCAGTGGCTTAACCAACTGAGCCACCCAGGTGCCCCTCTGCTGCACTCTTAATCACAAAATAGCAGTGTGTTTCCTGAGTTTCAAACAGATTTTAGATACTGTTCTTAATTTGATTGTTTTTGTTGTCCCTTTTCTTTAGGTCTGTATTAGTTTGCTAAGGCTGCCATTATAAATTACCACAGATTGGGTGGTTTAAACAACAGAAGTTTATTTTCTTACAGTCCTGGGTGCTAGAAGTCTTGAGATCAAGGTGTTTGGGCAGGGTTGATTTTTTTTTTTTTTTCCCCCTGAGGCTACCCTTCTTGGTTAATAGTGCTTGTCTGTGCCTTAATCTCTTCTTATAAGGACACCAGTCAAATTGGATTATGGCTCACCCATAAGACCTCATTTTACCTTAATTATCTCTTTAGAGGCCCTGTCTCCAAGTCCAGTCGCATTCTAAGGTACTGGAGGTTAGGACATCAGTACATGAATTTTGGTGTGTGTGTCTATAAGGGGACACCTCTTCTGCTTTCTGGACTCTTCTACACTACTGCCACCTTACATGTTTTTCCACACCAACTTTCTAACCTCCAGACACCAAGTGAGTTTTGTAAAGTTCAGTTATGACACCAGTCACCTGGAGTTCATGTCAGACTCCACAGGTTAAGGGCTCAGTCTGTACCACTCTCCCTTCAGACGCTAGTCACAAGTTCAAGTTGTTATCTCTGCTTCTGACCAACAAGCTGTAAGTTGGAAATTCCCACAGCTCCCTCCTCAGATTTGATAATTTGCTAGAATGGCTCATAAAACTCGGAAAGAGTTCACATACTAGATTATTAGCTTATTATAAAAAGATACAGTTCAGGAACAGTGAGATGTAAGAGATGCACAGCACAAGGTATGGGGAAGAGGTGCCAAGCTTCCATGCCCTCTCTAGGTATGCTACTCTCCGAGCACCTGCATTTGTGTCAGCTCCTTTGGTTTGATTTTTTTTAATGGGACTTTATTATATGCCCGAGTGATTAAATCATTGTCCATTAATGATTTACTCAGTCTCGCCCACCACCCCTCCATCCTGAGATTATCTAGGGACTTTCCAAAAATCATCTTATTAGCTTAAACTCAGATGTGGTTAAAAGGGGCTTGTTATGAAGAACCTAAGACACTCTTTTCACTTATATGGACAAAAAACCAAAGATAATAAAAGGTGCTTCTTTCATTCTTTCACTTAGGAAATTACAAGGGATTTAAGGAGCTTTGGCCAGGAGCTGGGGTGAAGAGTGTGTGTGTATATATATATATATATATATATATATATATATATATACACACACACACACACACACATACACACACACACACATGTCTATATATATATGTCTATATATATGTCTATATATATATGTCTAGGTAGATAGATATGTCTGTATATGTTTCTTATTATATCACTGAGTGGACACAGTTCACCTAACAAGGTCTTTAGCCTTCACCCAAATGAAGCATGACCATTAACAGTTTTGAGCATCATTCTGTAAAGAATATACTCAAGAGTCTTCTTCACCTTTAATATCAAGTTCCTTTGTATCCTGGCTGCCCTTCCTCCATTTAGGATCACCTTTTTCCCTATCTCAGATATTGACTAGGAAGTTAGTTAAGGGGTAATTTAAGGGATTTAGTGGAGATGTTTTATCTGTACAAACCTAAAGGTTTGTCCTTAAGTATGATGTTTTTTCATTACATACAAATAGATCCCCTGTGGGCCCATCCTTCCAGCCCTCTGGATCTGCCCTCCCCACAGCTCCTATTTTGAGCTTGCAAGAAGTGCTGAATTTACACCTTGTTTGGAGACCACATGGTATTGATTCATTATTTCAGCCAGTAACTGTATGCCATATAAAGATTCTGTCTTTAATGAATCACTTCTTGAAATAATGAAGTACTGTACCTTTTAAGTCAGGGTCCTCAGCTTACTTGTCATGTTTTTCAAACAAAAATTAAATAAGACCCATCTCATAGTCGGTAGTTGACAATATTATTTCATACACGTGTTGATAACACAGATTCATTAACTGTATATTTCAACTAGAAGTTTTGTTCTCTTTTATTTTGTTAGGAAATGTTAGTCACGCTTCTTGTAATATGTGGTGCTGAAGATCACACAACAGTCTGAAAGTTACAGTTTTATACTTTGAGATAATTTATGTGTGTGGAGGGAGCAGGTATACTATTTTGGCACAGGATTCCTAAAATTCTTTTTTTGAGAGATTAGAAAGGAAAAGTAGTAGAATGGCTGAAGTCGGTAGGTATATTTTGACAGATTATTTTAATTTGACAAATAATTCACTCTTTTGTTTGTTTTGGAGCTTTTTAAGTTTACTTATTTATTTTGAGAGTGCGCATGGGTGTGCGCACTAGTAGGGGAGGGGTAGAGAGAGAGGGTGAGAGAGAATCTGAAGGAGGCTTTAGACGCAGCACAGAGCCCTGGAACCCCGGAGCCCCGGGAGCCCAGCACAGGGCTGGATCCCACCAACTGTGAGATCATGGCCTGAGTTGAAATCAAGAGTTGGTCACTTACCGACTGAGCCACCCAGGCGCTCCTCACTAGTTTTAATAAGTGGCAAAATGAATATTTTTATTTCTTACGGACAGTTTTTCTTCATATTAAAAATACAACTGAAATGCAAGTTAACCCTAAGGTACCTTTCTTATCTATCATGTTAATAAGATTTAAAATATTTCCAATATGCTTTTTTAATAGGTACTGGAAAACAGACATCCTCAAAAGTTGTTACAAGAGACTACATTCAGTTGTACCATAATTTGACATATGTGTTCCTAAAAATCACTATGCTAATAGGCAAAATCGTGCAATAAAAAAACACAGTGCAGGGTGCCTGGGCATTGGGCGTTGGAAGAGTAGCACCTTGGGAGTTACTGTGAAGTGGCAGAAGGAAGGTTATCTGAAATGGGATGGAAACTTGGCAGTATCAGATGTGAATGAGTGTGACTCATGACATAAGCAGAAAACTGAGGTCCCTGGTTTAGTTTGAGGTGTATGCAACTTGTGTATTCCTACCTTGCTTGGTTCTGGGTGCGTTTTTCTGTATTTATCAAGAGCTTCTTAGGGGTCGGGTCAGTCCATAAGCAAACACAAAGTTTGTGTCGTGCTCACATTGTATCCCAGCATATCAGTTATGTTGCAAAAAATTCACATTTCAAAGTGAGTGTTATAGCAGAACAGAAATTTCTGTTATAGCAGAAATTGGTGTAACTTTTATGGATAGTAATTTGAGGATATGTATCAAATTACAAATGTACATACCCATTTACCCATAAATTCTAATTATCCTAGAGATAAGTACTTATGCAAAATGATGTATTTACAAGGATATTCACTGCAGCAATTGCTTGTAATAAAAGATTATAAACATCTTAAATGTCTATTAGCAGATCAGTGGGTAAATAAGTTATGGTTCATGCATTCTGAGGAATACTGCGCTGCTGTGTTAAGGACAACTGCTTCCATAAACTGATGTGTAATGTTCTTTAAGATATGTTTAAAAACAAGAGTTGAGAATAGTATGTATAATGTGCTGTCACTTGCCCAAAAAGTAATAATTTTTGTGTGTTTATATGAACGGAATAAAACTGAGGCACATGCTAATATCTTGATAATACCAGACTTGGAATTCCTTAAGGACAAGAACTTTGTTTTATTCATGTTTCTCTCCTCAACAGGGTGCATAGTACCTAGCTCTTACCAGGCACACAAATAAGGATATGTTGAATAAGATAAATGGACATTTCTCCTAACATTCGTATCTGTAAGAAAATTTGATACACAGGATATGAAATGAAAAACAGACTGGGGAGGATTGAGTTACTAAGGTATTCATTTGTATTACTGGCTTTTGTTTTTTGTTTTGTTTTGTTTTGTTTTCAAGCAGTGCACTTTTTCCTGCACTTAGAACATTATTCTTTTATCAGGATTTTGATTTAAATGTATCTTTTTTGGTCATGCTACTGCAACATAATCCATTGTAGAGAAACTAAGGGATGAAGAGCCATTGAAGAAATTGGAGAAGGAGGGGAATAGTACAAAGGGCAGATATGTTAAATTTTTAATATTTGAAGAGCTGCCATCAGGAGGCATTATTTAAGTTCTGTTTTTTTTTCAAAGGACAAAAGTAGGACTATAATGGATATGGAAGATACAGGGAGACAAATTTCAGCCTAATGCAAGAGCTAGCTAACAGCTATTAACAATGGAGAGAGCGTGGTTATAAAGCCTTTTGGTAGCAATTGTTTGTATAAAGATTCCTGTCAGGATTAATGGTGAAATGAAGAGATTTGTAGTCCTTTTTTAGAACCAAGCATATCTGGGTTTGAATGCCCTGCCACTTAGGAACTATTGTGACCTTGAGTAAGAAACTTAATAGCTTTTAAAATTTCCTTAACTACAAGACAAGTATAATAAAATGTATCTCATGGGATTGCTGTAAGGATTAAGAAAGGATAAAGTACCCAATACCATGTTGTAGATTATTCCCTCAATAAATGGTGACTATTGCCATTGAAATAGGAATGCTTTTGGATACAAGGTAGTACAAGATACTATTTGGTTTCTAGGGTCCATTCTAAAACTGATATTTTTGTAAGTTTTATGTTACTGCTTTAAGTATACACTTGTATATGCTTGTGATTGAATTATCATAGCAAAAATCTAATTTGGAACTGGGAGAATTTAGTAAATGCCGCTGGCTATAGTGTGTGAGCCAGGGAGAGGGGCAGAGTGAGAGGGAAAGAAAGAGAGAGACAGAGAGAAAGAATATCTTTTTTTTTTAAGTTTATTTATTTATTTTGAGAGAGAGAGAGAGTGAGAACATGTGCAGGGGAGGGGGAGGTAGGGGTAGAAAGAGGGGGGGAGAGAATCCCAAGCAGGCTCCCCACTGTCAGCACATAGTCTGATACAGGACTTGAACTCTCGAACCATGATATGATGACTGAAGCCAAAATCAAGAGTTGGATGCTTAACCAACTGAACCACTCAGGCGCCCACAGAGAGAGAGAGAGAGAGAGAGAAAGAATGAGAATCTTAAGTAGGCTCCTTGCTCAGTGTAGAGCCTGGTGCAGGGCCCATCCCATGACCCTAGGATAATGACCAGAGGCAAAATGAGGAGTTGGCTGTTCAACTGAGCCACCCAGGTGCCCCCAAAAGGTGGCGTTTTGTAATACAGTCCACAGGAGTAAAGTTCAGTAACCGATGGGGATGAAACGTTACAGATCCTCAACTCAGAAGAAGGGAAAAATTTTTTTTTTTATTTTTTTATTTTTTTTATTTTTTTATTTTTTTTTTTAAATTTTTTTTTTTTCAACGTTTATTTATTTTTGGGACAGAGAGAGACAGAGCATGAACAGGGGAGGGGCAGAGAGAGAGGGAGACACAGAATCAGAAACAGGCTCCAGGCTCCGAGCCATCAGCCCAGAGCCTGACGCGGGGCTCGAACTCCCAGACTGCGAGATCGTGACCTGGCTGAAGTCGGACGCTTAACCGACTGCGCCACCCAGGCGCCCCGGGAAAAATTTTTTTTTGTTACCAGAATGGGACAGAAGTTTTTACAATATTAACTAATACTGCCTTATGTTATTTCTGGATATTTTCTGGCATTAACTCCCTCCTACTTCAAAGATTCCTTTGAAGGGCCAAACAATACAGGATAACACTAGAGAATGACTACTTAAGTAGACCGTTCAGATATCTCTACCAGTCAAATGATTTTCATGTCGGGAGAACTCCAGATTGAAACTCCCAACTGAGATAAATCTGAGCAGTGATTTCTAAATAGTGTACCAGGTAATCTCTGAGTCTTACAAATAAATGTGCTTCAATGCCAGCTCTGAGAGCCAGGGTAGAAGCCTGTTGGGCTTCAAATCACCCTTCAAATCAGAGCACTGCCACATTTTTCTGTTTTTATTTGGTTAATTTGCAAAATACTAGGGGAAGAAAATAATTCTACTGTCTTAAAAAATAATTTGGATAACTGTTGAAGAGCCTTCCCACAAATAACACCATATTTCCTTTATGGTGGGTATACTCAGTTTAGGGAATTTTTCTAAAGAGATTTTGCTCTCTATTCTTCCACATGAAACTGACATTATTTTGTTTACCACCCTTTAAGTAAATGGAAAGATTTATAAAGCGAATTAAAACTTCCCAGTTTGGAAATTTTAACAGTGGGATTGGATACACACATACACACACACACATACACACACACACACACACACACATTTGCAGTCTAATTTTGGGAGATGGCAACGTATTTTAAAGGATTTCCTAAAAAGCATATACTCTATTTGAGTGGAAGATCCTATTGACTAAGATACTGTTGTTCTTTACCAAGAGCTAAAGGTAATAATGGCCCATCATTTTTACACTCAATGGTTGAAAAGGATTATATGGGAGAAAAAAAAAATTGTAAAAATAGGAAAGCCGATTATTTCTAAAATATAGTGCCACTATTCTTTTGTTATTTTTCTATTAAAAAGTAAGTTTCTACTAAAAAGTATAGTTTTTTGTTTTTTTTTTTAATTTCTACTGAAATCAGAGGCTCTTTTATACAAAGGTAACGAAACAAAATTTGCTCTAGTGTTCTATTCCTGGTTGAAATAACTGGATATATGGGGAACAGTTGGTTAAACATCCTACTCTGGATTTCAGCTCAGGCATTATTTCGCAGTTTGTGAGTTCAAGCCCTGCATCAGGCTCTGTGCTGACAGCATGGAGAGCCTGCTTGGGAGTTTTCTCTCTTCTCTCTCTCTGTCCCTTCCCCACTCATGCTCTCTCTCAAAATAAATAAATAAACTTAAAAAAAAAAAAAAAAGAACTGGGCATCTTCAGTTCGGACATGAGAAACAAACCTACCCAAGTGTTTTCTTTTAGATTAAATTCATTGTGGTGGGAGAGGGGCTGGTGCAAAGGGTATTTGGTTGTTTTTGTATTTTGTTTTGATCGTGATAGGATGAGGATGATGATGGTTGAGAGAAGTCAATCAAAAACAGTGATTGTGAAAAATAAAGTATCTAAGTATTCCTTACCCAGATTTTCAACTTTGAGGTTGTTCTATAACTTCCTTAACATTTAATTTGACTACAGGTGACAATGTTGTTTACATCTCAAGTTCATACCTATCCCTAGGCCATCTCAACTCTTGAGTCTCTAGGGCCCC
The DNA here is from genome assembly GCF_022079265.1 of Lynx rufus. NCBI lineage: Eukaryota > Metazoa > Chordata > Mammalia > Carnivora > Felidae > Lynx > Lynx rufus. The sequence goes on along the minus strand of NW_025814834.1, from coordinate 149,067,538 downwards.
TGTATGCAGAGTTAATATGGGCACATGTTGATTTAAAGTTTTCATTTGGGGTTTTTGGGAACTCTTACTGCAAGCCATGCTTCTTTTTTGCCATGCTAGTCTCAAAGAATGTTTTCCTTTTGTCACTGCATTGTTCTGTGACATTTGGTATCTCCTTATTTCTAGCGTTGTCAAATTTTAAGCTAGTTTTCTAGATCTCCCAGAATTTTATCCCATTCTTTATATCCCTTGAATTTTCTACTGTATTCCAAGTTTCATTGGATCTAAAGAAGTCTCTGCCTAATTCCATTAACATGCTGTATTCATTGCCACCTCTATGCTTTCAGTAATGTTATTCTTCTCTGATGGAATACTGTACTGTGGACTGAATTGTACCCCTCCAGAATTCATATTTTGTAGCCCTAACCCCCAGTGTGATTGTATTTAGAGATGGGCCTTTGGGAGATGATTAGTTTTATTTTACAATATTAAAAAATACTTCCTTACATTATTTCTGGATATTTTTTTGGCATTAACTCCCTCATGAGAAGATTTAGTGCCCTTTTAAAAAGAGGAAGAGACACCAGAGAACTCTTTCCACCAGCAAAAAGATGGCCATCTTTAAGTCAGGAAAAGAGCTCTCACCAGGAACCAAATCAGCAGCACCTTGAACTTGGACTTCCCAGCCTCCAGAATCATAAGAAATAAATGTATATTGTTAAAGCCATTGAGTCTGTGTTATTCTGTTATAGCAGCTCCAGCAGACTAATACACCGTGCTTCATTGCTTTCCTCCATCTTGAAATTCTACCCATTTTCCAAAGCCCAGGTCAGATCCCATCTCGTGTACAAAACAATCCTAGGTCTCATTTGTCCCCCTTTCTTCTGAAATGTATAGCTTTTACTACCTGAACCACACAGTTGAATACTTGTTATAAGGTTACATGCTATCTTATATTCTTCTTTAATTTTTCCATGTAGCCTCATTAAAATGAGATAGCTCTCTGTATATTAGAGGCTAAAATAAAAAGGAGAGGCACCCAGTTCATCTAGGGCAGGGCACTTAGGGATAGTGGCTAGAAGATTTATCCAGATCAGGAAGCTGAAGCTCCAAAAGGTGAAGAAACATTTTCATATGACACATACAAATGGGTAAAGACCAGGTTTAAATGTATTGGTCTTATAAGTAGAATTGAGTTTCACTTATAACATATATACTGCTTCTTGGTTTCATGCCCCAGAAGAGAAGTAGTTCAGTAAAAATGAAAAAAAAAAAAAAAAAAAGAAAAATCAATGTACAGTTTTATTTTCAAATGCAGGGGAAACAAAGCACTCCAGCGGGTACAAGTGTAAGTTCTAGCTTGCTCCCATCTATGCTTTCGCTGGTTTATAGGCGTTATAGAAAGAGCTACAAAGCCCTGGGCTCCTTATTGAAAACATCCTCATTGCTGGCCAGGAGAAGCTGGCTGACTGTTTTCACACTGAGCGTTAAATCAGGAGAGAAAGGTATAAAAGTCCATTTGCCTTTGATGCTAATAGGATCTTTTCAAATTAGAAAAAAACATATGTACACTTGACATTAAAACAAGTTAATTTGTTAATAGCTTGCTGCTCGAGAATTGATGTCAGTATTTTGAAGAAAAGCACAGATTATTTAATTTAGTAATGTCCCCTTTTGCATTTATCTCAGGTAACAGAAATTTATTTGTATCTTAAGACAACCCAAATTTAACTTAAATTTAGATAACCTAGGGGCCCCTGGTTGGCTCAGTCGGTTAAGCTTCCGACTTCGGCTCAAGTCATGATCTCGTGGTTTGTGAGTTCGAGCCCTGCGTTGGGCTCTGTGCTGACAGCTCGGAGCCTGGAGCCTGCTTCGAATTCTGTGTCTCCTCTCTCTCTGCTCCTTCCCGACTCATGCTCTGTCTCTCTCTCTCTCTCTCCTTCAAAAATAAAAAACATTAAAAAAAATTTAAAAAAATTAGATAACCTAAATTTAACCATATCATGCTTTCTTTATACTTTATTGTCCCTTATTTCAATAGTTAGAAAGCAAAAATTTCACAGACGTTACTGTTTTTCCAATATCCTGAATATAAAATAGTGTTGTAATAATTGTAACCAATCTTATGTTCCGTGTGTAGTGAAAAGTTACTGCACTGAAAGTTGGTTCTGTGATTCTCAGGTCTCATAAGCTGGGAATGAGTTGGTTCTCTTAGCCTCAGGGTTATCATGTGTAGAATGGGATGAGCCTAGATCAGCAAAAGTACTTATGCCCCAGGCTTAGCCAGTACTGATTAAATCAGAATCTCTGCAACAGGGCCCAGATGTTCCTGTTTTCTGGCACTTCCCAGTTGATTCTCTTGTGGAGCCAGAAGTGAGAACCACTGCACTAGATCATCTGTAAGACAGTGCACCTCAAGAGTGTGGTCCATGGGTTGCTTGCCTGCCGGTCTACAAATGTTTATTACCAGTCCGTAAGGACATGTGCTACTGCCAGAATGTAAATCAGCTAAAGCACTAGTGCACCATTGAATTAGGCTGGAAAAAAATTTTTTTTTGGTGTTGGTAGCCAGCGTTTGTTGATTAGAAAGGAGCGAATTTAATTTACACTCAGGCACAGGATCCTCATCTGCTCTCAAATGAGCACTTTGAGTAGGACTTCTTGAAGATCTTTCCTAGTTTGTAAACTGTGACCGAATATTCACTATACAGTCGTTTAAGATTTGCTGATTTAAAGCACTATTGCAATATTAATTAAAATCATAACAAACAGAATGTTGTTCAGATAATGAAAATGGCAAAGTTTGAAAAGTTAAAAGTATGGAGTGACAATTTAAAAAAATGTTTTTAATGTTTATTCTTAGAGAGACAGAGCATGATCGAGGGAGGGGCGGAGAGAGCGGGAGACACAGAATCTGAAGCAGGCGCCAGGCTCCGAGCTGTCAGCACAGAGCCAGACACGGGGCTCGATCCTACGAACCATGAGATCGTGATCTGAGCTGAAGTTGGATGCTCAACCGACAGAGCCACCCAGGTGCCCCTTGAGTGACAGTTTTTTAAAGGACAAATGAAAAAGTGCAGGTGTTAGTCCTCTAAAATGGAAAATGTTCCACCCTGCTACCATGATACTATAATTCTAATATTTTATGGCATAATTTACTGCTTCAGTGTACCATTCTCTCTTCATTGTCACAAGAGAGAATTGAATTACACATGGTTAATTATTAAAAATGATTGCAGGTCAGTTTTAAAATGTAAAAACTTCTGTGATCTATTGACTAGGACTCCAATGATGATAGCTGAAGAAAATTAAGAACATAGTTGTTCTTAAGTGTCTCAGTTAATCAATAAACACTATTGTGCAAATAGCTCATACCAAAAGGATTGCTCATGAGTGGACTGAGAATACCAGACTCATGAGAACGTTTTTGACTATCACAGAAAAACTAAAATTGACTGGATGATGTGCAACTGAAATGTATAAACTTCTCTATATTTGAAGAAGATATTAGTACTATGAACAGTATTGGAAGAAAATTCATCTATTTTGGAGTAACTGGTGTGTCAGTTCTCTTTCCTAATTCTGCATAAATTCTAAAGGTCAAAAATGGAGCTGAATATTAAAATGGTAATTTAATTAAAGCTCTAATTTGAACCACTAACTTTTAAAACAGAATTAAGGTCCTCTCTCTTTCTGTTATTGATACATTTGAGACTTTATTTTGTTATTTTGATTCACTTATAGATGTTTATAGGAAATTATTTGCTTTATCTCAGAGCAAATATTGTAGATTATTCTAGATTGTTTAGGATAGCTCTTTACTATCAGGGGTTAATTCCCAAAGTAGTCAGAATTCTCATTATTTATGGTCTTGCTTACTATTTATTCTGAGTTCTTAGTTTGAATAAAAATACATTTTCTATGGGGCGCCTGTGTGACTTAGTTGGTTGAGCATCCGACTTCAGTTTAGGTCATGATCTCACAGTTCCTTAATTCGAGCCCTGCATGCATTAGGCTCTCTGCTGTCAGCACGGATCATGCTTTGGATCCTCTGTCCCCCACTGTGCATCTCACCCACTTGTGTGCACAGTCTCAACAATAAATAAACATGAACAAAAACATTTAAAAAATGCATTTTCCTTTTTATTGCTGTTTCCTCCCTCCCCCAGTTATTTTGATAATGAAGGTAGTCCCAACAACAGATATTCTTGGCCTAAAAAGCTATGAAATGTATATATTGGAAGACCAGTGTAATTAAAAGTTTTGAATAGGCTCCAGATTAACTCCCACAGATTGTATGGATGAACAGCTGGTTCCATTTGACCATCTGTGATTACTGCCCTTTATAAAAATAATTTTCTCCCTTTCATCTGACTCATTCCCAGTCTTTGGTTTTCCTAATCCATTTAGTGTGTTGTAAACCCAATCTTCTAATTATGATGAGCCTCTAGATTGAAAAATAATAATGATAAATGCCATTGTTTAAAAGTTTTAATCAGTTATGAAAGCTGAGATTATATATATTTGTGAATCATTTTCAAGAGACATAACTAGAATAGTAAAATAAATCCCTGTATACTTATCACCAAGATACAGCAATATGAACTCACATACAATCTTATTTCGTTTATGCCTCCCTCTGTAGCATATCTCAGACATTGTTATCATTTTATTCATAAATATTCCTCAAGGGGATTATTGGCGTATATTTGGCAAACTAGAATGAATCAACTACAGGAACTCCTTTGGCTGTTCAGAGGTAATCAGTAATGACGAATCTTTTCTAGAGAGGAGTATGAATTTTCTGCTAGAGTTAAATGGCTGACTCCTATGGTAAACTGCATTACTAAGACTGCAGGATGAATATGAAGTGCTCTTATATACTCGCTGCCATTTTGTCAGTTTTCTGATTGTTTTTTTAGTTTTGTTTCTTTTTTCTCCTCTTGTTTCTTTTTTTCTCCTCTTGTTTCTTCTCTTCCTTTGAGATTTGGTGTTTATATGGTTTTCCCTTTATTTTTTGTGTATCTATTATAGGTGTTTGATTTATAGTTACCAAGAGGTTCATATATAACATCTTATGTATATAGCAGTCTATTTTAAGTTAGTAGTCTTTTAAGTTCAAGTGCATTTTCAAAGCATTACATTTTAATTCCCCTCCCCCTACAGTTTGTTTGTGATGTCCTATTTTACATCTTTTTATTTTCTGTATCCTTGACTAATTATTGTAGATCTAGATATTGTTACTACTTTTGTTTTTAAACCTTCATACTAGCTATATAGGTTGTTGGTCTTTACTATATGCTTACCTTTGTCAGTGAGATATTTTTTTTCATAATTTTCTTATTGTTATTTATGGTCTCCCTCTCCTCCCCCCACCCCATCCCCCCACCCTCCCCATTTAAAGAAGTCCCTTTAACATTTCTTGTAAGGTGTGCCTTGGGTGGCCTATTTAGTTGAGCATCAGACTCTTGATTTTGACTCAGGTCATGATCCCAGCTGGGGGAACAAGCCCCACGATAGGCTCAGCACTGAGCATGGAGCCTACTTAGGATTCTCTCTTTCCATCTCCCTCTGCCCTCCCCTGCTTATGTTCTCTCTCTCTCTAAAATAAAAAAAAAAATTCAAAAATTTAAAAAATAAAAACATTTGTTGTAAGGCTGATTTAATATTGATGAACTTTTTTAGTTTTTGCTTGTCTGGAAAACTTGTCTCTCCTTGGATTCCAAGTGATAACTTTGATGGGTCAGATATTCTTGGTTGATGTTTTGCTTTCAGCATTTTGAATATATTTTGCCACTCCCTTCTGACCTGTGAAGTTTCTGGTGAAAGATAAGCTGATAGCCTTATGGGGATTTCATTGTTCCTAACTAGCTGTTTTTCTCTTGCTGCTTTTACAAGGGAAGTAGTTCTTAATCTTGATTAAATCTAAAAAATGAGTAGACTACTACCTACCTTTTAATTTGTTTCCAAGTGTTAAAAATGGGATTTTTTGTAAGTGGCTCAATGAGATACCAGTGAAGACGGTCATAGTAAGTTATTATTCCATGACAAATTGTAAACTCTTTGAGATTGGAAATGTTAGTATTACAGGAAATAGCCAATATATATTGTACACTTGGAAAATCATTATCCTAGAGCAGTTAGGGTTTGTGTTTTTTGTTTTTTGGTTGTTTTTTCTTTTATTTTCTGTGACATAGGGACTCCAAGGTAACTATTATGTATGGTTTTCCCGGATGCTAAAGGGAAGAAAATAAATTAATAATGGATTGATCATTTTATTCTTTAAGCAATTGTTATTCTTTTCATTATGGGATTTTAAATTCACTAAAATTGTCCTCAAGTTGTAAATGTGTTAGTAAGTGACCACTTAATGAACTATATTTTCAAAAATGCAGTTATAGTCTGTCAGGCTAGTAGAGTGAGGCTCCAAGAAATCAAAATCTTTATAAGAATCTTGAACTTGCAAAAACGTTACAAATTTTATCAGTTTTACCAAGAATTTATAGTAAGCTTTTCCTTTTAAAAGATTATTTAAAATTGGATCAAAGAATTAGTGTCAGTAATCTTTATAAAATTAAAGAGATAAAAATACCTATTGTGGTAGGTTGAATAATAGTCCCCCAGAACCTTGTGAATATGTTACTTTACATGACAAAAGAGACTTTCAGGCATGATTAAGCATTTTGAGATGGGGAGATCATCCTGGATTATCTAGGTAATCTCAGTGTAATTCCCAGGGTCCTTACAAGAAGGAGACAGGAGTGTCAGAGTCAGAAAAAGAGGTGAGAAGATAGAATCAGGGGTCATAATGAGATACTTAAAGAAGCTATGATGCTAGCTTGGAAGGTAGGGGTAGAGGCCATGAGCCAAGATATGAATAGAGAGAGCCCTTAAAAGCTTAGAAGAAGCTTCTATGGAGTGGACTTTACCATAGAGCCTCTAGAAGGAAAGCAGCCTTGATAAAACCTTGATTTTAGGACTTCTCATGTTTCCGTTCCTGAGCCACTAAGTTTGTGGTAATTTATTACAGCAGCAATAGGAAACTAATATACCCATGAATAATTTTTAATAGTGGCATTGACCTGTTCATATTATAAGCATTACTTCTAAACATTTTTTTAAATATTTTTTTTTCTTGAAAAACTTATTCTCCTTTAGGATTCAGAGTGTTCATGTACTCAGATAAATAAGGGAGCTCTTGTTGCAAGTTACTTTTTTCTCTTAGAGATATCACATGGTTGAGTTCCATGGCCCAGATTTTCTGATGTTCGTACATGCCTGTTAAAGGAGGATATTGTCATGATAATTTGGCAAGCATTTTCTCTACTTGGTTTTCCACTTGTAGTGTGGATTATATTGATCATTTTTTATGCATCTACTATATAATCCTCATTGATATGGATACTTCATATATGTATGTGTGTGTGTGTGTATATACGTATATATATATATATATATGTATATACACATACATATATATATATTACAAGTTTCACAATAAGTTTGTAAGTTTGACATTATATATATTTTACAAGTGAGGATCTTGAGTGTGATCCATGACTAATTAGTTTGAAATGAGTTAATGTCTGTTCTGTAAATCTTTTCTCCCAGAAGGATTTAAAATTCTGTACTGTTGTTTAGGAAGTAATACAAGTTGTTGAGGAAAGTGAATATCTTGTTTTTGGCACCATTGATTTAATTGGGAAAATAAGAAATACCATTCATGGCATAGTTGGAATTTGAGGTAGGCTTTGAAGGATGAGTAGGTTTTTGACAGCAGTTGGAGGGAGGATATTCCAAGTGGAATGAATATTGAGCAAAGGCTCAAAGATATGAAAACATGGACTAGGTTATGGGGGCATAACAGTTTGGCTAGAAGATTTGTTTAGGGAAAGAGTGGAAGAGAATACTGAAATGAAGTGAGAAAGTGCTTAAGAATTTCCATTTTTGTAGATTTTATTTTTAATTAAATTGATGAATTAACTGTAAAATTAATCTAATTTATCACATTCACGGATACTGACATTTTCTTTATCTGCTCCCAACTTTTGCTTTTTTGTCATTTGAATGTGCTCATCTTCTGGGAAAAGAGATACCTGAATGTTTACTAATTAAATAATACTTTGAATAGTGATTATCTTGGTGATAGTTTGCTTTTGGTTCGAAAGTGAAAAATGTCTCCCTGTGATATGAGACAGCTATTGAAGGTTGCTAAGGTGATTTGCAAGTTGGATAACTATCGTAATTGTTCAACATATCTTGCTGTTGAAAAGCACAAGTTAAAATGTTTCTAGTCCTTCTATTGTCCTGCATGTTTGTAATTGTAAAGTAAAATTCTCTGGCCTAATAAATCTGTACATAAGTTGTACTGAATATTTTTCTTTGGGGGCACCTGGGTGGCTCATTGGTTAAGCTTCTGACTCTTGATTTCGGCTTAGGTCATGATCTAATGGTCATGGGATTGAGCCCCATGTTGGACTCCAAGCTGGACGTGGAATCTGCTTAAGATTGTCTATCTTCCTTTCCATCTGCTCCTCTCTCCTGCTCTCACTCTCTCACGCACATGAGCTCTCTCTCTTGCTCTCAAAAATTTTTTTTTTCTTTTAAAAACACATTTTAGAAATTAAGAGGATACAGAAAAGCATAAATAAATCACTCCTATTCTATCAGAATTATGAAATATTAACATGTTGGCATACTTACTTCCAGACATTTAGCCACTGCAACATTTTTTAAATTACAGAAATTATTTCTTAAATATATACATTTCAAATAAAGCTAACACTCCCTTTGATGACCATCTCTAATTCTGATACCCGTCTCTCTTTTAGAAGCGATTATATATTGGATGTGTATTTATCTACTATTTTTCTGGTAAACAGTTTTACTCGCATGTATATAACCAGAGAAAAAATATTTTTTATTTGCAGAGATGTTTAACATACTGTATGTGTCATTCTGTATACAGCTTGCATTTTCACCCAATAATCTTTTTTTTTTTTTTTTTTGCCAATTTTAAGCAGTTCAGCTGTCGACATAATTATTCGTTTCTTTGTACACATGAGCAAATACTTTTCTAGTAGGTGCCTAGAAATAAAATTGCTTGGCACAGGGTACACATCTTTATATTGCCAAATTGCCCTCAGAGTGATTGTACCAGCTTGTACTACTCACAACATATTGTGTTTGTATGTGTATAATTTTTATTAAAAGTGAGATTCTACTGTCTATATATTTTTGTGGCCTCTTTTCTCATTTAACATTTTATTGGGAGCTTGTTTCTTGGTCAGTGTTCAGTTCATGTAGTACAATTTGATTCTGGTTGCTTTTATAAGAGAAGGATGACAATGAATAGCTTTGTAGAATTAGTGATCAATATACTTTATTTTAACCAGTGGTGTTTTAGTTATAAATAGACATACACTTTACTGCGCCTGGGTGGCTCAGTTGGTTAAGGATCTGACTCTTGATCTCAGCTCAGGTCTTGATCTCTGGGCTGTGAGTTTAAGTCCTGCATTGGGCTCCCTGCTGGGTGTGGAGCCTACTTAAAAAGAAAAAAAAGTTATCAAATTATGTTTGGTTAGGTCAGGATCATTTGTATGATTTGGGTGACTTTGATCTGCTCTGTGACAGTATGCTGTGCTGTTAACACCCAGCAATTACCTCAAAATGAGTCTTTTATTTCTAAGGAAAATAGTGAAATGTATTGAAAGTACAGATGTGTATATCAATCACTACCACTGAAATAATTATTTTAAGCACATAATATAATTAACAGTACATGCATTTTATTTTGGGTTTGGGGGTGCCATCTTGGAAACTTATTACACGTGTAAGTAATTAAACTAGTCTTGTATATTCTAACATTGACTTTTAAGGTTACTGTCATGAAAAAATCTTAAATTAAATATCAAAGGAAAACATAAGTTCAGTAAAATTAATTGAAGTTTATAAAACGAAAGCTAAAAATATTATATGTGATAGATGTTATGGAAAGTCCAGTAAAAATTATGGAGACCATAGAGATATAATCCAGCCCCAATCCTCCATTTTATAGATAAGAGAAAAAAATTTATTGAAGGGTTGTGTCAGCCAAACCTGTTGAAAAGAGGGTTTCGGGGCACTGGGGTGGCTCGGTTGAGCATCCAACTTTGGTTCAGGTCACGATCTTGCAATTCATGAGTTCGAGCCCCACCTTGGGCTCACTGCTGTCAGCCTGTCAGCACAGAGCCAGCTTCAGATCCTGTGTCTCCCTCTCTCTGCCTCTCCCCCAGTTGCGCTCGCCCAAAAATAAATATTTAAAAGAAAAAAAGGTTTCTATACCTAAAGCCTTTAGCATTCTTACTATTGTTCTTAAGGATCTGAAAAATTCCATAACTTGATGTATGTACCAGATTATACCAAAATATTTTTATTATGACTAAAGAATAGAAACCAGCTAAAAGCCCATCAGTAGGATTGATTGAATAAATTATGGTACATGTACGTAGTGGAGTGCTGTGCCACTTTAAAAAGAAAAAAAAGGAACAAGGAAGTTCTTTATGTTTTGATATGGAAAAATTTTAAAAGAAATAAAGGCAAGATAAAGTATATGTTATCTTAATATTTGAGTCAAAAAGGTATTAGTTTTTGCTCATATTTACATAAAACGATCTCTGAAGGTGTAACTAATACCTTCAGTAATATGGTTACATATTGTGAAGAATGAAAATTGGGCAGATGGAACAGGACCTCTTGAGACTTTTTGTTGCACATAAAGTATTTAAAAATACTTCTTAATATTTGAACTACTTGAATATATTGCTTTTTTTCCTCTCAAGGTAATCTATAATTTTAATAAAATACCTGTTGTGTACAATTGTAAATAGTTTTTAAATTTTCAATGGAAAAAGTAAATTGGCAAAAATAATCATGAGCCTTTTTTTTTAACCCTCATAACAAATTTTGGGGGGTACAGTACATTATTAACTATAAGCATAATTGTTGTACGCCTGATCGCTAGAACTTTTTTTTATCTTACGTAACTGAAACTGTGTACGCACTGAACAACAACAGCCCATTTTGCCATCTCTCAGCCCCTGGCAGCCACCATTCTACTTTCTGTTTCTGTCAGTTTGACTACTTTAGATACTTGGAATAAGTGGAATCATACAGTATTTGCCCTCTCTGGCTGGTTCATTTCATTTAGCATAACATCCCCCGAAGTCATCAATACTGTTGTGTATGACAGGATTTCATTCGTTTTTCAAGACTAAATGTTATTCCATTGTATGTATACACCACGTTTTCTTTATTCATTCATTCACTGGTGGACATTTAGGTTGTTCTACTTCATGGCTATTATGAATCATGCTGTAGTGAACATGTGAGCACAAAGAGCCTGATTTCAATTCTTTCGGATAAATACCCAGAAATAGGATTGCTGGATCGTCTGGGTACTTCTCTGTTTAATTTTCTAAGCAGCCTATGTACCTTTTTCCATTGTGGTTATACCATTCTACATTCCCACCAGTAGTGAACAAGGATTGCCGTTTCTCCACACTCTCATCAATACTTACTGTTTTCTCTTTTTTCTTTCTTTCTTTCATTCTTTCATTCTTTCGTTATGTTCATCCTAACAAGTATGAGGTGATACTTCTTTGTTGTTTTCATTTGCATTTCTCTGATGGTGAGTGATTGCATCTTTTCTTGTACCTCTTGGTCCTTTGTATGTCTTTGGAGGAGTGTTTATTTAGTCCTTTGTCCATCTTTTAGTTGGGCTTTTGTATTTTTGCTACTGAGTTAATAGGAGTTCCTTCAGATATATGGCTTGCAAATATTTTCTCCCATTCCATATGTTACTTTTTAATGTTGTTTCCTTTGCTGTGCAGAAGCTTTTTAGTTTGATGTAGTCTGAATTGTCTATTTTTTTTTGTTGTTGCCTGTGCTTTTGATGTTGTAGCTAAGAAATCATTGCCAAGACCAATGTCATGAAGCTTTTTCCCTATGTGTTCTTTTAAGTCTTATAGTTTCAAGTCTTACATTTAAGTCTTTAATCTATTTTGAGTTGCAGTTGCTCTTTTTACAGCAGTTATTATTTTTAAAATAAAAATGAAAAGCCCATTTTCTTTTTATGCGTGCCTCCTTTTAATATTTTTGGAGAGATAGGCATTAGCTGTGTTAAATAGAGAAAAAGTGCTCTCTTGCATTGCCCACAAAACATGTCTAAACATATAAACCTTTTTCCTTCAAAACAGATTAACTTCCTTGTGAAGAGAGCTTGTGTATTAGTTCTTCTAAAGCATCAAGATGATAAATGTGTCATTCATTGGAGATTATGTGTTTCCATAGTCATCATTAAATAGATTATAATTGGCTGTATTTTATAATACTGTATTTATTATACATAATACTGTATGTATGTTAGGGAATATGTTCAATGAAACACTGTGTAAAAAGTATATGATTCATAGGAATTACCTTTCCAGACTTTTTTTTTTTTAAGTTTATTTATTTTGAGAGAGTGAGAGCGTGCATGCAAGAGCCTGGTAGCAGGAGGAGGAGGAGGAGGAGGGGCAGAGAGCGAGAGCGAGAGCGAGAGCGAGAGAGAGAGAGAGAGAGAGAGAGAGAATCCCAAGTAGGCTCTGTCTGCACTTTCAGTGCAGGCTGACTGGGGCTCCAACTCATGAACCGTGAGATCATGACCAGAGTCAAAATCCAGAGTCTGACACTTAACCAACTTTTTTTTTAAGCTTTACACCACATGAAAAAAATGAGTGCATCCTTACTAAAACCCAGCTCTTTTCATGGTGGCCATCTAAAATGAAAGTGGGGGCCTGGATGGGCTCAGTCGGTTAAACATCCCACTCTTGGGTTTGAAAGCTCAGGTCATGATCTCGCTGTCGGTGAGTTCTAGCCCCAGATGGGGCTCCACACTGACACTGTGGAGCTTGCTTGGGATTCTCTCCTCTCTCTGCCCCTTCCCTGCTTGCTCTCTTTGTCTCTCAAAATAAATAAATAAAACTTCAAAAAAATAAATGAAAGTGAAGAGGAGCCATGTTCTTGTCTATTCTCCTTTCTTTTCACCTTCCAAGATGAAATTTTGCCTGTGGAAAGCCACATATTTGTGTAAGGAGATGGATATAACAAATCTTTCCATATAGAAAACAGTTCTGTTCATTGTGCCTTCTAACTCAAAATATACTGCAAGGCAAAGCTGTCATACTAGGGAGGATCTTCCTGGTAATTTAACACTATTTTGTACGGAGTAGGGCTGATGGGAAGGGGTAATAACCTAGATTTCTGGGTATAATGTAAGAAATTTTGTAACTTTGAGAGCTGTCAAACTTTTAAGATTAGCATTGTAAGGACTAGTCTTTAGTGTACTTTATATGTGACTCTAAATTAAGCCTTTTAGCTTGAATCATGTTATGAGACCAGGTAAACCTGTTTAAAGTGCCTTTTACTTTAACTGATTTAGCAATCAATAAAAAAATTTATTCAAATTTATTGTAGTAAAGCAAAACAACTACTGGATTTACTTTTTTTCTGTCTTAAACCGCTGATGGAGATTTGTTGTTCATTACATTCTTATGTAGTCAGAAGTGAAAATAAGTATTTTGTTGTTACAGTCCTGCCTTGTGTCCTGCATGGTTAGTCTGTGCCCTGCTGTGAGTATGGTCATTTGGAATTAAAAAGATGTCTTCCTCATTCAAAAAGTGGATGTTTCTGTTTTTATATACATAAAAATGCTTCTAAAATAGGACTTTACTAAATGCATCATCTCTGATTCTCTATATCAGTGTTAGTATTTATCAACAAAAGTGTGTATGTAGCCACAAAATGCATGTATAAAAATATATAGTATTTTGTATCTTTCAGCTGAGTGACTATATTTGTGCCATAATATATTCTGTGAGAATAAATTTTCTGTGGGTTCCAGAAGTAATGTTTATTTTAGAAAATTTGGGAAATAACTGGAAAATATGCTAGTATTTTAAGCCTCAGAGCAGTTAAGCTTTGAAATTTATGTGGAACCATTGAAAGTTGAGCTTAGAACAAATATTTGGCAATCAATAGGCTAAAACACCTGGCAGGAGAAGTTTTATAGTATTGAATAATAGCATTATTCAGTCACATAATTTTGAAATGTGTGTAACTTTTGTTATATGGAACTAGAAAATAAGAACATAAAGGCCATTAAATAAGCAGCAATTCTGGGCAGTACCCACATTTTTGGACATTACAGCTGTACTTGCTCTTAGCTTTCTAGTTGACAGCATTAACTATTCCTGTCATCTTTATCATATGTTTTTTTTTACTGGTTCCCTAGAATGCAAACATAGGAAAGTGGCAGTTAAGACACCAGGCCTGAGATGTCAGAATTTATATCTGTCTTTACACATAAAGGAGAGTGTTTTGGAAACTCCTTTTGGAAACTCCACAGAGGTCATTGTTTTTACTGTTCTTTGAAGTGGGAAGTGCGTCGCTAATGCCACAGGTTGTTATTTGAGTTAGCAGCGATTTTCTGGTTGTCTCAGTCTTTCAGAGAAGCTGCTTTTATAGATTTAAATAAGCTGAAGTAATAAATGAGAATAAAGGGGAGAAATAATAGATCAGGCGTTGTTTCTTAAAGTAGCAGTTATCTATCGCCTAGGATGACACTTTTAGGAATCCAGTTTTTAGCCTTTCTTGATTCATACTGTCTTTAATATCTGATTTTGAATTCAAGAAGAGAAATGAATGGCTCTCTCTGTACCTTAGTACAGGTATACGTTAGTATGTACATGTGTGGCTTCTGTGATTTGAAAAGCCTGTGCCAAATGCGAGTCTTAGAAATGGCCATTTTTTTTCAGTGATAAGGGAAAAATAACATGTTTCTAAACATGGGAAGAGGCAGATACAAAAGTGGTTGTATGTTATGATTACTGTTTAATAAAACCATAGGAAAAAAAATAGTGAAGAAATGTTCCTGGATATTTACAAGGGTTATATTTGAATGAGGAACTTATATGTTATTTTCTTCATCTTTCTGGTTTTGTGAATCCATTTTTTTTCAGGAGTGTATTAGCTTTTGCAATAGAAAAAGGTAAACTCAAAAAAGACGCTAAATTATTCAATGGGATTAAGCCCATATTTTGTTGTTTGATGCATGCAGGAATTGTACCTTAAATATTTTAATTCAAAATCTGTAATAAGTGCATTCATTCATGCACATATCAAAACTACAAAATAAATCTTTTTCTTTGACTATAAATCTGCTTGTGGGAGTTCCACATTATTTTTGTTTTATAAAGCACACTTATTATAATACTTAGTCTGTATTTTCCACTTTGGGCTTCTTTAATAAGTAACCAAAAAAAAAAAAAAAAAAAAAACCAAGAAACTTAATCCTTTACAAAGCAAGCTAGATCTCCAGATTTTTTTCTCAAGTCTTTTGCAATTGTCTTGTCAATATCGGATTCAAGAGCAATTTTTACTTGGCCTTCCCACAGTATCCCATTTGATTTTCATGGAAGCAACAGCACTCTTAGTTTTTGCACTCATGTATCATTGATTTATACAATTAAAATATTAAATATAACGTGTTATAATCTAGTTTGGGAATGAACAGTTGACCAAATGGTGAACTTTATGTAACTAGCAGCTTTGTTCTTCGTTACTGTATAGTACAGTATGTATTCTTTTGGGGGGGAGTGGGGTTTGGCTTCTTTAACTTAGCACAATATTTGCAATTCATTCATGGTGTATTTGTCAATAGGTCTTTTCCTTTTTACTGAGTAGTAATCCATTGTATGGATATACCCCCAATTGTTGAGTAATTTATTTGATGAACATACTGATGTTTTCTGTTTGGCACTATTAAAAATAAAGGTGAACATTTGGTTACAAGACTTTGGGTATACATTTTTATTTTTCTTGGTTAAGTACATAGGTATGGAATGGCTGGGTTCTGTGGTCAAATGTAAGTTTGACTTTTTAAGAAACTCTCAAACTGTTTTCCAGGGTAGTTGTCCAATTTTACATTCCCACCAGCTGTTCAGGAGAACTCCATTTTCTCCACATTCTTGTGAAGACTTGGTATGGTCATTCTTTAATTTTAGCCATTTATATAAGTCATGTGTTATCTCCTTTTAATTTTCTTTTCCCTGATGAGTAGGAATTTTGAATATCTCTTCACATTCTTATCTTCTATCTGTATCTCCTTTGGGGAAGTGTCCAAATCTTGTCCGTTCAAAAAAAAAATGAGCTTGATTGTTTTCTCTACATACCAGATGCAGAGCTTTTCTTGGTTATATAATTTGCAAATATTACCTCCTGCTCTGCGGCTTTCCTTTTAATTTTTGTGTCTTTTGATTTCAGTGAAGTTGAATGTATTGATTTTTGCTTTTGTAGTTCTTGCTTATGATATATTTAAGAAATAATCCAAACCCAAAGTTACTAGGATTATATTTTTTATAGAAGTTTTATAATTTTAGTTCCTATGTTTAGGTCTATGTTCCATTTTGATTTTGTTTTTCTATGTAGTGTGAAGTGAGAATTCCATGTATTATGAAGTATGTTTTTAAACTTACGGCTATCCAGTTGTTCCTGTATCATTTGTTGAAAAAGTGATCAGCTTTTCCATTGAACTGCCTTGCCAACTTTGTAAAAAATAAATTGATCATGTATGTGTGGTTGTATTTTTGGATTAACTGTTCTGTTTCTTTAATCTTGATGTCTGTCTTTACACCAATACCACAATGTCTTGATTACTGTAACTTGATAATTCTTGAGATAAATTACTATAAGTTCTCCAATTCTGATCTTTTAAAAAATTGTTTTAGCTATTCTAGAGCCTTTGCATTTCCATGTAAGTTTTATGATTGTGTTATAACAAATATTTATACCAAGATGCCCGCTAAGATTTTGATTATATATCTATATATAAATTCGAGAGAGAATTGACATCTTAATAATAGTCTTTCAACCATGAACCATGGTATCTCTCTATTTAGGTCTTATTTGATTTTTCTTAGCAATGTTTTATAATGTCTTACTATGTCTTATATATCTTTTTTGAAAATTTATTCATATTTTTATGGTATTTTACATGGTAGTTTTGAAAAATTTAATATGATTGTTATTAGTGTATAGAAATAAATCATCATGTGTTACTGATTGTTGTATCCTGTAACCTTGCTAAACTCATTAATTCTCCTAGGTCTTTTGTAGATTCCTTAGGAATTTCTGCAGAGCAACTGTGCTTTCTGCAACAAAAGGCAGTTTTACTTTTTGCTCTTTGTGTGCCATTATTTCGTTTTCTTACCTTACCGCACTGGCTAGAGCCTCCGGGACAGTGTTGCATAAAAGTGGTGAGAATGGACACTCTTGCCTTACTACTAATCTTAGGGTAAAAACACCCAGTATTTCAATAATGATGTTAGCTATAGACTTTTCAAAGGTCTCCCTTTATCACTGAGGAAATTCTCTTCTATACCTTCTGTGCTGATTTGTTTTGATCACGAATGGATGTTGGATTTTGTCAAATGCTTTCCCTGCATGTGTTTTGTTGTTGTTGTTGTTGTTTTAACGTTTAGTTTTGAGAGACAGAGCAAGAGTTGGGGAAGGGCAGAGAAAGAGGGAGACACTTTGAGAGCTACACACTTTGATCTGTCAGTACAGAGCCGGATGCAGGGCTTGAACTCACAGGCCCTGAGATCATGATGTGAGCTGAAGTTGGATGCTTAACTGACTGAGCCACCCAGGCGCCCCTCCCTTCATGTATTAAGATGATCATATGGTTTTTCTGTTTAGTTTGTTAATATGATGAATTACATTGACTTCCAAATGTTAAACCAACTTTGAATTCCCACATGGGTAGGATGATTATCCTTTTATGTATTGTACTCACTTAACTAAATGTTAATTTTTGCCTCTGTGTTTGTCTGGGATTTGTTCTATAGTGTTTTGGGGGCGGGGGGATGGGGCATATGATCTTTATTGAGCTTATCCACTGGAGTGGAAATAATGCCACTGTAACTTCTGCCTCACAATTAAAATTCAAACAGTTGTTTAAAAACAGTCAAGTCGGGGCGCCTGGGTGGCGCAGTCGGTTAAGTGTCCGACTTCAGCCAGGTCACGATCTCACCGTCCGTGAGTTCGAGCCCCGCGTCAGGCTCTGGGCTGATGGCTCAGAGCCTGGAGCCTGTTTCTGATTCTGTATCTCCCTCTCTCTCTGCCCCTCCCCCGTTCATGCTCTGTCTCTCTCTGCCCAAAAATAAATAAACGTTGAAAAAAATTTAAAAACAGTCAAGTCAAAAATGCACTACTTCAGTCAGAATCAATAGCTTAAAAAAAAATTTTTTTTTAATCGTTATTTATTTTTGAGGGAGAGAGAGAGAGACAGAGCGACAGAGCACAAGCAGGGGAGGAACAGAGAGAGAGGGAGACAGAGAATCCGAAGCAGGCTCCAGGCTCCAGGCTGTCAGCACAGAGCCCAATACGGGGCTCAAACTCATGAACAGTGAGATCATGAGCTGAGCCGAAGGCAGACACTCAACCAACTGAGCCACACAGGTGCCCCTCAATAGCTTTTTTTGAAGCCGCAGTTACACTTAAACATGGTTAAGACTTGAATGCAGAGATATGGTTGGTTGGAAAGCTAATTAAACTTCCAGCTTGACCAAATGGAATTACAAGGCAGAATTGTGTTTTTCACAGAGACACAGTCCCCTGGAATCACCAACACCAGACAGCTGTTAAGAGTATTTAGAGTCTTGAGGGGCGCCTGGGTGGCTCAGTTGGTTAAGCGGCCGACTTCGGCTCAGGTCATGATCTCGTGGTCCGTGAGTTCGAGCCCCGCATCGGGCTCAGTGCTGACCGCTCAGAGCCTGAAGCCTGTTTCAGATTCTGTGTCTCCCTCCCTCTCTCTCTCTCTCTGACCCTCCCCCGTTCATGCTCTGTCTCTCTCTGTCTCAAAAATAAATAAACATTAAAAAAAAAAAAAAAGAGTATTTAGAGTCTTGAGATAATAAGGAATCCATGCATCCTTTAAACAATCTTCTATTGTCATTTCTTCCCAGAGATTTGTGGATGTGTGGAATGACACCACCACTAGTAATTACAGCCTTGATAAGAGAGTCCAATTCTTCATCTCCACAAACAGCAAGTTGCAAGTGAGGAAGTGTAATACACTTTACCTTCAATTCTTTTGATGTATTTCCTGTCAATTCAGGAACCTCTGCGGTGAGGTACAGTAAGATGGCTGTGCTGTGCACCAAGGCAGTCATGCCCACTCGTACAAGACTGGTGCCCATGAATATGGCCCACTGGGAACTGCAAGCTGGCTATCCATGAGTGGGAAACTGCCTTTGTCTTGGCCTTGGGAGCCTTCTCAGCCGTAATTACCGCCTGCCATTTCAGATTTTGCTAAAGGTCATACAAGCAAGGCAGAGAAGGTACCAGTCAGCCTGTGAGATCCTGCCACCTAGCCCTTCATTGCACTGTGCTTCCAACTCTGTAGTGTCTTGTAATATCTGTCTCGTTTTGGGTATCACAGTAACGTTGGCTTCCCAGAATGAGTTGGGAAGTGTTTTCTCTCTTCAGTTTTCTTTAAGTTTGTGTTGAGTTGGTATTTTTCTTGACTGTTTGGTAGAATTTCCTAGTGAAGCAATCTGGGCCCATTGCTTTATCTTTGGGAAGATGTTTCTTTGTTTTGTGGGAAGGTTTTTAGTCTACAAATTTGACTTCCTTAGTAGATAAAAGGTTATTCAGTTATCTATACTTGAGTGAGCTTTGTTAATTTTTGTTTACCAAGGAATTTGGCCATTTCTTTTAAGTTGTCTTGGCATAGAGTTGTTTATATATAATATTCCTTTATATTCTATAGTGGCTTCTTATTCCAGATATTGATAATTGTGTCTTTTCTTCTTTTGTCATATTAGTTTGGCTACAGATTTGTCAGTTTTTATTGATTTTTTTTTTTTTTTTGTATTTTCTCTTCTCTGTTTTGTTGATTTCTGCTTTTATTTACTCTTTCTAGTTTCTTAGGACAGAGCTTATTCATTGATATTAGATCTTCCTTTTAAAAATTTTTTTTAGGTTTGTTTATTTTGAGAGAGAGAGAGCGCGCAAGTGATGGGGGGGCAGAGAGAGAGAGGGAGAGAGAGAATCTCAAGCAGGCTCTGCACTGGCAATGCACAGCCCAGTATGGGACTCAATCCCATGAACTGTCAGATCATGACCTGAGCTAAAATCAAGAGTTGGATGCTTAACCACCCAGGCACCCCTGAACCTTCCTTCTTTTTTAATATGGTAAGTTTCCCTGTAAGCATTGCTTTAGCTACATCTTAGAAATTTCAATATATTTAAGTTTTATTCGGTTCAAAATGCTTTTCTAATTTCCTTTTTGGTGTTTTCTTTGTCCTTTGGATTACTTGAAGCTTGCTGTTTAGTTAAAATATTAGTGCACTTTTCTAATGTCTTTTCTGTTATTTTGTTAATTTAATTCCATTGTAGTCAGAGAACATATTTTGTATGATTTGAATTCCTTCAAATTTATCAAGCCTTGTTTTTAAGACAAAATATGGTCCATCTTGTTAAAAGTTCCAGGTGTACTTGAAAAGAATGTGTATCTGCATTCTGGTTGGAGTGTTCTATAAATACCAGTTGGTCAGTTAGTTGATAGTATTGTTCAGGTTTTCTGTGTCTTTACTGGTTTTCTGTCTACTTGTGCTGTCCATTATTGAGAGCATAATGGTGAAATAACCAGTTATACTTGTGGATTTGTCTAGTTTTTTTGTGAGTTTTTTATGTGTGTATTTTGAGACTTATAGATGCACAGGGTTTTAAGGTCGTTATGTCTGCATGATAAATTGACCCCTTTATTATAAATTATGGAATAACCTTTTTTCTCTAGCAGTATTCTTTCTTCTGAAATCCATGTTATTAATCTGATTGCTCCAGCTTTGTTTTGATTTATGTTTACATGATAAATTTTTTTTTCCATCTTTTTTCTTTTAAGTTATTTGTTTCTTTTAAGGTAGGTTGCTTGTAGGCAGGATATAGTTGAATCTTGCTTTTTTACCCAGTTTGACAATCTTTGCCTTTTCATTGTAGTTTATAAATTATTTGCTCTTAATATGCAAATAGCTTTCATAATTATAAATAAGGATTTAAGAATTTGAATTATTTGGTAGATCCCATCAGGTAACCTTGTTCCTAGATTTTTTTTTAAGTTTACTTATTTATATTGCGAGAGAGAGAGAGAGAGAGAGAGAGAGAGAGAATGAGAATGAATCCCAAGCAGGCTCTTCACTCTCAGTATGGAGCCCAACACAGGGCTTGAACTCATGAACTGTGAGATCATTATATGAGCCAAAATTCAGAGTCAAATGCTTAACTGACTGAGCCACCCAGGTGCCCAAACCTTGTTCCTAAATTTTAATTGTCCTTAAGACCACTTTGTTTTATTTAGATTTATTATTTCCAGTTTGCCTTCAGCCACCAAAAAAAAAAAAGCCCAAAATTGAGAACAAGGTGGGACTTCCTTAGAAATCAAATGATCTCCAAAGATGAGAAATTGTGCTATAGAGAATGCTTCCGTAATATGTTAGTTATATAAGGGTAAAATGGTGAATGATATGTAGAGGGTCATAAACCAAAATTAACAAAAATATATTAACCAGGTTCCAGTGTTTTTCTAGTATGCTTTGTAATGACTCATATTGGTATAGTCTTTAGGTCACCCAGAATCTTCTATCACATTGGGAGCTTTTTAAAAATACTCATCCCCAGTATTGCCCCAGGCCTATGCCCTGAAATCTATTTTAAGATAACATATATAACTCACCATAGGATTCTTAGCTCATAGGTTTGGAAACCATGGTGCCGCCATGGTTATTTGACCCCTTTAATCTCTAACTTCTCTGCTTCTTAGCCTTTTCTCACACAATCTTGGTACCATCAGAGGAAAAAGCCCTGAGGATTAGGTATGACAAACCTGGAGGAAACAGGCTTGACATGTATGTAGCTTCAGCTTTGACTATGCTGTGTATAAATTGCTAGGTTAGTAGGGATCAAATCACTTCTTTTTAAAAAATTTTTCTTCCTTAGGTTGCTCAGTAAAGAATTCTACCTTCTGTATGGTTTAATTTAGTAATACCATGTTGTTTTCATTAAGCAAATTTATTACCTACTCTCTTGCTGGGTAATGGTCATCACCTTCTTTTTGAGAAAGAAAATAGTTTTTTTAAACTTGTGCTTCCTCTCCTTCCACCCCACTTCTCTGCCAAAAAGTCACATTAATTCTACCATGATTTTTTAGTTTCTACAATTTCCTTGGTCTCAGTGTGAACTGGAATGTATTTATTTATGTTTGCCTGATTCAAATAGAAGATGATGACTATAAAATAGGTCAGTTTTGAGTAAGTTGTTTTAAAATACATATTAAAATGACCATTAGTAGTATTGTGTAGGAAGTGTTTGCTTTTCAACAAGATAAAGAATGTTGTACTTACTTGAGAATCATCCATATAATACTTGGATTATCTGTGTTTCACATAATTAAAATACAATAAAACACGTGTTAAGAGCCAAATGATTAAATGTTAGTCTTCACTGATGGATACTACTGCCTAGAATTTTCCTGCATCTTTGGTTATCACTGAGAATACCAATCATCGTTGCATTGGCACGTTGAATCATCAGCTAGTAAGGAATTCTAGTTAACAGGATGCTGGATAATGAGTTTTTGTTATATAAGACATAAGTAAAGTAGGAGAATTTTGGAAATTGGTGCTTAAAAATTAACTTTTCTAGAATCTTAAAATCTGTAACTGATTTTTAAAGATTAAAAGCATGAATTCATCTAAAAAGCTATAATGTATCCATATCTCAAGATATGAAACTGTAAGATATAAAAATTAATATCAAAACTCGTTATTAAAATATAAAAATTAATGACAATGGTGATATCTAGTCTATGTGAACTTCAGTTGATATTTTAGCAAGCTAAGACTGGAAACCGTTATCTGATCAGAATTTTTTCATCTGTAGTAGAATCCTGCAAAATAAATACCTTTAACATTGGTTCTTGAACTACTGGTTGTATCCAAATCTTATTTTTTCAAACTAAAAGGATGGGGGCAGTGAAGGCCAGTCAGAATTAATAAATGTTGCATTTCATTGGGTTTGGTAACAAACAGTTTATTCTCAAGAACATTTAAAATATTTCTTTATATGCCTCCCATAATGATGGTTATAGCATCCTTGAAAGAATGGACTGCCCAGCCTTAGGAGACCTAATGGCTGGTGAGGAGCAGTGAGGGAGATGGGACATGCACTTAGCCCAGAAGAATCAGTCCCATCAGTTAAAGACTATCTTGACTGGAATACCCATACAACAGGTTTAATTTTTTTTTTAAGTTTGTTTCTTTATTTTGAGAGAGAGAGAGCACAGACAGGGGAATGGCAGAGAGAGGGAGAGGATCCCAAGCAGACTCCACGTTGTCAGCGCAGAGCCCTACGTGGGGCTTGAACCCACGAACTGTGAGATCATGACCCGAGCTGACATCAAGAGTCCAGTGGTCAACTGACTGAGCCACCCAGGCCCCCCCCCCCCCCACCGCTTACAACTAGTTTATACCATGAAGTTGAGTAGCGTTATTTTTCACAGATCTAAACTATTTCAAAAATTGCTGTAAATTCCAAATTAATGGGAATACCAGTGAACTATTTACATAGAAAAAAAGGATATTCTAAAACTGTTTTTTCATAAACTAAAAGAAATACTCTATATAACATGATTTCTCGGTTCCTGGACCATCACACCAGCATCACCTGGGAACTTGATAGAAATGCACATTTCTTGGGCCCTGAGGATTAGTTAACTGGAGAAGGTAGGATGGCAGGAACCTATATTTTACAAATCCTGCAAGTCATTCTGGTACATGCTCAAATTCAAAACTGCTCCTTTACAGTATGACGTACACCAAGCTGTAGTGAAATAATGGCAAGTTTTCAGCATAACGAATTCTAATTTTCAGACAGCTGTTGCATTAGGTTTTAGTTAATGATCTCCAAACCCAGCTGGAGTTGAATCCAAGTTATTTCCTTATTCTTTTTACTTACTAGTCAATGGAGCACCAGGTGCAGTTGTTGAAGTGTGAAAATAATTCAGCTTTGTAGATAGTATTGGCATTTCTTTCTTGATTTTGAAAATGCTTTAGTTTTCCTGCTATGGTATTCAGTAATCAAAGCACATCTATTTTAATGGCAGTTTGGACTTACAATAAAATTGGAGGAAACCTCTGAATCTTCCTGCCAGTTTAATATCAAAATTAATATTTTAGCTGGATTACAAAGTTTACACGTAGTTGAATTCCTCCTATTGTAATTTTCCTCCAGTGTTTACATTTTAGGAACAATTTTTGTCTTCCCTGAATAACTTAACTTTGTACTTTTACATCTTTCATATTATTGCATCTTTATTTTTACTTTTAAAAAGAATGCTAGCAGAGATTTATTTTAATAAAGTGCATCCTATAGTAATAAGGCCCAAGTGTATGCTTTCTGAATTACAAAACTCATCAAGTTCCCAGAAGGCATTCCAGAGGCGCCTGGGTGGCTAGGTTGGTTAAGCGGCTGACTCTTGGTTTCAGCTTGGGTCATGATCTCATGGTTCATAAGTTTGAGCCCCATGTTGGACTCTATACTGATGGTGTGAAACCTGCTTGGGGTTCTGTCTCCCTCTGTCTGCAACTCCTATGCTTGCTCTCTCTCTCTCTCTCTCTCTCAAATTAAATCAATAAACATTTTTAAAATTAAAAAAAAAAAAGTGTTCCAAAGGCATATTAGTAAGATGTGAAGCCAAGGATATAGGTCTTAAAATTGCTTTACCTGTTGAAGTGAATTAAAATGGGTATTTAAAAGTGGACAGTGTGGTCAGAAACACTTAAGATGTTTATTAGTAGGTAAACAGGTAAACACATGATTTTACACTAATATTCTAAGATTCGTTTGGGTTGTATTGCACATATATTTAGGTAGTGTTAGTAAAATAAATCTTTAGATCAAAGGCTGATGGTCTTAAAATTCTGTCTTGATGCTCTTTATTTTTAACTCTATCTTCATGATCTCATTCACTCCCTTGACATCAGCTGCTGCCTTTATGTTGTGACTCCTAAAGTTCTGTCTTTACTTCAGAAATTTCTCCTGTGAGTTGTATGTCTTCAGCAACCTACACATTATTGACTAGATGTTCCATAGACACCTATGTCTAAAACTCATAATCCAAGTTTTCTTCACAGTAGCCCTGTAGACATTTATGGAATCAGAGTTAATAATAGTCTGTTTTTCACATGGTCTTGATCCCAGATATTCACACAGGACCTTATTCTCCATTAAAATGTCATTCTGATGTTTCTGGAAATCTTCCAGAGGTGTCTCAAATGTGTTAAGGAAAAAAATAAAAAGTAGAATCCCCCCTCTGTCTCCAAGCATCTGCCCTATCAACTTTTTGTCAACTGAACAACCATCTCCAATCAAGCATCATTGTCTCTGCTGCTTCCCTAAAAGGAAATGTCAGAAAGTAGAGCCCTCATGGTGCCAAGATTGATGCTATGTTCCATACAGAAATAGAGAAAATTCTTGTATCCTTCTCGATCCGTGTCATACTTTATCACTTGTGAATCTGATTCGTGTGGCTTTGTGGGGAGGTGGCTGACTATACAACTATTCATGCTTTCCCTCTCATAGTATGTCTTTATTGCTAGGAAGCAGCTGCCCACCCAAGGCTCAATTTTTTACCACCACCCCTACAGCTAGGGATAGCCATATGACTAGTGTTTGCCAAGATAGTTGGGAAATTACTGTGTTTTCTCCACTCTGTCTTCCCACATCTGCTAACTAGATGCAAAATACTTTGAGTTCTTGGAGAAATGTCAAAGTTACAAGAAGGAAGGAAGCTGACTCCTTGAATCATTGTATAAAAGGCCATCTACCAGTCTGGAACACACATTGGTACTTGAATAAGAACTAAACTTCTGTTATGGTAAATGATTGAAATTTTATGTATTCTAGTACTTATTATTTCCCTACCTAAAATAGTACCCCTCTGTATTACAGAGCCCTTCATTAAACGGCTCCTTGGGGCACCTGGGTAGCTCAGTGGGTTAAGCGTCTGACTCTAGGTTTTGGCTCAGGTCATGATCTCAGGGTTTGTGAATTTGAGCCCTGCATCTGGCTCTGTGCTGACAGTGCAGAGCCTGCTTGGGATTCTCTCTCTCCCTCTCTCTCTCTCTTCTTCTCTGCCTTTCTCCTGCTTGTGCTCGCTCTCTCTCTCTCTCTCTCAAAATAAATAAACTTAAAAAAATAAAAACAGTTCCTTTATCATTGTCCTGTATTTCCTTTCTCCAACCCAAACACTTGGGTATATGGCTGTCCACGGGGCTGGGAGAGAACAGCTGCCACATTACACTTTCTAGTTCAGATCTTTTCTGCTCTTGTGCTTTCTCTATCTATCCTGTCTTCTACACCTGTCAGGCTTGGTAGTATTCTTATATAATAAGCTCGAAATAAAAGCCCTTATGAAATAGACTCTTCAACATACCCCCTACATACTTGATTTGTCAGTTTGAACTTCAGTGTAGATTTCCAAATGTCTTGAATCCCTTTCTTCTTCTACCCCAATTGCTTTTCTTCCTATTCCTAATTTCCAAACTCAGTGAAGGGTACCATCCTCCTCCTCAGTATAGCTTAGAAAAAAAGCCTTAACCTCTTCTGGGTTCCCAGGCTTCATCCGTATTGCAACTGCTTTCCTTTGGGTCTTAATCTCCATTATGTCTTCAGCTGATTAATACTCAACTCCAGGGCTATCACCCTATAAAGTGATGCTTCATAGAACCTTGCATTGTGGAGGGATTGTATGGGCTTTTACTTAAAGCTCTTCAAAAATGTCTCTACATTGCTTGCAAAGAAGTTCTCAAAGTATGATCCATGGGTGTGAGGGGTTCTAAAGACCCTTTCAGAGAGTTCACAGAGTAGTCCACAACTATTCCATAATAATTCTGAGATGTTAGTTGCCGTTTTCACTAGTTGCCATTTGTGCTCATGGTGCAAAAGCAGTCATGACACCAGATTGTACTATTTAATCTTGTATTCTTTACCACTTTGATCATAGTTACAAAACAAAGCCATTTTCATATAATGGTGTCCTTTATAAAGCAGTCAAAACCATTAACCTTATTAAATCCTGACTATTTAGTATATGTATATTTTTAATACTCTGTGACAAAATGGAAGATATACCAAACGGTTCTGCGTATTAAAGTAAATGATTGTCTTGAGAAAAAGCAATTGTGTTGATTGTTTGAATTGTAAGCTCAACAAGCCATTTTTTCATAGAACGCTGTTTTTACTTGAAAGAAAAACCAACAGATAAACTATGTTTATTCAGACTTGGGTAGTTGGCAGACATTTTCTCAGAAACAAACAAAGTGAACTTGTCACTTCAAGGAAAACCAACTGACGGTATTTATTGCTATTATAAAATTTGACAAACTGTGGCTGTCACCACAAATATGACAGCTTACCAATACTTACAGACTTTTCTTATGAGAATGGTGGTGATATAATGAATGATTTTTTTTTTTTTTTTTGCTAGGGGGTGGGGGGATCGTATAATTAAATGTGCTAGCATTTGGAGGATCTACATAATGCCATGAGCCAGTATTTTCCAAGTGACAGTACAAGGTAGATCAGTATAACAATGTATGAAAAGTTTAACAATATAGTTTTATATCACATTGCAATTAACCTTTAAGAAATCAACACTTGCTGAGTTTTAATGTAGTGTCAAAGAATATTCCTAATTGTTTGCAAAAGAATACTCCTTTTTCAACTATGTATATTCATGAGTCTGATTTTCTTCATAGACTCCAATCCAAAGAATATATGTTTACATTTTGAATGGAGAAGCAGGTATGAGAATCCAGTTTTCTTTCATTAAGCCAAACTTTTAAAAAAATATAAAAACCCTTTACTGATTTTTTTTTGTTTTGGAAAAACACAAAAATATGTCATTTATTTCTAACATGTTTTATTGTTATGTATAAATGAATTAATATTTTAAGTTTTATAATTTTATTTCTACTAAGATAATGATAGCTATAACCCACATGAACAAAAACTCTGAAGTCCTCAATATTTAAGCGTATAAAGAAGTATCAAGATCAGTAGGTTTGAGAACTGCTGACTTAGAAGTTCATATTCCCAACATGGTGATGAAGATACTATGATCTGGCTTCTGCCCAACTGCCTGTCTTATGTTTTACTTTGCCCTTACCCTTTTTCCCATATTCTAAGCTTATCAAGAACCACTTTTAGGGTCTAAATGCACCATGCAGTGTTGTGTGCCTCCAAGCCCTTTTCCATCATCACACCATTTTACATTCCTACTAGCAGGGCATGAAGGCTCCAATTTCTCCACATCTTTGTGAGTTGGTTGGTTTGGTTTAATTATAGCCATCCTAGGGGATGTAAACTGGTTTGGATTTGCATTTCCCTAATGACTAATATTGTGTTGAGCATTTTTTCATGTGTTAGTTGATCATTTTGTGTACCTTCTTTGGAGAAATATCAATCAGAGGCTTTGCCCATGTGAGTACTTTCTTCACAATCAGTATGTGTCCATATGAGTAAATTAACATTTCCCCTTGGATGTATAAGAGAAAGGAAATCTTAAAGTTTGGAGGAAAAAAAATAGCACTTAGGAGACTTAAAGTTAAAATGAGGGCTTAGATATTATAATGTTTACATATAAAAATTCCTCCTAAACTTTCACTACCAGCTTATTGTTTTTTGGATATGGATAATACTTGTTGATCTTTATCACAATATTGCATAATGAAATATCCAGAAGAAGCAAATCCATAGAGACAACACAGATTGGTAGGGGATAGTGGAGAGGGAAATGCTTAATGGGTATTGGATTTCCTTGAGGGTGAAGAAAGTGTTTCGGAACTAGATAGATATGATGGTTGCCCCCATTGTGAATGTGCTAAATGCCACTGAATTGTTCACTTTGAAATGATTAATTTTGTTATAAGAACTTCACTTTTAAAAATCACCAAAAATAAGCAAGTACTCACAAAATCTTACATGAGTTCATTAATACTAAAAACAAAAGCATTTATAAACTCAACAGTTTTAACAAGCACTTATTGAATGCCTCTATATGCAGTATCTTTTCCTAGGCCCTGTAGATACATGTTTTACATATACATTATGCTTGTGCATTAATTATACATTAATTCTTAACATTAATGAAAATACATTACAAAAATCAAATTTTCTTTCCAAACTTAATCTCACTGATGAACTGCCACTAAAAATATATTGGTTAATGCTCTTGAGATGATTAGGTAAGAAAATTAAAGTAGCTATTAAATATCCCATCAGTCCGATAACCACCAATATAATTCTTTTTGTTGTTAGGTTACTAAATTAAAGGAATATGAGTTATATTTTACTTAATGTACTTGCTAAACTTGATTATAGGTTTTACAGTTATTGCACAAATTAAAAAATGTGCAATTCTTTTTTTTTTAATTTTTTACATTTATTTTTGATAGAGTGAGACAGTGTATGAGTGGGGGAGGGGCAGGGAGAGAGAGAGACACAGAAACTGAAGCAGGCTCCAGGCTCTGAGCTGTCAGCACAGAGCCCAATGCAGGGCTCAAACCCACCAACTGTGAGATCATGACCTGAGCCTAAGTCGGAAGCTCAACCGGCTGAGCCACCCAGGCGCCCCTAAAAAATGTGAAATCCTTATACATTACAACCTTTTTTTATTATCAATCTGAGAAATATACTAATCACCTATATGAAATAATAATATTGGTAGTAGCTAATGTGGAATTCTCATTATGTATTTTAAGTGCTTTATATGCATCATTTGTTCTGTGCATGCTCTGTGGTGAGTGTTTTATATGCATTCTCATGTTTTGATTCTTAAAATAAACCCTAAGAGGGGCGCCTGGGTGGCTCAGTCGGTTGAGCGCCAGACTTTGGCTCAGGTCATGATCTCACAGTTTGTGGGTTCGAGCCCCACATCGGGCTCTGTGCTAACAGCTCAGAGCCTGGAGCCTGCTTCGGATTCTGTGTCTCCCTCTCTCTCTTGCCCCTCCCCTGCTTGTGCTCTCTCTCTCTCTCTCTCTCTCAAAAAAATAAATAAACATTAAAAAAAAATAAAAAAAAAAAACCTAAGAGGCCCCATTATTATTGTCATCTGATGAGGAAACTTGGTGTCAAAGTGATCACCAGCTGAATATTGATGTCAGGATACTATTCCCACGTTAATCTGGCTCCAGAGCCTGTGCTCCACCTTTGACTGGTTGTATGAGACTTGGTTTGTTTTTATTTTAAGAAGGAATTTAACTGCACAGTTAAATACAGAATGATAATATCGTAGAAGTACCTTTTTTCCTCAAGTACCTATTTTTAAAATATGAAATATTATAGTTAGTCATGGGTAAGCCCATTTCAAGACAATTCTTTATGCCTCTCAATCACTTAAAATGAATACTTAGATAGAAGTTGGGGACTCCAACTGATAATTCTTCGTATCTTTTCTTGAGTTTTCCCAAGATAGTACATCTCAAAACATCCTCCATGTTTTTACAGATTTCTCAAGTGATCTATTCCTATTTTTAGTTTCCATCAGTGAACATACAGATCATTTAACATTATAGTCAGAGGAGTGAAAAGAAAAACTAGTGAAGAAAAGTGATCAGAGCCTTTGGAACTTATGGGACACGATCAAGTGGACCAAAATACTGTTGGTCTTATACTGTTAATCTTATTGCAGATTTTTATATGTAATCAGTTGTGTTTTTTTTTCTTGCTGCTTTCAAGATTCTCATTTTGGCCTTGGCTTTTAACCGTTTGATTTAATGTGTCACCGTGGATCTCTTTGAGTTTATCCTTCCTGTAGTTAATTGAGCTTAAATGTGTAGATTCATGTCTTACAACAAGTTTTGGGTGTTTTCAACCTTTATTTCTGCATTTAAGTCCTCTATATGTTTTGTTAGGTTTACAACTGGGTATTTTTTGTGTAATTATAGATGATTTTGTAATTTTCATTTTTGTGTCTATGTGTTTATTTCTAGTATAGAAATACATTGGGTTTTATATTTTTATCTTCTATCCTGGGACTTGGTTGACCTCACTTATTCTAGGATTGTTTTGTTTTGTTTTTGTAGATTCCTTGTGATTGTCTTCATAGAAAATCATATCATCTTCAAATAGGGTTAGTTTTATTTCTTCTTTTTCTATCTGTATGTTGCTGCTGTTGTTGTTGGTAATGCTAGATCTTCTAACATTATTTTAAATAAAAGTAATGAGATTATACCTTATACCTTGTTTCTGATATTAGAAGGAAAACATTCAATTTCAGTTTTTTACTATTAGTGTCATGGTAGCTGTACGATTTTGTAGAGGAACTTTCCCTCTGCCTTGTTAAGAGTCTTGTGGTTATTTTATATATAATGTCCAGGGTTTTTAGTTGTACATAGTGAGAAGAATAGCAAAACATTCGTCTACTCCATCTCCCTTGAAGTGAAAGGTGCTATCACTTCTTTTTTTACAGGATGATCTACTTAAACTTTTAAGTGTTAATGATAGCACAGGCACCCCTTGTTGACTGCCTGGAAACCACACAAGAAAGCACTTGGCAGTGTTCAGTGTCCAGCCTTCAGCCTTTCATATAGAAATTTATTTGGTCAGTTCTCATAGTGATTGAGTTCGAGGAGAAGTGATCCAAGCTAAAAATACTCGTAAGAAAATGATGTGATTGAGTTCAGGGAGAAGAGTTCAAGGAGAGTGATCCAAGCTAAAAATATTCTTAAGAAAATGATGTGTACAATCAGACAACCACTTTATGTAATTTATAGTGATTGCCAAATGCTCCGTCCACGCAGATGAGGTAGTGTTTGTTTGTACGGTACATTCACGGTGAGTGTTGCAGAAGAAAGGATCAGTTAAATAGCTTCATAATAACTTGTTTTTGGTGCAGCTTTGTTGCTTCCTACTTTGCATAGTGTACAGACTTCATAACAGTGTTTGGGGATTTACACAATTCAGATTTGTCCCTAGAAAATGCTGAAGATCCACTTTAATTCAGTTATTTGATGCGCCAAGCTCTTAGAGCCCCGCTTATCTAGCTGTGCAACAGGTGTATTTGCCATGGGGTCCTGATGGGTCAAGTTTTGTGCCCTGCATCCTCACCTGCAGACATTTCTCAGATGGACACTGCCAGTTTCTTCAGTGATTTCTCTTTGCCTACAGGTCTTACTTATGAGTAACCTATTTTTTTTCTATATATATACTACCGCCCTAAGGCAGTTTACTATTAGCCTTGCTATTTGGGGAATTTTTTGGTTTTTGTTTTTTTCTTTCTCTGGGGTCACAGACCACCCCCTTCCTAAAATGTACCAGTCCGTCTTTCTGGAGAGAGGGTGTCCACAGTATTCTACATATTCTCAAAGGAGTCCATGACCCCAAAAAATCATAATGCCAGTAATACTTTTACTCTGCTCTATCACGCATATATAGTTTAAATCTCTTATAAAGCACCTTAGCTTATTATCTACTGAAGTTTTAATGATGTCATTGCCAATTTGTATGTTTTTTTCTTATAAATATTAAAATTTGGTAATTTTTTTCTTCGTGTTCTTTGCCTTTTATTATTCACCTGTTGTCTATATACTTTTCAGTTTAACATGCAGAAGTTTCAGTATTTTTTTTTAAATTTTTTTCTTAATGTTTATTTATTTTTGAGAGAGACAGAGACAGAATGCAAGTGGGTAGGGGCAGAGAGAGAGGGAGACACAGAAGCAGAAGCAGGCTCCAGGCTGTGAGCTGTCAGCACAGAGCCCGACACGGGGCTTGAACACACAAGCCGTGAGATCGTGGCCTGAGCCGAAGTTGGACGCTCAACTGACTGAGCCACCCAGACGCCCCCAGAAGTTTCAGTATTTAAAGCAAGGCAATGGATTGCTCTTTCCTTCTGCTATATTTTTTCTCCCTGAAGTCCTAATCTGCTACCCACAGTACAGAAATACTACACTTTTGGGGCATTTGTGAGGTATTTATTTTCTGCTGAAACCATTGCAGAATTGAGCTGTGGCAGGGAGAGATAGTTATATATTCGTGGGTCCTTTAATTTGTATAAACCACAAAACTTATTTCCATATAATTTCTCTTATTTCTCTTTAAATGTGTAGGTTAAATTATTTAGTACATTGAACATTTAATTACACATTCAAAGAGAAGGGTGTTCCCCAAAACAACTATAATGTTCAAAACAATCGTCATTAAACGATATATGATTTTTTTTTTAAATCTTCAGTTCTGTTTTCATCACTTGTTCTGTAGCCTGGTGTATATACATCTTGGTGACTTCAGTGATGTGTAGAATTTAGTTTGGTGTTTTTAATGCAGCTATAGTGTTTCATATTTAGCTTGATCATTACCTTCTTGCACTAAATAAGGCCTTTAATGCCCTGCCAGTGCAGGAATAGGTCATTACTGCTGTTATGAATAGTCTTTTAAAAGACTTGAGTTTGTTGATAATCTGCCATATGGAAAGGTTCATTGAGCCAAGGTCTATGCCACCTTGCACGGGAGCCTTGAAGAACTAGAATGGCCATGAAGTTTAGCGTCTATCTTTGGTGTTGGGCGGGTGGTTTAGTGCCAGTAGTCCCTAACCCACCTGTAATTTTATGACTCTCAGGTTGTGCCCATGTTGTTTGGAGGTGATAGGTTTTGTGGTGGTCCTGAAATAGCTTGCGTAGCAGATTCTGTAATTCATTACTCAAACATGAAGAAAACGTTACTTCAAAAAAGCATCGTAAGGATTTTAAATATACTGCCTACATTCTCTAAGTGCACTGCAAATGTGCTGTAACTAATAAAGCTTCCCCACTGATTTAAGAGAGTCTCAGAAGAAGCTGTACTAACTAGATGCAGAGCATCTTTGATAAAAAAAAAAAAAAAAAAAAAAAAAAAAAAAAAAAAAAAAAAAAAAAAAAGACTTGGAACTGTCAAA
This sequence comes from Lynx rufus, assembly GCF_022079265.1. Lineage (NCBI taxonomy): Eukaryota > Metazoa > Chordata > Mammalia > Carnivora > Felidae > Lynx > Lynx rufus. The sequence continues at coordinate 149,033,493 of NW_025814834.1, read as the reverse complement.
TACTTAGCAAGTCAAGAATATGGCTATATTGCAAATACCCTTACTGGTTTTACATTTGTCACAGGTGGAAAGAGAGAGTATTTTACCATCAAGAGCTATTACTGTTATTATTCAACTAAGTGAGATTTGATTCTATAAACAAACATTACTAATAAAAATCCTCTTAATTTTCCACACTTTTTATCATTTTATGTTTAGGCATAACACTATGTTACTAATTATCGTGTTTGTTAAAGCAAAGTAAAAACACTTGAAAAATAGAACGTGCATATAAATATATTATTTGAATGAGGAAAGTAGTGACTCCCATATTTGCACGTTTTTATAGAAATTTTTTAAAGTTGTGTTCAATATACAGTGCATATAATTTAGTACACATGATGAACCAAGAACAGTGATTAATTTTTACAACATGTTTCATGGTGTGGCTAGAGTTTTATCACTTTAAAAAACTAAAAAATCCACAGGGTTGCCTGGATGGCCCAGTCATTTGAGTGTTCGACTCTTGATTTCAGCTCAGGTCATGATTTCATAGTCATGGGATTAAGCCCCACATTGGGTTCTGTGCTGAGTGTGGAGCCTTCTTAAGATACTCCCTCTCTCTCTCTGTGCCCCTCTTCCATGTTTGTGCTTGCTTGCTCTCTCTCTAAAATAATAATTAAAAAAATTCCACATACAAAACGATAACTTCTTTCTAAAAGTTTATTTTTGAGAGAGAGCGAGCGAGAGAGTGAGTGAGCAGGGAAGGGGAAGAGAGAGGATCTGAAGCAGGCTCCACACTGTCAGCACAGAGCCCGATGCAGGGCTTGAACTCATGAACCATGAGATCATGACCTGAGCCAAAATCAAGAGTCAGATGCTTAACCAACCGAGCCACCCAGGCACCCCTTTTTAAAAATATTTTTAATTAATTTTGTGGCTAATTTTCACAGCAGTGATTGAGTATGTAAAATTTTATAAGTAGATGGAATCATTACAAAAACTGTTAATATTACAGAATTTCTTTATATATTCTGTCATTATGTATTCTGTAGATGGAATGGGTACCCAGTTGTGAAACAGCACATAAAATCTTCTTTTCCAAATACTTGGTTTTAGAAAAACTAGTGAAAGTAAATTCAGCATTGTTGCTTGTAGGTGAATCTTTTAAAGGCAATTTTATGCATGTCTGGGCTGCTAGAGGAGACCTCTCACGCTTCTGTCAGCACCTGAATGACAACAGCACTGTTTTATTTTCCTTTGTGGAAAGAGGGCGGTGTGTGTACATAACAATATCATAATGGTTTTAGACTATGATGACAGTTTGAGGTTGTTTGGGAGATAAGATTTCTTAAAAATTATTGAATATAATAACGTGTGTAGGTTGTCAATAAGTACTCTTTGAGTTTAACCTGAGACAACCTCCAAATCCTGTGTAGATGCTTATAGCCTCATATATTACCTTGATTTATAGATCCATTTGGGAAGCACTGTCAATTTGAAAAATATTATGCTTTCTATCATGTAGCATATGCTTCTTAAAAGTCTGCCCTGCTTCCTTTCTCTGTTTCTTCTTAGCCTCATTCTATAGATTGTCTTTATTTGCTCCTTAAATGTTGGTATTTCCTAAGATTCTGTTCCAGAGTCTCTCTCCCATACTACATATTCTAGATTATCTAGGCAGTTGCATTCATTTCCATGGTTTTCCCAGATGTCTTTCTTCTACTTGAATGTTTGTTCTGAACCCTTGACCTATGTGCCCAATTATCTACATAACATCTCCTGGATGGTCCCAGGCAATTCAGTGATATGTTCAACATTAAGCTCATCTCCTTCTTTGCACATTCCCATCTAACTCTCCCAAGGGAAAATAAAAGAACACATGTATGCACATACATATAGAATGTGGACACACACACACACGCACGTGCGCACATGCATATACATATAGAGTATATGGGCTTCTCCTCCTGTTTTGGAAAGCCCACTGCTAATATGTAGCAGGCTTGGACTTCAAGTCTTCTGAATGTGAATCCTGAGCTCAGAGTATACTTTCTATAATGTGGTGGTGACCGTGTCTTCTGAACCAAAATATAAGATATATGGTTTGACAGTATTTGAAGCCTGTGCTTGTTACTGTAATTATACCTCATTGCTTTTTTGTGTCATTTTATTAAGTTGTCGGCATTATGGTGGACAGACACCAGTAATACATTTAATATTAAAAAAATCACAACTCTGATTACTATGAGACATGTGGTATGTGGTACATATGCATGCATTGTGTGTGTGATGTTACCTAATTAGGGAGATGAGATAATGCTTCCCCTTCAAGGGATGATGAAATTCCATGTGGAGGTTGAAGAGTTCACCAGGCAGCATTAGGGTATGGGGGAAATGGAAGAATGTTCAAGTGAGACAGCTTGCACCGAGATCTGGTGGTAGGAAGGTGCATAGTGTGTGTGGGCAGCTGTCTCTGTGCAAGGTAACTTGTCATCTTGGTAGAGGTTTTTATCCCCTCTTTTCTCTCTTGCCCCTTTCTTATTTCCTTATTCTAAAAAAAAAAAAAACAAACCCTCAAAGCTAAAGTTTATATTAAACAGAGAGTAATAGTAATAGAATGCAAAAGGTAACTGCTTTTCAAACCATGTGGTAGTGATTTGAGTTAGATGAACCGTAGAATTTAAGGAGTGAACAGCCAGGACTTAGAATGTAATGCAACACCAAAAATGAAAAAGGGCTTGTGATGATGTGGTTTCTCCTCTTGTTACCAAAAATCACTCTAGCATTTATAACCACTGTCCTGCTACATTTTGATAAACCAGGGAGTAATTAAATCCTAAGTAATAAATTTCAGAATCTCTGCTTAAATTATAAATGACTCATTTTGTAAGTGCATTTTTTACCGTGAAGTTTAGTATGCCATGCAATATGTCTTTGTGTGTTTGAGAATGAATTCAGGCTGTAGAAATTCTATTAGAATGTAGAGTGACTTTTGAACTACACTGATCTCTGGTCTTTGGTATTCCAAACTTAATGACTGTTTATTCTCTTGTTCTGTATATGCATATGTATTATCCTTCAAAGGTAATTCTGAGGTTTGGGTCTTCAGAACATTTCTTCAAGTACTCTTACCCATTTCTTGAGTAGGAAAATTGTGTTCTAGAAATGAGAAATTATTTTCATTGTCTTTAAAAACTTAGTTCATATCTGTTTTTCTTTGCAGAAAGGGCTATTGCAAGACATGAAGTTCGAGAAATTGAGCAGCGACATACAATGGATGGTCCTCGACAAGAGGCAGCGCTAGATGAGGAGGAGGATATGGTGATCATTTATAACAGAGTCCCCAAAACTGCAAGCACCTCTTTTACCAATATTGCCTATGACCTTTGTGCAAAGAATAAATACCATGTTCTTCACATCAACACTACCAAAAATAATCCAGTGATGTCACTACAAGACCAGGTAAACACTTAGGAGATGAATAAATGTTTTCTGATACTTCCCCACTCTCTTTGTATCTCAAGAGGAAGGAACATTTTAAGAGATCTGTGTGCTGACTCCAGTGAATTGTAAGTCTCTTGGGGGAAGGACCAAACACACCTTTTCTATAATTTTACATTTTTCCACAGTATTTGATACATTTCTTTGCATATTATATGTATTCAAATATTTATAAAAAGTAGTTTATTAATAGCTTTGGATTTGTGAAGAGAAAATGATGCCTTTGATATCCTTTTAAAAATATGAAACTTTTTTAGCAAGATACCCTGCAATAAAAATCGTTCTGCTGTCTCATTTTATGGCAGAGAAATTTATTTATTTATTTATTTATTTATTTATTTATTTATTTATTCATTCATTCATTCATTCATTCACTTACTTACTTACATGTTTGTTTGTTTCTTTCTGAGAGAGGGAGACATGGAATCTGAAGCAGGCTCCAGGCTCTGAGCTGTCAGCACAGCTGTGTTCACAGCCGAGTACCTGTGTCCTGTATCACTCAGTTTTGTGACTAACCTCCTGAACTTCATCTTGTCTATACTAGTAACGTATATAATATTAGCTACAAACTTCTGGAGAACAGGAATTGGAGCTTATATTTTTAACATAATCTTGCCTTTTAAGTTGTCAAGAAACTTTAGATAAGCAAATGGGTAGCTATGAAATAGATTTAAGAAAAATGGAGGAAATTATCTCATGAAAAAAAAAATTATCTCTTTAGCAGTGGTAGCACACATTTTCTCCACACCTGGAGTTCTGACTGTAATTATAAATAAATAGAATTCTCTATAAATATTGAAGGGAATGGGAATTGGGCTCGATGAGGAGAAAAGATGACATTTGAAAATACTCTCTAGGATTAAATACCATATTGCAGTAGCCTTATTAGGTTGTTGATAGTCATATAGTTAAGATTGTATTTATCTGTTTGACAGCAGCTGAACTTGTTTTATTTGTCACAGAATTGACTCTAATCCCATCTTTAAGTATACTTAAAATCCTTACACAGAAACAAGAGAGTAACACTGATACACAAGGTTAAGATTTGTTTTCTTAGAGAGCTGTTTGTAAAGACTAATAGTATATGGCATATCATCTGCCCATATAATTCTTGGCTTTCTGCAGTATCCTCAATTACTCTTTTTCATAAAACCAAAAATCTACATCCATCAGCCAAACTAAATAACTCTTCTATAAATGAGAAGAAACATGAGCTTATTTAGCTAAGTGGGTCATAAAAACTATTCATTATGTAATACTGTATATCTCAAGGGCAAGTATCCTAAATAATCAGTTTATATGTAGTGTGTGGTAGATTTTAAATTTCTTGCTTGATTGCTTTTCAAAATGTATCTTGGTTTAAAAGGAACAACTCAATACTCACATAGTAATTTTAGATTTAGATTTATTAGTAGTATCTTTTATTATTTCTTTCTTTATTTTTTAAGTTTATTTTGAGAGAGAGAGCATGTGCGGGGGAGAGGCAGAGAGAGAGAGGGACAGAGAAAGAATCCCAAATGGGGCTGAAACTCATGAACTGTGAGATCATGACCAGAGCTGAAATTAAGAGTTGAATGCCTGACTGAGCCACCCAGGAGCCCCGTAGTATTTTTTTAGAAAAGTAAAGTTATCTTGCTTATTTTGTGTCCAGCATTACAAAGTTTTATGACGGCTACAAGATATCTGACAGTGACATTGACCATTTTTTTTTTTTTTATGAAGTAAGAATCTATGGAAGCTCTCCACATGTGACATTTATAGGCATCATGTAGTGATACATTTTCCTAGTTACATTTGGATGAGCTAAAGCTTCTGTTTTTCTTTCAATAGCTCATGAGTTACATGTAGACAAAAAGAACATTAAAAGAAAAGCACTATCTTTTTAAAAATTTTTTTTTAATGTTTATTTTCGAGAGAGAGAGAGAGACAGAGCACAAGCAGAGGAGGGGCAGAGAGAGAGGGAGACACAGAATCAGAAGCAGGCTCCAGGCTTTGAGCTGTTAGCACAGAGCCTGACACAGGGCTCAAATCTGTGAACTACAAGATCATGACCTGAGCCGAAGTCAGACTCTTAACCAACTGAGCCACCCAGGCGCCCTGATAAACACTATCTTAAATGCAGTGGGATTACATGATGAACAGCACTTAAATTGTGCTTGTGTAGAGAAATACTTTTCAGCTCCAGTTCTTTCCTAAATGTATTTTGTACTTATTGTACTAGGCATTGTACTAAATTGTTCACATGCTTAATTATTTTTCTCAAAAATTTTAGAGGCCAAGTCCAAATATTTTGAGTCTGATATAAAACTACTGAGTGGGTAATAGCTATCTATGCATACTCTATCATCCTGAGAAGTAGTTGTCCACTCTGCTTTCAAGTTTTCATTTATTTTTGAGTATGTAGTATATACAGAGTTTGTGCTATATTCTTTGTTGAAATAGGAACGAAAAAGCAAGGCCACATCTTTGAAGAAGCTTCTTTGTAATTTACTCGGAACATAAAACATAGATGCAGGAACTATGAGGACTGTTTAAAGAAAAGATCTGGGGTGCCTGGCTGGCTTAGTCAGAAGAGCATGCAGCTCTTGATCTCAGAGTTGTGAGTTTGAGCCCCACACTTGAGTGTAGAAATTACTTAAAAATCTTTAAAAAAAAAAAAAAAGGAAATATCACTTCATGATATTCTCACAAAATTATTTAATGCAAAATGTTTCTTACCAGAATGTTTAATCTAGACCTAATCTTGAGAGAAACAGAGAAATCCATCTTGTTGGAACATTCTCTAGAATAATCGTCTTGAACTCTTCTAAGGTATCAATATGATGACAACTAAACCAGGTATGGTTGGGGGTGAGGCAAGACAGTCCTCTCTAGAGGTGAGGAGACTAAAGAGACATGAAAACCAAACGTAATGTGTGATCTGTAACTGGATCTTTGATCAAAAATGTCTGCTACTTGTTTTCAAATGGTTCAGAAAAAATTAAGTGTGTGTGTGCATATGGAGAAAGAACAAAGAGATAAGCAAAGGTGGCAAAAGGTGAAGTTAGTGAATCTTAGTGCATGAGTATGCAGATTTTGACCATATTATTCTTTCATCTTTTCTGTAGTTTAGGGATTTTTCACAATGAAGAAATTGGAATAAAAGAAGAGGGAAAGTTAGAACAAGGGATTGGAAAGATAAACATTTGAGAATGTGAGGCGTGGGAAGACGAAGCAATGAGAGTGAGCCGGAGGCAGTCTTGGGAGTTATATTTGTGAGGTGTGCCTTACTTAGTGAATAGGCAGGAATTGGCAAGAGACAGGTAACCATTTAGCTCTTGTAGTTGGAAAATGAAGTTTACTCTGCTATCATGAACATACTTCTACATTAGAGAACGTCTTGTCTTTAAAGTAACTGTCAAATAGGTGTTAAGTGGCAGCATCTTTTAGGATCTTTCTTAATTCTTTTCTACACTCATATGTTTAGGTTTGTGATCATATTTAGTCCTTTTCTAAGCATTGAAAATACCCAGAATTTGCATTCTCTGTAGGACAACATAGTGATTTTTTTTTCCTTTTAGTTCACTGTTAAGGCACCTTCTGATCTTTGCATTAATGCCTATGATTTGATCAGTTGCAGATACTGATTTTTCAAGCGTCACTTTAGATGAGTGCTTCTTATCCTGTCATGTGTATATTAACCACCAGTTAAAGTATAGATTCTGATTCAGAAGACTAAGATGGAACCTGATAATGTGAATTTCTAAAAAATCTTCCACCTGATGCCAAAACTGATTCTCCTGGTCCTTGAACTATAGTTTAAGTAGCAAAATATCTAGAACACAGGTCTCAGTGGGGTTATGAGAACGTACGTATTATAATCTTCATAGGATAGTGAAGCTTAATCTTTAAATTCATGTTCCCACCTCCCCAACAAAATCCAGATTCCTTACCTAGACCAACAGGCTCTTTTAAATCTAGTCCTCGTCCATTGCTGTATCCTCTTGTTTACCAGCCACACACTGGCCTTTTGGTTCATTGTCTGCGCCAGTCCTTTTCCACTTCAAGGCTTCTGCACTTAACCATTCCATCTTAGAATGTTCTGGTTTCTCCTGATTGGCTTCATGTTATCCTTTTTAACATTTCAGCTTAAATGACATCCTCTCAGAAAAACCTTACTACCCATCCTATATATTAAATACTTCTTCCAAGTTACTGTGTACCATCAGCATTCTTTCTGTATCTTTCTTATTACTTACTCATTTGTTTACTATTGGTCTTTTCCTCTGTATAAGCTCCTAAAGGGCAGGAACCGTGTCTGTTTTATTCATTACCATATTCCTTGTGTTTAATCTTTAAATTTTTTTTGAATATTTGTTTATTTTTGAGAGGGAGTGAGCATGGGAGGGTCAGAGAGAGACAGGGAGACAGAGAATCCATAGAAGACTCTGCATTGCCAGCACAAAGCCTGACATGGGGCTCGAACTCGCAGACTGTGAGATCATGACCTGACCTGAAGTTGGACGCTCAACTGACTGAGCCACCCAGGTGACCCAGTATTCCTTGTATTTAGAATGGTGTCTGAGACATAGTATATATGCTCCATAAAATTTTTGTTGAAAGAATGAATGAGAGAACAAATGAACTTAGGTACTGAAAGTAGTTCCTAGTTGAGCATAGTACCACTGATGATAATTACTGGCAGAATGAGCCCCTTTTATCGATGGCAATGTGTTCTCCCCTTACCTCAGGTGATTTGAGACACACCCACTGTGCCTCCTGCAAAGGAAAGGCTGAACAACACAATCCTGAACTTTGGTGAAGATACTGTGTTCTGTTGCTGCCGAACCTTTCTTATGTTTTATCCAGTTATTATTCACTTTTCCTTTTTGCATAGAAAACTTTCTCTCTAGTTTAGTCTCGAAAAACTACCCACAGCTGTACAATGGATATTTATTTTAAGTATAGGCATGAGTAGGAGTTTGGTAGATAGTAATTATCCGAGTTAATAGTAGTATTCGTTCACTAGGTAGTAATTACAAAGTTGGAATTTGGCCAGGATTGTCAGGATGACATTGCTACTTTTAGATAGTGAAAACAAGTTCTTTCAGATAATCATAATGTTGAGATTAATCTTATTAAGAATGTAGGTCTAGGTGCACTGTTGTGAGATGGTGCTTTCTTCGCTTTTTCCTGTAGCACTGGTTCAGTCTGATTCCACCAGCAAATAAATCACAGCACCACTCCCCACATTGCTTGGGTTTTCCCTAAAGGTCTCCTCTGATTACTTGCTAGCCTGACTCTGCTTGAGTTATAAAATCTGACAAAAATCACAGTTTCGGATCTGCTTCAGGCTAGCTATAAAAACATCTCTTTTCATGTAGCGTATCTAACAACTGCTTCTGAAACATCCTTCTTGATAGCCTATTTCAGTGGGGGTATGGAACTACTCTTTGAGTAAAGTCACTACAGTGACATTATGTCTTCTCCCCAAGCCACTGTTTTCAGGGTCTTCCATCTCTTTAACTTCATTTGCCACTATTATCTTTTGCTCCCTTCGCCCACCCCTTTACCTTTCACTAGTGCCAAGTATAGTCGGTGAGCGTGCACCCAGTGAGTGCTGTAGAAGCTTGTTCACCTGATCTCGATTTCCACTCACTCCTCTGTATTCCAGAGCTTTATCTCAAGGTCTGGAGCAGAATGCCCCACTGCAGAGGAAAGCCAGAAGAGAAACTGACAAGGCGAATGGTGCAGGAGAGGTGAGAAGGCAGCCAGTGGTAGAGCGGGAGCTGCAGTGAGGCTTCCTGACAGAGGGAGAGAAGGGGGATGGAGAGTGGAGAGGCAGGGAAACTTGGGACAAGCAGCGAAATTCATACTTTGAAAAGGAAACTTTTCAAAAAAGACTGTTCCTCAAAGGGGGTTAAAGGATGGTTATAGAACTTCAGTGGTATGTAAATGATACTTTTAAATGCTCCAACTACCCTGCAGATTAGTCTGAACCACCACTTGAACCTTATTGACATCATTTGTTTGCTTAGCGCTTTTTTTCTTCCCTGTAATGAGAAGGTAAATCTCAGCTCAGCATCTTTGATTTATTGCTGATTGTAAATCAGCCACAGCTTTATTAGTGAGACTTTAACACATCGCCCTGGTAAAATGTTTGTGAGATGAAAGGAAAAAAAAACACATGCACATATGTAGCCTTCGGTGTTGTCATAGTTGGAGATTAGCGGAAGATTCTGTGTGTTTCGAGAGACTTTAACAGTAATAGTGTAGAGTATTTAAAAGCAATAACTCACGTGAATTTACCTCAGAATGATTTTAGGAAATAAAATTCAAAAGCCCTGCATAGACATTTAAACCAGGTCTCTTACTTTTGGCTGACGGTGTTCAGCACCCCTTGAGGTTACCCAAGACAGTAAAAAGGCAAGAGTAAGTCAACGGTCATTGTTGAAAAATGGTTGTCCAATACGAGAGTAGTGAACAGGGTGAATTGGAAGCTGAGAGTATAATGAATGCGATGAGGAAAATAAACAGTTTTGAGAGCTTTGTCAACAGCTTTGAGGTCTTGTAGGTTGAGGAGTTTTGAATGACTGGATCTGAGGCGTTTCCCTGGCAGTGGATAAAACCTGAAATTCTCAGTGCCCAAGTTTGTTGGTTAGAAATATGATACAAATGCTGTTCTTCTTTTCACATCCTTCTGGGTTTTTTTCTTCCTTGTTTAAATTGAACAATAATGTATTAAGGAAGTTAGCATGTGGCCTAGAAGGATGATTGGACCAAAATCTACAGTATATGGTTCCTGAGCTCCAGGGTTTTTTATCTATAAAATAAGGGGTACAGGATCTCCCAAGTCCCTTTCACATCTAAAATGCTGATTCTGTAAACAAGAGGGTTTGAGGTTGGTGACAACAGTGGAAGATGCCTGCCTTGTTCTGTTCTCCGCCATCACTAAACTTCCCTGAGTCCAACTGGAAGGCACAACCCTTTTTCTCATTTCTGTTAGGTTTTAAAAAAATTTCTTTTAATGTTTGTTTATTTTTGAGAGAGAGACAGAGTATAAGCAGAGTGGGAGAGAGGGAGACACAGAATCCGAAGCAGGCTTCAGGCTCCGAGCTGTCAGCACTGAGCCCGATGCGGGGCTCCAGTCCACAAACTGTGAGATCATGACCTGAGCTGAAGTCTGACGCTTAAGGACTGAGCCACCAGGCGCCCCTCTATTCACTTTTAAATAGTGTTTCTTGGAATCCTTTGGTTCTAGTATGCCCCAGGCATCACTGCGTGGGTAGGAGGAGACTGAGTAGGCAGGGTTTATTCTGCCCCTGTCCTCACTTCTGTTTTATGTACTGTGGGAGCTTACAAGGCAGTCTTTAAAAGTTCACTCTATTTCAGTACACTTTTTTTCCCTTATTATAAAAGCAGTGAATATGAGCTATATCTTTGCTGAAGAGCTTTTATACACTTCAGGGCCTCCTCTGCAAAGCACTACAAAAACAAGCTTCGTGTAAATAAAACCAAGCGAAATCTCCTGGGCCTACCCATGCTGGAGGCTTGCTCCTCCATGTGGTCCATTGACGTGCCATCATGTGGAGACTTGTTAGAAGTGCAGAATCTTGGGCCCCACTCCAGACCTGCTGAATCAAAATCTGCATTTTAACAGGAGTCCCAGATGATCCATTTGCACATTGAGTTTGAGAAGCCCTGCAGCAGTCCAGATATTATCCAGCTTCCTGGGCTCTTCACCTCACGTTGAAGGACACGTGCTGGATAAAGTATGTTCTTAGGAGGGTTCAGTTTAATACTGACCATCCTTAGGAAAGGTGGAAGAATGAGGGATGCTTGAAGTTTATATTTATACCTAACTCTTATTTCCACCTGAGTCTTTTACCACAGTGTGCTCAGAGTTTGTACCATTGATCCGCTCTAACATTTGGTTTATGTAACACTGTTTTCTCAGATTCCAGTCTAGCATCTCCTTTCATTTCTCTCCCACACCATCACATCTCCATTAAATCTAGGCTTCTGGGAAATAAAGCTGAGTTGCTAACTATGCCTTAAGTACCCTTAAACCACCATTTCCCATTCCTTTTCTCTTTTCCTTCTTTTGTTTCCCCCTCATTTTCGGCTGAAGTAATGGAACTGATTTTCACAGAAGCAAAAGCTTATATGAAATAATTTACTAGTAAATGGCAGTTATAAGGACTTTTCATATTCAACATGTAAAATTTTTTAAGGATTCAGTTTTTGGGTTATCTAATTTTTCATTTTCTGTTTGTTTTTCATTTGCAATTTGATATTTTTATTTGGTGCCTTCCTTAAACAGATAGGAAACATGAGAAGCTCAAATCACACATTTGGCTCTTTTTTTTTTTTTTTTTTTGGTGGGGAACAATCATAAATATCTGCTAAAATATAATTTTGTATTTTTTTTTTTTTTTTGAGAGAAAACAAGTTGGGGAGAGCAGGGGGAGAGAGAGAGAGAGAATACGAGAATATAAGAATCTCAAGCAGGCTCCACACTCAGCTTAGAGCCTGACATGGGTCTCGATCCCACTGGGATCATGAACTGAGCCGATGTCAAGAGTTGGATGCTCAACCAACTATGGGACACTCAGGTGTATTTTCTAAGGCAACATAATTTTATCATCTACATGATGGTAGTAGTTTTCAGATTTAATTTAAGGGTGTTGTGTGTGTATAAGATAATAAGATAAGGTTTGTATCACTTCCCTTCCAAGAGCTCTATTACTTCTTTTCTTTTTTAATTTTTTTTTAATGTTTGTTTATTTTTAAGACAGAGCATGAGCGGGGGAGGGGCAGAGAGAGAGGGAGACACAGAATCCAAAGCAGGCTCTAGGCTGTCAGCACAGAGTCCAATGTGGGGGCTCGAACTTGTCAACTGCCAGATCATGACCTGAGCTGCAGTCAGATGCTCACCTGACTGAGCCACCCAGGCACCCCAGAACTCTATTTCTGTTAGCATATGAGTTATTAATGCTTCCCCTAAAAAATAAATTTCCTCAGAACCTTCTGTTTTTCCCTAGTTCACATTCTCTGACATATGGCTGCTTCTGCACTGTTTTGTGCTCTGCCCTACCAACAGGCCTTTTCTAGAAGGCAGCCATCATCATTCAGTGCTATTAATTTATTGACTAATCTGGTAGAAGTGGTCCAGAATATTTCCATATGACTAACTATTCTAAAATGTAAATGAAAGATTGATAAATTGTCAGAAGTATGCAGTTGATTGGCCTGTGCTTTAGAGGCTGTGGTCACAGCTTGCAGATGCTTTCAGTGCAGTTTAGGGTGCTGGGCCCCCTACTCATTAGCCCTTCTCTACCCCCTAACCCGCCCCTACACTATATCTAGTCCCTAGAAGATTCTTAGCCACTTGCTGTTTATCATTCAGAAAATTGCTTATCAAAAACATGCCATTTTTCTTTGAGAAATTGTGTATCACTGCTCTTTTATAGCTGGTGATACTTAGGCTTATCAAGTTCTGTATTAACCCAGTTCTTTAAATTTTTAAAATATATTTGCAGTAAAAGAATTTTTTTATTAACTAATCTTTTGCATACTTTTAATTCCAGCAAATTAAAATAGTGATAGTGACATATTTAGATTTTAAAAAATTTTTTCTATATCACATCTCTAATTTTATTAACCTTTTCTATCAACAATCTTATGATATCTTTAGTTCTTTAAAGTTCTCTGATTAATCGTCATCTTTAATCATTTTGGTTTAAGGATTACTTTTTGTTTCATTCGTTGAGCCATTAATACGATTTTTTGTGAATAATGAGTTTCTGGGAGTCAAAAACAGACTTGAGCGCGTGTGTTGGTACCCACCCTCCCCTCACCCCTTGTAAATTACTCACTGTGCAGCATTGTAAATGATTGCATTGTGTGGGTTTTTCAGGCTTCTGTCTCACTCTTTTCTGAGTGTGGTGATAATAGCTCTCTCCATGATGAATTGGTAATTACAGATCACACTGTGCTCTCCTTAGTTGAAACCTGTGTTTCAAGCTCTGTAATTGTCAAACTGGTGTGATTTGTTTTAAAAGCCTAAATGGAAACTATTTTACTATCATCAAATTTCATTTTTCTTTAAGTTGAACTTAAGTAATGAGTGTGTTCTCCTATTTTAGGTACGCTTTGTAAAGAATATAACTTCCTGGAAAGAGATGAAACCAGGGTTTTATCATGGACATGTTTCTTATTTGGATTTTGCAAAGTAAGTTATACCTGAAATGACACACTGAAGAATGCTTTGTACCTTAGCAACCTAAAAAGACACAAATGTATTAAATTGTTACTATTTTGATTTTTAAAAATGTACTACTGGCTTGCCTTTGCCACTTTTAGATAATGTAATTTAAATATACCTTCTAGTGTTTTACTGCCCTCTAGTGTTCATAAATTGAAAATTGTCATATTAATTTTGGAAATTCAAATTAGACTAAATGCAAGTAATACTCTTTAAAGTTATTTATCATTATTCTGTTTATGTGTCGTTTACAACCAAATGACACTATTTTAGGAGAGCCCCACGTTTTAACCTAGAGGCCAGTCAGATTCTGACTTAACACATCATTGACCGAGAACTGAGAAAGCAGAGAACCCCATCACACACTTTTTGGTTACCCAATGCCTCTGCATTTCAGCCAAGACATAGAAAAGTATACACTTTCTTTTAGGCCACCTTGTGTTTGTTTTAAAATTGTGGTGTATTCAAAAGACACTCTTAAAAAGATGGTGATTTTCCTTTATGGTGATTTGTCTGAAACGAGATAAATAATTCTCATTTTCCATATTTTTGGGGTGGAATGGGTTCAGGGTATTCCTATCATAATTCTTTCAAGAAAAGTTCATAAAACTCCAGGCATTTGCATGGTATGCAAGTCCTGTGTGGCTCCCCCTGGAGTCTGTGCCATATTAAGATACTGTTCCACAAACTGGGCACAAGGTGTATTCTAAACATGGGCTACTCTGTGAATCCATTTGAATGTTTTTTTCACAGCACATAGTGTAGCATTATATAGTAAAACCTCAAATCCAAATCTTTTCCTCAATAACCTGTACTAACTTCAAAGACACATCTAAAATGTATTTTTAAAATGATTTAAGCTCAGACATGGTCCCCTCAGTCATTTCATTAGCAGTCATGACTTCAAAGTAATATACTGTCATGTGTTTGTCAACTCCAGAGAACATTCTGTGTAAAATTTGAAAATTAAATTGATATCCCAGTCATTTTAACTTCTTGAATTTGAAAAGAAAAAGAGTTGAGTGAATTGTTACTGATTCAGATACTAAACATTAACTTTTTGAAAAGCATGTAATTAAAAGGGAATCTCCAGAATATTATGTACATGAAATAATATATTCTTATTTCTAGCTCCACAGTACTCAAGATGTTTCAGTAAAATGGTAGCTTTAAAGTTAGATGTACATTTTTCTGTAAATAATTCATAATGCAATATTGAAAACATTTTATGGGCAGCTTTAAAATAAACTAATTATTTTTTCCTTGCAGAGGCACTGAACCAATTTCATAAACTCGATTCATATGCATATTTTCCCTGAGGGCTGCATTATCCTTCAATTGAATGTTTGTTACTCTTTCACCTAAATGATTTATTTTTTCCAAATACAGCTTGGTTTCTAATACTTGAGGTTTCCATTATTAAAATAATATATTGAGTGCTTTTGCTTTTGGCAAAAGTCTTGTACTTGAAGCTCTGGTATATGCTAGGGTTCTTGCAGATGAAAAAGTTACAAAATTTCTTGAAAAGATTAATCTCATTTATTAAATACTAACGAATATTTAAGATTTTGAGTATTTTCATAATGGGTCTCATGCTATTAGAGGTTAAAAATATTGTAAAATATTTCAACGGACTTTTACAAGATTTTAAATAAACACCTAAAAGAAATCACCTAGAGGAAATGTATTTTGATGTATATCATCAAGAACTATGGTAGATGTAACTAGTATCTTTTAAAATAAATTTTAGTGTAACAGGCATACTCACCATGAATGACTAAGAGGAAAGAAACATAACCTTACTAATTTTTAAAATACTTTATTCTTCAAAATGTATTCTGGACTGCCATAGTACTTTGTGGAGTCCACTAAAATACTTGCCTTTAGGAGAAAACAGTTGAATTTGGTGAAAGAAATATTTAATCACATAGCTTTTCATTTGTTTTAAAAGAGTCCCTGAAAAGCATATAAACTCAGTATGTCCCCAGAAACCCAGGAAGCAAGATAAAGAAATCAAAAATGAAAAGTGGTTTCTGGTTTAGACCAATCACTAAGAAACACACATTTTATATGTAAGCCTATATGTGCTCAAGCCATGTTTTGGTTATATTTATCTGGTTTTATTCAGGACTTTAGCATAATAACAGAAATATCTTTGTTCCAAGTTTGTATTCCTGTCCTGTCTTGCTCCTTTCTGTCTTAGTCTTATTCTTGATTTTTTTTACTCTCGATTTTTTTTAGCATATTTCCTCATTCTTTTTAGTGTACAATTACGTTTTTTTTCTATTCAGTTAGTGAACACCATAATTTTAAAATAATGCAGATATGATCATTAATGTCATGAATGTAGAAATTTTCCACTTAAAAAATTGTATAGGTTGGACATTTTCAAAATGTCCTAGAGTACAGGCCACAAGAAGTTGAATAAGTTGTAGTTCTTGTCTTCAGTGAGTTCACGGAAGCCCCATTTTTTCCCCCGGAATTATGTTTTATTATAAACAGTGAAAATATTACAGATCATCCTCCCTTTTAAATTCATACTCCTAACCAGCACCATCTATTACCTCCACTTTGATTTTTTTCAGATTTTACAAAATAAAAACATTAGAACATCTCTTTGGTTTATTTCAGTGACATTTGCCTTTATAGTGAATAATATTCAGCTAAAAGAAAACTGTTCATGCTGGTTTCGATCAGTCTGCTGAGATTGTCTATGACCTAGCTACCTATGGCTAATATGTCGGTATCTGTCTTAGCTATTTGGAAATGATTTTTGGTACAACAGTTTTATTCAGGTACATGTCAGGTGTGTACCTTTGTGGTTGTCCCCAGGAAAGAGTATGGGTTTTTATCACTGTCATTTGGTTTGTCCACATCACCCCTGTTGTCTTTTTCAGAACAATTAAGGTCAATCAGTAAAGCACAGATACGTCAGGACAAGAGACACATAACTGAGTGCTTCACTAGGTCTAAGGTATCCTAGAGAGTAATAAAGTGACAATATTTTAGGCCTAATATAGTTTGTCAGTCTATAGATTTAGGTGAGATTGTCCGTTTTACCTTGTAATTCTCTCCTGAGCCGGTTGAAGTCAGCACCATTTTCTATAGCTTTCAACAAATACGTCACAACACTAGAGAAACATTCCTTATTTTAATCATTACAGGCAATATGCGAGAGTTGCCTTTTTATTGACCTCGTACCACCAGCCCTTTTTACAACACTGATCCCGTAGACTGCTAGGGAGCTGTCTCTGAAGCCAGCCAGACCTGCAGTTAAATCCCTTCGGTTCCTTACCGGCACGTTACTTCAGGTCTGCATTTTCCCCGTTTATAAAGTGAAGATAATTAAAGTAGCTACTTCGTGGTGGTTGTGAGGATTAAATATGATAATGTATATGAAGCAGTAGGTTCTGTGTCTCACGCAAAGCAGTGTTAACGTTCTTTTAAAATTCTGTCTCCTTTCATTTACCACATTGTCCTACCGGTGTTTTCTTCTTCTCCCTACCTGAATCTGTGCTGGCCCTTCCTGTTCCCAGCTAAGGTATTGCTCAAGACTCTTGTGTTTGCCTCCATTATTCCCTTTTGGGAAGTTTACCTGTGTTTATTTATCAAGACATCGAAGCCAGAACCTAGAGTCCTCTTGGACAACCCTTTTCTTCACCACATACTTTTTAATTAGTCACCAGGTCTTTTGAGTTTGGCTTCTTTCACTTAGCATAGACTTTTGACATGCATCCAATTTATGCATATTGGTAGTTAATTCTTGGATAAGTAGTATTCCATTGTGTGCATATGCCACAGTCTTTATCCATTCACCAGTTTCTGCATACTTGGGTTTCCAGCTTTTGTTGATTATGAATAAAGCTGCAGAAACATTTGCACGTAGGTTTTCTTGTGTTTTTGTTTTTTAATCTTTATTTATTTTTGAGGGAGAGAGAGAGAGAGACAGAGTGTGCACAGGGCGGGGACAGAGAGAGAGGGAGACACAGAATCCGAAGCAGGCTCTAGGCTCTGAGCTGTCAGCGCAGAGCCCGACATGGAGCTCGAACCCACAATCCGTGAGATCATGACCTGAGCTGAAGTTGGACGCTTAACCGACTGAGCCACCCAGGCTCCCCTGCACTCAGGTTTTATGTGAACGTATGTCTTCGTTTCTCTTGGGTAAAAGCTACAAGTGGGACTGCTAGATTTTATGGTAACTCTAGGACACTGCAGAACTTTTTTCATGTGGCTGTGTTACTCTGCAATCTCACCAACAATGTATGGGAGGCCCAGGTGCTGTGTATTCTTGCCACCATTTGGTATTGTTAGACCTTTTTTTAATTTTTTTTTTTAAATTTGGGCTATTTTAATAGACGCATAGTAGATGAATGCCCTTTTTTAGAGATAAATAATTACTATAAAAATCACAACATCACCAGCGGAACCAACAAATACCAACAGGTCATATACTATTTTCAAAACAAGACACCGGGAACCTGCCACACTGGGGAGGATTTGAAATTTCTGTGAACCCTTTAGGGCTAAGAGAGTCTGGAATAAATATATATTAGATGGGAGTGTCCCATCTAAGCAGTGAGACTGCTGCTTTCCTAGAGATGTCACACCTAGTATAAAGCAGAAATCATAAAGCATTGTGCTTCCTGAAGGCTAGTCAGCCCTCTTTGAGATCTGTCCAGCTTGTTGAAAAGGTTCCTTTCAGATGTTCTGGGTATGTACTTGCTCTATTGACAATTCTTGATGCCTGCTCATCTATCCGAAATATGTAGGGTGTGTTTGTAAAGAAACGAGCCGAGTTTGTGTCCATGCTTTGTCACTCCACATATGCTGATGTGGCAAGAGCAAGGTTCCTAAAATGTCTTGTTACCAACCTGCTGCTCACGTTAGACTTTTGCCTTTTGATCTTTATAGAACATTACAGATGCCTACCAAATGATGCTGTTCTTTTCCTAGGAAGATCATGTTCTAACAGGTCAATAATAATAGTTTATATTTTTTTGGAATGAAGATGGGTTGTCTCTACTTCCACCTGAGCCCTCCTGAGGAACAGTTCAGATGCCTGGTCAGGTTAAAGGCAGAGTTTACAACCATAGAACACTTCCCCCTGTACAAAACTACTTGGTTGGCAAAAGAATTAAACCCATGAACCTAAAAGTATGCCTGTTTCCTAACCAGCTGAGCTAAACAGTCCAGATGCTGTCTTTACCATGCCTGTTTTCTGTTAGAATCTCTTGCTTTCTTGTCTATATAGCCATATCCTACCTTATAACCATACCCTACCTTATAAACAGTAGTCTTATCCATCTTCAGAATGAGTTCACATGTATTTCATTGAAATCATACTTCATAGAGGTAACTGCCATCCAAAGCCATGTTCCAGAAAGTCATCTTCCAGACAGCAAGGAGAATTTGGTAAAGTGCCATATCCCCTTTTCACTGCCACTTGGTAAGAATTGCTGTCTGTCCCACATGTCGGGGACTAGGGGGAAGGAAAAAAGAGGAAGCAGTGGTGGAAGATGATATGGGAAGGAGGTAATTCCCAAGAGAATGACTCAGAGTCGTCAGTGGCTAATAATGGAGAAGATGGTAAGGGGGTTCCCAGGAAATCCCACAGTCTGAAGATTGGAGCCCTTACCCCACGATCTTGTACTTTCCCTTCCTTGTTGCTTCCAGTTACAAGACTTTCCACCTATTTCATGTAGCACCTGTGTATTCCTGATGCCTCCCCACCTCTTCTCACTGCTGAGTGCACTGTCCCACAGAAAGTCTTCCTAAGTGGTTACTTCCCAATAGTCTGTTCAATGTAATTCTGTGATATTTGACACTCGTGTGTCTGGCGCTGTGCTGAATACTAGGAACAAAGCCATGAACAAGAGGGAAACAGTCCTGCCCTCATGGAGCTTCTACTGTAATGCCCAGTGTGACAGTGCCATATATTTGTAATGATATTGTTTCCTCTTTTAAAACACTGTGAAAAAAATTTTTACTGCATTATTGGTTTTATAGTTTTATGAGTTGTTCACTTAAAAAAATGCATCCCAATTCTGATCAACAATTCACAACTGTAATATTGTAATTAATGTTTTACAAAAGGATTCTCTATAGTTTTCAGTATTTCCATGTGAACACAAATTTTAGTGCCCTTAAGTGTTAATGGTGAGAAAAGAACTGAAATTCAAGACAGTTGACCACTTTTTACACACAAAACGGTTCTTGTAGAATACAGCTTATTTGTAGGTTAGAAACTTCCTGTTTAGTTAATTTTCAGTAATTTAGAGACTGAAAGAATCCAGTTATCCAGGCACCTTGCTTTTTCTCTTATCTGTAGTCTCTTTCACTACTCATTTGCTTAAGAATTAAGTATAAAACATTTATAGAATGCCCGCTGTGTGTAAGACATTGATTGCAGTAGGCAGAAATAAGGGGGAGACATGGTTGGTTAGTTTAGCTATTTGCTTTTTAGTGCCTTCGGAAAAAGATTTTAGTAAGAAGGGAAATTTAAATTCTAAGCTATTCACTAAAATGAAGGTTTCTGTGGACAGATGAGTGGACATACCAGGAGTGGTTTAAAAGAATAAGCAACTTTCACTTGTCTCTTACCAGAGTCCTACAACCCAGGCTTAGTTTTATCATTTCTCATCGTGATTCTTATTTTCAGAGAGATTGTTAGTATTTTTCTAATCTTTCAAATTAGTACTAATTAATCAGTGGGCAAGTATTTATGTATACTAGGCCTTGTGAAATCTATAAAAAGAAATGTAGAGTACTGTGCCTATTCTCAAATGGTTGATCATGGTGCTAAGGAGAAAATTCTCAACTTACAAGACAAGTATGAGTAAGATAAGCAGTGGATAGACTTGCCTGAGAGCAGTAGCTCCTGGGTGCAGGTGTCCGTGAAAGCAGATAGTACCATGTGCCACAGGCTGTCTAGACTTTACAAGATTGCATTATTGGCCCTCTGTGTTTTGCTCCAAAACAGCAGCCAATGGTTGTTTTTTCCCCTCCTGCTTTATTGAGATATATTGATATATGTTGTGTGAGTTCAAAGTATACAATGTGATGATTTGATGCACGTATATATTGTCAAATGTTTACCACAATAAGGTTAGTTAACACATCCTTCCCCTCAAATAATTTTCATCTTGTTGCTGCTGTTACGGTGAGAACTTTTCAAAAATCTATTCTCATAGCAACTTACAAGTTTACCATACAGTGTTGGTAACCACAGTCACCATGCTATACATTACATCCCATAATGATACTTCCCTGCTGACTCAGTCAGGCTGCCGTTCTGATGCTCATAAAGATCTACGGGGCCCACATGATCTGCATTTCCTCCACCCCACCTCCTTCTCTCTCCATTTCTGATTCTGCTGCAGCCAGGCCCATCTTGCTATTCCTTGAGAACACCTGGCACCTAGCTGCTTAAAGGGCTTCATACTCCTGGAGTTCCATCTTCCTGGAACACTTTCATCTACATGGCTCCCTCCTATCATCACCTAATACTAGTGAGGCCTTCCTGGAAAACCCTATTTCTGAATTGTACTCTTCCCACCTCTCCTGGCAGTCCCTGTTCCTTTCCCTTCATTCTTTTCCTTAGTACTTTTTACTATGTTTATGTTGTCTCTCCCAAGTAGAGCGTTGGCTCCACAAAGCCAAGGAATTTGTTTTTCCCATGGCTGTACTCTTCATATTATAATAGTGCTGGCATATGCAAAAAAGTATTTCTTTAAATTAATTAATGTGACAGAAAAAAATGGAAAAATGAGACTGGCATTCTGGTTAAGGAAGACCGAATGAGCGAAGGCATGCAAGGAGGAAGAGGAGTAACTGTATTAGGTTGGGGGAGGTAGAAGAGGTGGGCCTAACCATAACAGATAGCTGGCTTCTTCTTTGAGGACAGTTAAAAATACAGTTAGGTCAATAAGGTGGTGCCTGAGACATAGGCCAGAAGACATTAGCAGCCAGGCAAAGGAGTTTGGATTCGATGTCAACATAAACAGTAGAGTTATTTCATGTTTCTAAGAAGAGTGATCTAATAAATGGTGTTTTAGGAATATCAGTTGGGAATTGCTCTAAAAGGTAGGTTGGAAGGGAGAAACACTGATGCAAGAAAACCAGCAAGGTTATTGCAGTAATCCAAACCAGAGACCTTGGGAGAGGACGGTGGTGGAAAGGAAGGGAATGATGAGGACAGGTCAGATCTGTGGGGAAGCCAACAGCAGAAAAAAATCAAAGGACTTGGTAACTGTACTAAGTGAAGAATAAAGGAAAGTAGAGATCAAGATAACACGAAGGTTTCAAGACTGGGACAAGTGAGGATGTTAGAACAGGAGCCAGCTGGACAATTCTAGGGGCTGCATGGGTTGCTAAAGTAAAAGCCTCTGTGTTTCCTTTGTTCCTTCAACTCTTTCTCATTCCCCAAGGAAACAGTGCTGAAACCAAATGGCTTTCACTCTTGTCTTTAAAATCAGCAAGAGCATGGGGCGCCTGGGTGGCTCAGTTGGTTAAGCGTCCGACTTCGGCTCAGGTCATGATCTCGCGGTCCATGAGTTTGAGCCCTGTGTCGGGCTCTGTGCTGACAGCTCGGAGCCTGGAGCCTGCTTCAGATTTTGTGTCTCCCTCTCTCTCTGCCCCTCCCTAGCTCACGCTCTCTCTTTCTCTCTCAAAAATAAATGAAGATTTAAAAAAATAATAATAAAAATAAAATCAGCAAGAGCAGAAGGTTGACTCCAGTGGTCATATTGTGTGGACTTAATGCTGTATCCGTTGATAATGTTTGTCTGGTTTGGTGGGCCAGAAATGAGAAATCATTGCTATATAAAATTAAGATGTTTTATGTAATTCTTGCCAGTAAAATTTTAAAAAATTATTTTTGTTCAAATTTCCCTTCTTTATCTTCAGCAGTGATTTTTAAATTCTTATTTCCTGGTTATCATATTGTAACAAATAATCATAAACTGTTTCCTAATCTCCACATAGTCTATTTTATTTAAATAAATGCACATTCTTCTTTCCGTAAAGAAGTAATAATACCTCAAACTTACAATTTCAGGACACCCCAAAACAAATGACAATATAGATTTCACCTTTTACGTTTTGTTCTGTTTCAGATTTGGTGTGAAGAAGAAGCCAATTTACATTAATGTTATAAGGGATCCTATTGAGAGGCTAGTTTCTTACTATTATTTTCTGAGATTCGGAGATGATTATAGACCAGGGTTAAGAAGACGAAAACAAGGAGACAAAAAGGTAATAGTTAAGTTTTAAGATGTTTATGAAAGGTAATTGTTTATCAACTGCAATGAATAATTGCCTTTAAAATTTATTATTCATTATGAAGATACTACTAGCTTATTGTGGAAATTTTGAAAAGAACTCAAAAGTATAAAGAAGCAAAAGTCAAATATAGTTGATATTTTGGAGTACACATAATTTTTTGTCATTTAAAAAATATTTTACCTTAGTTCTAGAGCTGAATATTTCTTTTACAATAGTCCTAACTAACCGTTTTCTATGAGACGATTATAATTATTCATTCGTATGATGGTTTTGAGTAAGTACTTTGGTTCTCTTAGTCTTAATGATGGCAGTTTATATTGATTTGTGCTCATTGGTTTAGGAACACTGTTTCGCCAAAGCAGCTGTTTTCTTCAGGCAAGATGTGAATAATAATCTTACTTATTAATAAGCACGTTCAGATTTGGGTTGTCTTCTATTTAAGTGCTCCTCCAGAGTAGCACCAGAGTTATTTTTCTGAGAAAGCAAACTGATTTGTCAGTTTTCTGGTGGAACACCTTTACTGGGACCCCATTGCTCACAAGTCTGCCCAAGGCACAGGAGACACCATCTGATGAAACCCAAGACCGACTTCTCCTGCCTCATTTTCCCTCAGGCACCCGGTGCTTCAGCCACATGAAATGTCACCGTCCTCCAAACTTATTATTCCTTCATAATTTTGGCACACGCGTTGTCCCCATATTTAGAATGTCTCTCCTTCACTCTGGAAAACTGTCCACTTTTAAGGTCCGGCTCAAATGTTAACTGTTCGACAAAGTCTTTTCTGGTGCCCCATAAGCAGTTAGCCGTGTCCTTTTTAAGGCTCCCAGGGCACTCCATTCAGACCCTTTTTTAAAGCATTTATTTGTGATATTTGAGTTATTTGTTTACATGTATGTCTTCTCTAAAAGCTTGTCAACTCCCTGAAGCAGGGGCTGTATTTCATTCCTCCCTGTTTCCCTAGTGTTAAGCACAGTGCCCAGTTCATCTGTTAAGTGCCTGGCAAATGAGTTGAATGAGTGAATTCTACACCTTTTAATGTATTCTTTTACGTAAAGAATTGCGTAATCATGATGCTAGATACTGGATATGATAATTAACATCCAACAATTACTTTTTCTCTTAAGTTAGATGGGCTTTCTGTGTCACGTGAGCGGGTGATTTTCTTTCATTTACTTTCTTTATAAAATCTAATAATAAAACTCTTTTGTGACCTAGTACTTCACAGTTTATTGATAGTTATTTCTAAATTCACTTTAATGCTTCTTTCTCCTTTCCTTCCTTTAGTGTTTTAAAAGTTTAGCCTTCTCATTTACACTCTTTTTACTCAGTAAATGTTAGTATTCATCTCCCTCCTTTGACCAAAGGAATATTAATGTCAGTAAGGAAAAGATTTACAGTCACAGAGGTTCCTACATGCACTGTCTGTCACTGTCAGCCCTGGATACCATGGTTTAGTGGTTGCTGCCCTATGTAGTTTGGGGAATTAGGTAATAATAACACTTAATATAACAACAATAATAGTTCACATCTATTGAGTGCTTATTGTGCATCAGGTACTGTTTTAACTTATATATATGTATTTTTTCAGGTAGCCTGTACAGCATTTCTGTAGGGTGGGTACCGTTATTGTCTCCACTTTACAGATGGGGAAGTTGAGGCACAGAAAGGTTAAGTACCGTGCCCAGTGTTAATGCTACCAGTAAATGGTAGAGCTGGAATTTAAACCCAAGTACTCTAATTCCAGAGCTCACAGTCTTAAGCCCCCTGTACCCTTTATAAAGGAGGGAGGGAATGCCAGATGCTACCCAACATTTGTATGTGAGAGTTGTTCCAAAGTGGCATTTTCAATGCCCACAGAAAACTTCAGGCATTTTCCTTTCATATTTGAAAGTTTCAAGTAGATACGCCCTCTCAAGCCTAGAGACTTAACCATTCTTCCCCCTGATATTATAGGGCTTGGTTTGTTTTTGTTTTTGTCTTCTTATGTCATCATAAAATACCTATTAATACATATCTGTATTTAGATGTAATATTAGTAACATCAACACAATGCTATTACCTTAATTCTCATGAGTACAGGGCCATATACAAATGCTTTATTACAACAATTACTTCATCTTATGATAGGCAAAATGGACTTTTTGGTCTTGAAACGTATTGAAATATACATTTTTAATAATTTGGCTTCTTTCTCATGACACGAGTGTTGGCAACATTCTCGGACCTAAACCTGTATGATGTTGTTTTATTACAAATAACTCCATATCTAACTGGCAAGAGCTTTCATTAATTAATAAACTCGTATCCATAGAGTTGATAAGACTGCATGGCATATAACATTTTTTAAATGGCAGGGCACTTGAAGATAAGGGGGATTAAAAGGTGGCTGTAATGACGCAGGAAGTACCTGGCAAAGGTTGGAAATACCTTGCATTGGCTTCACTTCCATTAAACTGTATATTGTTGACATCTCAAGTGATGCTTGGAAGCATATCAGATAATATGCAACTATTATGTTTTAAACTGCAGTACTCCGTAATCTACATTGCTCCCTCCTTACACTGCCAAACAGTCATTTCAAACACATTTCAGGCATATGCATGCCTATGACAGCTTTCAGTTGATCTTGTAAGGAACAAAAGATTTATTTGGGAAATTTCAAATACTCTGTTCTTTGTATTTTGTAACTGGAGTTTTGCTTTAGTATAATCTCTGGCCAGCATCTGGAAAGTAGGGATATTAAATAACCTAAAGATAAGCAATAAAAACCTATATAGAGAAATCAGTGATTCTCAAACTTCATAGTGTCAGATCTCCTTTTGCCCTTAAAAATTATTAAGGATCTGGAAAAAGCTTTTGTTTGTGTGGGTTACAGCTGTTGATATTTAGCAGTATCAATAAATGTATCAATTTGCTGGGAAATTTAGAAAATATTAATTTAAAGGTAACAGTTGGAAGCCCATCATATGGTATCATAAATAATATATTTTAGTGCAAATAACCATTTTCAAAAAAATATAGAGTTGTATCTTACATTTTTGCAAGTTTTTTTTTACAATATCTGGCTTAATATGGACAGTTGGATTTTCATATTTGCTACTGAACCAGTGTGTTGAACATGTTCCTTTGGTTGAAGTATATAAAGAAAATCCAGATTTGCACAGATACGTAATTGGAAAAGGGAGGATTTTAATAGCCTTTTTAGAAGATTGTAGGTGTTCTTCTTAATATTACACTAAAACCTGGCAAGTAGTAGTTTCTTAAAGTCTTTGAAGTGTGGAATCTGAAAACACAAGCAGTGAACTTCTTATGCTCTGCTACATTAAAATCCATTGATATATTTTATACTTTGAATGGATTTTTTAACAGAGCATAATTTTGTAACATCATGCATTGGTCATTGGAAACATACTCACACACACTGAGTTATGTGGACCTTCCAAATGTTGACGCATTTGATTATATAGTACCAGAATATAAGACTATTCATTAATATCACCACTGATCACATCAGAGAAGTCTTTAAGTATTGGGAAACTGTCAAACTTACGGTGGCAGATCAAGTTTTCTGAAATTTTATTTTTTTGTTTGAAAGCTTAACTTTTGTCACTGCCACAGAATTCTCAGCCTCAACACTGTTGTTTTGGGCCAGACAACTGCTTGTTGTGAGGGGCTGCCTATACATGTAGGATGTTTACCAGCAGCTCTGATCATTGACTAGCAGCATCCTGTCCCCCCTCCCCCCCCCCCACCGCCACCCACAGTGAAAACCAAAAATGTCTCCAGACATTGCCAGATGTCACCATTTGAAAACACTTGGCTACTAACACTGTCGTTTTCTGCCGAGTGACAGGTACACTGTTGATTTGGAGAAAATCTCTACCAAATATCCAAGTTTGAATAACCATGGTTTGTCTCTCAGTCCTTCTTTCAATGTAGGCCTTCCTGTGGCTTCTAAATAATATTAACTGCACCTATAATTCTCATCACTCACATTTTCTAAATATGTAAAATTTATTTTATAAATCTTTCAGGTTTGAACTCCCCTATAGATTGTTAAACAGTTTTTATTAACTATTGTTTTATTAGCAGAACACCAAGGTGGGGTTATTCTTAGAGTGTTAACTTGCTGTAAATAACAATGTGAAGGAGAGTCAGTTTATGTTGTTAAGTACTCAGTGGTCCCAGGGATTACAATTCCTACCCCAATTTGTATTCTTTTTTATTTCTTACTCTAAATTAACTAGACTTAATTGACAGCTGCTGTATAATAGTGAATTTAGAATATTCTACCTAAAAATATGTGTTAACTTATAAAAGATAGTAATGAGTTTAGAAGAAATCCGTACTACCTGATCCTGCCATTAACTTACAAAATATCGCCTCCGAAGTTCTTAGCAATTCACAACCCCCTGACCATGGTTTGTATATAGAGCATGAATTTTACTATTCTGTCTCATAAAGGCATGTGAGAAATTACTGTTTGCATAGAAAGTATTTTATTATATAGAAAAAGCATCACAGGAAAGCAATATAATTCTTTACAACTCAGTAAAAGGTACACAAACCAGAGTCAGCCTTCACTTGTCTTCTTCCCAGGTTTCTGATTGAACCATAGGTGTTTCCTTTCACCAAAAGAGAGAAAACAGGAGTTTAAGAAAGAGATGATGAGTTCAAACTGGACATTATCTTTAGTCATGTAGAAGTAAGTGGAGTTAGCCACTAGAAATTGTATTTGTATCTCAAGAAATAGGTCTAAACTAAACTATAGATTTGGGAGTTAGCAACATTAGGTGGGAATTGAAACAAGAGATTGAATGAAATTGCACTTGGAAGACATTTAGAATGTGAAAAGAGGACCAAATGAAAAAGAAAGAAGAAAGTGAGGGGGAGCAAGTATGTAGTTCTGGGGACTGCTGGCGTTTAAGGGGTAGGCAGAGAAAGAGGAGCATGGCCAGGGGGACTGAGGTCCAGAGAATCAGGTCCTTGAATGAGGTCCTTGAAATGGATGGGAAAATAATTTCCATTGCAAAGAAGTTAGCACATTGGGGATTTAAAACTGTCCCTTAGATTTGTCAATGGGGAGGTCATTAGGGATGTTTGAGAAAGTAATATAAGTAGAATCCAAAGGGTCAAGGAGTAACTGAGAAATGAAGTTAAGACTGAGAGGAAAGACTACTCTTGAGATAGAAGTTTGGCTTTAGAAGGAACAAAACACATCAGGAAATGTTTCTTTAAGATGACAGACACTTGGGCATATTATGTATCCAAAGGGAGCAGGGGTGATGGGTGATACAGGAGAGTAGAGAAAATTGATGGAGCAGGGTCTTAGAAAGGGGTGAGGATGGTATTCAAAGATAGGAGAAGGAAACACCTCCTTAAATATGAGGGCAGCAGGGGGCTAGAGATGCAGATAAGCTTTTGTCTAAGCAGGAAATTGAGGGAGCTTACTCTTAGCTTTGGTTTTCTATGTAAGTTCATTTGCAGAAAAGGGTTTGAATGTAAATATAATTGTCATCACTATCAAGCATCAAATTTTGATTAATTTTTTTAAACTTCAATTTTAAGAGTTAAGTATCTAAACTAATAATCTAAATAGTCTAGAGAATATTTGGACTTTCATGCTTTTAAAAGTATCTGTATCTTGTTGACAAAAAATTGTTCTTTCTAAACAAAGATGGCTTTTAAGTGAAAAAGGTGATCATAATTTTTTGTTTCTTTGGTGTACTGAACCAGGTTTTGTGGGAGAGGAACAGAGTCTGGAGTGTTTTTATTTGTTTTTGCCTTTTATCTTAAGGACTTGAAATTTTATAACAGAAAAAGATTTATGTATAGAAAATCCTATTTCTGAAATATGACCAAAATGTGTGCAAAGCTAATAAAAGCTAGCAGGTAAGCAGGAAAGTTTTGATGACCATGCATTTGAATGGCATGTTCTGCTATGAATACAGAAACCCAAGTACTAATGTCACTGTAGAGGAGTCAGTGAAACAGTTCATCTTGATTAAAATCTTAGTGGACCAGTTTATCAGGGTGATGTGCTAAACATGGTATTGAGTTATCTTAATTTGGTTTCTCTTGCTAGGAAATGCTTTACTTTATTCATCAGATATTTACGTAGAAATGGGAGAATTTCTGTTATGCTAAGACATGGCACACTCATGTATGTTCACCAGTTTTTTATTATTCATAGTCCGTTGTTTCCTCCACGTCTTCCTTGCTACTGGCCATGTTTAGATCGTCTCTTTTAGTTGATGGGAACAAAACTCTGCCCCCAAATGATAAGAAGGAACCACACAGGAGGCAAAACCCGATCTATTTTTCCACCTTTATATTGTCTAATAAAATATTTGGTAGGTGAATTAGTTAAAATAGATGCTAAGCTTCTAAAAGAAAGAAGTCCAAATAATTTAAATAATATTTTTATACTTAAAACCCTAAAAGTGAGGGGCCCAGGCTCTTAGAGCAACTAAGCTCCACACTGTTATTCAGGGACCTAGGTTCCTTCCATATTGTTATTGTGCTGTTCTTTAAGACATTGTCCTTATGTGCTTGGTTGAATTTGGGTCACCACTATATCTGCCTTCTCGCTTGTGGGAAGAAAGGAAGTAGAAGGCAAGCAATTTCCTTTTTTTTTTTTAATTTTTTTTTTTAATGTTTTATTTACTTTTGACAGAGAGAGAGAGAGAGAGAGAGAGAGAGAGAGAGAGACAGAGACCATGAGCGGGGGAGGGGCAGAGAGAGAGGGAGACACAGACTCTGAAGCAGGCTCCAGGCTCTGAGCTGTCAGCACAGAGCCCGACTTGGGGCTTGAACTCATAGACCGCGAGATCATGAACTGAGCCGAAGTCGGACACTCAACCGACTGAGCCACCCAGGAGCCCCGCAGTTTCCTTTTAATAACCAAATGACCCAGAACCGGTTCACATCACTTCTGCCTCCAATGCACTGACAGGAGCTTAGTCACATGGCTATACCTAACTGTAAGAGAAGGTAAATTTCTATGACTCTGGAAGAATGGATTTTGGGAGACTCCCAGAATGGGCTAGCAGATTTAAAATCACTGGCCAAAAGTAGATTTGAAGAATATCTACACATTTTATTATTTGAAATACAAAAATACTTCAAGAGTTGAGCACAGGAATTAGGAGTTGGCTAACTATAGAATTTAATACATGCTTATTCATTAATCTGTTTTAATTCCAATAGTGGATAAATTCCCAAAGTTGTCCACAGAGCAACTCTGGAAACTTCTAATACTGTAGCATTTAGGGGCGCCTGGCTGGTCAGTCGGTAGAGCATATGATCCTTGATCACAGGATTGTAAATTCGAGCCCCACATTGTGTGTAGAGGTCACTTAAAAATTTAAAAATTAAAAAAGGAAGAAAAAATACTGCAGTATTTTAATATCCTAGTTTCTTCTATTTAAGCAAAATCTTTTTAATGTTTGAGTCTTACACAAAATGGTGGTAGAGATTGTGCATTCACCCACAATCACCTTAATAATTCGTTTATTTTCTATCTGGGACTTTAATCAGATAGAGGCGTAAAGAAGCAGAGCGCTTCTTCTGAGCTTCAGAGGCACCTCACTATGATCTAGGATCTTTTTTAAATTGGATAGGCATGGAGTCAGAAACCTTCCAATATATCATCACTCAGTTCATTGAGCCAAAGATTTCTGGGAAATTGGAACATGGTAGAGATACATACATCAGTTGTTTTATTTTTATGAGCTACAAGTTGGCATAAATGATAATAAAACTACTTTTTAGAAAGTGACTTAGGCCAGCACATCTAAGTCAGACCATCTAGTAAGATTGAGCAATAACGTTATGGCCACTAAAATGGGGTTTATTGAGTCTGAAGAGTAAACTGAGGTGTTTTCACTTTATTTGTGTATATATAATTTGTGTATCTAGCTATAGAGAGATCCTAAGAGAATTTGAGAGAACTCTAAGGACTGTCAAAATGCTTCATGAAAAGATGTTACTGCCCCTATCTTCGTCCTCACTGGAACTGTGCCTTTAGTATTTATGTAAGTTCCCTGCAGTGCATTTACAACTACTGATTACGCAGACAATTTGCTTGGCAGTAGATTGTGTGTGGTAAAGGACACAAATGCATACTGCATGATCCCTCAAAGAACTTCTCTTTGTAGTTGAGGAGAGAGAACATAACACACATAAAAAAAAAAAAGTACATGAAGCAAGTTCTTCAGGTAAAGATATATATGTAGATACAGATACCTGGATCCTAAGAGATGGCTATTACAAGGCAGTATATCATTAATTTATATGAGTCCAAAGAAGGTAAGAGTCACTTTGGGCCAGAATCATTGGAGAGAGTAGCTTCATGTAAACTACAATGGTAGAAGGAAGGCACTTTCAGAGGAAGTAAATGTAGTCAACAAAAGTATATAGATTTAAGGTACATATCACATGCTTGAGAAACTACAAAACAGGCTAATCTGGTAAAGATGGAAGTTACACATGGAGATGAGCTAGACTAGCATATTGAGGGCAGAGTATGAAGCATTTCTTAAAGCCAGAATAAAAAATTTGGATTTTTTTGTTGTTGTTGACACACCGGAAACCATTGAAGGTTTCTGAGTAGAGGATGTTAGAAGTGACTCCTTCCACTAATCTGATGCCTGTACAGAACAGGTTGAAGGGAGGAAGGTGGGGAGCCCATTAGAAAGTGATTGTAACAATGGAAACACAGCATTGTGGGACCCTGATAAAAGCAAGGTTGAAAAAAGAAAAGATAGATTGGAAAGACATGACCTCAATGATGTTAGGGGAGAGAGAAGAAGGAAGTGTTAGGAAATGTTCTGAGATCTTCAGTCTGAATTACACAGGCAGTGTAATTCTGTTGCCTGAAGTATTGAGTATGAGGTAATAGTGGAAATTCAAATGAAAATGCACACGAGGTATTAGAAGATGAAAAGTAATGGATCTGGAGGTACAGATTTGGAAGTTCTTTGCCTAGAAATTATAAATGAAGCCAAGGAAGTAGGAAATGTGAATAAGCTAAGGAAGGGAGTGGGCAAAGAGAAGATAGTTGAGATGAATTTCCGTAACTATTAGGAGGACCAAAACATGCCTTCAAAGAAGATAATAATAATACATTCAGAAAGGTACAGAGAACCAGCAAAGCCAGAAAGGGCAGTGTCCAAAGAAGTAAACAAGAATCTCTTAGGGGCAGAGAGACCAGGAGATTTCAGAAAGGAGAGGGTGGTCAAATGCTCTGAAGGTCAAGGAGAACAAGAACCAACAAGACATTGTACTTGACTATTAGGGAGGAGGGGAGAGAGACAAGCACAGACATAGATACATTCTGTTTATCAAATGCCTACAGTGAACCAGTCGCTGTGGCAGATTCTTTTACATCCATGATTTTATTTCTTCCTCAAAGTAAAATCCTGTCCTGCTTTTTTAGATAAGGAACAAACACAAAACTTAGATTTTCTGGGTTTAGGGTTCAAACCCAAGTCATAGATCTTTTTACTGTATCATGGAAGAGGTCATCGGTAAAAGAAATGGGCAGATTGTGGACTGTGTTTGCTGTTGTCTTTTGGATGTTGCCAGAATAAAGAGACCACCCAACACTGGGTGTAAAGATTTTCTTGCCCTGTTCTCAGATTTTTGGTTGAAAGGGCCCTTTGAGTTTATCTAATTGCATAGATTAGAAACTGAGGTTTGGAGTCCTTAAAGACTTACTTGAAATATGGTCAAACCTGCTTCCAGAAACTCAAGAGCCTTGACTCCACTCTTTCACACTTTGTCCTCTCAGAAATAACAGGTGGCATTTGTGGGTGTCTCATCACCACAACCCGAGTTCCCAAGTTTGGTCTCTGGTATCTCAGTGTCATTTCAGGTAGACAGGGCCTACTGTTAAAATGCCTGTGGCAGATAGTAACTGCTTGAGGAAGTGGAGTTGATTAATTTTACGTTCATACCCTGTGAGTCTCTTTTCCTTTTAATTAATTCAGTCAGATACCATGGACAGGAGGGCACGCAAGTCATAAGTGTCTGAGGTCATTTCTGCTTTTTGTACAACGAGCTTTTGTTTGCTTTAATGAGAAAAGGAGAGAAGACTTAAGTGTAGCCCTACTTTATATTCTTCTCAAATGGTTATTTCACATAGAGTATCTTTAGCTTTATTTTTATTTAATTTCCTTTCTAAGGGGGATAGAAATTACAAATACACAAATTCAACATAAACCAGTATTTACACTCAAGGACAAATTATCTGAAGCGGGGGAGAGGGTTCAAGTCATGCAGTCAAAAAAAAAAAAGCCCTCTTATATACATTGGCATAAAACAAAGACGGGAGGAAAATCCATGTATTTTCCTCAGTATCTGAAGTATATTTTCATAACCCACCCATCTCTTTAGTTCACTAGCTCGTTCCACCTGCTGCTCCGCGTGTATTCAATGACTTACTTACCCTGTTAGGGTAGTTGATAGGTGAGACCTGGGTTTAGGGCTCATGTGTGCTGCTTTGTGTTTATTCCAGACCTTTGATGAATGTGTAGCTGAGGGCGGCTCAGACTGTGCTCCGGAGAAGCTCTGGCTTCAAATCCCATTCTTCTGCGGTCACAGCTCGGAATGCTGGTAGGGAGATAAAGCTTAAATTGATGCTCTTCTTTGTTTTCTCTAGCATCTGTATTTCACAAGTGTGAATGTATTCGTCAAGGGCTAAGTATAGGGAAATAGTGAAAGACCAGGCTAAAAATAACATGTAATTAAGTAATTTCTAGTTTTATAGTTACCTTTAAGTGCATTGAAAAGTTTCTTCATACATCTTATCCTTGCAACGTTTTCTCAGATGCTGGTTTTTATTTTTTTATTTCTTTATTTTTTTTTTCAACATTTATTTATTTTTGGGACAGAGAGAGACAGAGCATGAACGGGGGGAGGGGCAGAGAGAGGGAGACACAGAATCGGAAACAGGCTCCAGGCTCTGAGCCATCAGCCCAAAGCCTGACCCGGGGCTCGAACTCACGGACCTCGAGATCGTGACCTGGCTGAAGTCGGACGCTTAACCGACTGCACCACCCAGGCGCCCCTATTTCTTTATTTTGAAAGAGGGAGAGACAGAATTCCATGGAGGCCCATTTGTGCTGTTAGTGCAGAGCCCAGTGCAGGGCTCAGGCCCGCGAATTGTGAGATCATGACCCAAGCCAAGATCAAGAGTCGGACACTTCACCGACGGAGCCACCCAGGCACCCCATCAGATGCTGGTTTTTATTTTTTTGTTTTTGGTGTTACATGTTTTGCTCTATTCCAGCAGAGCTCTTCATTTAGAGTTCAGGGGTTATTTCATAAACCTCGTTTTCTCCTAAGCTTATTGTTTTAGCCACTCACGTTAGATCAAGAAAAGGCTTAGTGGGTAAATCATTCACCAGGTTTTACTATTAACTGACTTTTTACTTTGACAGAAGCCAACATTATGGTTGTGGTCTAGTTTACCAATAAACGTGAGGTGGAAAATAAAAAGATATTTTATCTTCAATAAAGAGTTTATTTCCTCAGCATGTGCAGAGTTTACAGTTTAAAAAAATGACACATTTTTATACATATTTATATGTTCTAATCAATCATTTTAATAGGAAAACTAGAAAGGAACACAAAGTATCTTCCTTAAAACTGTGGCGAGAAATGCAAAGAATGCCTTCATTCTTTTCCTCATTGTTTGAGACATGTTACTGGATCACTATGCGCCTTAAGTTCTTAATAGATTATATCAGAGCATAATAACAGCATAACAAGCATAGGAAGAACATCTTCTCAATTTTTAGTCATTTCCTTAGAACAGGGATTGACAGATTACAACCTGGAGACCAAATTTGGCCCATCACCTGTTTTTATAAAGTTTTACTAGAACACAGCCATCTCCATTTATTTACTTATTGTCTGTTTTTATTCTGCAAAAGCAAAGTTAAATAATTGTGACCAAGAACACATGGCCTGCAAAGCCTGAGGTATTTATTACTCTCTGGCACTTTACAGAAAAAGTTTGCCGACCTTAGAGCAATAAAGGGTATTGCTCTTTTGGACATTATTGAGAAGATTTTAATTGAACTTCTTTAGTTCCATAGATTCATAGAAGTGGGAGGGACCTTTGAAATCAAGTACCCCTCTCCCCACGAGGAACATTAATAAAAGAGCATTAAGGCTTTGGATGGACATGTGTTTGTTTCCTCCATAATACATAGGGTCAGAGGCATCAAAAGTTCTTAGCAGATTTCACAGCCAGGTTTTTAATTCCTTTTCTTTGGTTTTAGGAATGTGGGAAGCAGGTGGGCCATGGATCAAGCCAAGTATAACCTAATTAATGAATACTTTCTGGTGGGAGTTACTGAAGAGCTTGAAGATTTTATCATGTTACTGGAGGCAGCTTTGCCCCGGTTCTTCAGGGGTGCTACAGAACTCTACCGTACAGGTATACAAAGGATGGGTTTCTTTTGTAAGCTGTCCTTAACTTTGTTTGCAACTTGAAAAATATGTGTGATTTCAGTTTCTTGAGTAAAGCACAAGAAATAAGTCCAGAAAAGCAGGTATATTGCCTATTTCTTCTTACCATTTTCAATACAAAACAGTGCCTGGCACACACACACACACACACACACACACAATATTTTTTGAATAAACATGCATTAGATGATAATTAGAAGGCATTGTAGGAATAGTGGAAAAATATGATCTGCAGAACCAGCCTTAGTTAGAAATGTGTAGTATTAACTAATGGCAGATACCAAACATTATGACCATATTGCACCTTAGATCTACCTGCCAAACGCTGTTTAAAGTAGGGGTGGGATGGTGAGACTGAGTCACGTTCATGATGATCATCAGCATGTGCTGTGTCTGTCATGGTTAAGTGTGCTTCAGCAGCCTTGACAGTGTGACATATGCAAAAGTGACAGTGCTCTGGTCCAGTCCGATTCTGATTTTTTCCCCTGTTCTTTGCAAAGATGCAGTCTAGCAACTTCCTAGAGTATGCATGGGCCCTAGCTTCTAACACAGAGAGAATGCAGGTTATGGTAAAACTAGTATTTAGTTTGAATATTTGAATATCTAACTAGTATTTAGTTAGATATTTTGTCATATTTTAAAAAATAAACTAGTCAGAACACCAAGCATTTGAGACTACAGTATGTAAGGTGACAGCCTACTCTTTACTGATGGTGATCCTTATTTTTATTATTTGACAGCTAATTAAGTCTGTAAACAGGTTGAGGATTTACATTATGAAGGAGTAAACCACAGTTCTAGTAGGTTCAGGGCACCATTTTTGTCTGAATGATATTAATGCAAAACAGTTGTTACCCGCCCTTCAATGTGCCACATTGACTTCATCTTTTCACATAAAGAAGCATCCATCGTTTGTTCTCACAAGTATTTACCTCTTCTCTTTCTCATTTGTAAGTAGGAAAGAAATCTCATCTTAGGAAAACCACGGAGAAGAAGCTCCCCACTAAACAAACCATTGCAAAACTGCAACAGTCTGACATATGGAAAATGGAGAATGAGTTCTATGAGTTTGCTCTGGAGCAGTTCCAGTTCATCAGAGCCCACGCCGTACGGGAAAAAGACGGAGACCTCTACATCCTCGCACAAAACTTTTTCTATGAAAAGATTTACCCTAAATCGAACTGAGTACAGGTGTGACTGTTCGATTCTTGAACTAAAACTTTGACCCTGTCTTCACCTTAGTTCTCAGCTCTACAGCTCGGTTGCTGATAGGTGTATAAGACAATTTGTATTGAGCCAAGTTAGGAAACAGAAACACCGAGGAAGTAGATACTGGCTGGTAAGTTTCAGTGGCCTGAGAAGTTTAAGTTTCAGCCTTTTTTCTTTCTTTCTTTCTTTTTTTTTTTTTTTTTTTTTACCCCCCTGGTTAAATTTTCATGGGAGTTATAATCTCCTGCCTGGAAAAAGCCTACACATCACCTAAAAATCAACACATAGCAGGTCTAGTCAGAGGCTAAATACAATTTCACAAAAAAGTTCTGATACTCCCTTTTTGATAAAGCATTTTTTTTCCAACTAACCATGAATGAAGATGAGTCCATTTGCTACTTCCACCTTCACCTGGAGGTTCGAGATACACACCTGTACCGAATAGTGTTATTAACTGTTGGGCAGTGTGTGCTTTGTTTTCATGAATCCTGTCTCATGAAATTTACTGGAATGTTTGATCCTGTTTGCTGAGAATGTCTCTGCTGTAGTTGGAATTGCCCATATTTATGTAGGCCGTTTTAATATTCTTTTAAAAAAAAAAAAGATCTTTAGTGTTAAAAACCAATTTTAAAATAATCAAAGCAGTATTTCTCATTCCTGTCTCCCCACTACCTAAGACTGGGGAGACACTTCAAAGAATGCTGATGTTTTAGTTTAAGACTTCCACACATTAATATCAAAAAAGTAAGTTTAGTATTTGTTCCCCCATGGGTTATTTGTAAAGCAGTGAACTGACATTGGTGATTCCATATTATAACTCCATTAGTGAGCTGTGGTATGGGTAGGATTTTCCTACTTCTTCTGTACTTTTACTTGTAGACTATTTTTACTAAGGTGCTTTATAATGTGTTTTAAAGCATTGCATTTACAAAAAAAGAAAGGAAAATGCTGTAAATATTGCATATTTTATGTATTTGGACCAAAAGGTTAGACGTAATTAGATAAAAGTGGTTTTGCACCCGTTTTATTAAGTCAAGTAAAATCATCAGACCTACTGTTCTTGTAGTTCTCATTTAACTTTATTGTTAAGACATCACTGAAATGAACTTCAGTAACCTTTCAATTTTGATACACAGTACATTGTTCATAATTGGGGCAGTAGCTATAGTGGAAGGAGTACTGGACAAGGAGTCAGAAAATTTGATTTCTGGTCCTGGCTCTGCCGCTTATCAGCTGTGTGATCTCGGGCAAGTCACTTAACCTCTCTTTGCCTCAATTTCCTCATCTTGAAATGAGGATACTAATACCTGCTGTACCTACCTCGCAGGGGTGTTGTGAGGATTACATGAGATGGCATGTGAAAGCACTTTGAAAACTGTAATGCGCTATATAAACGTAAGGTATTATGGAAACATCTTTAACATATGGTTTCCTACCATTCATTTTTTTAACAAAGAAAGGGAAAAGTCCACTTATTAGCTGGTTGGGGAAAAAAGTGAATCTTGATAGAAATTTGTGTTTGATAAATATCTTCTCTGTTTTATCTTCTCTGTTTCAACAACTATGGAAATACGAAACACCTGTGAACTAACTCTTAAAGATTCATGAACAGCTGCTTGAGTTCAGGAGGTT
This sequence comes from Lynx rufus, assembly GCF_022079265.1. Lineage (NCBI taxonomy): Eukaryota > Metazoa > Chordata > Mammalia > Carnivora > Felidae > Lynx > Lynx rufus. The sequence goes on along the minus strand of NW_025814834.1, from coordinate 148,995,161 downwards.
CCCTGTTTGAAAAAGACTTTCTTAGCTGACTCAGGGCAGGGTACAATTTGCTCTTCAACTTTGGAGAGACTTGTCTGGTTTTATTTTCCATTACCATTCAGAAATGGTAGCTCTTTTTTACCTCTGGTTGTTCAGGTATATTTTGCAGAGTTTCATTACCCTGTGCGTTCTTTGCCATCTTTCCCTTCTTGGAGTAACTGAGATAAGATTTTTAGACACGTTTTCTAAAAGAATAATCTTTACTATGTTTAGTTTAAATAAACACTATTCCTGAACAAGTCCTCACAAACTAGGCAAACATTTTAGGCAGACTACTCTAAAGGTTATTAACTGTATGGGAGGTGAAGAGGGAACACTACTTAATGAAAAAACATAGACTTAAAGAAAAGCTAAAGGAAGTTGGTGGAAGGAATCAGTTTAGCGCCCTTCCCTCCCACCTCCAATACTAGGAGGATATTAAGAGAACATTGGCAGGCACACTTTTCTTACTTGGCTTTCTTTCTTTCTTGTGTATTTATTAACTTTTACAGATATTTGTTGAAAATCTATACAAATTATTCCCTTGCCCAAAAGTAAAGCACCACCTTAAGGTGATGTGTCTGACATTTATTCTGCTAAGGAACCCCCAGTATGCAGGTTACTCTTGGAGTACATGCTAAAATCTTCTTGAGGTGCACTAACTCTTAGGAAACTAGAGTAGTATGGAGTGCCCTACATCATGGGTTCAGTCAACTTTTCCTTTGAAGATACAGAGAGTATATGTTTTAGGCTTTGCAGTCCGTATAGTCCCTGTCAAAACTACTCAACACTTGTCATGTTAACACAAAAGCAAGGATAGATAGCACATAAATGAGTGAGCATGGCTGTGTTCCAATAAAACTTTATTACAAAAGCAAGTGACATGCCAGATAGGGACCATTGGTTGTAGTTTACCAACCCCTGTAATAGATCATTATTTATGGAAAAATCATTTTTAAATCTGTATTCTAGTGACCTAAAAGTTTATATACTTCCAAAAGCTCCTAACTTCTATCCAAAGAATATCTTTCTCATTCGGGCGGTCTCTCCCACAGATTCATAAACTTTCATGAGTTAGATTGCTTCCAGGTGAGCATGTTTTCTTTCCCAGTTTAACAGTTTGGAATAGAGGCATTTATTCTGTCATCTGGTAGGATAGGTTAGGGAGTATCCTTCCTGGAGACTGAGAAAGGGTTAGATTTAATTCTGTCTGGTCCAATACAGCCCTAGGAGTCTGACAACCGCAGAGTCCTCGTAATACCTAACTTTATAATAATAATAATAATAATAATAAAAACATAGAACCACTGAGACAATAATGTATTTTTTAAAAGTGGCAAATGTGGTTTCCTTTTTTCAGCCTTTGCGCTTTTTCAGTATTTTGACCATAGGGAATTTTTTTTTTAATAATACAAAAGCAAATTAACCACTCTGTATTGTAAAAAAACGATGTTGTGTGTGTGTGTGTGTGTGTGTGTGTGTACATCTATGTTTATTTCCTAAAAGAGGAAAAAGTACTTTTTTTTTGTTCAACTTGTATCAACTCCTGTTTTCTAATTGCTGTGAAATGGCAACTGTTGATAAATTATTGTGACTTTTAAAATATAATGGGGAGGATATATTTTGGTTTTACGGAGCTTTAATCTGTAAAGTATCACTTAAATATATCTGATAGCAACACTTAAAATATTGCATGGGGATTACTTTTCTATCATCCATACCCATCTGTGCAACTTTGAACATACTGGGTGCTTCTGAATTCTTGGTGATTGGGTTTCAATTATTGAAAATCAGAGAACTTAAACTTACTGACTTTTAAACTTTAAATTTTATTTTGTAGTCTTAAAATTCAGTTAATGCCTATAATTTGAAATCTGGTGTTGCTCTTTCTCAATATATGTCCTACTGGAAATTCCTGAAATTGTTAGTGCCATCAGTGGTTTACAAACAGTATTTTGATATTACAGATGATTTGCTCATTGTATTTGCATAGTTAGAAAGAAAATAGTTTGTAGACGATGATTCTCTTTTTCTAATAAAATGAAATAAAAGTTCTTAAACGCACTAGAGGATTTAACTAAAGGCTGGTTCCCAAGTGCATAGCTGGTATTTTAATTTATATTCAAATTCTATGTAGAGAACATCTGTGTAAGCCATCTAGGTTTTCCCATTGATCATTTCCAACCACACCTATGGTCCTAGAAGCCTTTATTATGAGAAGTAGGGTATGGTACTGTAACCTCTTATGAAGTTTGTCTGTAAGAGGCCCAGGTGCTTCTACTTTATGGTTTGAAAATCCGCCTCTTCATAAATTAGTGCTATTCACTGTGAGAGGAAGCAGGGCGATCGCTGTGAGAGTTTCGCATCCATTTACCCTCTGCAGAATTGCTGTACCAAGCCCACCGAACTGCTGCTCAGGCAGCCTTTTGAGGGAGAAGCATCCCTGTTTCAAATGCACTGCCAATTCAGCTCCTCTGGAGTGGAGCTTACTTTCTGGTTTCCTGCAGTGGGAATTTTAGAGCTTGTAATGGGCGATCAGTTAGTCAGATTTATCCTATAATTTAGGTTCATGCAGCTTTGTGACCTTTGCAGTACTATTTATAGAAGGACCCTGATGATGATGATCTCTTTAAAACACATAACTGGTGAGCCTATGATTCAGACCTACCGGTGCTGTCGATCTGATTTTTTAGACAGCTGCCCTAGCTTTCTGTTGAGAGTCGGGAGCGTGAGCATCTCTAAAGCAGCATTGAATGTAATTTTGAGGAACATGGGTTGTATATTTTGACTCTTATTTTATGAATGCCACAGACAGCTAAACAGTGCCTTTTCCCCCTCACAATCCATGCCGGAAGATGCTCACTCCTTCCTCTGTCTCGGCTTTCTCTCCCTTCTCCCTCCTCCCCCATTCACTTGATTCATTTATGCAATACTGTTTCCAACTTGAAGCCATTTTGTCACATCTGTTGGAGAGATAATCACTCCTTTTCCTTAACATTCTGCCAGCTTTCTGTTGTTGAAAAGTGTTTCAGTTGATTACCTAATGCAAAAGCTATAAAATAAACACTCAGTGGGAAGGGGAAAAATGGTTTGGTGTCCTGTTTTAATATTTTCTTCCGTAGCCTTGACACTGATGGACGTTTTCCAAGCGGACTCAGTGTTGAATGCCTCAATTATTATTGCCACCAGAAACGTATGCATCATCACTGGTCTGTAATGATTTTTCTGGCTTATTTGTGACATACAGACCGACACATTTTTTTTTTTTTTGCTTTGTATTTATCTCCTCATTAGTATTGAAATGTTCAGATAGAAAATTTACAACATGTACTTAGGATATACACTTAATTAGAAGAATAAAGGAGATAAGAAAAGGACTATCAACTTAGAATAAAAAAAATTTTTTTTGAGGAGGGGGAGCTAATCTGATTAACATTTATTTCACAGTGTAGACATGCCCATAGTGTTTTTTGAGAACACACATTTCTAATGATTACGTGTCTTTTGTCCTTAAAGGAGAAACTCTCAATTACATAGATTGCCAATTTCCAGCCACTGGCTCGTTGTTCTCAGCAAGCCATTGGTTCTTTTTACATTGTATGGTATCGTGTTGAATAACATACCAGTTCAGTGATAAACACGGAGTTTGGTCTGCACCCACAGAGCATTGATTTGACAGTCAGAAGGGCCTGCCTTTGGCAGTGTGACTTTAGTAGATGGAGAGAACAGTGTTGTGAGGATTGGATATCATGGATACAAAGTGCTGCCCCGAGGCAGACTACTAACTAACAGCTTTTACGTGCTCTGTGAGAATGTGGGGAGGAAGCCGGCCGGCCCTTCTGACCCTGCAGAGGGTTGTGTCACCTTATCGAAGATCTTTTTAGAAATATCGTGAATGGCACTGAATTTTACTTTTTACTGACGAGTGATTATTGTAATGCCTCTTTACGAGCCTATAACAGACATTCATGGTTCCCATACCTGCTCTTGTCTCCATCTACAGACTTCCTATGAGAGAAGCGGGGGATGGGGGGTGCCACTCACTGTGCTGAGGGAGACCGGACTTGCCTCCAGCAGTGGCTGTGTCCGCACATCATATGGGAACAGTGTGGACTGCCAAGAAGTACTTGTATAAAGCTCAGTATATCTAGACTGAAACGACTCTCCCTCTTTCAACAGGAAAGAAAAAAACTACACTCTGTGAGAAAAGAGAACACTTGCCTTAGTTATAAATCAGCTGATCATGTCAGAATCCCAGGGTTTTAGGACATCTGAAAAACAAATTTAGTACGCAATGATTGTTGCCTCAGCCTTCACATTTTCACTGTACTCTCATCATCACTACCTTTTTTTTTTTTTTAATAGAATAAGCTAGTGAGCTTTATTATTCTTTTAAAGTAATCTCTGCACCCACTGTGGGGCTGGAACTCATGACGAGGTCAGGAGTCACATGCTCTACCAACCGAGCCAGGCACAGTCTGTTTTTTAAAGCAGCATTTAAGCTTTTGGAATTTTCTCCCAGCAGTAACAAGTACAGAAATGCACATTCCAGATCACTGTCTGTCTGTAGGCATCTCCCTACCCATTGCCTTACCTGTCTTCATTAGCCCCAGTCTCACCTTTGTCACCACAGAGCACACGTATCTCCCCCCCCACCCTCCGCAACCAAACAAAAAATAACCGCACCACCGACAAAATTGTCTTCAAAATGCAAGTTTGCCCCTTTTTATTCCAGGAATGAGCAAACAAGGGAAGATTTTATAAAGGCTATTCTCTTTGTGGTGTGCTAGATTCTAGTTGCATGAGACGGAACATAAAGTTTAAAAAATATTCCAAGGGCCTATTTAAGGTATAATGTACTTGAAGATAATGTAGTTACCACTTAAGACCTATGAGGGGAAACAACAGGAAAAATGTCGAGTTTGTGGTTGCTGTTGTTGCCTTTTATCTCTGTTATTTTATGAGAGAGAATAAAGTCCCTGGAATAGGTTACTTTTTTTGGTTTGAAAACGAGAACTGTGGAATTCGTGAGAAGATAACCCTCCAAGGTTTGACTGGTTCATTACTCCTTTCTCCCCACTTTTGGGCCCCATGTTTATTCAAAACCAGATGACCAACCTGGTGAGATTACCATGCCCTGTTTTGAAAAACTTGATATCCTTGCTTTTCACCTTGAAAACAGGTCTCAGACTGTATCTGATCTCTGCTATTCCCGTAAGATTCAGGGCCTCCCTCCTTTTCCCCACAGCCTTTCACCACAGACATATTGTTTCTGCACACGCTCGTAGCTGGGCTACGGAAAGTCACTTTTGAAAGATGCAGTTACGAAAGATAGGTCTGTGATTGGCCCTGAAAAACCAGGTTTATGGTAGTTATGATATGGGCTCTGGAGTGCCACCACTTAACTAGCTGCCTGGTCTTGAACAAATCAGCCTAAAGCTGAGTTTCCTCCTCTGTAAAATAACACTCATATCAACGATCAGTTTGAGGATTGAGATAATTAATATGTGTGTAAACTTACTTAGCACTTACTTAGTTCCTGTTACTAGTGAGCTCTAAAGTGCTAACACTATCTTCTATGGCAAAGATTCGGATATCCCCTGACAACTAATTGGGTTCATAGATTAAAATGATATGGTTTTACTGTGAGAGGCATTGCTAACATTCAGGTGTAATATTTAATTCTATTATATTTCAATTCAAAAGTCAGTAAAACTAAGAAATACGAATAAGGCAATACACCTAGCCCCGACCTTATAATTGGGTTGTGTTCTCAGAATTTATTAAAAACAGTTCTTTGAAACCCATGTGAAACCAATATACACATGGGCACAGCCCACAAAAGTTGGCTTAATCTAAACACGCAAGGATTTATCCCTTTATTAGGGCAGAGGGAGCTAAAGGCTATGCCCTTCCTGTTTTTCTGCTGTTTCCCCCAAGGAGATGTTTTAGTCTTGACTCCTAAAGCTAAGCAGTTTCTGTTTCCACCTGTGGATGATGGGGTTGTAAGCAGAGGATAGTCACGCTTGCATTCTTAAAAGATACTTGCAGCAGTGTAGAGAATGGGCTCTCAGGCTGAAACCTGGGAACACGAAAACCTCCGAGGTTTCTGCAGTCGTCACGGGAAGCGATTACAAGGTTGGGGAGAAGCAGTTGTGTCTCAGGGCCAAAACCCCCAACATTTGGCGACAGATGGGAAGTGATCAGTAAATGGAGAGTGGGAGGCAATATTTGGGTTTGCAAAACACGGCAACAGTACAAATGTTCACCATCTCTTGCCTTTGCCCCAGTTATGCAATGATGGTTATTTTCCAAGTGCAAGTTTATAAAACAGGCTAGTGTTTGCCCAAAGAACCTAGGGTCACTAAGACAGGATTCACTGTCTCACTATCAGATATTTGACTCCCATGCCTGTTTTTGCACATTCAGATTTTGTGACCCAGGTGAGGGTTTGGCAAAGAACCTCCCAAAGACTTTGCTACCGCTCTGTGGCATCTAGTGAAACCTATCAGTCAACTTTAGCCTCTGCCTTATCTGATTTTCCTAAAGCCAAAGCCTCAAAATTAAAGCCATGCCTGGAAATGGCTCACATCATTAGCACTGCAAATTTAAAGGGAAATAGAGAAAGCATATTTGTTGGATCAATGTTCATTTTAGAACTTCAGTCAAACATTGGGCAACGAGATGATTAGAGCTGTCGGCCTATCAGTGATGCTGAGAAAGGAATGCAGGGCTCCAGCAGGTGCAATAACTACCCCGTGTTCAGGTTTTACTGCTGAACACTCCCTGCCCTCCCAGCAAACAGGCAACATACAGCAAGTATTTTGACCTGTGAGAGTGTTGGGAAATTCCTCCTGCTGGGCCTCCACTGGAAGCCGCAATCCTCTGTGAGGGTGGAACTCAGGCAGATCCAAGAGGGATTATCCCGGGACTCTGGCATCACAGTTTGCTTCTTTCTTTCTCCACCTCCCTCTCTTCTTTCTTTCCAATTTAAATCATTCAATCTCTTAGTAGAAACTTGACATCAAAGAAACTCTGACATTTGAACACCTAATCTGATGTTTTGTTTTTTGAAAGGTTGTGCCCTCTTAAAGTAGCAACTTAAAACTTTAGCCTGCATCTCATTGAGTGTTAAAATCTGGCAAAGGGTAGACTTCTGGTCCCCAAGTGATCTGGCTTCTGAACTTTGGTTTTCTCTCACAAATGTGAACCTTTTTGACCTAAACTGGCATATTTCACATAGCATCCCTAGAGATTTAAAGTGTTTGTGGCAATAACATTTAATTTGCATCCTTTTACTCATTCGGGGGCCCCCTTAACACAGCCACGTTGAGAGGTAGGTAACAATGTTGAGAGTTTTCAGAGTCTCATGTGTTAGAAACTGATGTTTTTAAGCTGCTCTCAAAACTGATTGGCTAAAGTTACCCCTTCTCTGAGCAACAGCTTACCAGTAATGCCATTTGATGAAGTGGGCAGAGCCTTTCTGAAAATGGCTGACTGGAAATAAGTGACATTTTATTCAACCAAGAGTAACCACAGACTTTTTTTCTGCCCCCCTCTGAAAAGTAATTTAAATTCTCTGGTGGACCTGTAATTAGGTCTCTTGGCACAGCATTGTTATCTGATCAGACTGTCATGCCCGTAAACAGTAAAAATGAGGATGTTGGTTCATTCATATGTGTGTTTGTTTTTGTTTTTTTTTTTTTAAAGAAGGCTATGGGCTTTAGGCCCCCTTGTCGCTTTCTCACTCATGCTCTGTTTCTCTCTGTCTTTGTCTCATATGGGGGCTTTTCAAATAAAACCTTAGACAAGAACAATGTTCAAAAAGTGGGCCAGTTATATTTTGCTTCTCCAGTTCTGCCATGCTAATGGCTCCCTTCTTGATCATTTAAAACACTGGTCCAAATCCAGATGGAATTAGATGCCCCTTCCTGCAGTCAGACAGTCTGTAATGTTTGATACGGATCTTCTGAGTGGACAAGATGAGATTAGATTGGTCTCTCTGGGAGCCAACACTATTCATTTTGTAAGAAAGTTATCCTGGAGGCCTGAGTACTGCCAAGAGCAAAGTGGAAACAGAGCCCAGTCTTTCCCTCTTATCAAGATCCATAGTTGGTTCCACATTAAGCAGTGAAGTGCTCGATGGTAAAAGGATTTGAATAATGAGTTGGATCAGAAGCCAGGAAGGAGGTCCCTGCCACCCACGATCGAAATATGAATTTCATGTGTTGTAACTTTATTACCATTTTTTGTTTGTTTAAATATATGACAGAGACCAAAATCTCTGGCGTGGAGTCAGTGGCTATTTTTAGTTGCTGGTTTTTTTTCATTTAATTAATATTTAATGAGCCCCACTACGTGCCAGGCGCTGCACAACAGACCTCCCTATGCACTATAAAGATTAACCCTTAGAATAATCCTCATGTTTAGTCCTTTACCATGGAGGAATGTTATAGTTTACAAGGCTCTTTCACATTTATTTTCTCCCAATATTCTCACCTAAAGGGGGGCTGTCATTAGCCTCACTGGCAATTGAGGAAACCGACACAGCTAGTAAGAGGGAGATGGGCTGAGTAACCAGCCCCCAGGCTGCCTGGGCCAGCAAACTGAGCTTCCTCTCGCTGTGTTCCTGTTTCTGTGTGAATAAATGCTCTGCTACAGATTAACTGTTGCAGTGGTTCTTAAAGTGTAGTGCTGTCTCTGGATCAATAGCATCAGCGTCAGCTGGGAACTTGTTGAAAGGCAATTTGCTCGGGCCCCAGACCTTTTGAGTAGTGCCAGCAATCTCTGTGTTAACAAGCCCTCCGCGAGGTTCTGACACAGACAAGTTCAGGAGCCACTAGCCTAGGGCACCAGTGCACGGATGAGATGACAAAGGCCTCCCGTGACAAAGAGCCTGTGAGCTAGGATTTGAACCCAAGTCTGTCCGGCTCCGATGCTGTGTGTTTTCCGGGTGGGCTCCTTAAAATAATCTTAGATTTTCCATTTGGGTAAATTCCTTTCTGAAATATCCAGTGGGGGAGAGGAGAAAAGGTCAATAAAAAAAACGCATCTCAGGGGTGCCTGGGGGGCTCAGTCGGTTGAGCGTCCAACTTCGGCTCAGGTCATGATCTAGTGGTTAGTGGGTTCGAGCCTCTCATTAGGCTCTGTGCTGATGGCTCAAAGCCTGGAACCTGCTTCGGAATCTGTGTCTGTCTCTTTGTCCCTCCTCTGTTCACACTCTGTCTCTCTGAAAATAAATAAATGAAACATTAAAAAAAATAAGAGAAACACATCTCTGGATGTAAGGCACAAATTCTGCCCCATCTACTGACTTTCTGGTTTCTGGGTGAGATGAACATTGTCAGGGCGTGGGGGACCCTTAAAATCACCACTAGAATCCCCAAGGGCAGGAAATCCAGCCGTAGAGCAGAGGGTCCCAAATGGCTGCCCAGGCTACGCACATTTCACCCAGAGCTTTCCGGGTCCAGTGTTCTTGTTCACTCCTGACGTTTTACTGTGATGGATTTCATGGCAAGAGGGCTCTTTGCTCCCTGCCTGGCAGTATCCGTGGAGGTGTGGGTTCAGGTGGTATGGGAAATTCCTCGTGCTGTCCTCGCTGGCGGGACTTTCCTAGCTGAGATCCACAGCCTGAGGTCACACGTGGACCCTGCCAGCTGTGTGGCATAAACAAAAATGCCCACCTGGTTCTCATGAATTTCACCTGCATTTTATTTCTCCTTGAAGCAAGAGCCCAAACGGAGGCTTAGGCCACAGCTCCAAGGGTGTCCAGGGAAAGCAGAACTGACCCCACACACATACACACCCGCGAGGCAAGGCGTTTCTGTCACAGGCTCTAGAGATCAGCAAAGGAGAAGCCTGAGCCTTTCTTTTTTGAAAGAGGAGAACTGTTGCCCACCCACAGAGCACTTCCTAGCAGCTGGTGCTGCACCGAGTGCTTTGCCTACATTATCTCCTCTCACCCTCAGCACTCTGAGGAAGATACTCCTATTAGCCCCATCTCACAGATGAGGAAAATGAGGCTCACCGAGGTCCACTTTCCCACAAACACACAGCTGGGAAGTGGTGGAGATGGGACTCAAATTCAGGTCTGACTGCAGACGTCCATCTGTTAACCATTGTGCCACATAGACTCTGACGGCTGTGGCAGGCAAGGGAGAGGCTTTGTACTGAACGTCTGGCCGCACAGCCCCACAGGGCTTGGCAGCGGGAGACATGGGACCTTGGAGCCGAGGCACGTATCCACGTGGGCTGCAGCTGGGGCTGGAGCCCAGCAAAGGCCTCCACCAGGACGGCTTTTAACTGGGAGTGGGGAAGGGCGTGCTCAGGCCATTTTGCTTTCGGAAATGCTTCCTCCTACTCTCTATTTCTTCATGCATCATTCATTCCCAGGTCAACAAATGGCCGTTTGTTGTTGTTGTAACTGTCCATAAAGAGTAGCCAGATTAACAGATCCGGCGTTTGGAAAATCACCGTAGGTGCCCTGTGTCTGCTTTTCAGTGTACCTGTGCAGCCCGAACCTGAGGCCTTGGCTCCCCGGAGCCAGCTGGGACATCCTGAAAAATTCCCCCAGCGCTCTCTGTTCTAGCAGGGGCTCCGGATGCAAGCCTCACCTTTTGCGTAAGAGCCACCATGGCAGGCGGTTGTCCAGGCTGCCCTGGGGAGGTGACAGGTGCTAAACGTCTTCCTAGGTGCTGCATGGAGCAGACTTGGCTCCATGGTCCAGCTCGGGGACCCAAGAAGGCCTCGTTGTCTCCCAGTGTCTCTGCCCCCTCCTGGTCACCCCCTCACTCCCCTCTGTGGCTTACTGTTCACACCCTCCCCCCTCTACACACCCAGGCACTTTCTGCAAAGAGGGCTTTGGAGATACCAATGCCTAGTCAGTCTAACCTTCCCAGGGTGGGAGGGTAGAGTGGAAAATTTGCAGTGTATACAAAGCCTGACGCTCAAGCAATAAAATCTCTGCCTCGTGGAAGTCCAGGATCCATAAGCAAGGAGGGTTGGCACAGTAGCACGTGAGCAGGAGGGCTTCCTGCCCCCAGAGATTTTGCTTCATAGGTGGCACCTGCCCTGAACTCCCCAGAACCGGCCCCCATCCCACTGTACCCTCTGTTACTGCCTCTTTCCCTCCCCCTGTGCAACTCCCCACCCCCTACCCTTCCCGCTGTGTTTCAGGGAGGTTTCCCAGCACCATTCTGGCTGACAGATCAGACCCATCTGAGTCAGACTGAGCCTCCCATTTAGTCACTTAGGCCTCTGGTATCCGGGTGGCCCAGGCCTCATGCCAATCCCACGACTGCTAATAGCAATTTGATCATACTCACTTTTATACTTAAATTTCCTTTCTTCCAGGAGCCCCAAGCTCTTTAACGAATGCGAGAATTATGCTGCAGGACAAAAAAACAAACCGAGGGAAAATATCCACCGTATTCCAATTCTGCTCCTCCTTCCCGGACTTACACACTTGCTCTGAAAGGTGGATATTAGAAGTTCATAAACTCTGGTGGGCGGTATGGATCTGGAACGGAGACCTGAGGCTTCGTGTTGCCCCCATCCCCCACCAGCTTTCACCATCTTTCTTGGGTTTGCGGCTCCAAGACCTTGGAACTCCATTTAGATGAGTCTAATAGACTTGTGTCTTAGAAGAAGAAAGTTCGGTATGGTTATATTAGCTTCCTGTGCCCCTAGAGGTGCTCACCAGGCCCAGCTGGTGGTTGTATGCCTTAGAACAGGTGCCTTGGAAGACACAGTCACCTCCAAGGGCAAGAGTGAGATTTGGGCTCCCCCCCACCCCGCCCCAGCAACCTTGTGTTTAGCACCTGTGAAGCTTTCTGAGGGTGAAGAGAAATACAGAACACGGATGGCCTACTCCTCTGTGCCTGGCACCACTGGGTGCGGAGGGTGGGGAGGTAAGCCCGTGGGGGCTTTGGCTAGTACCTGACTTGCCCTTCTTTTCTTTATTCAAAGGTCCAGCCATTTTGTTTGATAGGAAGAAAAGGATTAGTCTTGGAATCAGGCATGCAGCTTCTAGTTCTGACAGCCCCCTTTCTCACCAGGGGTTAGGGCAGTATCCACAAGGTTTTGCTTGCTTTCTATAAGAGGAGAGAGTACTATCTGACTTTAATTATTGAGATTTGATCTTCTGGCTCAAACTCATTCTTCACACTGATGACAAAACTGTCTTCCAAAAAGAGAATTTGCTTCCTCACTTGAAAAGTCTCAGTGGCTTCCCACCACTGTAGGAAGGAGTTTCAGCTCCTTTAGTAAAGCATTTAAGACCTTCTAGGATATGTCCCTTTTTCCCCTTTCAAGCATGTTTGCCACTATGACTCCCTCTCAGAACGTGGTCACACCAGACCACTCACATACACTTTCATGCTTTTGTCTATTTTCTTTTCTCAATTCTCTGTGGAAATCCTCCTTACCATTCAAGGCCTGGTTCAAATAGCATCTTTCTGGGACAGTTTCTTTGACCCCAAGAGTCAGAATCCATTGTTCCTGCCACTACACCCACAAAGGCCATTGCTTGTGCCCGTGCTCAGTCATAGAGATGTGAAACGTGTGCTTTTGGAATGAGACAGACTTCTTGGGTTGAAGTCCTGGCTCCCTCACTTTCCTGCCATGTGACTTTTGGAAAATCACTAATCTACGAAGAGTAAAGCCAAAGCCCACCTTACCTAACAGTGTCATGAGGATTGAATGAGTTCGTGTCTGTAACATCCTTGGGAGAAGAACATCGTGGGCGAGCGGAAGGTGTCAGTGTTTCCTAATACCGCATTCTAGGTATCGTCAACCTGCCTGTGTCCTAGGTGGCCAGCTCCAGGTCAGGGCCACGCTGGGCATCGTGACACTTGCCCCGCCCACCTGCACTAGCACGTCTTGTCAAAGGTGGGCATTCGGTAAACACTGAAAACATTTGTGAGCGTTTTATTTCTCTGTTCTTCTGTTTCTCTCTCTGGACAGTAGTGACAAAGAGTAGCGAAAAAGAACATTCTGGGGCCTAAAGAAACCCTCCCCAAGCACTCCTCCCAGGACAGAGCCCATTGTTAATTGGAAAATAAATAGCTCTCAGCTGAGCATGGCTTCTCCTTTCATGGGCCCCCCTGCAAGCAGTGGCTGTTTGGGAGACAGTTATACCTCCTTTGAGGATAATAATGAGTGCCCCAAACTCCTTTGGAAGAATGTTGAGAAGATAAATGAGATAATCCACCTGACAGCTCTTTGAGCTCTTATGAAAAAGATACCCTTGAAATAGAGCATACAGGTGTGCCTTGTTTGGGTTTGTGAATTTGGGGGATTTTATGAAAATCTGCACCTACCAAACAGACAAATTAAGGGGTGAAAATTAGCATCCCACACAGCCTCTTGGCTTGACAAAAAGATTCACAGCAGGATGCCTTTAAATAGCCAGCTCCCCTAGTGCATTTAAAATATGACTCAATTTATAAAGAATTTGATTTACATACACCCGGTCAGGAACACATCTACTACAGGAGGGGAGGCACATATGTTTTTTATAATAAAGATTGATAACTGTGGGGTTTTCAAAATATAAAATATTTCTCTCTCTCACGATCTTTCATCGTGCCGTTAACACTTCCACTGCTGGGAAGCAGCTCCGAAAGCGTGCAGATGTTGGTGCGGAGGCTGGGCCGAGCCCTCCTGAGCACACCTCAGGGAGCGTGCGGGCATGAAAGGACTCTGCTTGGCAGAAGCCCGATTGAAATAAAGAAATAACTGGCTTGAGATCACATCCGCATGCAACACGCTGTTCCTAATTGGGCTAAAGCATTTCTAACTCAATAGAAGATTAAACATCAGCAAGCAGTGAATGTCTGATGAAAAAGTAAAAATCAGCCTCATTTAGGAGGGAGACCATATACAGCAGACGCAGAAGCCACTAGATATGAGTGAGCTCCTTGTTCAGATTTTCTCTTTAGAGGTGTTTAGGTGTGTCCTCTGTGTGTGTGTGTGTGTGTGTGTGTGTGTGTCTATTAGCAGATGCTCAGCGCTCGATGGGGTTCAGGGGCGTGTGCTGGTCCGAACAATGACCCCCCCCCCACCCCGGATGCCTGGGAGGCTCAGTCAGTTAAGCTCTTGATTTCAGCTCAGGGCATGATCTCACGGTTCATGGGTTTGAGCCCCGCGTCGGGCTCTGTGGTGATGGCTCGGACCCTGGGAGCCTGCTTCAGATTCTGTGTGTGTCTCTCTCTCTGCCCCTCCCCCACTCATGCTTCTGTCTCTCAAAAATAAATAAAAAGGTTAAAAACAATTTAAAAAAGAATGCAGGTGGAATTAAGTTTGCTAATCAGCTGACCTTAAAATCGGGAGGGCTTCCTGGATTATCCAGCTAGGCCCAGTGTAATCTCATGGGCCCTTAGAAGTTGGGAGAGGAAAAAAAAATCAGTGACAGGGGATAGGAAGGGAAAGGGCTCACTGGCCATGGCCGGTTGTGAAGACAGAAGGGGGCTGAGAGCCAAAAAATACAAGCAGCCTCTGGAAGATAACAAAGGAGAGAAAACAGATTCCAGAAAGGATCCCAGCTCTGACAACACCTTAACTTTAGCCTAGTGAGACCCGTTTTGGACTTCTGACATCAAGAAGTGTAAGGTAATAAATCTGTGTCGTTACGCATTGCTAAGTCGGTGGTGATGTTACAGCAGCCGTCGAATATTGATACAAAAGTGGGTGGGCTGGTTACGGCAGCTTCCCTGGGTAGTTCGTGCTGATGCGGCCCATGTCAAATCTCTGGTGCTTTCATGAGCACAGAGGCAGCCTCACATTCAACCGCTGCAAGCCCTAACACCCGGTGCCCCATTCTCCTCTACTCCCACATGCAGGGGAGAATAGGGACATTGTGGGCTGGCCTTTGTGGCCTCTGTGCCACAGAAGCGGGGGAAAGGCCTGGGATTTCCTCTAGGGCAATGAGTCCTCTCTTTCGGTTAACCACCCACATAGGCCAGCCCTTGAAAGCCAATGGCACATATCTATCTGAACAATTCCAAGCTGCTCCCATCTCCACAGTTACTGTGCCTCCAGGCCCCTCTGCCCTCAGCATCTACCTCTCCAGGCGGAGCCTTGGATGGAGCACACTGGCCACCTCAGAAGTCCTCGTGTCTGTCCGCCCCTCCCTTCATCTCCCCAGCAGGTGGATGTGGCTGGTTGGCCTGACATGCAAAATGATTTCTTTGGAGGCGCACCGGAACCCCGTTCTGCCTTTGAGATGTGCCTCAATGACCCCCAGGGGATTTTGCGCCCTCCTCTCCCCTCTGTGCCAAGTCTCCCCACCATGGCAAGCAGTCTTGGGCAGGCTCTATTCCTAGACTGGTGGGTGTTGAGGGGGTGAGGTCAACGCAGAGGAGAAAGAGCAGGAGGCTTGTTTGGTTGGAAGTTCAGCTGTATTTCCAATTTAGCTCTTCTCAGCAATAAAGCTCATGTTTTGACTCCTCAGTGGTCCCAAACCCTACATTAGAAAGGTGCATGATTAGTTGACCCCAAAACAGTTACCATGAGCAGAGTCTCCCCATAAAGCCAAAGTTCTGAATTTCCACAATCGTCTATGGTGAGAGGAACATAAATGTGAATCTCTGCTCTTCATCAGCTGTGTGATCTCTAGACCTCAGTTTCTTCATCTCTGAACTATGGATGATAATAATACTTAGCTCCTGGGGTTGTTGTAAGGGTTAAATGAGATGATCCCTTTGGCCCGAAGCGTAGTCACCGTGTTATAGTAACACGAAGGGAGAGCGACTGCTTCTGTTACTATTGTTTTTGCTGTTCTAAAAGGTTAGCAAAACAGACCCTTTCTACCACAGAAAGGTAGTTTCAGCTGAAGTCTTTAAGACAATGAGTGTCAGTTTCGTCCATGTCTTCATAGTGAGATGCTGGCCGCCAAAGCAGGAGGTGAAAGGATGTGGCCCAGAACTGGTGTTCCAACAATGAGCTGACAATCGGAAGATTCAGAGGCCAAGAGAGTAACCGAGGCTGGAGAGAAAATTTCTTTCAAAAGAAATATGTGTTCTGTGGCACCTTCCTCCTTGCCCAGCAGGGTGGTGAACGTGTGTTCTGTGGACTTGAGGGGTCCCCTAGGAGAGTGGACTGGAATTGTCTTCCAGGTCGACGAGGCCCTCCTGGAAGGGCGGTGCGACCCCAAAAGAGAACCTATGGGGGAAGAGGTCTGCAGAGGTCCGCAGGCAGGTGGGGGATGGAAGCAGATGGTGGGGGAGGGTGCAGTGCCTGGGTCAGCAGAACTTCAGACGAGCTGGAAGATCCAAGCAGAGCCAGAGAAAGTCCGCTTTAAGTAGGGTGATCACTAGTCTCGTTTGTCCAGGACAGTCCTGGTTTGTATCTGCCGTTCTGGTGTAATTATAAAGCACGTCCACTTTCACTCTTAAAAGTGTCTCCACTTGGACAAGAGATTACTCTCCACCAAAGTCAGAGGCAACCACACCCAACCCACGGGAGGGGTCTCCGTGCCCCCTCCTCCTTTTCGCCCCCCTCTCACTCTCACAGAGCCTTCTTCTGCTTCCATGAGGGGGTTGCGGGAAGAGTAAACCTGTGGCTCTCCTGGCAGGAAATAGAAGAGCCCAGCTTGCCTCCACCCCTCACCTTCTGCCTTTACTGCTGGAACCTTCCAGCCTGAAGCAGGAGCACACTGCAGGTGACAGAAGTGAGTTGGTATTTTGTTTACTACGTGAACCGGGCATACTAGCTCAGGCTGTGTCTGTTCCTGTGATTAGAAGTGACCAGAAGACTTAATTACCTCAATGGAAAGGTAAAGCTGTGGGGTAGCCTGAGATTTCCCAGGGATACAGGGGAACGCTCGCCCTCAGGGTGGGCTTGACCGGGCAGTGGGGGAGCAACAAATACAAGTCTTTTCTGTTGACCCCCTTTATTTCTTGTTAAAGATACCAGTTATGTTGTTACTATCGACCACTCACCGTTTTCATTCTGGCTTCATGGACACCCAGGCAAATGAGGTCTCTTGCTACCCAGAGCTTTGGCCTCAAATCACTGTTTGACCTATTCTGGCGAACTGCCACGGCCCTCATGCAGACCTCTGGGAATTATTCTGAACTGCAAATTTAAGGCCTAGACTAAAGACTAAGATTGCTGAATGTTCTCCTCAAGAAGGCCAAGAGGAGAAGGAGAGAGAAAAAGGAGAAGTCAAAAACAAACAAACCCAGAGCACCTCAGTGGCTCAGTCGTTAAGCATCTGACTTTGGGTCAGGTCATGATCTTATGATTCTTGAGTTCGAGCCACACATGGGGTGAGTCTGAGCCCCACTTTGGGTAAAACACAAGCCCTGCTTCTCTCTCTCTGTCTCTCTCTCTTCACCCCTTGCTCACTTGCACACACTCTCTTGCTCAGAAAACAAAACAACAGAAAACAACAACCTTTCCTGTAGGGATGTACTATTTCTTTCCCCAATGTTCATAAGCAGAATTATATTCAAGGATTCATCACTGGAGTCCCTGTAGCTAGAAGGTTGCTTAGGGAAATGAAAGTCGTGACAAATGCAAAAATGTTTGCCCGTGATCACGCACCATCTCGTTCTCCCACCCGACTACGGAATGAAGCCCCTTTTGGATCAGACTCCTGATGGTTGTGGGATATTATAAATATCTGACAGGACAGTGGAAGTGATGCAAATCCATTTCCAAGTCAAGTTTCAGATCTTGCAAGCAATGGAAGATTCCGTGGCATTAAGGAGAATGAAGTTGGAGGATTGCTCAAATCATCGCAAGCTGTCAAAAATAGGGGCATGGCGGGGTGTACCAGTTAATGATGGGAAAACAAAAAATTGGCAGAGACAGGGACACCAGAGGCGCTTCAAAGAAAAAGTGTGTGTATCAAACAGTCATGAGAAGCCTTTGGGGAAATTCATAACCCTCTTGCATACTTTTGTGAAAATGTCTCTTTGTGCGATTGGCTATCAAAGTAAAATACAAAGCTGTTGTACAAATATTTTTTTAAAATTTTTCTTAAATAACTCATTTTTTTGTTCAGTAAGAACTAATGCATAGTTGTATTTATAACTTGTGTTAGATTGGAGAGTTTTAAAAGCTTAACTTAATCTTTTGTTTTATTTTTCAAGTTCAAGCTCCAACAGAACTTTTTCTCCCCCTCCTATTTACAATAAAATTGTCTCTCTCAAGTAGTTTCCTATTGGGTGGTTCTCTCAAAATAATGGAGATTTTCTGCTCCAAAGCCCCTAGTATAGATTACAGTCTTTGCATCATACAGAGCTTCACCAAGGTTGGGACCAGAGGAGACACCTGAGTGACTCCTGCATGACTCAGAGAGTCACCAAAAGGAACCACCCGGAAAGGAAGAAAGCCTCTGCCCCAAAGACAAATTCCAGCTTCTACCCTTAGGGATGGAGGGAGCCATTTTTCTTTTCAGTGGCCAGTTTGTCCCTACTTGTCAACCACCAACCCACAGAATTATCAAAACCTCCCCTCAGAGGCTCCCACTAGAGGAGCTGGCATTTTGTAAGTGAGAAAAAAGGTGTTTGTATCCTTTGTAATTTTTATTGCTGCTATTTGCATTTTCTCTGCCTGGAAACTAAACTCCTGCCCTGTTGAGTGAAATACCAGGCACCGTCTTCCCTGCTGGAGGCACCTGCCGGGCCTCCTTGCTCCCTTGGCCCAGTGCCCCTGCCCAGTCTTAGCCCTGAGGGTCTCTGATGGCAGGAGGAGGACTCCGGTCCCCATAAAGTGACAGAACAAGAGAGGCTCAGCTTCTCAGTGATGCCTGCTTTACTACGGAGGGTTCTCTGGGGTCTTCTGGGCCTTCTCTGATGTGGAGGGTGGGAAGACGTCAAGAGGTCTATGGACGCCATCTCCCTAATCAGTCGCTCAGACGTTTGAGATTCTGTGAGGAAACAACAAAAGGGGGTTATCCACGCAGCCCAGGTCCCTTCACGATCCCTTTGTTCCTTCCGTTGCAATCTGTACCTTCTCCTACCCCCCTGAAGACCAGGTCAAATCTCCTTCCTTCGTCCGCCTGGAGTGGAGTGGGGGGGGCGAGGGGGGAGTTTTGGCTGCCTCCTAGGGGTCAGGGTTTGTCTGCTCAACCCTGTGACCTTATCCACCTGAGGAGGCAAGACTCTCCCACCACAGCTCAAGGGTGCAAGAAAGGTTACGTTTTGTTTACATCAGCGTCCTTTCCATTTCAAATCCCTATTCTGCTTGACGGCTGGCACTTCCTGTGACTGCTAGATAGGCTTTTTGTCCTTGGTGATTATGTCCCCATTCTGAGTGGCTCATGATCGCAGCTGGAGAGTGGGGGCAGTGGGGAGCGGAGAGGTGGCCCCTGACCCAGGTCCTCTGTCTATGCCAGCCTCCCAGGACTGTATCATCCCGTCCCACCCTCGGTCACAGACCCTAACGACTTCCAGGCCCCTTCTGAAGAGGGTCTACAGGAAATTCCGCTGCCCGCCCACGCTGCTGCTAAACTAAGGGAACTCTGGGACTGTCACAGGCCTTCCCCACACTAAGGGTCACTTCCACCCCTGCCAGCTGGCCCTTGCGGCACAGGAAGGAAGGGCAGAGGTGACCTTTCTTTTTCAATTCTCCTACCTCTTGGGTGGTTCCCTCCTTCCCCTAAGGGAGGACCCTCTGAGACGAACCTCTGCGGGGTAGCAGAGCCACGGCAGGGCTTTATCAGGGGTCCCTCCTCAGTCCTCTCTTTCCCTTCTGCTCTCACTGTCTCCAAGCCAGTGTGGGGCCTTGACCTCCTCCCAGGGTAAGGTCTGCCCTACCTTGTGTCTTCACTCTGGAGTCTCAAAACCTAAACGTTTGGGTGCTGGGTGCCCTAGTTCCACTGGGACAACCTCCCTCTGAGACAGAAACGGTCATGGCCCGCTGCCACATGTGGGAGAGTCACCGTGCAACAGAGACTCTAGGGAATTTATCAACATATTGTCCCTACACGGGGACCCATACCGCCAGTCGTGCGAAGACAGAAAGATAAGCGTGGGCTGTGGAAAAGTGGAGCCTGTGCTCCATGAATATGCAACTCTAGGCTTCGGAGCTTAGCATATTTCATTCTGTTGCAAGTTGAAACGTGTAGGTATATCTCCTTGGCCCAACTCAAAAGGTAGATGTTTTCTGCCTTCTGCGAGTACAGACACTTGGCAGCCAGCTTTCTCTGAACGTTCGTCTGGAAAAGAATCTCCGCTTGTTGTGAGTAGTTAAGTTTATTCAACATATAAATCTCTTAAAACCCATGCACTTAAATGCTTGCGGTTGTGTGGGATATTATCAGTGTCAGGGATGGGCGAAGTTGAAGGCATTTTGGGTCAGTCTACTTTCTTTAAATCTTCTCCAAACATTTTAGGTTTGGCAAAACCTGAATTGCATTTTTGCCAAACCCCTGTGCCTGTAATTTGTAAACCCCTGTGTATTTTCAGGGAAATGTAGTCCATATGTTTCTGATTGATTTACACTTAACTCATCTAAACGTTGTTTTGCTAGTGTTATTTGATGTCCGAAGGGTCTCAGAGCCTGTTTACATCTGTCTAAGCTGCGCTTTTTCCCCCTGAGACTCGCGAAGATCTGTTTTGCCAAGAGTAAACTCAGTTGAAGTTTAGTTTACTAAGCACCGCCCCTCCCTGCCCCCACTTCCCACGTTCGGATGGGACTTGGGTTGAATCCGAACTAAAGAGCTGAGGAAGTTGCATGGGGCTTTGAAGTTGACCAAACACTCTCCACCACCACACTTCACTAAGGGGGATCAGCCCAAAGCCTCCCCACTGGGGATTGTGACCCATAACACTGGCACAGAGACCAGCCCCCAGGCCAGGCCAACTTCCCAGCCTGGACTTGTCCCCAGCGGCACTGGCACTTAGCAGCAACCAGCCAACCACCCCACCTTGACAGTCCCTTCCAGTAGGACATGTTCATCCAGGTTTTATGGGGAGGAAAGCACAGACTTTGAATAAAAGCCATCAGCCCTCTTGCGAGGTCTGCAATAATGATCTTGTAGAGAAAGACTGTGGTTTTAGAACAAAATAAACAAAAGAAATCCTCAGCTAGGGCCCCACATCACCGAACCTTAATTTTAGATAGTCTGCATTTGCCTTGCAAATGAGTCCAAAAATTACCAACCCACAAACATTTAAAGCAATCCTGCCCACTGCCAGAAAGAGTATGCGGGGCAGAAGGAATGAGCCTGGCCCCTTCTGCTCTGCTCAGTGGAAGTGGGAAAGGGTGTTGTTGGAACTTAGCTGGTGCCCCACAATTTTGGAAACATGATAACTAGAAATGGAGACGTACTCATTGCAACCATATGATTCATCCTTGAGGGAAATGGTGCTTTATTTTGGAGGAAGCACTTTAATGGGCAGTCTATTTGGACTGGAGAGACTCCAGACAAAGAGGAGCTAGGTGGGTTGTAAAATAAGGCGAGGGGTTGTCTTCTCTGCACGCAGAGTTGCCGTTGACTTGGAGACCAGCCTAAGATGTCTCTACCTCTTGTTTTACCCTGCAAGGTATGGGCAACCTAGGTTCTAATAAAGGGACACAGTCAGAGCATTTAACTGGGGGAAAGTTAGGCTAGCCCCTGAAATGTGGGGCGAGTTAGAAGATAGGAACAAAGATAGCTTGGACTCTCTCTCACCAGGGTTTAAGCTTTCTGTTTCTATGTTGTACTTCCCTTCTGCTATCTTTAAGCTTCAGATAATCTTGATATTATAGGTTGGTCTTGATTATGTTCTGGGGGAGTAGGTGAGGGGCCTGTGCCTACGCCATGAGGGAGACAGAGGAGACTGAGAAAGAATGGAACAATGTGACAAGTGACAGATAGGCCTGACCTCTGGAACATGGACACGTTCCTCGGGGATTCTCAGAAATACCTGGGATCAGGTAGACAGGCTTTCCTGAAGCCTCCTGGCATGACAGCTGAGTTGGGAAGAATTTTCCCCATCTGGAGAACTTGGGGACATCAGCCTCATATCAGTGTTAACTCTGGTGGGTGGGCCAGTGGCAATATTTGCAAGTCCACATTGGATACCAACCGTGCTGTTCCAAGGTCCCCCATATGGGGTCCATGCAGGTTGCCGTCCCACGGCGTCAGGATCAGACATTTCTCCTGCCTCCCTGGGCCATCAGTATGCGTATCTGGACCGCATGGTATCTCCCTTGCCCCACCTTCTAGTTTCACTGAACCGTGTTTTAGTGTGAAGTCATCAAGCTACACTGAAGACTGAGAAATGCGTGTACTCTAAGCATGTTGTGAGC
This sequence comes from Lynx rufus, assembly GCF_022079265.1. NCBI lineage: Eukaryota > Metazoa > Chordata > Mammalia > Carnivora > Felidae > Lynx > Lynx rufus. The sequence goes on along the minus strand of NW_025814834.1, from coordinate 148,972,898 downwards.
CACAATTTATCATTTTGCAAAGTCTCCTTCTGGTGGTGCTCTAAGAAGAAACCCATCCCTGCTGCTCACCGGCAGTATGGCTTTAGGCCAGTCCCTTCACTTCTCTGACACTCCATCTCCTCCTTTGTAAAGCGAAGATCATAATTCGCTTCCTTCGGGATTGTTGTCACACACTTGATAACATGTTGTTATAATGAACAGGAATTCATACAGAGTAATTCTTATCACACATTATTGCCTAAATCCATGGCTGGTGTCTAATTCTTCTGCATCAACTTTGTCCTTCCTCTCTGGCTCTAATTTGTTTAATCTCAGAGAGTGCTGATCCTTGAAAGGTCATCTGGAACACTGGTTCTCAAACCTGGCTGCACATGAGTCACCTGCAGAGCTTTATAAGGCATTTAAAGGAGATGCTGAGGAATCCGTGTTTCTAAGTTGCTTTCCTAGTGGTTTGGCTTTGTCCACAGATGAGGGTTTGAGTTACTCCTTGCCTAGATTCTTCCTCTGCCATTAGGCAAGAATTCCTTTCTGCTATTCCAGGCAGGTGGAAACCTGCCCTGTGTTGGACTTTAACAAGCAGGACTCCATACCCCCCTCGGGACCCCTTGCAGTGTCTGATATCCTTTCACGGCGCCTTTTCCCTGTTGCATTCTCGGCTTATTTCTCCAAAGATCTTGATTTACCTTGTGATTACCATCCAGCCGTTGTCTTTGTCTCCCAGTCTGGTTACTCTCCCTGTCTTCTCCTTTGGGAGGCGGGTTCAGACATTTGTCTCCTTACTTTCTGAGGTTAGAGTTTTGCTAGACCCTTTACTCCAGCTCTTCCTTTCTTCCCCGCACTTTCTCCCGTCTGGAGTTTGGGTTTATTTTTCTTCCTGCCTAACTACTTCTAATATACTAAGTCAATAAACAGATTCTCTGTGGTTACATATGGCAAACAGCTGAAATTTACAGTTGAGAGTAAAATTTCCTCATTTGGGAAAAAAAAAATCATTTCACAGATTTAGAAAGTGGTCATTCTGATCTCCAGGGCAAATAAAAGTGTTTTATAACCTTCCACAAAAGCTTATGCCTGATTAAATTTTATTATGAATTATTAATTAAACCAAGAAAACACAGAGGCCTAAACCTTTGCTTCAATTTGCTCCAGATTGAGACACAAACCAAAGGCGACAAGAAACCCTGAAGGGGAGGTTTAATGATAGGCAACACATATAAAACTATCTGCACACTTTCATCTGCCAAGGGCTCCAAACCAGCCATGCAAACGAGCCCCCCGCGCCTAGGCCTGAATGCAGGCCAGCAATGAACCTGGAAGAAACGGGAAGTCTTCAGCCTCTCCCTCCTGGATGCTGTGTTTGGGTTTCGTGGGGGCATTGTGACTTCGAGGACACATCAGCTATTTGTCTCATGAGCAGCTGTGGTTAGGTGGGGAGTGGTAGGAAACAGGATGGAAAAGCAGCCCGGTGTCTTGGAAGCTGAACCAGAGGTCAGGAGAAGCCGGCCACCGTGGTCACGGCTGAGTGACTGACTCAAGCAGGGCCACCCAATACAGTTGTGCAGGTTGCCTGGAAGCAGGGGCAGGTGAGTACAGAAATCCAGCTCATGTTCGCCTGACTAGGCCTTGCTGCCTGCTGCAGGGCTGCAGCCACTAGGGGGAAAGAGCATCTTCTTCCGACTTGAACAGGAGAGTCACATACTGGTCAGGTCTTGCTTGGAGGCCAATTGCGTATGTAGGGGGTGGGTAGGAGGAATGGGCCTGCATTCTCCCGAAAGGAACATCTTTTGTTTTAGAACACAGAGGGGTTGTCTGGGCAAGTGGTAGCCTAGAATTCAATGCACAGATGCTGGGGGTGCAAATACGGAAAAGACCCTGTCTTCAAAGAGCTCACAGTAACTTGGGGAAGCAGACAAATAAACAGAGTATTACAACACAGTGGTGACAAACGAGATACAAGATGTCTATGCATCCAGGTGCCCACCCAGCTGAAATTGGACAGGAGAGAACTGGGGAGGCTTTCTTGAGGGTGATGTCTAAATGAGTCACGAGGAGTGGAAAGGGGCCGGGAATGAGGGAGCGGAGAGTGGGAAGGTACTGAAGACAAAGGGAACTACATGATCAACTAGCGGGGGATGAAAGGAGGTCTACCCGATTGGAAGAAAGAGGGGCTCTTAGAGAAGACATGGAGACCTTGTGGGGTTCCCCACCCATGTCTGGTTGTGGCTCAAGCCATTTTCAAATATGTGCATTTATTCAAATATAAAGGAACTGGTGATGACTATTCCCTTTCCCCACTGGCCAAAATTGGAGGGCTTGGGCCCTCACCAATTTCCCAACACAGTGCTTGGCACTTGACGTGCTCCGGGGCTAGCTTCTTCTCCTTCCCTACTTCTCCGGCCCGTTCATCTTCAATATGGAAACAGGGATAAAAGACATATATCTGTGCGTCTTTTACAACATCCAAAAAAAGAACAGATACAGGATGTGAAGGGTAATGTCCTGGCCCTTTGGCAATGGGCAGCACCTATGATTCTGTGTCCCTGCTTCTGAGTTGGTTCTAAGAGCATACTGAAGTTGTGCTCCAGCAGGAAGCCGGCTTCCCTGGAGTAATCACTCAGAGAAGAGGCGAGGAGAGCTCTTCAACTGCCCAAGAAGCCAGGTTTCCATTATCTGGTTATCTTCCGGAGTTCACCACCTCTCTCTGGGATTATCCAGGCTCCCCGTCCTGCCTCCCCAAGAAGATCCTGCATGGGGACCGTGTGGCATTTATTTGGCTCTTACTTATATTGAATTCGGTGCTCATGGAAAGTGGCACTGCTTCCTAGCATGACATCACATAAATAAGTTTGAAGATACTGCTTAATAAGAACCCTGTAAAGAGAAATGGTAGAAAGAATTGAAGGATGCTGTTTCCTCTCTAATATCTGCCATGAATCATTGCTCAGAGGGAAGGCACAGAACAGAGGCACCCAGGGACAGCACTCTGGCCCCCGGGGGGCAGAAGAGGGCCTTCCTGATAGGGCATACGTTACCTTTCTCCCCCGGCTTTGGTCTGAGGCTGGCAGAGAGGGAGGTGGCTGTGAGGCCGTCTGATGAGTAGGCTAGCCTGTCTGGTGGACTGGCTAGTTTTTGCTGGCACCCACTTTTGTAACCTACTCTCCTGAATAAATCCTTCTGACCGTTGCCTCCAGTCAATTAACCACATCTAGTAAATGCTTACTGGGGGCCAGCCTAGTGGGGGCAGCTCTGAAAGAAGTAGACTATTCTGTCTCCACAAAGGATTTACCTCAACCCCGTGGGACTTCTCTTTCCTGAAAAAGATCATACTCTTTCCCTGGCCTCTTCTGCAACCAAAAGGAAAATAAGGCACAATATTCTTAGTTAATTTGGAGTTTCTTGAGGGAGAAAATGTTCTTGGAAAAACAATGCCTTATTCCTTTCTTTAGAAAATTCTTTCCTGGAATACAGCTCAATTATGAGTCCCCTAAAGGCCCCCAACGTGTTTTTTGTTGTTTTTGTTTTTGTTTTTGTTTTTGTTTTGTTAAAAGAGATGGTGTCAGGCCAGGCCTTTAGGGAAGTTGAAGAAGACTTTTGTTTGCTGCGCATTGCTTTCCTAATGGAGCCCCTTCTCCAGAGCTGGCGTGTGAAGGAGCGGTGGGGCTGCCTCAGTATCTGACCCCAAGTGAGTTTGTCTGAAGAAGATGTCCTGCTGTTCCCCGGCAGAATATTAGGGAAGCCGAAGAGCTGCCCTTGGAAGGTAGACGAGTGGGACGGGGGGACAACAGGTGGCCTCACTTCTTGGTAACGAGTGGATAATAAAAGCTGTGTCCATACCCCAGGCAAAGTGCTCAGAGGTCCTCCCAGGGGGGCTGCTTTCTGAGGGGATGCTCTTCCAGTGCTCCCCAGCCACCCGGTAGAGCCAGCTGCTAGCAGATGGAAGGGGTTGGAGGATGCAGGGAAGTGACCAGGCATTGAGAGAAGTGTGCTCAGGGAATGAGAGGAATTTAGGCTGGGAAGCGGGTGGAGGGAGAGTGCAGGTGAGGGAGATGGGGAGAAGGGTACCTGCCTATTTGATTCGGGTCCTTGAAATGTTTCAATAAGGGTTTCAGAGATTATTTGCTTCAACCCTTGAGTTCAGAGTTGAGGAGACTGAGGTCGGAGGAGTTTTAACTGGCCTTTGGTCACATGGTGAGTGTGCAGCTCAGCAGCATCCAAGATCTGAGCTGTAGTTCCTGGTCTTATCTTTGCTGGTGACAGTTGACGTTCCTTTAGCTTGTCCCTCTGAGATAGAGGAGGAGCCATGAGAAAACCATTGACCTTGGAGTCAGGTGACCTTGGTGGCGGGGTCTGATTGCCCAGGTCCCACTTGGACAACATATTTCCCCGGGCTTTCCAGACAAGGGCAGAGCACCACCCCCTTGCTCTCAAGCTGGTGACCTGTAAGAATTGGCAGCAAGAGAAGGCTCGGGGCTGATTTGGAGCCCTTTGGTGTGTTTCTCCCTTCCAACTTTTGGAGGTGGCAGTTACTGGGCAACATGACCCTTGAGGAGGAGATAAACTGCTTCAGATAGGAAGGCTTTATCTTTGAGGTTATTGCAAATGTGCCTGACTCCTTAATCTAGTTCTGTCCAGATCTGAACTGGTAGCCAGATAAAATGCCGGCTGCCTGATTTCTTGTATTTATCAAGTCTAAACAATTATCAGAAGGCAATTATCCCCTGGGAGGCCAGTGGCTCAAGAGATAAGCAGCACCCCGCGGGTCTGGTTTCTGACCCGGATCCATAACTTGTCACTCGATGCCCTGTGCAGATTTTCTCCTCTTTCCCACAGTCCTAAATTTTAAAGGAGTCTTGATGTTCTGACGCGTCTGTTTTGGTGTTTCCTTGCCCATAGCTGAAAATAAAGTCCGATGGTTCTTATAGGGAGATAAATCCTTTTTAAAGGCCCTTTTGTTATCACTGTGGAGTTTGTGAGCACTAGAAGTGGGTTTTAAGGGACCCTTGAGACCTTAGATCAGAGTCTGCTATATCTGGAAGGGACCGAGTGACCACTTTGCACAGCCCCTTCATAGTGTCGGTGAGGAAGCCCAAACAGAGGGATTCGGTGTGTTGTGAAAGGAGGGTGCTCTTTGGAGTTAAACTGAGGTGGGTCTGAAGCTTGCCTTTGACACTGGCCAGCTGCCTGACCTTGGGTAACCTCTCGGAGCCCCCATTTCCTCATCTATCATGTGGAAATAGTAATCTGAGCCTCACAGCATTGTTGTGAGAGGTAAAAACTGTTTGCCCCTGGTCGAGGTCACACATATAACTGGGGGCAGAGCCAGTGTCAGAACCCCAGAATCCTGGCTCCCAGATCTCTCTTCTTTCCATTACATTGTGGAATCTTCTTCTCTGGAGGTCTGCAACTTGCCATTAAATTAAAAGTAAAGCTTCTTCTTTGTCCCGCCCAAAATTCTAGTTCAGTGTTTCTCAGACGGCTCCTCCAGATGGTCTGAGGCTCAGTTCTGCTTAGGACTCATGTTTATACGATGACAGCATCTATATTTTTTCTGGATGAATTAATAATCGACTTGCCATTGTATTTAGGAAAAACCAGACATCACCTCATGGACGTCTCACTGAAAGGAGGCGTCATTTATTCCACTTATTCTGGCAAATTTTCTACTTAGTTTTGGTGGCAGCAGGAACAGGGGTCTTGGGAAGCTTTTTGCGCAGCCTAAGGTTGTTACTCGTCCTCAGGATGACAGGCCTAATCCAAAGTCGGGTGGCCTGAGTCTAAGGTCCTAGGAGCTCTCGTCAGGGCGTTGTCTGCGCCTCGGACACTAGGTGGCGCCACAGGAACATCCTCGCGGCTCGAGGAGCGGTCGCAGGTGGAGAGGACTCGCCGCTGAGCCACGGAATTCTCGGGCTTTCCACTCGGGGCTGGGGTTCCGGCTGGCCACCTCTCGCCACCCTGTCCTCCCATCAAAAGCACGGCTTCCCTCTGGGGAAAGCCCTGGTGTTGTCTGGCGATGGGAGTCATACCCCCATTTGGTTTTAGGATTCACCAGTTCAGCATTTTAAACCCCAAAGGACGAAGCGTGTTTGTTCCTCTTCGCTGCCCCCGCCCCCTGTGTTAGTAAAGATTCATTTGCCTTGAGTGGCATCATTCCAGGGGTTTGGGGTGCTAACTATAGCTCCCTTTTTTTCTCTTTTGAAAGGCTGCAGACGTCATACACGGTACGCTTGCATGATGGACGCCTCCGAGCCGGCCTAGAGAGATTGTCGCGGGGGCTGTGGGGCCGCACGGAGATTAGGTGCCCGCCTCAGGTGTCACGACGCTATTCAGCCAGGTGCGAACCCACTGGCCTCTCCTCCGACCCTGCGCCGCGGGCGCCCCCTGGAGGCGGTCGGGGGAGCGGGGATCGGCGCGCCTCCCGCAGCCCAGGGGTCCCCGCCCCTCTTCTTTTCGGTGCCCCTCAGGATCCCGCAGAGATTCCCAGCAGCCTCTCAAATCGCAATAAAGTTTCCCTACTTCAAAGTCAGTTGCTGTTCTCTCACGTCCACATCACCATTTACACCTGGCCAATTTCCTCTGCTCCGTCCAGACAAATGGCTTCTTGGCCCCCACTGGGTCACCCCCCTCACTCCTCCAGTTCGGCTCCTTTCTCCAAGGTCCCTTGGTTGGTCTTGCCCCTCAGGCCCTGGTTTAGGCCGGATCCGGGGTCCCTCCCCACACCAAGGCTTCCCGCCGCCTCCCCATTCTGGAGAGTCAAGAATGGAGCCAAGTTTGGTCCCTTTCCTTCCTTAGTGCTGTATGCACACTTCAGGTATTATGCTTTTCCTGTTTACCAGGGCTGCCAGATCTGGAAGTGATGTGTGAATAAAGGCAGCTTTTTTTTCTGCCCCAGAAGTTGCCTTTTGACTAGGAAGTATTGTGTCCTGGGAGTGCAGGCCTGGGAAGTTGATGGAAACTTCAACTACATTAGCCTCAGCTGTGAGAATAAAGAGACACTAGACAGAGCATCAAGAGTCCCAGGGGAAGGAGAAGGGGGAGGGAGGACCAGGAAGGGTTACAAGAACCAGGGGCCCCATGTTTGCAGACCTGGGGTGGAGGAATCCTGCCTCTGACATCTGTGACCTCTGGGACTGTGACCTCAAGCAATTCAGGTTGCTTCACTTCTTGAGCCTCAGTTCCCTCTTCTGTGAAAGGGGAATACTACTACCTACCTCATAGGGTTGTGGTGAAGATTATTAACTCATGTTATGAAGTGCCCACCTGGCAAATAGCAAAGGCTAATATATGACAGCTGTTCACGTGATCCAATCTAAGCCACTGCTCTAATCTTTCACCTTGCTGATTACAGACATCTAAAAGTACCAGCTTTTCTCACTGTGGGATTAGGAGAAAGTTCCCTGAGTTACTAGTATTCTCCTTCATTTTATGGGGCTACAATGTCCTCTCCTCATTAGAAAGGAAGAGAGGGTAAATGGCTTATTTTCTTCTCCTGGGACTCTTTTTTTTTTTTTTAATATTTATTTATTTTTAGAGAGAGCACAGGCATGAGCACGCAGGGGGAGGAGCAAAGGGAGAGGAGAAAGACAATCCCAAGCAGGTTCCGTGCTGCCAGCTCAGAGCCCCACTAGGGGTTCCATCTCACAAACCGTGAGATCACGACCTGAGCTGAAATCAAGAGTCAGATGCTTAACTTGTGAGCCATCCGGCACTCCTCTCCTAGGAGTCTGGAGGAGAGCGTTTCATGATGTAGCCAGTCACTGGGGATAAATAAACAGGATAATGTGGGGGCTTGTCAGCTTCCTCCCCTATTCAAGGGGAATCTCACACAGGCCCCTTCCGTCAAGAAACATTGCTGTAGCATCTTGTCGGAACAGACCTGTGCACGTCAGCATGCCCATCTCTGGTTTTGGTGGAAGTCAGCAGGTTTGTAAAGATTTCTGAATGGGAGACCGTGTCAACCATCCCTTGGACTAAAACCCAAGCCAGACATTCCTTCGCCTCTAAATACTTCTTGCTACCGAAAATATAAAAACAGTCTTATCTAAATGCCTTGTTTTGTTGTGTAGAGATGGTCATGTGCTGTTAAAGAACAACTACCCTGAGACACCTGGGTGGCTCAGTCAGTTAAGGGTCCCACTTTGGCTCAGGTCGTGATCTCATGGTTCGTGAGTTCGAGCTCCCATCGGGCTCTGTGCTGACAGCTCAGAGCCTGGAGCCTGTTTCAGATTCTGTGTCTCCCTCTCTCTCTGCCCCTCCCCTGCTCACGCTCTCTCTCTCTCTCAAAAGTAAACGTTAAAAATAAAATAATGACTACCCTTATCTTTTTTTTCTTCCTATTTTATTGAGATGCGATTGATACATAACATTGTGTTAGCTTAAGGTGTGTACTACCCTCGTGTTGAGTTTGAAATATTAACACGTCGGCACCTTGCATTTGAATAATGTTGTCTATGTTTTTATCTTACTGATACTATGGGGTTGACAAGCACATACCTTTCACTCTGTAGATGAGGAAACTGAGACACAGAAAGAGGAAACTGATCATCCGCTTGTTCCCAGTCCTGGTCCAGTATGCCCACAGGCATCTGAAGGTCTCTGAAGGTCTCACCAGCCTCTGTGGTTGGTCACCTCGTCCTTCCATGGGCAGAGTGAGTGGACTCGGATTCCCGCTGTGATCCTGTCTGGAAGGAGACAAACCCTTCATCCAGCTCAGGGCCAGGAGTGCATTGCAGCGCTGAGGACCATATGAGACAGTGAACAGGAGAGGCCCAGACTTGCTGCTCTTGCCTCAGTACCCCCCCCACGGTGGTCCTGGGCCCGCGGCAGAGAACTGAGCTCGTCTGGTAGTAAATACTGTGAATTGGCCGATGAGGCTAGCCATCCTCTAGTACGAATGACTCAGTTTATTAATGCTCTGCACAAGATGGCTCCTTCACTTGCCAGCAGCCTTAAGCAGTATTTCATTAAAACTGGCTTAATTATTTTTAAAAGACGGCCCAATTAAAAGCTATACATACTTTGTATGTGTGTGTTTATATATAGAGCTGTATATATAATATATATTTCTAAGCGTGTGTATGTGTTATATATATATATATATATATATATATATATATATACTTAGCAATTTAATTATATGGCATAAATTGTTGGAAAAATACCCGGGAGCTGGCCCCCTTTCTGTTGCTAGATTCAGACTAGAGGCCACCCTGTGAGGGGGTGGCGTTGGTGGCTTCTCAATGACTCCACAGTGGAAGTCCCAGCTGCGCAGAGCCCTGCCCCAGCGTCAGGGCCCCAAAGCTTTGGGAGAGGCAGGTTCTGACCTCCGCTCTCCTCTTGGGATGCTCCTTTCCTGTCCCAACAGCACGGAGGGGCTTGAGCTGGGGAATGCTGGGGGAAGGTGTCCTTGCCAAAAGAGACATGGAGTTGGGGCTTTTGTTTCTGGAGCTGGCTGTCGAGCTCTCCTAATGAGCAAATATGTTCTCTTTAAGGAAACAAACAAACAAAGCAAAAACACTAATTCATCTGGATTTTATTCATTTGTTTTAAATACAAACAAACAAAAGGAGAGGGGAGAAGTGGTTATTTCTGCACCAACTATTTCAAATGCAAGTTCCTCTGTCGCTCGGGGTGTTTGGATGGTGCTTGTCACCATAGGACCCACAGGGCTAGTTCCAGCCGTTATTCGGTAAGGCTTTTTTTCTTTCCAAAATTCCCAGCGTTCCTTTAAGGCCCATTTAGCTGCGGGTTTTGTTTATTCTCCCGGCAATCAGCATTTAAAATAAGACAAACAAGCATTTTTTCCTGGGCTGTGAATCCCTGCTGGCCTGCCTCCACCCGCACACCTGAAGCCAATGTGTCCAATTGAATTTCTTCGTAACCCGCATCCCCTTCGGAGACCTGCCCCCTCCGTATACCAACGTGGAAATAGAGAACTTAAGCAGGGCAAATGTAATTTTAAGAATTGCTAATGATGCTGGAAATCTGCAATGCAATTAGCATCATTGGATTTGTCGCTCCTCCGCTCCTCCGAAGGCACGGTCCTCGTCATACCGCTGTGGCAGCGGCGCCTCCGCGTGGGCCTGGGCGCCCCGGGTATGCTGGCAGCGCTTATGCACCAAAATACGAACATTTGGTTAGGCTTCCTCTCTTTCTCTCTCTCAGCAACTGACTTCTTTGTCTCTTTCCTTGGTTGCAGGGGGATGGATTGTTTTCCATTGGTTATATCCTTAGCATTCAGTCCTCAGGGGACTCACTCACTCTGTTTTCTAAGTAAGTGGGACCCCCTCTTTGTGACCTCATTTTGCCGTCTTGGATTTTAGGGCTTCCCTTCACCAGCGTTCCCCCTATGCTGGAACCCCAGTGATTCTTGGTGCCTCAGCAGTGGTGAAAGCCGCCCCCCCCATCATTACTCACCCTACGTTATACTTTCCTTTCTATACTTTCCTTTCTCTCTCTCTCTTTTATCTTCTCTAACTTCCATTTCTTTACTACCCTTCATGGCTCAGAAGTAGTATGAAGGAGAGTTAAAAATAGGGAGATACAGGGAGCCAGAGGGAGAGAGAGAGTGAGAAAGCAGAAAAAGAGAAAACGAATTATTGGATTCAAAATAAACCTTTACTTTTTCATAGGCAAATTATTTTTGCTCCTTGAAAAAACTAACATGGGCCAGGCACGGAAAACCATGTGATAGCTGGGTAAGCCGTTGCAGAATCCAGAAGATGATCTTGAGGTGTCTGTTCAGTTTAGCAAAGGTTTCTACTCTGGGGATCCTCTTTCAGATCCAGGGGCCCAAATCAGAAGCTTGTAGAGGGGAGCTATTCTTCCAAGATTCCAGATGTGTCTGCGAGACAACACGTTATGGGGCAAATTGATTTCACCCTTGGGAAACTGGAGATTTTTCAAAGTTATGTCTGCAAAGCCAGCTAATGCATTTCCCCATTAGTGCATTAAAGTGTGCCCTTATTAATTCAAACATAAAGGCAACAAAATAAGCTGTTAAATTTAAAATATAATACATATATAATGAGGAGAATGTGTGAAAGCCTTATTCAAATGAAAATACAGGAGTGTTTGAACTACTGAGGTATCTTTTGTATTGAATTATGAGCATATGTAATAGATTTAATTATTAATTTCCCCATTGTTCTATGCACACAGACAGGGTTCAAGGCACAGTCATTCTCTGGCTTTCATAGATCTAATTTGTATAATTATTGCCTGAATAAAGAATTGCTCCAATTCCGAGCTCTCTTTCTTTCTTCCCCCCCTTCTAAATACTATTTCAATGCTGCATTCCAAAAGGGGAACACCTGCCACTTCTTCAAAGTCAGCTGATCATTTGAAATGATGGACGGCGCTGTTGCCGATGACGTCCCCTTTCAAGTCTCTTTGTCTAAGTGAATTATCGTGCATCCTTTTAATTTTATTGAACAAATTACATTTGTCAAGGTCTATCTTTGTAAATAAATGATAACTAGAGACACATGGATGCGTATTTCTGCTGTTCAAGGGCTCTTGTTCCATTTCTGGAAGCCAGATGAACATGGAACAAAGGAGAAACTTTCCTCTAAAAGCAATTATCTTTCTGCATTCCCATCAGTATAATTATATTGCAGGGAATTTTAAGAAGCTGTAGAAGTAGAATTGAATGCTTAAAACTGTGTTTGCTGAATTGCTATGCAAAAGTTGAGCAGGCTGTATTGCATCACACTAAATAGTCTCGCTCTCTCCTGGCCACATTTCTCGGAGTTGAGAGTGTGCCTGAAGGATGGAGACTGTGGGAGGGGTAGGGAGGAGGAGGAGGAGGAGGAGGAGGAGGAGGGCCATATTTAGGGGTTCATGTGTTTCTTGAAAGGAATATTTAATGACATTTCTGAAAGCCGAGGCTGTTAGCAAAGTGACTAGGGATATGTACCATAAAACTACCCATTTCCAGACTATTTGGAAAGCTTCTGACTTGCATACTGCTCTCTGCCCGGAACAGAAACTTACTAACTTATTAACGAATCCGTGAATCGTGGTGGAATAAGGAGGGGATTGTTCATGACATCATGGCGGCAGCAATTGCACTGCCCCCAAGAGCACGGAGACAGCTGGTTTAGGGAGTTGATGAATGTGGTTTGTGTGGCTACTGTGTCAATATTACGTGGCATCAAGGATCGTTTCTTTATCATCGGCTCTCCCCCACATTAGTGAAGTAAACTATATTGTCTTGTCACCGATAGCTGTCAATAGTCTCATCCCTCCTTCTCCCCAACTTTTACCAAACCACCTGATGGACGTTTGGGGAGTGGTGGGGAAGCACCGGTGAGAAATGACGATTGAAAATGACCGAATCCTCGTTCGCTTAGTACTGGCTGGTATACTTACTAGACACTTGATGGGATTCCACTATGGTCTAGAGATCCTGAGAAAAAGAAACCTAGAAGCAAGGATGATTTTGTATCTTCAAAGAGAGATGGGCAAAAGAGTGAATTAAAAGCCAGGAAATAACATTCCTGGTTCACAAGAGCCCATGTGGAGCAGTGTAAGGAGCAAGGTCCCAGAGGTCAGAATCAGGGGCTGCCACTTGGCCTCCTGAAACTATAAAATGAGGACCAGATGATCAAATAGCTTATGTTCAGGTTCTGGGTCCAGGATCATGAATCCTAATAGATGGGGCATTAATCTCCATAGGAAAATGGTAGAGGGAAGAGCTAACCCCTGGGGTTGAGTTGCTGGAGCTTTATGAATGTGCTAAAGCGAAAAAATGATTCGTCCTCTTAAGAAAATTAGTCCAGTGCTTTCTAGCTCCAATTTCTGTGGCTGAGGCTTGGTGATAAGCAAGGGCTGAAACCCAAGGGGTCATGGTCAGAAAGCGGTAGGTCTATAAAATAGGTTTAAAAGCATACCTTGGGAATCTCTGTTGTTGAAAAGACTCTTCTCTCTAGCGAAAGTGGCTGATGTGATTTGTTTAATTCAGATCATCTCCCTAAGCAGGCAGTGAAGGGGACGAGCAGAGAGGGTCAGCATGTCCGGCTTAGTATTGAATTCAGCTCCCCCCAAAAGTGGCAGCACTATAACTCGTTCTAGGAATAGAAATTCCCAAAGACATGATCCCTGTTATCAGGACCAGGTTGTCTGAGTTGGGTGGAGAGGCCAGGTAGGAGCTTCAGGGATTATAGGACAGAGTGATGAGGGTCATGACAAGGCTCTCCTGAGAGTGGAGGCTGATATAGGAGCACAGCAAGGAGCACCTAACTCAGTCTGGAGGTCTGGGGAAGTCAGGGAAGGCCATGAAGGGAAGGGAGGCTTGAGTGGACATTGTCAGATAAAAGTGGGGGTAGAGGAATGGTAACAGGGAAGGATATGTGAGGACCAATGACAACCACATTCGGGAAGCTACTAATCTTTCAAGCTGGCCAAGGAGAAGGATACACGTGGGTGAGGGGAAAAGAATGAGGCCGAGGAAGTCACCGTGTGCCAGACGAGGAAGGGTCTTCCTGGGGGCCTCGCCAGGAAGCTTGAACTTTATGACCCACATTATGGACAAGTAATGAAGGAGTCTGACAGATGAGTGACACATTCAAGGGCAAGCTTTAGAGGGTCATTTAGGGGGCCCAGTACAAAATAAAAAGTGGGGCTCCCTATTCAAAAACAGGAAAAAAATTGCTGTTAATGGTACTTAAAAAAAGAAAAGAGCTTTTTCCCTTTATTCGGTAGTCTCAACCTGTCATGGTGTTTTTTTTAAACTTGCTATTTAATATTACCTTTGTGAGGCACAGGGATATCCATGGGGCAAGTGTAGACCCTCACAGAATCCTGGGGCCCTACCCCAAGACTTGGGACACATGTGGTCACTAGCTGCTGGGATCCCACTCCCAGAAGCTGCTGGACTAATGGGCTGTGCCCCAGCTTCAGGCGGAGTCAGGCATCTCTACTTCCCAGAGGCCAGATGCCCCCCACCTCGGCAGGCAGTTGCCCCCCAAAAGGGTATCACAATGTCTGTGTCAGGACGCACTAGTTGCAAGGCTTGCCTGCAGAAAGTCCCTGCCAAATGCACTGTCAGCCTAGGGTGGAGGCAGCCGTCATCATGCCCACCCCCAGGCATTGTGAGGGCTGCTCACTCAACCCTGACCTCTCACACCTGTGACCAGCCCCCTGCTGCTGGTGGAGTTGGCAGTGGTCACTGGAAGGGGTTAAGGAGGCGGGAGGCTGGGTAGGGCCTACGGTGCCAGGACACAGGTAAGTGGGTGGCTGAGAAACTGTCCCAGGAGGTAGGAGGTGGTGGAAGGTGTGACCCATATAAGCCAAGGCCCTAAGTCCTCAGCACACAGGTCATTGTCTCATGGACTTTACTTCCAAAACACTAAATTATTAAGAATTTCAAGACGGAAGGGTGCTTGGGTGTCTCGGTCAGTTAAGTGTCCGACTTCGGCTCAGGTCGTGATCTTGCAGTTCGTGAATTCAAGCCCCACGTTGGGGCACTGACCGTGCAGTGATTCTCTTTCTCTCCCTCTCTCCCTCTCTGTCCCTCCACACTTGTGCTCTCTCTCTCTCTCTCAAAATAATAGATAAATAAACTTTTAAAAATACATTAAAAAAAAAAAGAATTTCAAGATGGCAACCATGGTGCATTAGACCTCAAGTATGGGGTCTTTCTGAGCATGAGGTCCTGGGCAGTTGCAGTGGTTACTTACCCATGATGCTTATTGGCAGCAGGAGGCCATAGGGGAGCCAGGCTCAAGGCAGGGAGTCCATCAGGAAGGGACAGGAGCTATCTGGGTGATGACTCATGTAGCTAAGGCAGGGGTGGTGGGACTGGGGAGGACATGAGCCAGTGGGATATAAGGTAACTTCCAGTTTGCTAGTGTGGGCAACTGCTACTTTCTTAAGAAATACCTTCACAGGAATTTTATCATTCAATGTGCAAAATAGTCCTGCAGAATACATATTTTTGTTACTTCCATTTTACGGTGAGGAAATGGCTCTGAGAAGTGAGGTAATTTATTCAAGTTCATCCAGTCAGAAGACTTGGGACTCAACCCAAGGCATTTTATCTCAATTGCATACTTTATCCACTATGACGTTTGGCCTCTCTGCTGCTCTTGATGGCTCTGGCCTAGTTCGTTCGTTCGTTCGTTCGTTCATTCATTCATTCATTCCTTGAGCAAATACCTACATGCCAGGTGCTCACCTTGGTGCTGGAGATACATTTGTAAGCAAGCCAGACAAGGCCTCTGCTCTCACGGAGGGCACATTCTAACAGGGCCCAGGTGCCAAATTTAATCAGCGATTCCCATAGGGCTTAAGGGCTGGTGGAAGCCATTATTTATTTTTCTCTTCTGTTTTTTGTCCCAGTTTGTAATGAATTAGAGTTTGATTAGCTGCAACAGAGCAATCATGACGACAGGGAGAGGAATAGTGTCCTTTCGACCACCCTTATCCAAAAGCTGTGTGTAATTAGAAAAATCAAACCCTCCTCATATTCTCTACCTGGGCTGGCAGAGGTCTGTTTACTCCGTAGATAAGTAATTATGTTATTTTGTTCTTTCATTAAAAAATATATTATCTGTTTCAAAGAATGGTGTGAATCTCAGACTAGGAGACTGGATACTCCTGATGAAGGATAAATTTCAGAGTATTAAGTTGTTGCCGAGCCAACAGCAACGGTTCTGAATGCTGTTCAGATGACTCAACAGTATGGGTCAGGAAGGCACTTAGCTGGCTGATGACTCAGCCTCTCCCCGTGTCTTGTACCACAGAAGACTGTCAGGAAGGCCTGTGTCAAATGGCGTTAGGATGAACCAGTTTTCCCCCTTGATGCACAGCCCCTGAACTTGAATGGCTGCCAGATGGCATGGGTGCTAGAACATGAGCATTTAGGGTATGATGCAATCACAGGAAGTTTGGAGACTGAAATCCTTTTAAAGGCAATGCTATGTTTGATAGGAAACAGCATTATAAAAAGACTAATCACCAAGTGAGTAGTCACAGGGAACTAAAATCATTCTTGCAGGAGAACCTCCTGGGCCTGGTGATGTCTCTACGGCCTGCCTTGTGTCATAGATTCCGGCGGAATGTAACATGAGCCCGTGACACCAGCAGGCCCGAACCAGGCTATGCATTTCACAATGTCTCAGCATGGTCCTTAGCTTCTGAGCAAACAGCCAAGAGGGGACTGGAAGAATCAGTATGGGTCCTAGAAGGTCTGGTTCAGAGAGGGCCTGGAGACAGTAGCGACTCAAGAAGGCTGATTCGAGCCAACGGGCGTCAGGGGATCTGGAGACCATCCTGGTGCCGATCGCACGTCCCGTGGGGACATCATCATCATTCCGGGCCCGATGTGGCCGCCCGTTGTGTACAGGAGGCCCTCTCGTTATGTGTTTGCTGTGTGAGGCGTGACTCCTCCTGATGGCCTTCCCTTTCCAGCCCTGTGGCGTTGCGTTGCCCTGTTGTCACAGTCCCTCTCCATAGTAACAGACGCTTCCACTGAGTTAACACCTCAACCCATTAAGCTTAAGTGCTTTTCAAAACATTTTATTATTGGCTGAGTGTTTGTGAAGCAGCTTACCTTGGACTCCCATCGGCTTCAAGAGGTTTTGTGCCGTCTTGTATTCCAGAGGAGCTGTGGCACAAGCCCAGCACATTCTAGCGTGTGTAACTCCGCCCCTCCCTTCCCTCTCTCTCCAACGAGCGTGATGCCACTCTTGGGAAGGCCACGAAGAATTTTGATTTCGTCCTTTATACCACTGCCTGGCCAATTTAAACAGGGATATTATCCCCTTTAAAAAAGTGTTTTGGGGGCACCTGGGTGGTTCAGTCGGTTAAGCATCCGACTTCAGTTCAGGTCATGATCTCACAGTCCATGGGTTTGAAACCCCGCATCGGGATCTGTTCTGACCGTTCAGAGCCTGGAGCCTGCTTCAGATTCTGTGTCTCCCTCTCTCTCCCTGCCCCTTCCCCGCTTTTGCTCTGTCTTTCTCTCTCTCTCAAAAATAAATAAACATTAAAAAGAAATTTAAAAATGTTTTAGGGGTGCTTGGGTGGCTCAGTTGGTCAAGTGTCTGACTTTTTTTTTTTATTTTTTTTTAATGTTTACTTATTTTTGAGAGAGACAGAGACAGAATGTGAGTAGGTTGGGGGAGACAGAGAGGGAGACACAGAAGCAGAAGCAGGCTCCAGGCTCCGGGCTGTCAGCACAGAGCCTGAGGCGGGGCTCAAACTCACGAGCTGTGAGATCATGACCTGAGCTGCAGTCGGACGCTCAACCAACCGAGCCACCCAGGTGCCCTAAGTGTCTGACTCTTGATTTTGGCTCCAGTAACGATCCCCTGGTTCTTGAGTTAGAGCCCTGCCTTCAGCTCCACGCTGACAGTTTGGAGTCTACTTGGGATTCTCTCTCTCTGCCCCTCCTCCTCTCCCTCTCTCTCAAAATAAAATAAATAAATTTAAAAAATGTTTTTAATTGTATGTTACATGGATGGAATATGCCCACCAGAGTCAGGCAATGAGCACGTGACTACACGAGTGAAGCTTTCCATGCTGATCTATCAAGTGAGAAACCTCATGGACCATGTTCTCTGCATCCCTTCTGAGACCCTTCCTGATATCAAACGCTTTAACTTCTGTTGGCAGCCAGACACCTCTGTGTGCATTCCTGCTGCAATCACGATGTGATAGTTTGGCCATCCCAAGGAAATAATATTCCTTGGAATATTATAAATAATAATATTTATTAACATCTTGCAAAACTTACTTAAGTAGCCACACCAGTCTTTATTATGTAAGTGTAGTGTTATGTAAGAGCCAAGAATCTTGAGCAAAGTTGACCCATTCATGATGTATCTTCAGAGACCCATTTCAATTTGTGCACACGGGTAAGGGGTGGGGGTAATAAATATCAGAAGGTCATGGTCTGCAATAGATACAACAAATAAGGTACTGACTGTAACAGAACCACGACATGTTTCTGTCCCTGACGTAGGATTTGCAATATAATTTGCATGCCATGAATTAGGTAGGTTATGCAAAGACTTGAAAAAAGAGCTCTCAAGCCACGGTGTATTTTGGCAGATAAATTCCAGCCATGAGATTTTGATTTCAGGCCCTTGTAAGAGGATTTCAGGGGCAGCATCTAATCTTGAGGCAGGTAGATAGTGGTGAGACGGCTAATCATGAATAATTTTAAAATCAATCCCTGGCTAAGTGTGGTGAGCTGAAAATCACCTCCCGGCTTTGGGCTGCAGGGGGCGCCGAAGCCATCGTGGGCACACAGTAGGAAACAGAAGAAGCAAAGCTCTCTGCGTTCCTTCCTCCAATCCCATGACTGCCCTTCAATCTCTCTGAGACCGAAGATGTCTTTTCCTGAAGTTTCCTGGAGCCGCGGAGAGCCCCACATCTGGAGGGTCTCTGAACTGGAGTGTGATGAGAAAACCCAGGTCAGGAGGAGCTAGCAAGGCGGGAAGAGCGGTTCCAGCCACAAGACTGGAGGAGGGGTGTTGAAAATACGATTCAGTGGCCAATCCGATATTAAGTGTGTGTGCCTCCACCTTTGTGATGGGAGATGGTGGGCAAGGCAGTGTTTGCATTTTGCCAATCAGACACGCTTCTGAAAACCCTCCCCCTCCCCCACCCCGTGACCCCCTATCCTCAAGTATGGCCTTGATTGGGTGAACCTAAAATATTCCCATGGTATATTGATGACAGCTAAATTGTCATGGCACACCTTCATGTTTATTTTGAGCACTGCTTTTCAGCCATCCCACAGATTCTCTGTATTTGTGGCACAATGTTTTTTTGGGTTTTTTTTGTTGTTGTTTTGTTTTAATGTTTATTTATTTATTTTTTTAGAGAGAGAGCAGAGGAAGTACAGAGGGAGAGGGAGAAAGAGAGAATCTCAAGCAGGTTCTGCTGCTCGGAGTGCAGAAGTCCTATGCGTGGCTCAAACTCAGAAAGCATCAGATCATGACCTGAGCCAAAATCAAGAGTCAGACGTGTAATCGACTGAGCCACTCAGGTGCCCCAAAAGAGAAGCTTAATTTGCTCTCCTTATTTCTTTTGCTTCAAAGTTTATTTATTTTAGGAGGGTGGGGAGGGGGCAGAGGAAGAGGGAAAGAGGGAGAGAGAATCCCAAGCGGGCTCTGCTCTGTCAGCACAGAGCCTGACATGGGGCTCGAACCCATGAACCCATGAGATAGAAACCTGAGCCGAAATCAAGAGTCGCCTGAGCCACCCAGGCACCCATATGGCACGTTTCTTTTTCACCCCCGAGCACCAGGCCACGCACCTGTTTTCACTCTCCGGTCTTCTTTGTGGCTTGTCTTTACTCACAAGTGATGATGATGATGATAGCAGCTGACATTTATATAACGCTAGGGGCTTTTCGAACATTAACTTGTTTAATCTTCATAAAACCCCTTTTAGGTTGGCACTATTATTATTATTCCCCTTTTGCAGATGAGGAAAATGAGGCACAGAAGTTAAGTCACGTAAGATCACATTCTGGTAAGTAGTGGAGCCAAGGATTCATGTCCTTTCTCGCTGGCTTTGCCATCTGTGCTCTTAACCACTTGGCATCTTAACCACCCCTGCATCTTGAATGGTGTAGGAGCATGCATCAACACTGTCATTCAGAGCACCCAAAAAGGCTGTGGAAATGTGTGCCAGCCATAAAATATTCCTTCCCATGCTTGTATGGGTGCCTTCAGACATTTATTGACCACCTACCCCCTACCTGACCACCACGCTGGGGATAAGACCAAGACAGACATGAGCTTATAGTCTTTTTGAAGTCGACACATTACACAAGAATCACAGTGATATGTAATGAAGCGTGTGCTGGACAAAGTTTAAAAGAACCTTTATTTTAAAAGTCACCTTTATTGAGCATTTTGCGACGTATTGCTAGCCACTGTTCTTGGGGCTTTGATGGGTTTCCTCATTTAATTCTTTCATGCAAGCACAGTTTTTATCCCCGTTTTACAGATGAGGAAATGGAGGTAAAGAAGGTTGTGTAATTGCTGAGCGATACAGCTATTTAACGGCGGAGCCAAGACCATGGGAGAACACATTTGGAAGGTAAACCTAGCTTGAAAATTAGGGACTTTAGTTCCAATCAACTGGCAAGCGGTACTCATTGAAATAACCAGATATGAAAGGTTCTTCATTCATTTAGCCATTCAAAAGCTTTTATCAAGCATCTTGGATATGCAAAACATCCAAGGAGGGGGTGGTGGCCTGTGGTGGGTGGATACAAATGTGGATAAGGTAGAGTGTTTACATTTGCAATTAAGAAAATACGATTCAGTGGCCAATCCGATATTAAGTATTTAAGGTATAAGGATAAAAATTGCTCCTTGGTCTCAAATTTATGAGCATTCGAATAGAGTGAAGGCAGGCAAGTTGGCTCATGTTTATACGTGCACACACAGCATGACGGATTGAAGAGTGTGGACAAGAAGGGAGGAAGCTGTACCTATGGCCCAGGTTTTTGCACTGGAACTCCAACTATGTGGCTTCTAGAACATTAGACACAAAGGCCCGGAACCCTCACTGTATAGATGGAAGTTGTCAGAAGCCAGAGAAATGTTTGCAAACTGACAAATACTGCTTCAAGTGTCCCTTTCAGCCCCTAAGACTGTATGAATCTTAACCTGTAAATGATTGTTAATTTTTCCATACATAAACAGGGTACTTGTCAAGGCTTTGCCAATCTGCAATTTGGGGAACACAGTACTACGAAGTCTTCCCAGAGTCAGTGAGAGGAACTTCAAAGGAAGATGGGAAAGCCCAGAAAACATGAAGGAAGTGCTCCTGGGGGTATCTTGGGTTGGAGCTTGGAGGCGACGGAGAAGAGAATTGTGGGACTGCTGGAAGCCATTGTTGGCTGGAATGAAGGAAGGCTATAGGTAATAGCGTGGGGCCAAATGGTAGCATTTGGGACGTCTGGGAAAGAAGAATATGACCAGGAGGAATGTTTTCCCAGGTTTAAACTGTTTTCCTATTCATTACCATAATGCCTACGTCAATTACCTGCATAAAGTGCCTTGGGCCGTCTGTACAACGTTTGGTTGCTTTGGGTAACCGGGAGGGGAGTGTCTAATACCAAGTTTTAGAAACTACGGTAGAGGACGAGGCCTCCAAAGCCTCCTACTTGGAGCAGAAGTTTTATAATCTACTTGCACAACTAACCTTTAACATTCATCTGGAGCCTTTATATCTTTCTTCTTCAAGAACCCTCTGTAAGTTGGGCCCTGCTCACCAGCTAGAGTTGGGGGCAAGAAGGCAGAAAGGAGTGAGAGTTTCCTATTTTCTTTAGAGAGCGACTTATATCCTGAGCACCACCAGTGGTGGAGACGGACAGAAAGAGGAAGACACAGGAGAAGGAAGGCAAAGGCACATATGGAGGGCACCACCCGGTAACTCCACTCCGGTTCCTGTGAGCTGTTTCCTTGGCTGATGCTGCGTTAAGAGCTACGTGGGTTCATTTATTACGGTCCTTTTGTCTGTCATTCAAGTGTGTACATGATTTTTTTTCTTGTGTTCTTTTTTTTTTTTTTTTTTTAGCGTTTATTTATTTTTGAGAGACAGAGTGTGAGTGGGGGAGGAGCAGACAGAGCGGGAGACACAGAATCCGAAGCAGGCTCCAGGCTCTGATTTGTCAGCACAGAGCCTGACGTGGGGCTCGAACTCACGAACCATGAGATCATGATCTGAGCTGAAGTCGGATGCTTAACCAACAGAGCCACCCAGGTGCCACTCTTATGTTCTTCTTTCAGCCCCAAAGCAACCAAGCACAGTCAATAAGCAGCTACCAAGGGTGGGGAGAGGGGAATGTCCTACCAATCATCTGTCTTAAGGATGCCATCTTGGCAAGACTGTCCTGTCTGTGCCAGTCAGGGAGGAATAAAGGCAGACCATCGCATACATTAGATTTAGAGGCATTCTGAGGGAACTTAGGAGAGGGTGGATTCTTCTGGAGAACTTTGCCTCAAGCCCTGAATGCAGTCTCTCAAGAGCAGAACATGGATATTTCCTCAGACAGCCAGAGCATTTTTGTGTTATCTTAATAGTACATAAAAGCTATTTGCTGTAATAAAAATTACACCAGGCTTGGCATCTGAAGACTCAGGTTCTGAGATCTGGCTCTTTTACTTCCTAGCTACGGCCAAGTTGCCTCTTTCAGAGCAAAGTAATGAAGGGCAAATGAGAAGCGTTATGACAACACATTGTAAACTGTAAAGTTGTGCAAATATTAGTTAGTTTGTTATTGTTACCTAGCAATACGCAGGGATTGTCCTCGTCTAGGTTCTAGTTAAGTAGCCAGGGTCTGTGTAACCAAGTGCTTGGCAGTTTCCATTATAACTGAAGGGTGAAATTAGATGATAATACGGGTTTCATTTTGAAGACGTAGAAGAAACCACAGGTAAACCGCATACCGTTTTCCTGAACAGTTGCTTTGGGTGGTAACTACGAATTCCTTCTCGCCAGGGATTGGGTGAGGAGGATTGTGTTTAATACCAAGGATTGTATTTAACTCCCCCACACCCCACCTCAGCATTTTGTCTTGGGTGTTGCTGAAGGCTTGGCACCCTTAACAGCTCCTTCCCTTCCCAGCCATAGCTGCTGCTGCTTCTTCGTCGTCTTCTTTCTTTTTATTTCTTCTACTTTCTTCTTTTAAGTAGGCTCCACTCCCAGTGCAGAGCCCAATGCATGGCTCAAACTCACGACCCTGAGATCATGACCTGAGCTGAAATCAAGAGTTGGCTGCTTCGCTGGCTGAGCCACCCAGGCATTCGAGCCATAGCTGCTCTCCTTCTTAAGCATCTCCCCTCCGTAGTGAGTGATCTTTCTCGCCCGTCTTCCAAACCTGATCCCACTGTAGCCTGGGCTCAGTGGCTGACCCTCTGCTTCAGTTCCAGTTCCTGCTCTCTGTCTCCTCCCTCGGACGCAGTGCTTCAGAGTCTCCCTTGCTTCCTACGGTCCTCTTCCCGCACATTCTCATCGCCCGAGAGGGGAGGTATGAGACTCGGGTTCCGTATTCCCGTCTGGGAGCAGTCTGCATTCTGTTGGAGGATGTATTTAGGTGTTTGGACTGAAGGGTCTTTTCATGCTCCTTAGCATTCACCGAAGTGAACTTTCTGATGGACAGATGTTCAGGGAGCACTTTTACGTGGCTGCTTTTCCACTCCTGTGACTCTTCCGTAGTTCACCGGGCAGTCTCTTGGAAGCTCCCATAATTGCACACTACATTATGTTGCGAACAAGGAGTCACTTCTTTCTGTTTGGGAGGACACCTCTGAGTCTCAGTCAGCCCTGAGAGCCTTTCCTATGCTGCCCTCCCTGCCAGGCCCTGCTACCCCATACACCATTTTCTTAATGGTGTTTTTTTGCATATTCCCGGGACATATTATCCTATGTCCACTTGTGCCTAAACTTTCAGATCTTTCCAGCAGTCCACCTTGATCTCAAGGATAACTTTCTTTTTTTTTTTTTTTAATGTCTATTCATTCATTATTTTTGAGAGTGCACCAGTAGGGGAGGGGCAGAGAGAGAGGGGAACAGAGAATCAGAAGCGGGCTCTTGCCTCACAGCAGTGAGCCTGATGTGGGGCTCGAACTCATGAACTGTGAGATCATGACCTGAGCCGAAGAGACACTCAACCAATTGAACCACCCAGGTGCCCCAAGGATCACTTTCTTACATGCTGGCTACATCAACTGTCTGGCCTTGCCTCCGTTTTGATACCTTTGGTCTCTGCTGAGGTTTGGGGTGAATGGTCCCTATCTCAGGGCTCACGTCACCGGTCCCAAAGATCCCCTCCCTCCCAGCTCCGGGACTTATCTGCGTATCCTGTCTCCAGTCCCCACAGTTGGAGCTGGGAAGAAAGAGCTTCTGGGCAAGATGCCACCAGCAAGCCTGTCTCCCTAAGAACAGACCTCTTTTCTCGCTGGTGGAAACCTACCCCTTCTCTCACAGCTGTGTGAAAAGAAGCCAAATGCCCATTCTTAATGTGTAACAACTGAGGCTCACATGCAAACTGCTGTTATCTCAGCAGGAGAGCAATTTGCAACCATTTAAACTCCTTTCACTCTTCCTTTCTCCTCCGTGCATGGTTATACACACACCAGTCCATATTTATTAGTGCAGATGGTGAGAAACTCGTCATTGAAAGGGCTTAGAGCACAGAAGGAAATGGATTTTTGGCCTCACTCTGGCCTTATAA
The DNA here is from genome assembly GCF_022079265.1 of Lynx rufus. NCBI lineage: Eukaryota > Metazoa > Chordata > Mammalia > Carnivora > Felidae > Lynx > Lynx rufus. Next base: position 148,948,693 of record NW_025814834.1, on the reverse strand, counting down.
ACAAGAAGGCTTGAATGATTTTTAGGTTCCTGATTCTTGCCTCAGAAGAGCACAGTTTGCTTCTCTCCAAACACAAGAGGTTGTAAATTGGTAATTCATCTCAGCCAAAGGCCACATGATGAGCAATTGTAGAAGTGTTTTTTTCCTTGTTGTGCAAAGAAGGAACCCGACATCTGAGTGTGGGTTCCAGCTGGTGTTTTCCTTTCACCATTTGCAGCCCAAAGGCACGGTCTTGGCCAGGCCTGGGCTCGCTGTACGACTCCTGCCTTTTACCTGCAGCACCATTGCCACCATGGCCATCCCAAGGGGAAGTCAGCTCAGCATTTCCACGTGACATCTTTCTTCTTCTTCTTCTTCTTCTTGCAGCTAAAAAATAAATCAGTTCTAATAAAAACATTTATACTATATTCTTTATTGTCAGCTAATCCTGCCTGAACTCATTAAATGGCAGTGTGTGGGTTATTTGCTGTCAGTGAAATTATCAAAGGCATTTTTCAGCTGGGGCACCGGGAAAACATATGCTTCAATGCCAACTAAAACAATAATGAGGAAATGTTATGATCAGTCTTGACCAGATGACCCTGCCCATTTTAGATTAGTTCTTAATTTCAGCACAAGGGTCATCCTGTGAATTCTTACAATAAGTCACTGCTCACCACTCACATGAAAAAGATGTGACTTATTAGAAAACTCACTGTACTCATTGCAGTTAATGAGATGTGGAAAGCTTTGTAATTTGATTTGCTGGGCCATATGCTGTAAAGGGATACTGCTGATTTCATTCCTCCGTATTTAATTTAAGCAGTATGCAATACCTTCTTCATATGGCTACTTATATAATAAAAATTAACTTGGGGTATAAAAAATACACCATTGTGGGGTTTATTACTTGGTGTGGTTCAGTTTCAAGTGTTTTTCATGGAAACATCTGTAAGTAATGTGTGTGGGTCTAATTTTAAATCCCGCCAAATATTTTCCATTTAACATTTGGTTTAACTGACAAGCCCGCAGAGGTGGTTTTCAGAGTTGTTGGTAACAGATACGTACAGTATTCCCAAGGCTATAGCCTTTTTTTTTTTAATGGCAGACAGATAACAGTAATCCAAAACTCGGTTTTTGAACTTTTTAGCATTTCAGTGGATACAAACGGCAGTTGAGAATGTAGGCACTTCTAACCCTTAAAGACCAAGCTGTGGTTTAATCTAGTATCCCCTAAAATTACCTTGTTTATGACTTTTGTTTCAACATCTGCGGCCAAGGATTCGGGTGGCAGATTCTCTGGAAGGCTGACTGTGGGAAAGAGACCCTTCAGGACAGGGGCTTGCCTCCCCTCTGAAGAGAGGGGGAGGGAGGAGGACTAACAGTCTGAGACATGGGCCAATGCCCAGGGAGGTCTGATCCTCCAGAGAGGTTCTAGAACCCCATTCTATTTTTCTACGGTTGAAAAAAATACATATTTTTTTCAAATATACAAATATACAAATATAAATATATGTGTATATATCCTTGCTCAATTCTTAGGGGGCACACAGGCCCCCTGGACTATCCAAGGGTCTGGTCAGCAGCTGGTCAGTAATACAACCACCAAACGAGGAGGTGAGGTTGCCGGATAAAATAGAGAACCCCGAGTTGAATCTGAACTTCAGATAAACAACAAATATTTTTTTAGTGTAACGACGAGCCGCAGCCTGCCACACTTTTGCTTGCTCAGTCGGGCACCCCTACCACCGGCCGGGTGACTGCGTGTCGTTCCAGGCCAGGAAGCCTTATCCGGGTTGTGTGATGACGGCGGCCGGGCAGGAGCCACAAGCGCCCCCACCCCTCCGGGCTGGGGGTCGGCGCCGCGCTCCGCTTGGAAACGCGCCCGATCGCACCGGGGCGTCGCGGCACCGCCAGCTCAGCACCGGGCCGGGCACGAGGCGGGGACCCCCAGAAACATACCGAAACCGTCTCCATGGCTGCCTCTGAAATAAAGCGGTGTGTGTGGGAAGAGAAACTCGAGGGGGAAGTTCAGCAACCAACGCAGAGGTGTGGAGTGAAACCTCGGGTGGGGGGGGGGAACTGCCGGTTTTGCTTCGAGGGAATGGAGTTGTGCAACTCGCGTTGCGAAATTTCACCCGGTTGATTCTGTGAGAACTGAAGTTTGCTTTAATTGTCAATTAAAGCGAAGGGGGCCCGGGGGCGCGGGGATCCGCAGGAGTGGGAACCAGCGTGGGTCCGATGACGGGGCCGGCCGCTGGGGGTCAGGATGCGCTTGCCGAGCGTCCCTGCCGCGGGCCGGACTTTCCCCGAGACACCGAGGCCCCGCCTGAGAAGTTGATGCAAGGCGCGCCTTAGGTGTCCCCGCAGCCGGCCGGCCTCCCCGGGGTACCCCCCCCCCACCCCGCGCCCCGGGAGCCCCTTATTTGCGAGGCCCATCTAGGCCCGCGCGCGTGTCAGGTACTAAATTGCCTTTATGAGAGCCGAGCAGGCTTGCCGATGACAACGCTCTGATAACAAAAGAAGTGTGGCCTTGTCGAAGATTTTATGTAAAAGGAAATGGTTCATTTGAATTCAGAAGGAATATTAAAACAGGCCGGGAAGATCCAAGCCTTGGATTTTCTGCCTTGTGACTCGCTTCTTAGAACTCGTTTAAGAAAAAAGAGAGGCGGGGGGGTGGTGGTTGGGGGAGGAAAAGGAAACACTACCCAAAATATCCAACCACGGTTTAATTTTTGTTTGCCGCTGCCGTTTTCTTCAGATCAAGGTTGCCTTCTTGTTAACCCTGGACTGCAGCGGCAGAAAATTAGATTGCCTTCGCTGAGGGATTAACCAGATAGAAGAGTTAGGGAATGTGGAAGCCTTGAGAGACTGGAAATCAGCGAGTTTGAAATGTTTGAAAGAAAAAAAAAAATCTTCAGTGGCTTAAGAGCTTCACTAAGACACTTTTATTTTATTTATTTATTTTTTAATTTTTTTTTTTTTTTTACGTTTCTTTATTTTTGAGACAGAGAGAGACAGAGCATGAACGGGGGAGGGTCAGAGAAGAGGGAGACACAAAATCTAAAACAGGCTCCAGGCTCCAGGCTCTGAGCGGTCAGCACAGAGCCCAACGCGGGGCTCGAACTCATGGACCGCGAGATCATGACCTGAGCCAAAGTCGGCCGCTTAACCGACTGAGCCACCCAGGCGCCCCACTAAGACACTTTTAAAAAAGAACCCAAATTGCCCTTATTTAAGAGCGTTGGAGATCCAGATACGAGTCCTGTTACTTTGGCCAAGAAGTCCACTTACTCATTCTGTGTTTTCTCCCCGTTTTTATTAAAAAAAAATTTTTTTTAGTGTTTCTATTTTTGAGAGAGAGAGAGAGAGTTCGAGCAGGGTACGGGCAGAGAGAGAGAGAGAGAGAGAGAGACAGGATCTGAAGCTGTCAGCACAGAGCCTGACAGGGGGCTTGAACTCAGGAGCAGAGAGATCACGACCTGAGCTGAAGTTGATTGCTTAACTGACTGAGCCACCCAGGTGCCCCTACCCACCCCCACCCCCCCCATTCTGTGTGTCTTTAATGCTTAACGGAAATGCTGGGATTCCCACTCAATCACCAACCAGGAGTCTCATGCCAACTGTATGATTTGTTTTGCAAAGACGGATTTTTTTGTTGAAGCCTCACGTTTCTGTTCCTTTTGGTGATGGTACGTGGAAGAAAGAACGGGTGCCTTTCTCAGGACCTGAATAAGAGGGAAATGTGTCACATCTTTCCACTGGGCCCAAGTGTTTTTCTGTGGCAGGGCTGCTTGGTCTGGGAGTGATGTTAAAGGACTCTCTCACAAACTGCTAACTTGGCTTAGAGACGCTCTATTCTGAACACTCATTCATTCACTTATCCAACCAGCATTTATTAAGCACTGAGTGTATGTGTGGTGCAGTGCTAGGTGTGAGGGATACGGAGTCTACTCGCACAGAGTCATGATCTTATCTTCCAAGAGCTTGGGGTCTGGTGGGGAACCAGACGATGTGAAGAGAGACCGAGGTTATTCTACTGTGTTGGAAAAGTCAACCTGCTTCTCCTCTCTGCCGTCTAAAAGATGAGAAAAACCCAGGCTGGTCCGTATGGTTTCATAAGCAAGTGGTGTATCAGCAATAACAACAAAGTTCAGTTTAATTGCACAGTGGCAGGTGTCCGTCCTTGCTGGCCGACCCCTGCCTTTTGTAGGGGTCCTTTTTCCTCCTCCAGTGACCCAAGTGCCCTTTGAAGCCACACCCCCTGCCTGCAAACCAGTAGGATAAAATGGGGATGGGGGCAGTGAGCAGGCTGACACCCGTACTGTCTGACTTTCTAACCAGCTGTTGAATGGCTTGACACGGCATTACTGTGAGAATGGGGAACCGTTCTTTTCTTTCTGGAAGGAAAAGCCAGAAGTTTATTTAATCTTTTCTAGGCAACTTATTTTATTGCATTTTTAATTTCCTCTCTTGCATTAACATGACCCTTTTCACTGGCTTCCCACGCCTGGTGCTTAATTACTTATCATTAGCAATGTACACGGGGGCCTTGCTGCATATTTATAAATGTGATCATTAGTACATGGAAAGACAAAGGCTTCTTTAAGACTGTCATTAGTTATTCTGTTTTCATGGAAATGTTCATTAGGAGAAACTACCCACCTGGTTAAATAATTATAATTAAGAATTGGTAATCTCCTTTGCATTTTTAACTTGATCTTCCGTCTGTTTGTATAAAGCTAAACAAGCCTTATTTGGCCAGTATTCTATCTTTCATTTTCACGAGAATCGTCGACAAACGCAGACCCTTTGTCTTTAACCTATAGGTGGTGACGGAGGTGCACGATGGATACAATTTTTGTAACACAGCAGTTACCTCCAAACCCATTAACCAGCCATGAACGGCGAGTCAGGGAACGGGGTGGAGCATCTCCAGTCCATTTTATTTTCTGGACTTCTGTCGGTGGTGCAAACTGAACTGCAGGCTTGTAACCAAACTTTACAAAGGGTCTCCTTCGGCTCCTCAACCACAGAGACGCCAGGCTGCGTGGCCACTGGCCACACCTTTCCTCGGGGCGTGCCAGCCAAGGCAAGTGGCGGTTGGATGGCATGCGTGGTCCCGTGTCCGCCTCCAACTCTTTATATGTTGTTGACTAGGGGTAACCGCAGCAGTGTTGTGGCCGTGGCCCCGCCGACGCGCAGGAGAAGAGAATCCACGAGAAGTCTTCGAATTGCTAGCAAGTGGCCCTGAGGCCCATACATGGCTACGTGTCAGCTGAGCTGAGACAAACGAGGTGACAGAAACACAAGGGAAGGAAGGAAGCACGGTTATGCAGCTGCCCACTCCCCTCTGCCCAGACTGGTCCTCGGCGAGCCGCCACCCTGGACTGATGAGAATATGCCAGTGATAAACCACAACTGTGGGAAACACTGGGTGGGGGCATAAATATCATCTGTAAACAATTAGGCAGCCACTGCTCATTCAGTGCCGTTTTGAGAAGCTAAGGAAGTCTGCAATCAGTTATATCTCCAATTACCATAAAAATATATTAGCCATTCATTCATTTATTAATGATTCATCAGTTAACCACACATAATGAGCAAATAATTAGCAGTGCTGTACGGTTGCCAAAATTGAAGAAGTGTTGGCATTTTAAAGATGAAAGGTTGCATTTATGCAAAAGTCTGGCGATGATAAAGTTAATATGGAAGATAATTATAAAAGTGGCTGTCCTATATTACAGACTGAGGTACCACAAAACTTGCCTAATTGAACCGAAATGAATATTCTTCCAAAGTCTGCGTGTTGCCACACACAAACTGCTGAATTTCTCCCGAAGATCTCCCTTCAGTAAGGTGCACTGCACAATACAAGTTAATAAAATGCCAGACAGCTAGACTGTGTTCTTTGTTTGCTTGGTTCAGGGCCTCGTGGAAAACAATAAATTGCATTCATGTCAGCTGAGGCCCATCCCTTTGCTAATTACCGTTTGGTGCTGAAATGACTTCTGTGAAATTGGGAGCATGAGGAAACATACAGCCATACAAGGGAGGCTTTTCAGAGTTTTGCAGTAAATGTGAGATAGGCCTCAGGCACACAGATGTTAAAACAGTGAATTCCCCCACAGATTACACTAATGGAAACCCTGTCAGGGTAAGTCAAATCCGGGTCTGTGGTCAAAATCTAATTAAGGTTTCCGTACTTAAAAAGAATATGAATGCCTGGGGGTGGCGATGAATGTATAAGAAACTCACTTGTTTGTAAAACTGTTAGCATGAATAGTAAGTACCGTGGGGCTGTTACCTGCGATGTAACACCTGCTTTCCGAGTCGCTCTCTGCCTTGCCGCCTGTATCGGGGCGGGTTATTCCAGAGGTCAAAGAACTCGGCTCAGGCCACCGTGGCCTCCCGTCCTCTGTGCCCGGTACCAGGCATGATTTGAGGTCACGGATGAAAATGGATCCTCAGAAGTCTCTCTGGAATCCCAGAGGATGCTTTGCTTTGCCACATGAAAACCACCCCAGATGATTCTGCCCAACTGCCTGGCGCCACTGAGGAAATAGTTGTTGCTGAGGGTGTGGGGCCGGCCAAATCTCCCCTCGTGGGGAAACAAAGGGTCGTCTGCTCCGCGGCGCGCCCTTCAGCCTGCCGGGACTACCTCCCCGAACAGCTGCGGCGTGCAGGCGGGGCCCTGCTTCTAATAGAGGAAATGAATTTATAATGCTACAGCCTCTTCATTTTCACCACGCACAAATTTCCCCTTAAATACTTAAAAACAACACCCAGGGCTGGATATACCTTAAATTTCGAATAAATGAAATCTTAATCCAGTCTGTTGCTGAGTCTGAGTTGTTATTAAAGAAATAAATTTGAAACAGCAAGTGGTTTGAGAATTTTTGAATTTAATTATTTAAATCTACTTAGGGTAACTCTCACGCGCTATTTCAGTTTCCCATTGAGAACATGAATTCTGGGAAAGGTATCCCACGCAGGGCCCTGGAAATATTAACTTTCATGTACAACTGTGGGCTCAGCCGTAGACAGCCAATGCCACCCCCTCCCCCGAAAAGCAGAAGAAAGAAACTGTGAGATTCTTTTTATTTTTTATTTTTTTCCTCCCGATGTAAATTTCAGCCAAGTGATACAGGATATGCTTTTTAAAGAATGAGGAAAGCAAGTTCTCTTCTTTGGACTTCTCTGGCCCTCTTCAGATACACTGTCTACCTGTAAACGCTTTGAAGGTCTTTAGAGAGCAGTAGGTTTATACAGTCATTCACTGAGAAAGTCAGGGGGCAAAAGGAGAACAGAGATGATAACCTGAATAATTGAAATAGCCAGTAACTTATGTAGGGTGTATCTTGGCCTAGCGAGCGTCTGGGGCCGGAATTTCGACATTTGCGAAAATGGGTCTTCTGCCAGGAATGTCCCAAGGGCAATAGCCCCAGGCTTGGGGAGGGCCACCTGGACCTTTTGGTGTCAACTTTGCTCCTCCCTTGGAGAGATCCTGCTTCATGACTAGCCCGGGTGGCACCGTTGCCTTAGTTCTGAGAGCAAAGGGCTCCCTTCCTTCCTGATTTTAGCAGTCCGGCTCTTTAATGGCGTCCACACTGGCATGTGGCAGGGGGGAAGTGCAAGATTCGGGCACGAACTTGTCACTTCATCTTTTTCGCCATTTCACCAGGATTTTGGTATGGCACACATAGGTTTTGGGCCCTGGGAGATGGGGTTAAGCTGCCAGACACCTTGTGAAGAATCTTGCTGGGGATTCAGACCTGAGCGAGACAGAAGCCAGGTGTCCAAATCATTCCTATTCTCTGCTGACCATCGGAGAGTAGTCGGGACCTCGTGATTCATCACAACTGCCAAGTGGAACTTTCCCACACCCAACCCGGACTAACAAGAGGATATTGACTTGGAGTGATTTCTAGATTCAGAATTCTATTTTTCCGCTCGGTATAAAAATCTTCACAGAAGCCAACATCTTTAAGAAAAAAGCAAATCTTAGTGTGGGGCCCAGCCTCGACCTCTTCCCCAGTAAATGCAAAGGGCTACAGAAATGGCATATTTGGCAACAGTCGGCGGGTGAATGTTTTACAGTGTGGCAGAGCTGAAGAGCAGGAGGTGAAGCGGGTTCCACAGGAAGTGAGGTCCAGTGGCTAACAATGGCTCGGAGGTCAAAAGTCTCTGGGTTTATGTTTTTAATAACAGTAGCACAGACTTGTAGCTAATTTGTGGTATTTACTTTTTTAAAAAATCTGCATGCATTTATGCAATGACTCTCTTTTTTCCAGGTGCAGTGCTGGGCCCTATGACTTCAGAGAGGAAACGTCAGGGTTCCTGCTCTTGGGAGACTCTCATTTCTGCTTGGGAAGCAGGCGCTCAAACTTCACGAAGCCAGATTTCTGCATCATTACAATGCCTGGCATGCAGGAGGCCAATAAATGTTTGTTGAATGAATGGATCTGTTAAAAGGGGAGTTGTCGTGTTTCCTGTCTTTCTAAGGAGTTACTGTGTGAGTTAGAGAGTTAACATTTATAATTCATTTTATGCCCCTACATGCTCTATAAGTACAAATTATTAAATATCATCATAGTGAACTAGGGTCCTAAACAGCCAATTACATTTTCTTATGAAGTTGGTGACATTTAGATCCTTTGTTGGGCAGATGGTGTCATATTGCACCTGTTGGAAAAGTAGGCATTTTGGGAAGGGACGTTAATTTAGAACTATTTATAATATAGGAAAACACTGGGCCCCTTAATAAGTGTATTCGTATTGTTTTCCAAGGAAGTAACACAGCTGACCTAGCTCTAAACTATTATTGTTATTTTGTTTCTACCACACTAATTCTTTTTTCTTTTTATCTTTACGATAACTTTATTTTTTTATTTTTATTTTTTTTATTTTATATATGAAATTTATTGTCAAATTGGTTTCCATACAACACCCAGTGCTCATCCCAAAAGGTGCCCTCTTCAATACCCATCACCCACCCTCCCCTCCCTCCCACACTAATTCTTTGTATCGGAGCTTCAGAAATTAAAAGACCATCATTTCTTAAAGCACTAGTCCACATTTCTTCTTCATTTCTGGTATTCTCTTTTCCTCTCTGGATTGACTTTTATTTTTTATTATTAAAAACATTTTTTTTAATGTTTACTTATTTTTGAGAGACAGAGAGAGAGAGAGAGAAAGAGACCAAGTGCAAGCAGGGGAGGGGCAGAGAGAGGGAGACAGAATCAAAAGCAGGCTCCAGGCTCTGAGCTGTCAGCACAGAGCCTGGCACGGGGCTTGAACCCACGAACCGTGAGACCATGACCTGAGCCAAAGTTGGACGCTTAACCGACTGAGCCACTCAGGCACCCCTGGATGGCTTTTTTTTTTTTTTTTTCAACGTTTATTTATTTTTGGGACAGAGAGAGACAGAGCATGAGCGGGGGAGGGGCAGAGAGAGAGGGAGACACAGAATCGGAAACAGGCTCCAGGCTCTGAGCGATCAGCCCAGACCCTGACGCGGGGCTCGAACTCACGGACCGCGAGATCGTGACCTGGCTGAAGTCGGACGCTTAACCGACTGCGCCACCCAGGCGCCCCTCCCCTGGATGGCTTTTAATCCCAATTTGTCCTCAGCTTTCTGTCTCCTTGGCATGTTTCTCTTCTTTGTGTCTGTCTCTCCTCGTCCTTCTCTCTTCCCTGTCTCCATCCTCCTCCCTTTCCCTCTCCTGCCAAGATGTGTCATTCCTCAGGGACACGCCTCACACCGCTTCTGAGCCCAACTGTACCATGGTCCCTTGAGGTCTCAGAGCAGCTGTTTCTGCCTGGATTTTTAAGCTTCCCTGACCCACTCTTCTCCCAGCCAGCTTCTGGGCAGGAAGCCCTGTAGCAGCCCCGATGACTTCCTCACTGCCCTGCAAATGCCCTGTCTGCCTCCTGGGCCTTTGCTCTTGTGAATATGTTACCTGGAAGCTGTCCCCTCCTGTCGCATCTTTCTAAATTCCACGTATCTGTTGACCATGTCCTCTTTGAAACTGTTCTTTTTTCCCCTGATCTTCACCCCTCTTCTAAGCTCCCACTGACCACAGTTTAGCAACTCCTTCTGCTGTAGCCTATACTTAGGCTTAGCTTTCCCATACAAACCCTAAGCTTTTTATAGCTACAAAAAAGACACAGCGCTTATCATGTGCCAGGTTGTGTCTTAAGGTGCATTACATTATTATCTCATTTCATCTTCGTGACAACCCTACGAGGTGGTCATTATAGATCATTATAGGTCATTACAGAGCTACTTTATAGATCAGGAAACTAAGGTGCAGAGGCCACGACTGACTTACGGTCACATAGTTAATAAAAAGTGGAACTGGGTTCTGAGTAGTCACTATGCTGTAGCCCCCAGGTCCCCCTCAGGAGTGAAGGGTTTACTCTTCCAGCTGCTAGGAGAGCTGTTGCCTGATAGCCCTCAGCTGTCAGCCCTCTCTGCTAATTGCCTCTGCTTCAGTGACGCTCTTCACCCAAGTCATGCCCCTTTGCTGGGGCATCCTGTATCCAAAGATTGGTTTTCAGGAGGGACAAAGATCTTTCTACCTCACCCCAGCTTGGGACAACTTCTATGCACAAACCAGCTTCAGAAGCCTCTGTCAGGTTGGCTGAGGCCTTTGTTGTGACTACACTGTAGCCCAAATTCTCCCTTGGCCAAACCCTCTTTCCTTCCCTTTGCTTTTCCTTCTACAAATGGTGATTTCCTAGAGCAGACACTAATAAGTATCCTGTACATAAATCTCTGATTCAAAGTCTAATTCTCAGAGAGCCCAACTTAAACAGTTTGTATCAGGAGTGGTCTGAGAAAGGAGATCTAAGATGGGATTCTGGAACTTGGTCACCTGATAGCCACTGGTAATGAGGACCCCCATCTCTAGGAGTAGGAGGAGCAGTGATAGATCCTGGCACAAGGTAGCAGTGGTGACCTTGGATGGGATGCTGGTGGAAGGGAAAGCACTAGTGGGTGAATCTATTGGGCATTTGACAAATATGGAGAACTAGCAATTATAAGAACAGTGGCACTGAATGGCTATATTGCTGGGGGCAATTAATGCTTTGGAAAAGGAGAGTAATTAGCTAGCAATTAAAGGCTCAGTGTGAAAACCACAAAGCTTCACGGATTGGATATAAAGTGAGCCTCAACTCTTGTAGTTAGTGGGCAGAAAAAGTTGAAGGTCAGGGCTAGAACTTAATCATAAGTTGAGCAGAGTTCCAGCAAAGGTTGAATGTTCAACCTAGATAGGTGTACCATGCCAGGCCAGGGTTCTGATAGGGAAAGAGCAGGACCTTGAGATAAGAGATAGCGACATCTGAGTTAATGCATTTGAACATCTGGAGGCCCCAGATTCCCCTAAATCCTCTGAACCCAAGAAGTAGCCCACTTCTCTCTGTTAAAGACTAGCACTACCCTCTTCTCTTGCTTGAAGGAGAAGCGGAGGCCTCAGTCTTGCAAGACAAATGCGTCCCCTTCCCTTTAAGATCTGTCCCCACATCCCCTCTCTTGGCAGCCAGACCAATACATAGGATTAAATCCCAACATGACCCTGCTGGGGAAAGTGCTGGTTCTTCTAGGGGAGGAGACATACTATGACTTGAAGGAATTGCAGGATCTAGCCAACAGGTATTGGCAGGGTCTGGAACATTATTTGAGGGACTAGGTTCTGGGAATACTGGATCTAGGTGGGTGGAATATAAAATTATAAAAGGGAGAATTTACTGATATGGGTCACTCATCTGGGATACAGGATGTCTGGTAAGGATCCTAGCATGCTGCTAATATTCTGCTAGGATGGCTCCCAGAAACTTGGAGAAAGTAGTGGTCCACATAAAATGAAGAAGAAATGAATCACCATGGTAGTTCGTGACAGAAATGATGAAAAGTTTCAAAGAAATGGGCATGACAGAGTGGGGATATCACATAAGGTCAGAAATCCCACCAAATGACCAAGTTCAATAGGAGGGTCCAGAGAATAGACTGTACACATTATGAAATGCAGCTTCTGGTATGCTTTGGGATTCTGCCTGTTGGTCATCAAATGGTTATGAGACTAGAATTGTCCATCATAAACGTTTTTTTTGGTCAGACTCAACAAGTCATAATGTTAAGGGGGTAAGCCCAGAAGTAGTCCATTGAAAAATGGAAGGGGTACACTTGGGATTGGACATAAGCAGGGCCAGAGGGCACAAGTAGATGGTGTGACCATGTGGCCCAGACCCCATGTCATCATTCACCACCGCTGCACTGCCTCTCCCTCACTGCACACCTGTGGCTGCGTGGAGGTCTCTTATGACCAGTTGATGGAGAATATAAAGGGTCCAGTTTGGTTCATTGATGTGTGGACTTGGTCTGTGCTACAAATCAAAAGTGGATTGCTATGCACCGAGTCCTACTCAAGGGTCACCGATCAGTGGAGATCCTCCCTATGACCATAGCTTCAAATGGTGTACCTGCTCATCCACTTTGTGGGAAAGGAGAATATACACAAACTCATGGGCAATGGCAAATGTCTTGGCTAAATGGTCAGGAGCCAGAAGAAAGAAGATTGGAAGACAAGGAGGTCTGGGGAAGAGGCATTCTTGTGGGCATGGGCATGAAGTAGGAAGATCTTGGTATCACAGGTATAACATCCACCAGAGAGCATCCAACACAGAAGAGGCATTAAACAAACAAGAATATAGATGGACTAGGCTAGTTGACATCAGCTAGTCACTGCCATCCATCACCACAATGCTGGCACAGTGGGTGCACGGATGCAATGGCCATGGTGGATGTTGGAGGCTAGACATGGGTCCACAGCCTGGCTCCCACTCACCAAACTAATATAGCTATTGCTGCTACCAAATGTCCGATCTGTCAGCCAACAAGGAATAATTCCGAATATGGCATTATCCTTTGAGATCACCAATCATCCACTTGGTTGCAAGTTAGCTACAGCATTAAGAGGGGCAGAAATCCATTTTAACTTGAAAAAATTATATTCTGGGGTTTGCCTTTTCTGTCTGCAGAGCCTCAGCTTGTACCACTGGAAGTGAGGGCTTGGACTATTTGATAGATCAACAGGTGTCCTGCATCACATCATGTCACACATGGGACCCACTTTATGGCAAGGGAGGTGCACCCGAGGGGACACGGCAATGGGATACACTCATCCTATCTCATATAGCACTACCTAGATAAAACCATCTGCTGGAGTGATGGAATGGCCTGTTGAAGGCAACACTGTAGCATAGGTTTGGGGAGGGTATCTATGAGGATCAGGAACTATCTTCTAGGAGGCAGTGTACTTTCTAAATCAACAACCATTATAAGGAGCCGTGCCCCAGTAGGAAGGACACATGGGTCCAGGATCCAAGGGGTGAAAGTAGGTGTGGCTCTGCTTATCGCTACTCCCAGTGACCCCCTTGAAGACTTGGTACTTCCCTTCCCCATAGCTCTTGGCTCTGCAGGCTTCGAGGTCTTGATTTCCAAAAGCAGGAAGCTTCCATCTGAGGACATAGCAAAAGTCCCACTGGACTCTAAATTCTGGCTCCTGGTAGGACACTTTGCACTCCCTGTGCTAGGAGACCATCATCTTAGCGGCAGGATTTGACCCTGACAGAGAAGAGGTAGGGCTGCTCTTCTACATCAGGGCGGGCAGGGGAGGGGACCTATGTTTACCACCCAGGTGAACCACGTAGGCATCTTTAGGTATTCTCTTACCCAGTTTTGGTAGTAAATGGAAAATACGGCAACCATGGCCTGTGAGGAGGCTCAGGGGCTCAGATCCTTCAAGGATGAAGGTCTGGGACATTCCATGAGGTAAGTCACCCCAACCAGAAGAGGAGCTAGCTGAGGATGAAGGGAGTCGAAAACGGTCATTAAAGGAGGGGGATAATGGTATCAACCAACTACTGATAGAGTTTGCCCCAGAGAGAGCCATCTGGGCTGTGTCTGCAGGGCTGGGGCTGGAGGGGGTAGACACTGCTGCTCTTATGGGCTCAGCTTCTTTGTCTGATCATTTGGCTCAAAGTTAGTGCTTCCATTTCTGATATAGCAGGTCAGACTTCTGGATGGCATTTATCATCTCTCCATAGCCATTTCCTATTATTTGGAGCCTATTATTCATCCATTGAACATTTATTACACTCCTACCATGTCTTAGGCTTTGTTCTTGGTACAGAGAATAAGAAAATGAATAAGACATGGCTCTCGCCCTTGAGAAAATCACAGTCAAATGGAGGAAAAAGATACTTAACGATTATAAATACTGTGGTAAATGGAGTGGTAGAAGGGAGTATAGAGGAAGGATGCCTTATCCCACCTAGTGGTCAGAGAGGAAAGACGGTAATGCAGTTTCCAGGAGGGGTTGATGCCTGAGATTAGTCTTATCCAATAAGAAAGGGAGACCAGGGTGTTGTGGAAGAATCTTCCAGGCAGATCAATGGTGCAGGGCAAGGTCAGGGGAAGCAGGGGTCAAAAAATGAAGCTTCTTATAGTCTATGTTGAGGAGTATCAAGTTTATCCTGTGGATGATGTGAAGCCCATTGACAGGTTTCAGTGGGAAATGGGGTTCTGATGTGTCTGTCTGTCTGTCTTTTGTCTTCAGTCTCCTGCTTGCAGCCGCCTCTCATTCCACTGAAATGCAGCTGCTTGTGTATCTTTTGGCCACCATATATGACACCTTACAAAAGCGTTTTACATCAACAGGAGGTCTCAGTTCTGGCAGATACTAGTGAATCTGGTTGCTGCAAAGACAGCCTTGAGGTCACTATCTGTTGGTAGGGACGGTAGCATTGAAGTTGCTGATTCTTTGCAGCTTTTCTATATTGCAGAAAATTGTCTCATCCTGCCCAACCCCCCTCCCTCTAACTATTCGAAACAGCAGTACTCAAAGGCATGGCAGGGGAAGTCAGTGATTGATAATGGGTCAGAGTTCCAGAAGAACATTGTTTCTTCGAGATAGCCATCCAGAAGCTCCTGTATGTTATTGATGCTTGGAAAGTCTACGTGGGTGCTGGCTACAAGGCGTGACCTTGGTTCCAATGGTAGTACTACTTGGAACTTAACAAACACCTACAACGCAGCAGGCTTTCACACTGGAGTCCTCACCATAACGCTACTGGGTAGTGACTGTTTATTACTGCGCCCATTTGTCGAGTCAGTAAAACTCACTGATGATCTTTCTGAAGACAGAGAATCCACATGAGATTACCACCCAGTTCTAATCACAAAACCTAAGATTTCAGCATCCCAAGGGAGAGTACAGAAGGCAATGAACTTTAATGATCAGACAATATTATATCCAGTGATGAACTGATAGGTAAAGAAGGGAAAATGTCAAGGAGGACCATCACGTGGCAGGAAACAAGGAGACATGTGAACTACTTTGCCAAAAAGCTCCTGACCGAGGTTAACAGTCAACACTGAATTCCAGGTAGAACTCCATGTTCTATGTACATGAATTCAATATGAGGTGGAGGTCACCTTTGGCTTCTTCCTTGTTTCATTCGCTAATAATCACACAGAACACAAAATGATTGAATAATCAACAATGAGATTAAGAGCTAAAGCCAGTCTACCCAGCATGAAAACCCTGCTTGTTTGCAGAAGTGTGGTATTATTGAAAAATTATGTCACCAAAGATGTCCCACTTGGGCCAGCTGTTCCAAATTAGGGATCCATAGAAACCTCTAAGAACTGAGCCGTTTGTATCCTGGGTCAGCACTTGGTCTTTCCTCATTTCCCATGTAGTCTACATAGATCGAATGCCAAACTTGTCCCCACATAGCCCGAGGTATCATCTATGTACTATGCACAGAGATTCAGGGCTGACTGGCTGTGATGGTCTGCGACTGAAAATCCGGTGTGAAATCACGTATCATAATTGAGAGATACAGGGTACCCTTTAGAAACCAGACAACAGTTTAATACAGCCAAGACTGTATGTAAGACGACGACAAGAAGTGAGTGCTACAATTGACGCTGTGGGACCATCCGTTTGTGAGTAGCTTTTTGTAAGCAAAATACCTAGTGTCATTGGAATGTGGGAGAAGCTTTAAAAAATGGGTTTCTTTTCAACCTATTGAAACTACTATTAAATTTAATTCAAATGTCGATCTGCGTCAAAATGGTCAGATTTCCAAATGGCTGGAGGAACTGGAGGTGAAAGTCCCTCTCTGTCCCCTCCTTCACACAATTGCTGCTCACTTCTCTGCAAAAGCCCCTTTCAGTCCCTAGTAAATTGGAAGCTTTAAGCCCAGAATAATTTCCATCCTGTTTCCATTAGAAGCTGGGTGGTTCCCACAGTGGTTCACTTGGTTGCCCTGCCCGGAAGGGACCAGAGTACAGACATCAGCTGCCATTGATTCCTGTTGAGCTGGGCTCAAAGACAGACCCAAAAGGGAAGTGCGTGCTGCTTGGTTCCCAAAAGATATCGGAATGAATAAAGCCCGCCTGCCTTCCTGGTGGAGAGAAGGACCGTTTAAACACAGTGATCACATTGGACACACATGGACTTTTAGTCCCCAAATCTGATGGGTCAGTTTTATCCATTTTGAGTTATAGACAAGGAGGTAGAGATGTGGCGGTTCCAGACCCAGTTTTGCTATCAACTTTAGAACCTGGGTTTCCTTACCTGAAGCGTGGTGGGATGAGGTAATGATCTCTGAGTTTCCTTTCACCTTAACAATTTCATGAAAAAGAATCACATATGGCCACCCTGGGTGGCGATATTGCTACTGTATGTTTTCTTTAAACTGAGTCTCAAATCCATTCAATATGAAATAGATTAGTAATGGGAACCAGAAACTCTGAAGAGGCCACCCTCATATACTGGGAATTTACTGTCTTGCCCTGTGTATTTGTGTTCATTTCTGCCGACTTCTAGGTGGGGGTCGATTCTAGGGAAGTAACATTTCTATGAGTCCAAGTGGAGGGAGAAGTTTTCTCCCTCACCTCCCCTACCCAAACAATCCAGCTTAGTTCATCATCTTGTGTTGACATTACTTATGAGTGCTAATGAGCTCATAAATGCTAATTAATAACTCCATGTGCTTCTATTTACTGGCAAATATAGGGATCCAGGTGCAGTGTAGACCTGGCCCCAAACACAGTACATCTCTCCATCTCTGAGCCGAGAACATGGGTGGGAGGTCTCTTGTAGTACTGCCAAAGTGGGGGGCCTTACCCTCCTTTTAATACACACAGGAGCTATAATTAAACTCTTACAAAGCACCCTCTTCTGATTTCCCACTGAGAAGAGAAACCAGGTCAAATGCGGCAAGTGGCAGGGTTAGGCTGGATTTGCAGTCTGGTGTTGTGGGGGGGGGGGGTAGGGGTGGGGGTGAGGGGGGAAGTTCAGGGGTGGGCAGGGAAACCTCCCCTGCCTGGCCTGGAGACGTTGTCGCCTTGGCACGGAGCGGGGCATGCACCTCAGAGAGGCAGGGTGGCGAGCTCTGCAAGGCTCAAGTTCAACGGGGCTTTGAGGAGCCTGGCACGCTTCTCCGACACCCGCTGGTGAGCTCTGTCAAGCCTGGAGCCCAGCCTGCCGGGAGTCCGGGCCCTCTAGAAGTGTGCTGCGTTGACACTGTTGTGCTTGTGCTTGTCTTTGGGACACCCTGAGCTCTCCTCAGCAAGCGGCATGAGGCGTGACCTTGGTTCCAATGGTAGTACTACTTGGAACTTAACAAACACCTACAACGCAGCAGGCTTTCACGCTGGAGTCCTCACCGTAACGCTACCGGGTAGTGACTGTTTATTACTGCGTCCATTTAAGCATTTGGTAAACTGAGGCAGCAGGGTTCTATAACTTGGCCAAGGTCGTACAGCTAGTAAGGTAGCAAAGCCGGGATCTGCATGTGGCTGCCACCCTGAATGACACCCGTCTCTAGCCCGCTGCCTTGGGTGCAGCTCCCAGTGCTACGGCAGACTCCGGCCCAGAGCGGCCCTACTCAGGTGGCTCTGTGGCCGCAGCCCCGCTCCCTGGGGGCCCTCCATCTTTTTCAGGACCTGTTTTCCTTCCAGCCTGGGGAGCTGCGGCTTGGATCCAATTCCTCTTCCCAGCTGCCATCACCTCTGAACCCCCAGCGTCCTTCCTGACTTGGAAATCAACTTTCCCCCATCGGCCCTCTCCATCCTTCTCCCCTGTCTCCTCTCAGGGCCCAAATCCATCCCTTAGAAGCACTGGCCTGGTCCTGTTTTTAAAGTCACTGCGAAATCAACTCAGGATTGCCCCCCCTCAGAGAGAGAGCTGGTTCCAGGGGAGCGGAGATGAAGGTGAAGGCTCACATCCTGCGTTAGATCCAGGCTGGGGAGCAGTGCAAGCTATTGCTTTTGGATGAGCTTCCCAGGAGTAGAGGCACTTTCCTTTGTAAAGAAAGAGGAGCTTTATAAATGCTGTGCTCTTTTCAAAGAGGCTTTATGGGTGGCAAGGCCCAGCACCGCGCTCAGGATAAAGCTGGAGAGGCAGAGAGGGGGTTGCTAACTATCACTCCAGTGCAACGCGCTCTTTAAGGGTGGGGTGTGGGAGCCAGGAGGGAAGATTCCCCTCAGTCCCTGTCTCCCTGGGTGCAAGGAACACAGGAGCCTGTGATGTGTCTGTTGCTTCTCTCTTGGGCAGCCCTACTCCCTCTGTCCGGCTCCTCTCCCTGCGTGGTGTTGGAGGGAGAAGGAGCCCAGGGCCGTGTCTGCCAGCCCCCAATGCCAGCAGCTGCACAGTCCTGGGATAATTGCTTATATCTGTCTCTTCTCTTTTCCAGACCTTGGAGAGTGTTCCAGGAACAGACATTCCGCAGTGTGATAACCTGCAAGGGAGGCCCTCCCATTTACATTTCAAACTCCAAGTCAGCTGTGTCAAAGTTTGAACCGGGACTGTGGAGGATAATGGGTCAAATGCAATTAGCAGCCCAGAGAGCTGCACGTTGCAGTCTGATTTACTTATTTATTTATTTTTTGCCCATCAGATTCCAAGAATCCTGGTGCTTAAAAGCAACTCAACAATCGCTCTATTGTACTGAAATAAAGCTCAGTTAATTCAGAACTCAATTGCACCACCAGGTGGGGCACACTCTGGCCCCAAACAGATGGGGTTGAAAACTCCCCCAAAATGCAGTCTTGTTAAACTAAAAACTTGATCCAGGAGTGGAACAAATAGGAAGCCATGAATGGAATGGAGTCAGGGCCACTCAGACAAATTCTTTCTTCTCCTACTCCTTTTCCTTGCTTTAAAAAGAAAAATTCCCCATGCCACTTTCATCAGGGTTAGCCTCTACGCAGAGACGCAGCTATCCACCCTTTGTGGTTCCGTGTGTTACTTTAATTAGTCTGAAAATTAAAGTGCGACTCTGGGCCGATGGGAATGATTTTGAAAATGCATGTGCATCCCATGCAATCCTCTCATTTAATTAATAGCCTTATAAACTATATGGCTCACTTTAAGGCGGTCTCGAGGTATAACAAGTCCATTTAAATATCCACTTAATACTTAACGGGATGTGAGGGACACACTATAGCATACGGTCCCTTCTCAAGTTTCACTGTCTGAAATTTTTCAAAGCTGACCCAAGTCAACCCGAAAAATGTTTAACACCCTGGGCTTGAACACAAGAAACTCTGTGATGAACAGACATTCAATTACATTTTTTAAAAGTGAGAAGCATTTTTGTCAAATAGCGACTCTGGAAACTAATTGGCACCCTCGAAACTTGTGAGCGCAGGGCCAAATCTTGTGGGGAACTTTTACTACAGTAACACGACTCAAAAGAGAATGTGAATAAAAGGCATCTTTGTTTCCCAGTCAAATTAGCTGATTAAGAAATAAAACATCTTAACGTGTTTTTAAATGTAGAATTAATAATTTATATGAAAAAAATTAAATCCGGGTTGTGTGAATTCTGCTCTGTGTGTGAATTGAATGGGGCAGAAAGAGTGATCCTTGTGGATCCGTGTCTTAGGTTATTAAGCAAAAGCCAACTATTAAAGAGCTCCGGTTATTGGGAAAAAAAAAAATTGCATTCTGATCACATGTTGTGCGCCCCATTTTGATTTTCAAAGTCCAGATTAGTTATGGTACACATGAAAAATGTGATTCGGAACAAGAAAACTGCTCTGTCTAAGCTGAGTCCTGACAGTCCAGGGAAGAAGGAAACACAGCCATACAAAGAGAAAGCCAGCCCCTGGGAGAACACGGGCCTTTGGCTCCTAAGGAGCCCAGGAAAGATTCACAGAAAGAATTTGAACAGGCTGCTCTTTATTTTGCTAATGGCTGAGTTTGGAACTCACGGAAACAAGAAAAGCTAAGTTACTCCTTGGACTCAGAAAAGAAGTGGGCCGGTGACCTTTGACATCTCAGACCCCCTGTGTCAGCCAAGCCCTTTGGCCCTGACCTCTTAACATTCCAGTGTCCTGAACCAGGCCCTGCCTGAGCCCAAGGCTGTAAATTATCTTTGAGATGTGGATAAACATTGACTGGATCAGTGTTCTTCAAGGTGTGGTCTAAGGACCCCAGGCATCAGGATGACACCAAGAGCTTTCAAAAATACAGATTCCTGGGCTCAGGAAGGAATGGGCCCCATAGGGATGGGGCCCGGGATTCTGTAAGGATCCTGAAGTTTGAGAGTCACCTGTACCAGCGTCTACTTAAAGACCACTAGATAAATTTACTAAACACCTCTAACGGGTTCCCTTTAGTGAAGGGCATTTACTAAAATGTGGAAAGCCTGTCCACAAATCCTTCATGAAACAAAGTCCTCCAGCCATTTTCTTCGTTTCCCATGGCATCTCTTCACAGAGGCAGTATAGGAATACTTTGTCCTTTAAAATAAGTTCAGTGAGTACTTGAAAAGTCATTTGGCAAGAGATGAGGGATGAGACAAAGGGGGAAGATTAATGACGAACAGAAGCAGAGTCCTTGCTAAAATAAAAATGGATTCACACCCAACTTCTTATGAAGGGTAAGACATATGGCAGCTCATGTGGGAAGCGAGCGTGTTTAGTAGAAAGAGGTCCTGCTGCAGAGCTGTGTGATATAGGGTACAGCTTTCTCAGCCAAAAACAGAACATCACATGTCTTTGATGTGACGAGAGGCTGACTTTCTAGAACTTGAGCAAACTCTGTCTGAATGGCTTTAATAAGTTTAATAAGTTTCTCAGAGTTAAGATGATCAGGTTTGGGGTTCAGATCTTGGTTTTGCTCTTATCTTTGGGTGTGGCCTGACAGCCCATCATTCTCTGTGACTGTTAATGGAAGTTACTGATAGTTTCAGGTTCCTCGTTTGTGAAATGGAAGCCACAGTCCTCCATCACTTGTGAGAACAGTGGAGGCAAGTGCCCGCTGCTGGAAATTGTGTCTATGTTTTAGCTACAAACTATGAATGGCTGCATTATTCTTCTATATCCTCTTTTGGGCTTTTTAGAATTTTCACAGGGAAAATGCCAAGACCTACCTGGAAGCTGTTTTTTGTTTTGTTTTGTTGAGGGAAGAAGTGCAATCATTTTTACTTTGTCATGTTATTCACCGACCCTAAAGTAGCAAGTGCCCAGTAGACGTCAGGATTCCATCTGTAGGATTCATTCCAAATTACAAATGCATAGATACACAAAGGATATTTACAAACGTGGCTGTTACGCTTACCATAGCAGCGACAAGAGTTCAGTGTTAGTCCATGGAAAATTGCTGCTTAATAAGAACTTTCCCAAACTCATGTCCCTTTGAGATAGAAATTTCCACCCGAAGTTTCATCGCCCTACTAGAATTTCCTTTGGAATGTTTGTGCTAAATTCCTTTCTCCCTGATTGAAGTATACAACACAAAATCTAGCTTCAAGACTGAAAAAGTAATGCACTGCCATGCACAGATATGTAGGATAACTTGGGAGAGGCAGTGGGCAGGGGGGAGGCTGAGGAGAGTTGGGGAAATGAATTAAACTCCCAATAATTAAGAAGCGATTTACTTGGCACATTCAGAATAGTAAGGCAGTGTATAACTTCATTTATGCCATGGGCAACCCCAACAAGAGAACTTTTTCTTTTCTTTCCTTTTCTTTTTTTCTTTTCTTTTCTTTTCTTTTCTTTTCTTTCTTTTCTTTTCTTCTTTTCTTTTTTTCTTTTCTCTTTTCTTTTCTTCTTTCTTCTCTTCTCTTTCCTTTTTCCTTTCCTTTCCTTTCCTTTCCTTTCCTTTCCTTTCCTTTCCTTTCCCCTTTTTCCTCCCCCTGCTTCTTCTTCCCCCTCCTTTTCTTCCTCTCCTTCTCCTTCTCCTTCTTTTTGGAATCCTGACTTGGTATGTACAGATGTGAACTTAATTAACACACAAGTGATTCTGTACCCTCAGGGAAAAATGGTAAGTTTTGTAAAATGTAATTAGAGAGAAAAAAAAGGAAAGTTTCTTTCCTCCTTGTTCATAGCAGTCTGTATTTCCTCTCTGTGTTATGCATCAGGAAAACATGAAAGCCACCTGAAGCTTTCCTCAGACCCCACTAAGGCACAATACACACGGACTCCTCTAAATAAGTCTTATGTCTCATAGACCCTCCTAACTGCTTTTTATGTGAGAGATACCTGGGTTAATAGGTAGCAAAAGTTAGCCCTTTAGATGATAGCATTACATCTTATGTGTCTTTTTAAAAATTTTTTTTTTTTTCAACGTTTATTTATTTTTGGGACAGAGAGAGACACAGCATGAACGGGGGAGGGGCAGAGAGAGAGGGAGACACAGAATCGGAAACAGGCTCCAGGCTCTGAGCCATCAGCCCAGAGCCTGACGCGGGGCTCGAACTCACGGACCGCGAGATCGTGACCTGGCTGAAGTCGGACGCTTAACCGACTGCGCCACCCAGGCGCCCCAATTATGTGTCTTTTTAAAAAATTATATTGCTCTCATTTGGAAGTAGCCCAAACAATTCCCTTTTGAATCAAGTTTGATCAATATCATTATTTTCATGAGGTAAGTTTGGACCACTAAAGTTGTCTCGCTTCGTCCCTCTTCTCTCTCATCCACCCTCTTAAAAAAACCAAGGAGAGTCACAACTCTGGCGTGTAGCTTGAGTGTGAATCTCTAGTACGGAAAAGTCTATGAAAAGATGACATTTATAGATGGGTACATATATATTTAATTTCTTGTGTGTCAGCGTGCATGTATATATATTTCTGCTTCTGTTCGTCCAGAATACAACATCATAACTAAGGACATTTTACTTTATCCAAGGAAGAGTTTCTTCAGGTCTCTTTAATTGGTAATTTAATTACAGAGCTAATTAGGAACAGAGTGGGTGTTGGGATTACAATGATTGTCTTTAACTGGAAATTCTTACCACTTTCAAAGCAAGGAAGTTTTTAAACTATGGAACACTTAAATAATGGATTAATAAGTCAGTAACTACAACTGTATAAAGGTAGATCGTTCATTCCCATGCCCTGCAACTGGCAAAACTGAGTAGTCTGATCTGTTCCACTAAGTAATTCTCACTCTGCATTTCCAGCCTCCTGTGGGGTCTCTGCCGAAGCCCTGGGGAATTTATGTGGTAAACTCCAGGGCTAGAATTCCTGGCCAGATTTTCAGCAGAAGGTGGAACAGCTAAAAGTTGTTTGGTCCAATGCTTAGAGCAAAGGGGAATTCTATGTCTAGCCTCCGCCACTCATTGGTACCCAGAGAAAGCAAAGGGAGAGCTTCTGTCTCTGCCTCGGTTTCTGTACACCCCTGGCCCCCGCAGCTGACACCAATGCTCCGGGGTGACAGGGTAGCGTTTGGAGGTGGCAGAAGGATGGCATTGGCATGGGTGTCATTAGTACTTGCTGGGTAGCCCTTTGGGCCTGGGGTTCACTAGACAGGAAGGGCTGCCTCTGTGTGAGCAAATCCACCCCTTATCCGTCCCACCCATGGAACGAGGGCTCTCTGGGGCTCAGCTTGGTCTGGGTGCAGGCAGTGGAGACTAATAACTGAGCACAGCCCCTGGGTTTTGAGAAGACTGCCACTGATCTATTTAGGGAGAACAATCATTTGTTCATTCGTCAAACATTGGGGAATAGGTGTGCGAGGGGTCATCATGTGCAACGTGCACAGAAAAGACCAGAAATACCCAATGAAAATATGACTCTGTGTTCCCAAATTATAGGGGATTCCCTAGAGACAGAGTTTCACAAGTAGCTGAAAATGGCCTTGAGCAGAATCCCATCCCTAAGCCTCTTTCTTAGGAAGATCCCACCTGGATAGGTGGGGGCCCAGAAAGGCCAGCAGTCTGTAATGGGAAATGCTCAAGGCCATCCTGGTCCAGAGGATACATTTGGGGAAATACAAAGTCTCAGTTCTCCACAGTGACTGTAGGGGAAGGTGTATGTGAGAGAGAGAACGGCAAAAGAAGAGATAACTGGGGTGAGATGAAATCCACAGGACAGAAACCTGGTTTTAGCCAGAAGCCTTGCTCAAGCCTAGTCTCCCTCAAACCTAGGCCCATAATTATTGTCCATGAACTGAACTGGCTCGAGCTTTGCCAGTTTCCTTCTGCTGTCCATAGTGTGGCCAAGAACGGCCTCAGCGGGCAGAGCTGGGAAGAGGCGCAAAGACCAAGCTCGGGGTCCTGACCAGTTTACAAACCAGCTGTGACCCCCCGCTCCCTCCCTGCAAAAGAGTGGCTTGCAAATGAAGGCAAAAAATAGTAGTGAGCCTTCTCCCTAAACAGGAGAGTTACTGGCTGAAGGAGTTCTTTTATAAGCCCAAGGGCTAGAACTAGTTTCTCCTCATTCACCAAAAGAAACAATTTTCTGATTTCTTTTACATTCTCACCCTAAATAACTCACTTTTTTTTTTCTTCAATAACTCATTTTGTGCTGATGCTTCCACATCCTGAAAAGGATAAATCCCTTGTATTTTATTTTGTTTGTTCTCTGCTTTCTTCAAAAATGGTTCAAGCTGAGGTCCCTCATGCTCTCCAGCCCAAAGAAAAGGAGACCGTGTCCACCCAAATGGGCAGAGGCTCGACAGAAATCAGCTTGAAGAAAAAAATTCCGCCCACTAATACTGCCTTTTCGTTAAGAATTCACAGTTCCACCGGAACATTCTTTCATTTATCTAAGAAATCCACAGATATCTGCCCGAGGACTTATGAGGGGTAAGTGTCCTAAAACTTGAATCCACACCTTGCCCTCTATGAGCTTCTAGTTAGATTGGAGAGATGGTGTGTGCACAAATATCATGTTACATGTGTGAACGGCAGAGTCAGGAGAGAGAAAGCCCTCTTTAGGCTGTGCTAATCAGGAAAGGCTTCTTGGAAGGGGAGGATGGAGCTCCAGTTGGGGCTTTGGCTGGAAGGGAATTTCACAGGCACAGTTAGGGGCAGAGCAGTCCAGGGAGGGGCTTGCATGGACTGGATACGGTTTGCCAAGAATATTGGAAACTACTTTCTATGCAGCTGACTCGTTTAATTTTTACCAGGCCACAACAAGGAATGATTATTCTCTCCAAATCATAATAATAATTAACCTCTATTAAACATGTACTATGTGTCAGGCACTGTCCTAAATGCTTTACATGGATTAAGTCTTTTTTTTAAATAATTTTTTAAATGTTTTATTTATTTTTGAGGGAGAGAGAGAGAAAGAGCGAGCGAGCAAGCAGGGTAGGGGCAGAGAGAGAAGGAGATGCAGAATCCGAAGCAGGCTCCAGGCTCTGAGCTGTCAGCACAGAGCCTGATGCGGGGCTCGAAGCCACAAACCGTGAGATCATGACCTGAGCCCAAGTCAGACACTCCATCGACTGACCCACCCAGGCGCCCCTGGATTAAGTCTTTGTAATTGTCAAAGCAACTCTTTGAAGAAGGTTCTATTATTATTGTTATAATTCCCATTTTACGGATGAGGAAACTGAGGCACAGAGAAGCATGTAACTTTCTCTTTACTTTTTTTTTTTTTTTTCAACGTTTATTTATTTTTGGGACAGAGAGAGGCAGAGCATGAACGGGGGAGGGGCAGAGAGAGAGGGAGACACAGAATCGGAAACAGGCTCCAGGCTCTGAGCCATCAGCCCAGAGCCCGACGCGGGGCTCGAACTCACGGACCGCGAGATCGTGACCTGGCTGAAGTCGGACGCTTAACCGACTGCGCCACCCAGGCGCCCCGAAGCATGTAACTTTCTCAAGTTTACCCAGCAAGTCAGGGGCAGAGCTGGGATTAGAACCCAGAAATGTTGCTGCAGAATAGTTCTTCACTTTCCATTCTGTTCTCCTGCCTCCCACGGGAAAAGCTGCAGAAGCGGGAAGGGCCAGTGAACATGTCTACAAACTCAGTGTTGACATTCCTTTGGAATGTGTTTGCAAATGTCACACAAATTGGGACTTTTTTTTTTTTATGTTTATTTATTTTTGAGAGAGAGACGGAGTACAGGCTAGGGAGGGGCAGAGAGAGAGGGAAACACAGAATCCAAAGCAGGCTCCAGGCTCTGAGCTGTCAGCACAGAGCCAGATGAGGGGCTTGAACCCACAAACCGTGAGATCATGACCTGAGCTGAAGTTGGACGCTTAAGCGACTGATTCACCCAGGAGTCCCAACTGGTACATTCTTAATAATGATCAAGCTAGAAATGTTTAAAGTTTATGTTTGATAACAGGTATGTTATGACAGAGGTGAAAAGGTCATTTTTAACTCATGCCCTCTCATTTCTGCTGACTTTCAGAGCCGTGGAGAGGGATGGGGGGCTCCGGAGGAGGTGGGAAGGGTTTCATGTGGGGGAGGTGTTAGATCAGCACCTCCCTAGCAATGGCCCACAGAATTGTCTTTCCCCAGAGAACAAACCTCTTTCAGGCGAGGAGGGTGGGAGTGAATTATTTAAGGAAGTCACTTTGTTGAATTTGGCGATGCAGGAGGAGTGGGACTAGATATTCAGCTGTGTCCGGGCTTGTCTTCTCCAGGATGGAACTTGTGAGGTCTGAGGCCATTTGGGTGCGTGATCCCAGGCAGTGGGCCTAAGGAGAGGGGCCCGGCTCCGGTAATGAGAAACTGCCACTCTGCGGCTTTGCAGTCATGTAGGAATGACCTTGATAGATCATTTGGTCTAAGAGTCACTCGAGCAGTGAAGAATTCGAATAGCACCCTTAAAGGGGAAGTGTAATTTTGTCTTAAAATCCCTGTGCAGTTCTCTGCAGTTTTCAAAGTCGTTTCCCCTGTGTTCTGTCACTGGATCCCAGAGATTCGGCAGGGAGAGCAGGGCATTTTACAGGCAAGGAAATGAGGCTGAACGAGTTTAAGGCAATGGGCTGACAACACACGCGTAGGGATTAGGCTTGGTGCTCTGCCTGCGGGGACCCGCTCTTTCAGGGACGCTGCGCTGCATTTATAGAGGCCCCTTCTGGCATCTGACAAGCAGGGCCTGGGTGCTCGAGAAGGGGGCAAGTGGGCAGTTTAAACTTGATATGGTCTGAGGCTCTAGAGGAGACAGATGATAAGCCTCCCCCAGGTGGAGCTGGAGAGAGCATAGAACAAGTGAAGAAAGAATTCAGAACCAAGAGCTATAGGCTTCATTTTGAAAGTAGGAAATACCAGGTTCAAATCCCGGAAATAAAACCCCCAAGACAGAATCTTTGAAGAGAAGATCTTAACCACCTCTGCGGGAAGGAACCTAAGTGGGGAACAGCAAACCTTTAACAGGCACCCGCTCTGCCCCTGGCACCTGTAACACTGGTCTTTATAGGACTGGTAGTACCTGTGGGGGTGGGTAGAGGGACAAGCTAAGTGATGACACAGGGTGAACTGGAGGAGTGAGCGTGTTCTGGGAGCCCAGAGGAAGGGCCCCAAATACTCAGGGGGGCCAACTCTGTGCCAGAACTTTCTAGATGCCTTCATGTGTGATGCCTCAGAGTAGTCTCACATCATGTGATGTAGGCATCGTCATCCAATTTTCAGAAGAGAAAATGAGGCTCCATGAGGTTGAGAAACTTGCTCAGGGTGACATGGTAATAGGAGGTAGAAGAAGGATTGGAGGGCACATTTGGTTTTTTAAATTTTTTAAGAATGTTATGTATTTATTATTTTTAGAAAGAGCGAGTGGGAGAGAGGGGCAGAGGGAGAGAGAGACTCTTAAGCAGGCTCCACACTCAGCGTGGAGCCCAACACGGGGCTCGATCCCACGACCCTGGGATCATGACCTGAGCTGAAATCAAGCACTGGGCACCCAACGGACTGAGCCACCCGGGTGGAACGCACATTTGATCGACTCCAAAGCTGATGCTGTTCATTCTGAGTGACCAAAGTGCCAAAAGTGTCACTTTTTCTACTCCACTCCTCAATACATAGCCTGTTTTCTCCCTTGGATGGGGAGAGCAGACAGGCGAGACAGGAGTGGGTTGGGGGTAAAGGGTGAGCAGACACCGTGCAGAACGAAGTCACCTTAGCATTCTGACGTCGAGTAAACTTTGCTGACCCCTGACCCCAAATCTCTGAGGGGCAAGTAAAGGGTCCCAGGAAAGAAAGTTTACTGGCCGGTGTGTGCTGAGTTGTGGTATTTATTGCCCAATCTGATGTTTTACGTGCATTTCCTGTGACCTCAGGCTTAAGAAGAAACAGAGACTTTAAGGCACGGATTCCAAAGGGCATTAGGTCTGTCCTCCTGCCCCTGTTTAACCTCTTAAAAACTCCTTTAAGGGGGTCTGTTGGCCTGAGTATATGAAGAAAAAAAAAGTGCTCCTTGCTCCAGGAAACCTCACGGACAAGACGTGACCTGTTGTGGCCCAGTTGTCTTCCGGCAAGGAGGCCTGCGTTGGACAAGCTGAACGTTTTCGTGGCTCAGCCTCGCCGCCAGCATCTTGGGGCCCATGGCTGGGGCGGGGCTGTGCAGAGCAACCTGCTAACAGACAACTGGCCACCTGGGCAGGGGCGCTTGGGGGGTTAACTCCGAAACAGCTTCCCACCCGTGGATAATTATTTCGTCGGAAATGAAACCTCTGGTGTTCCCTGGCCTCATTTTGATACCTGCCATCCTTCCTTTCCCTCTTTGGAGTCCTACAGTAATGTCATTAAAGTCCCCAGAAAATGTCAGCTGAAACCAAGGTTTCTGTCGGTTATAACCTATGAAAAATGTATTGGATTTAATATGTTTGGTTTGGGAAATCAGTTTTTGTCCACTGTAACCAATTGTCCATAATAACCATGTCTGTTGTAAGTGGTGTGCAGTGTAATAACCCTCATATAAAGGGTAAAATGAAAGACAAACCATTTCAGACGGTAGCTGGAGCCGTATCAATATAGATCACTGGCTACGTATATCAAATGATTGATGGCCATTTTTAAGGCTTTTTCAATTCAATGCCGCGCCGTCTAACGGCAGTAAAGCACACAGTGTTTGCTGATACCCTTCCTGATAAACCGTCTGGTTGCAAGTGAGAACAGCTTAAGGAATGAAAAGGCACCAGGAGCCATTTCTTTCAAATGATCCATTCCATTCCCAGCGTCCTGGTGGGAACACGGCCCGGCCCTCGTTACAGGAGAGGGGAATGCGCTGAGGGCTGGCAGCAGACAGGGTGTGCCCCCTGGCCGGGGGCCGGGGGCCGTCTCAGCACAGCTGCTGGCCCCACAGGGCTTCACCACCCCTGCTTAGCGGACTTTGAGGGAGGGACAGTTCTGGTGGCCCTCTCATAATAACCGCAAACACTTTCACTTGTTCATTCATTTAATCCTCAGACGAACCCCACGAGGTGTGTATTCCTCGCAGTTCCATTTTTCCATTTGGGGAAACAGGCACACGGAGGCTAAGCACCTTGCACAAGATCGCAGTGAGTGAGTGACCAAGCTAGGGAGTGCACCAGGTACTCTGGCTCCAGAGTCTGAGCATTTGGCTACCAGGTTATTCTACCTCGCAGGTCACGGAAGTGCGTACGAGCTCATTTACAGGTGGGATCTCAAATCACAGAAGCAGAGGGTAGAATGGAGAGCTAACAATACTGTGTTGTACACTTAAGATTTGCTAAGAGGGGAGATGTTCCATTAGGCGCTCTTGCCACATGCATGTACAAAGTGATAATACTAATGATGATAATGAAAGGGAGTGGGAGGAAACTTTGGGAGGTAATGGGTATGTCTACGGCCTTGTTGGTGGTGACGCTTTCACAGGTGTAATCTCTTCCTCAAACTCATCGAATCGTATACATTAAAGATGTACAGCTCTTTACGTGTCAATAAAGTGGTCTTTTTTCTTCAAGTGCGTGGATATTTCGCTGTGATTTCCGCTGTTTCTTGCTGACATCCGCACCCACAAGCACCCGCTAACAGCCTTGGCTTGGTGAGAATGCTTTCGTCTTTATTCTAAGCCCTGACTCATCACCATGATGCTAAGTGGCAACCTCACTCTTCCCCCAGGAACATGTACCAAAATGCAACCAATGAGACCAGGCTGGCTCTCCTCACACACCTCTGCCTCTCCCGCACAGTGCATCCACCCGCTTACTTTAAACATGTATTTACATAAGTATTTGTGAATATAAGTTTCTCAGAATAGACTATAAACTAGAGGCGGAAGTCATTTGTCCTACTCGTTGCTATCCGCCCTGTCCCCACCACCCCCTCCGGCCATGACCGCCCAACAGTGAGCCTGGAACACAGTAGGGTTCAAGAATTGTTAAAGAATAAGTAAAATGAATGAAATTCTTCAGTACTGACAGGAAAGAAGCTATTTTATCTGTCCTTCCTGGCCTTTATCCAGGATGAGAAAAGTGATAAATCCTTTTCAAAAGGATTACTTTCCTTAAAATATCCATGTCACTATTAAGGAAATGAAATTTCACAAGGGCCAGCATCCTCCAATATGACACCAGTGCAACTTTCACATCGCACTTGATTCCAGACACACTTGCACATGCATGTACACACACACGCACACGCGTACCACACCCCCAGCGTGCATCCCATTAAACCCACCAGGCCCACACTGCTGTTCTTGCGTCCTCTGAGAGGCTTCCTTCCTCCCGGGGAGCATGCATCAAAGGGGTGAGCTCACTGTCTTGCCGGAACCCTCCTGATGTTCACTTGCTCTGGGAACACATGCAGATACTCACAGTTTAGCACACGGGCCCTGCCTTTTCAGCTGTCTTTTAATCTTTGGTAAATTGAACAAGCGTGGAGAACTTGCAGGTGACAACCAGCTTGGCTGAGACGCAGGGATGAAAACCATGTCAGTGGAGTCCCTAAAAGTCCTCCAATGTGCTTGAAGCATATAAAGAAAACCCTTGATCCCGGCTATCAAAGGGTGCAGAAAGATCAAGAAGAATTAAAACTGATGGTGTGCCAGAAACCACCTGCAACAGAAGGTCATTACTTCCCCTCGTTAAAACAGCCTCAGTTCTGGGGCCTGATCTGAAGCTTAATTGAAATGTTTCAAACAGTGGATTATAACGAAGATGAGACGTCCCCTGTCCATTTCATGACCTTTGCTAAGAAAGGCAGATTGGTAATAAGGTAAAAAAAAAAAAAAAAAAGTCTAAGCGATCGCCTGAAGACAGCAGAGCCTCTTAATGATATAAGTCTGGGACACCTTTCTTGGTCAGGAGGGGCTCTCCAGGCTACAGCAGGGATAGGAAGGATCAGTATGAAGGTAAGAGGACCTGGGCCTCAGGATCCCAGCCGTTTCCCTGGAGCCTGCTTCTCCGTCACCATTTCTGGGACCTTTCCTTTTCTAAACAGGAGTGGAGGGACACCAGCTGCAATGCTACCTCTGGGATAGTAGTTGTCTGTTGTTCCACACGTTACTCTTGTGGTGCAAGGGGCCCATTGCCCTCCCGGGCTTCTTTTGCAATCTTTCTATCTGGCTTGTGTAATCACACATGACCCCCTTGATAGATGGAGTAAGGCCCTCCAAGTCTGCAGTGGACCGGACTGTGCCAGGAGGGGACGCTGGCAGGAGATAGCTCAACGCTGATGTTATCAATTTCTCTATATCCTGAAAAAAAAAAATCACAATGCTGCTGCCACTTATGCTTTTCACATGATAATAAATTGCAAGTCATATTCGTCCAGAGATTTGAATGCCTTCTGGCTCTCTTCCCCTTTTTGGTACGATTATCTGCCCTGGCAATAAAGTCCATGTCTAAAGTCCTGTGATTATCTCAACCTCCAGCTGGCATGTTGTGAAAGTCACTGTTTTGGGGATATTGTTGCAGCAGCTGATATGAAAACTTTACAAAAGTTCCTACATCTTATGGTCATTTGTGCTTTAGACTCACCTGCTTTTACCTGCTGCATATCTTAAGTTTCCTACATGATTGCTCAGATGCTTGTCTTTGGGAACCCTCTATGATCTCCCCCATGCAAAGTCTGGTCTCGAGCGGCAAGACCTTGAGTGTGGTGGGCGGGGGGGGGGGGCACTTGTTAGGATGCAGAGTCTGAGGCCCCACTCCAGACCCGCTGATCAGATCTACAGTCTAAGATCACCAGGGGATTCACGTGCACATTCAAGTTTGACAAGGGGCTTTAGGAAGAGGGAGCTATCTTCGCCAGGGTTTGAGGAATCATATTGAGCATTCCTGGGGACCGAACACACCTTTCTAAGATTGGATTCAGTTGACCCAGCACTGAGCGGGGCCAGATGGACGCCTTGCTGTTCTCGCACTGTTCTAATGAGAAAGGGTTAATAAGTCCTTCAACAGCTGGAGTGATTTTGCAGTCAAGGACCAACATAAAAAGACAGCAGGGCCAGGCACCAAGGCCAGCCTGCCAGAGCTGTTGGATTAGAGTTCCTAAGACAGCCTGAGAGAAAGTACTAGTCGTTCCTTCTGACTTTATTAAACTTTTGTGTGGTGGCAAAGTTTGTTTGAACTTCACTAAATCCTCCAAATAAAAGAGTAGCTTGGACCATCTGGTTTTCCAGGATGAAATCATCTAATTCAGGACAAGCAATTATCAATAATTGTTTTGGGATAGTTCAGAATGGAAACTCGGTCCCACCTGCTGTTCTCTCCTGAAAGTATTTTTTTTTCGCTAAGCTTCTGAGTGGAAAGTTGTACTAGGAAAGTTAGTTTCATTTTTACGTCTTGCTTTGGGTATCTCTGATCCTATCTCATTTGATGCTAGTATAACTTTTTCTTCAAAATTCAGTTTTTGCTCCCCCAAACCAATATACACACACCTATCTCTTTTTTTTTTTAAACATTGCTTTCATTATTGTCTACATTTCTACTGTCTTTGTATTTGTTCTCTACTTCATTCTTTCTGAGTTTCAGCCCCATGATATTTTGGGGTTCTCTTTGTCATATTTAATCTTTCTCCCAAAGCATTTTCCTGGTTTACATCCCATTAGTCTTTTGGATATAACTGAAAAAAACCACATTTGTGAAATGTCCAAAAAGACTCTTTCATTGAGATATGTTCTGATGTAGTTTTAAATAATTCTGTATGTAGTTTTCAATAATTCTCTATACTCAAGAGACCCAATTTTGGGGCTACTTTCTCAGGTGTGTTCCCTTTTGAGGCTTCCTGTGACTGTGAGAACTGGTGAAGGCCACCGACTTTGGAGCTCTATGTCTGGAGTTGCCAGACGATCTCAGGAGCAAGTACTGTGATTCTGTCAAGTGTCTCATTTTTCTGACCTGAAAAGTGAGGCCGTCATCTCCTTATCCTCAGGAATGGGAGAGAGCTAGGGGGGGACAAAGCCCATGACAGCTGAGTGTCCTGAGGCCAACATTCATCATACTGAATGCATGCTGCCCTCCTCCTCCTCTCTCTCCTTCTTCCTCCCCATGGGTGTCTGTTTCTCAGATCACATGAAGAGATCCTGTGTTGTATGCCCACGCACCTACAGAGTCTGATAAATGTTCCCTTGGATTCAACTCCAGATCTTCAGTAGAGAATCTGGTTGGCTCAGCTGGGGTCAAAAGTCAGTCACTGGACCCATCATCGATAACTAGGGAGAACAGCAGAAATTCCTAGAGAATAGGGCAAGAGCAGACACCTCCAAATGTGGCCATGATAATTACATAATCAGACAGTAATTTAAATGCCAAACTGGAAATGAGCTTAAATGGTTAAATTACACATATTAAACACTATTTTAAATGACTTTTTAAACACATGCCACAATAGATTTTAATAAAACATGTGCTTCTAAAATTAATTTTCATAGGCTTTGGGGGGACTTATACTTTTAATGTGGTTCTTTGTGTTGCTATTTAAGTCCTTGATAATCACCTCTTAATATTTCTCTAGAAAATATGAAGCAATATGCCACTTACAGCATATGTTGCCTAGTTTTTTTTTTTTTTTTTTTTTTTTTTAATTTTTTTTTTTTTTCAACGTTTATTTATTTTTGGGACAGAGAGAGACAGAGCATGAACGGGCGAGGGGCAGAGAGAGAGGGAGACACAGAATCGGAAACAGGCTCCAGGCTCTGAGCCATCAGCCCAGAGCCCGACGCGGGGCTCGAACTCACGGGCCGCGAGATCGTGACCTGGCTGAAGTCGGACGCTTAACCGACTGCGCCACCCAGGCGCCCCTGTTGCCTAGTTTTTTATATGAAGTGTGGTATCTGATATTCCTAGAGCTTTTTCTTCTCTCACTTAAAGATCCACGCAAAGCCCTCAGTCAAGTCAGGTCAGTGGGAGATATTAGTTGTGATGGAAGAAAATGTAAAGGCTTCATTGACACACTGAATTTCAATGCTTGTTTCTAAAGGGGAAAAATATTCTTTATCAACAAATTACATTTTGATTTTCTTCCCAAATCAGTCATTCCCAAATCCACAAAGTGTAATCTGTCTAAAAGGGGGCTGTCTTAATCCTTATTCTCTGGAGGTTGGGGGACTGAGGGTAGATTACCAATCTCAGACAGAATATCACAAAGCCTTCTGACTCTGGGGCATCAGACTGCAATGTGCTCAGAACCGGGTTTGATACTCTCTCAACTAGTGACAATTTCAGTTTCAACAACAGAAGGACTATAATTAAAAGAGAGATGGAGCCATCTATTTGGAGGTTTTTCTTTGGAATTTTGCCTCCTTATAACCTGCCAGAAGAATAAATGAGGATTTATATACCTTTGATGTCTGTGTTACTTGAGATTACCATCAACGGGTATCCATTGTTCTTCAGAAGCTGGATTTTCTCACAAAGAAATGTTATCTAATGTGTAGATTCCCAATTATAAAATAATTATCATTTCAATCCATCAGAATCAGGACTGAGAATAGACTCACAGTCTAGTCAGTAGACATTGTGAGCTATAACAGTAGTAATAATATTAGCATTAATAATTGTAACAACACTTTTACTAATAATGCTTTATAATTTAGAGATATCCTAATGATATAATGAATGTGAAAGAACTTTGTAATTCTAAAAATACAAGATTGTTTTACATTACAACCAATTTTTTTTAAGTCGTTTATGTTCTTAGTACGTTGCAGGTGGTGGTGAGACAATTTGGGAGGCAACTAAGACATTGGTCTTTACTTTCAAAGAGTAGGTGAATTTCATTTGAGGAGGCAAGATTAAGACTGAGACAAATAAGCAAATACAAAAAAAAAATAAGAAAGCACCATCTTGTGAGACATAACCCGTAAGTGTATATTCAGAAGAGAGGGGGATCAAAGAAATCTAGAACACAAATTCCAGGAGGTCAGGGAATTTTTTTACTCATCACTGCATTCTACCACTTAAAGCAATGCCTGGTATATAGTAGGTGTTCAATAAACATTTGATGATTATTAATGAATGAGGAAAGACTTAAGCAGAACAGTGAAGAATGGTTATTATTTGTATGTATAGGGAGAACAGAGAGGAGGCAATTCTAAGTAATAGAAGAAAAATAGAGAGAATGGGTAATGGGTATTCCTTAGAGAAAAAACAGTATGGACGGATGGATTGTTTTGCAGTGGCACATGGGATGGCTCATAAACTACAAAGAGTAGATGTAGGATGAACAGTTGGAAGCCTGTCAAAACAATCCCACCATTATATCCTTTTGGCTTAGCCTATCTATCATATACCTTTAGAATGCACGAATTTCTCTCTACTGCCATTCCAGCTCTGCTGGTCTTCTCCCACATGAACACTGCAATAGCTTCCTAACCTATCTATTTGCATCCACTCTTGCCCTGTGCTATCCACCTTTCAGACACTGCTGCTGGAATGATCTTTGCAAAATTAAAATCTGATCATGCCACCCTTCTGCTCCTTCTTGCTCTTAAGATATAGACAAACAGCCTGATGTGACCTTATTGGCCTGGCTTTGGTCTATCTTTCTAGCAAAATTTTGAATTGCTTTGCCCCACCCTTTCATAGTGTTCCCTGCAATGGTCGTCTCAAGTTTGTTTGTTTGTTTGTTTGTTTGTTTGTTTGTTTTGAGAGAGAGACAGAGAAAGAGCACATGTACACACACGGGAGAGGGGCAGAGGGAGAGGAAGAGAGAGAATCTTAAGTAAGCTCCACACTCAGCGAGGAACCTCACTCAGGGCTTGATCCCATGACCTGAGCCAAAATCAAGAGTTGGACACTTAACTGAATGAGCCACCCAGATGTCCCTTCTTTGAGCCTTTTGAATAGGCCATGCTTCCTCCTAACCCAGGGTCTTTGCATATGCTGTTCATTCTGTCTGGCAGACTCCGCTCACCATCCTTCATCCTTTGAGACTCACTCAATAGTCACTTCCTCAGAGAAGAATTCATGGACTTCTCTAATTTAGGCCAAATCTTGCTATTATATGTTTTCAGACTCCTAAATGCATCTCGTTTCCATGGTTTTAATCTAACATTTATTTCCATGATTATCTCATTCACTTCTGCCTCCCTTACTGGACTATAAACTCCACGAGGAAAAGAATATATAGTTTCTGCTCACCATTGTGTTCTCAGTATATATCTCTGTGCCTGGCATTCAGTAAGTGTTTGTTGAATGAGTAAAGAAACGACTAAATGAACAAGTGTCTGAACAGTGATATGGGATAAGGAATGGGGACCCTAGGACATGTGCACACAGCTTCGGAAAGAGAAGCAGCACTATGTGTTGAGAAGAACGTGGCTTTGGCGTTAGAAAATCAAGGTTTGAGTCCTGACTTTCCACCAACCGGCAAAAATTGTTTTGGACCATTTCCTCAACTGCTTTTAGTCTCTACTTCCTAACTTTAAAATGGGAAACAATACCAACTCTCTTCAAAGGGTAGCAAAGAATGAATGAGAGAATGTACACAAAGGTGCTTTATTAAATAGAAAATGCCTCCGTGATCTCACGGTTCATGAGTTCAAGCCCCACATTGGGCTCTGCGCTGACACTGTGGAGCCTGCTTGGGATTCTGTCTCCTTCTCTCTCTGCCCCTCCCCCACTTGTTCTTTGTATCTTTCCCCAAAATAAATAAAAATAAAACTTAAAAAAAAAAAGGCACCTTATGAAGATATCATTTTACAGCCAGAAATGACCTTAGAGAGAATCCTGTCCCAGCTCTGGCTGTAAGGGTACGGAAAAAAAGGCAAAGAGAAGTTAAATGACTTTTCCAAAATCAGTTCTCTGCTTAGTAAAAATACTAATAATGGTAATGATTTTGATACTGGCTCTTTTTGAGCACATACGAGGTACTGACCACTTCATCAGTATATTTCTTTCTTACCTAATCTTTGCAACAACCTGCCAAGCAGAGATTATTTCTATTTCAAATTAAGGAAACTTGTCAGAGAAGCATAAAGTCAGGGTGAGAATTTGGTAGTCTTGGTTTCCCATGTAGCGATGGATTGTTCAATTATTTCATTGCAGGGAGGAGTGGGAAGAGTCAGACACATCTCCACATTTTTGAACTTGAGCCAGCCAGCATCAGAGTTAGATGAGGAACTCAAAGTAGAAGGAATGAGTGTTTTTTTTGTTTGTTTGCTTTTGTTTTTTTGTGAAGATAAGATTGTGATATCTTAATAGGACTGGTTTTTGATGAAATTAAAGCAAGAGCAAGGTTTCCAGAGCAAGAAACAAAACCCTTGAGAGTTCTGTAACTGGCATTTCTAGTTCCTGTGAGGGTTTTATTTCCACTTATGGAAGAGAAGAAGCATTTATTATTGTGAAGTTCTTATAACAAGACATCTTAAAATGTGAAATTTATAATTTTATTGCCATTTTCAGTATAAAATGCAAATAAGTCTTGATTGTGAGTTCCACAAAGAACAGTATGTTATTTCAGCCCCCACTTTTTGTCACAATACCACAATTATTGCTGCCAGCTTCCTCCAGGACACGAGGAGTGCTCCATCACTCTGCTCTCTCTGCTCCCTTCCTCCTTCCCAACTTCCTTTCTTCCTTCTTCCCATCTTCTTCCATTCTTTCTTTCCATATTTTTTCCGGTAAGATTTTATTCATCAAAATACGTGCACGGTGAGCGCTAGAAGTAGCCAAGAGCATTTCACTAATTCCGTCCTCTCTCATGGATATGGCCGCTGTTTTGCAGCTGGTGTTCTTGAGAGTTCGTAGCCCGGGAGTTAATTCACCCAACAGATATTCATTGAGCTCATTTACTTTTTTTCTTTATTGAAGTATAATTGGCATACAGTATCCTATTAGTTTCATGTATTTATCATAATGAGTCACTATTTTTATATATTACAAAATGATCCCTTACGGTAACTCACTGATTTCATGTAGTCCCATTTATTTATTTTGGCTTTTGCTGGGGAGACTGGTCCCCCCAAATAATGCCAAGACCAATGCCAAAGAGCTTACTGCCCATGTTTTCTTTTAGGATTTTTATGTTTTCAGGTCTTATATTCAAATCTCTAATTCATTTGCATTAATTTTTGTACATCGTATGAGACAGTGGTCCATTTTTACTCTTTTGCATTTGGCAAAAACTGCATATGGCAGTTTTCCCAACACCATTTATTGAAGTCAATGTCTTTTCCCTATTCTGTATTCTTTCCCTCCTTTGTTGTAGATTGACCATATCAGGATGGACTTATTCTTGGACTCTATTCTGTTCCATTGATCTCTTTTTTTGTGGCCGTACCATCCTGTTTTGATTACCACAGTTTTGTAGTATAGTCAGGGAGCGTGATACCTCCAGCTTTGTTCTTCTCTCTCAAGATTGCTTTGGTTATTCCGGGCCTTTTGTGCTTCCATACAAATTTTAGGATTTTTTGTTCTAATTGTGTGAAAAATGTTATTGGTATTTTGGTAGGGTTTGCATTGAATCCATAGATTGCTTTGGGTAGTATGGACGTTTTAACAATATTAATTCTTTCAGTTAATGAGCATGGACTGTCTTTTCATTTATTTGTGTCATCTTCAATTTCTCTTGTCAATATCCTATAGTTTCCAGAGTTCAGGTCTTTCACCTCCTTTGTTAAATTTATTCCTAGCTGTTTTCTTCTTTTTGGTGCAGTAGTAAATTTGGGATTTTTTTCCTTAATTCCTCTTTCTGATAGCTCATTATGACTGTATAACAACACAGCTGATTTCTGTATGTTAATTTTGTATCCTGTGACTTAACTGAATTCATTTATTAGTTCCAACTGAATTCTCAAAATGACTTTATATCATGACTTCTCTTATGACTTTACACTGACAAGTTTACATGACTTTCTCAGTCACACAAGGAAACTGAGAGGACAGAGTAATGAAGCAGTTTATCTAAGATGGCTAAGCTAACAAGTGGTGGAGGAGAGAGATTTGAACCCAGGCAATCTGACTGTTGAGCCCATGCTCGTGACACTGTTCCATGTTGCCTTGGGTACAAACCACAACCCTGAGTATTGAGACCCTACTGGTTCTTTTTCAGAGAGAATCTCAGGAAAGCAGGAGAGATTGGGAGACCAAACCCCATCTGAATAAAGCTACTACTAACCTTGCCCTAGTTTTTGAAGTGACTACATTCTTTTTTTGTTTTAATCTTTATTTATTTTTAAGAGAGAGAGAGACAGAGTGCGAGTGGGGGAGGAACAGAGAGAGAGGGAGACACAGAATCTGAAGCAGGCTCCAGGCTCTGAGCTGTCCGCACAGAGCCCGATGCGGGGTCCTGAACTCATGAGCTGTGAGATCATGACCTGAGTCAAAGTCGGCCGTTTAACGGACTGAGCCCCCCAGACGCCCCTGAAGTGACTACATTCTAAGCAGCTCTCCCTGCCCAGACTTTGAGATGGTCTGTCATGAGCCAGCCGTACTTTTGACCTGGGAATGGGCTTGTTCAGTATTCACCCGGCCCTTGATTGGGGAGAATAATGTGCAGGGGTGGGAATCAGGTGGTTTACACCTGCCGGATTCTCTGGCTATATTTATAGTCATGTTTGTGCATTAATATTTTATACTTAGCTAAATTGCACGCATTGCATTTAAGGCCAGGTTTGCCTTGTTTAAAAACATCCAAATTGGGATTAAGTATTCAAACTGTAATCTCTTTAGTGGGCGTCTGTCCATTGGATTTGTAGGACATAAAGAGGGTTATTGAAATACTGTAACTTTAATATTTTTTATCCTCTATACAGAAATCACTCTTAAATGAATTTAGAAACTAGGAGAGGCATTGGACAGATACCAAAGAACAAAGCAGCTCTCATTATTCGTCAGGCCAGTTATAGCAGATCCTGTGTCTGTGTAAGCTTCCCATCCGGTGTCTTCCTCGTAAGCAGTAATATGCTAGGCTCCTTGGTGCCGCAGAGTAAATTCCCTTGGGGCTTCTAATTTCTCCCCTCTCCCTGTTTGTGACCGTGTTGTTCTAAGTTGATACGGTTTCGCTCACTCTTTACCCTTGAGCTGCTAGAGATTTTGGTTCATTTCAACCTGGACTATTTCCAGGAATGCGGCAAGGGGTGGAGCGGGCTGGGAGTTAGCGTGGGTGACTTGAAATCTACGCATTTGTATTAATTGAAGAGTGTGCGGCCCTCGTTAGTATTCCACAAATATTGAATATGAATAATCAGATAAGACACTTCCTAGTATAAAGAAGCCAATAAATTTTATTTTTGTGGTACATTAAAATAAAATTCAGATAAAAATTTAAAATCATAGCATATCCAGAATAACCATTTGATAGCTGTATATAAATCTATTTTAGAGATGTGCAAGCACAAATTATGGAATGCCAGAGCAGGTTGATTTAGGCTGCTTTTTCTCTAATATAAATAATGCAGAGTGCCGCAAATATTCAAGTACACTTAACTGAACATAATTAAAATATTGGAATATATTTTAAAAATAAATAATTAAGTAGTTAGAAGTATCTGCAATACTAATTCAAAGTGATAGTCATATGGTGATTGTATTATGCAGTTTACCCAGTACTTTTGCTTTAAAGTGCTATAATAAAATTTGCATTTAATAAAAATTATGATTCTGTAATATTTGAGGATATGGGCAGATTCTATTTCAAGTACGAAACACAACCCTTGTCTCTCTGATCCATCAACAGATGGACTGAGAACAGACATTTTCAGCTCAGCTGAGCAGCTTGCCTGCAAAGACGCTACTTATACCCATTATCACGTTTTTAAATGCCATGTCATGGGTTTTGTTTGTCTGTCCCCCCCTTCTGGATTGTCAGTTCCTTGAGGGTAGCGACCTATGTATCTTTGTACACCCAGTGCTGAGGGAAATGCTGGTGGGCAGTAGGCATTTGATAAATATTGTCAAGTTAATGACTCAAAGAATGAATGTCTTTATCTTTGCCCCCCGTTCTGTCTTTCTTTCTTTCTTTTTTTTTAAATGTTTATTTATTTTTGAGAGAGAGAGAGAGACAGAGCGTGAGTGGACGAGGGAGAGAGAGAGAGAGAGAGAGAGAGACACAGAATCTGAAGCAGGCTCCAGGCTCTGAGCTGTCAGCACAGAGCCTGATGTGGGGCTCAAACTCATGAACTGTGAGATCAAGACCTGAGAGGAAGCCAGATGCTTAACTGACTGAGCCCCCCAGGGGCCCCCCCTTGCCCCC
Source organism: Lynx rufus (assembly GCF_022079265.1). Classification (NCBI taxonomy): domain Eukaryota; kingdom Metazoa; phylum Chordata; class Mammalia; order Carnivora; family Felidae; genus Lynx; species Lynx rufus. Next base: position 148,906,848 of record NW_025814834.1, on the reverse strand, counting down.
TGTTGTGAACACAGTAGGAGGCCAGGCATGCTCCTGATCAGGAGTTTGCCTTTGCCCTCCCTCGGTCTGGGATGTTCTTGCCTCAGATACAGCAGAGCTCAGGGCCTCACCTTCTTCACATCTTTGTTCAAATGTCACTTTCTCTGTGAGACCTCCTCCGACTTCTGTTTTAAAGAAAATTGCCCCCTATCCCACCCCCGATGCACAGTTTCTAGCTCCATTTGTATCTCCATATGAGATACTTGTTTATTTTGTGCATGATCCTAGCACTTTTGCTGAAAATCGTAGGCTCCATGGTTTTGTGATTGGCTGGTTTTGTGACTGGCTTTGACCAATAGAATACAGTGGACGTGATGCTGGCAGTTCTGAGCCTAGCCTCAAAGAGAACTGACAGCTTCGTCTTCCTCCTCTTGGAAGCCCTGTGCTATCATGTGAGAAATATGGCTTTCCTGCTAGAGAGATCATGTAAAAGGAGACAGAAACAGGCCCTAAAATTACATGGCAAGAGGGAGTCCTGGTCTTCCCAGTATCTTATCTGCCTCTGGTCTTTGTGGCCATTCTCAGCAAGGCACCAGTCATGGAAGGAAGACATTTGGATGTTCCAGCCCTATCTGACATCGGAGACTCAAGTGAGACATCAGAAGAACAGCCCTAGTCAATCCAGAAAATTATGAGGAATAATACATTATTGCTTTAAGCCACTAAATTTTGAGGTAGTTTGTTACATAGGAATGAGTGATTGAAATAGGCATTTACAAAACCTCTTTGAGCCTTTATTTTCTTGCCTGGAAAATGGAAACAGTCATCTCTGCTCATGGGGCTGCTGTGAGGCTGTACATAAAGTACCTCAAATGATGCCAGGGACATAATTGTCGCTTTCCTTCCACTTCCCTTCACTGGGCAGGTCCTTAAGCTCCAGACACATCCTTCCAATTTTGTCAGTCATCAAACTCTTCCTCTCCCCGCCTGACCCATTTTCTTTGACAATTTATTTTGGAGAAGACAACTCGATAACCTCATCCTGGTGCATATGGACACCAGACTCATTTGTTAGTGCTTCAGGGCCATTAGGAGGCCCCAGTAAAGCACAAATGTCCTTCCTGAGGACTGAAGTTTTAGGTTCAGTGATGGAAGAGGAACACTGGGATGTGAGAGGAGAGCTCTGGGAGGTGGGGGGAGAGGGTTGAGAAGGAAGAACATGTCTTCTTGGAGCCCCTTGGCTTTCTTGTTTGCAAGCTCTTAGGCTTAGGAAAACCCAGCTCAAGACTCAGCTATGCTCAAGCCAAGGGAAGCGTATACTTTCTTCCACCCAGTACCCGTATCAGATTTACCATCAGGCATCTCCGTGGCCCTTATTCTTTCCTTACCTTTAAACCCTCCATAGCCTGCTCATTTTTCCAAAGTGGTGCAGCACTGCAAAGAAAGGCAAAGTCCATTTTGCGGTGACCCCTCATGGACTCAATGGTGAAGCCAACAATATCCCCCCTAGGTGTAAGGGAGGTAGGAATGGCAGAGGCGTGGGTCAGAAAATGACCAACCAAGCCCTGGCTGATTAGTTTATTTTTAGTTTATTATTCGCATATTAGTTTATTTTTAGACAAATCTTGTCTGTTCAGCAACTACAGACTTTGTTTGTTTGTTCAGGGTTACCAGCTCTGTTTTGGGGACTATACGCACTACCTTCCCATTCCTACGGCATTTTTATTATAAATCATTTATAACAATATTAAAGAAAACTTTCTCACAGTGAAAAAGCGGGAAAAAAAGTTCCCTTTATAAGGATCAAGATTTATTTTTAAGTTAAGTTAATGCTATCCCAATTTGATATGGTTGTGAATAGAATATTTCCAACACTGATTCTTTCTTTTGTTGATGTGGGGGGATGCATAACATAGAGAGATGAAATTCTCAGAAATTTTCAGTCAAAAAATTTAATGGAACAAATAGTGATGATGATTGAGGAAAGTGTGAATGGTGAAAGGGAGTAAACAAAGTACACAATTAGAAACATTAAATAGGGTCACCTGGGTGGGCCTTACTTAGCAGGTTAAGCATCTGACTTCAGCTCAGGTATTGATTTTACGGTTCATGAATTCTAGCCCCGAGTCAGGCTCTCTGCTATCAACATGGAGCTTGCTTTGGATTCTTTGTCCCCTCCCTGCCCCCGCCCCGGCCGTTCCTGCTCTCACTGTCTCTCTTTCTGAAAAATAAATAAACGTTGGGAAACAAAAGCAAAAATGAACTATTGGGACCTCTTCAAAATAAAAAGTTTCTGCACAGAGAAGGAAACAATCAGCAAAACTAAAAGGCAACCAACGGAATGGGAGAAGATATTTGCAAATGACATATCAGATAAGGGGTTAGTATCCAAAATCTATAAAGCACTTATCAAGCTCAACACCCAAAAAACAAAGAATCCAATGAAGAAATGGGCAAATGAATAGACACTTCTCCAAAGAAGACATCCAGATGGCCAACCGACACATGAAAAAATGCTGAACATCACTCATCATCAGGGAAATACAGTTCAAAACCACAGTCGGATACCAACTCACACATGTCAGAATGGCTAACATGAACAACTCAGGCAACAACAGATGTTGGCAAGGATGCGGAGAAAGAGGATCTCTTTTGCACTGTTGGTGGGAATGCAAACTGGTGCAGCCACTCTGGAAGACAGTATGGAGGTTCCTCAAAAAATTAAAAACAGAACTACCCTATGACCCAGCAATTGCACTACTAGGTATTTAACCAAGGGACACAGGTGTGCTGTTTCGAAGGGGCACATGCACCCCAATGTTTATAGCAGCACTATCAGCAATAGCCAAAGTATGGAAAGAACCCAAATGTCTATCGATAAATGAATGGATAAAGAAGACATGGTATATATATATATACAATGGAGTATTACTCAGCAATCAAAAAGAATGAAATCTTGCCATTTGCAACTACATGGATGGAACTAAAGGGTATTATGCTAAGTGAAATTAGTCAGAGAAAGACAGTATCATATGATTTCACTCATATGAGGACTTTAAGACACAGAACAGATGAACCTAAGGGAAGAAAAGCAAAAATAATATAAAAACAGGGAGGGGGACAAAACATAAGAGACTTTTAAATATGGAGAACAAACAGAGGTTTGTTGGAGGGGTTGTGGGAGGGGGGTATGGGCTAAATGGGTAAGGGGCATTAAGGAATCTACTCCTGAAATCATTGTTGCACTATATACTAACTAACTTGGATGTAAATTAAAAAATAAATTATTAAAAAAATAAATAAACATTAAAAAACATTAAATAAGATAAAAAATTGCAAAAGGTATGGATAATGCACCAGCTACATAATTGGCCAATGAATAATTATAAACTGTTTATGTCTAAAAATATGTTTTCATTTCACTGGACAAAAAGGGGTGTAATAGATACTTTGTCTAAGGTCACTTTAAATTACAGAAGAATATTTTGGTTTTTGAAGTCATTGTTGAGATCAAGCTATTAGACTGAGAAAGGGAACTATTTTATTGTTACCTTCCAAACTTTGGTTGTTTGAATTTCTAATGGTTTGGAAACACATAGGTGGTGGAGGTTGACGGCTTTCTCATCAACTTCACTGCCATCCAGTAAATAGATGCTGTAGCCTTTCCATTTCCTTGCCTTGAGCACTGTAAAAAAATCTTTTCCTCCCGTTGGAGAGACTGAGAAGAAATGTGCTGGAATAAGGATACCAGGGTTTAAGTTTTGGACACATCCATTATTTCTTGGTATTTCTTGGTATATAACATGAGGATAATAATCTTGTCCATATCTACTCCAGTGTGATAATGCCTGCATAAGAATGCAACACCTTTCAGATGGTTCTCACCAGGAGACCCATCCTGTAGCTCGTGATTGTCCCTGTCACTACATTAATATGGAAGGCTACTGGACATGAGCTGGCTATGGAAAGGGGTCTGAGCCTTCCAAATGCTTTCATTCTGCCACACGACCCACTGAGAGCAGGCTGTTCAGACAGCGACGATCTTTCCTTGTAGCTAAAATGAATAATTCCAATTTGATGGATGGGCTAATCTTTGCAAAACAGTATTTCAAAAAGAGATACTTTCTTTTGGTCTCTGTGCATTGTGAAGGGCACATAGCCAGAGCTTTTAAACTGGTTATTTTAAATTAGCAAAGTCATACGAGCACATGGGAAGAATAGTAAAAAGCAGAGTAATATAAAACGAGTCACTCCTAGGTAATCACCGTTAAAAGTTTCTGTTTTTAACTCTTATCATAGCTATGATTTAGAACTTTAAACAGTGTGTTTCTACTATTGATTGGTCACTGGGAGTGACACCTATTGACCCCTTGATACGGAATATGAAGTATTCAGGGCAATTGCAGCGCTATTCACTTCCTCTCATCCACTTCATTCTCAGATTTTGTTAGTTATATTTAGTTATTACCTAGAGCACTTTGTAATTTTAATTAATATATATTCAAACCTCTGCCTCTTGATTTATTGAAATTAGATTTCTATTTATTTCCTGCTATGAAAAAATGACACTGGTTTCCTTATACTCTTTTGTAGCTCTTCTCTTTTCTTCCAGTTTTAATTGTAGTATTTTCACCTTGTTAAAATTTATATTTGCATTTTGTTTTGTGATTATAATGTTTTCTGTGCTTAGTTTGTAATTTGATTAAAAAATTAAAAACCAACAAACATAGTCCTATGATTGTGCAAATAATATTTACTGCAAACCAAGAAGTCTGTGGTTGGACCTAAAGGGCCACAAACTAACCCTGGATTGCCAGCCTATTTCCTTCAAAAGAGAATTTTCTGAGTGTGTTAAAGTCAAATTGATTCTTTTTTCTTTTTAATTTAAATGTTTATTTATTTTTGACAGAGAGAAAGAGAGTGAGCAGGGGAGGGGCAGAGAGAGAGGGAGACACAGAATCTGAAACAGGTTCCAGGCTCCAAGCTGTCAGCACAGAGCCTGACACGGGGCTCGAACTCATGAACAGTGAGACTATGACCTGAGCCAAAGTCAGATGCTTAGCTGACTGAGCCACCCAGATGCCCCCAAATTGATTCTTTTAAAGTGTCTTTTTAGCTTTATTCACTTCTTCTGGTTCAACTGCACTCCTTCTTTTATCTCTTGTAGCCTTGTATTTTGATTTTTTGTTTTTCTGCAACATATCTTGAGTAGTTATTTTTCACATAGAATTCATGGAGCAAGCTTTGCAGCCTCTTCATTTCTGCAAATCTTTATTTTGTCCCCACTCTATGTTTATACTTTGGTTGGTTATAGAACTTTAGGTCTGAAACGTTTTTTCTTAGAACTTTGAAGGCATTACTGTCTTTGAAGGCATTTGCCTTCTAACATCAAGTGTTGTTGATGAGATATCTAATGTCAATCCAATCTTTATTCTGTTGTGATAGCCTATTTTTTTGTCTCTGGAAATCTGAGATTTTCTCTTTATCTTTGGATTTCTGAAATTTCACTAGAATGTATCTTATAATAGGTTTTTCTTTTCTTTCATTCATACTGCTCACCACTTAGTGGGCTTTTTAAGTCTAAAGAACTCATGTCTTCTCTTCAGTTTAGAAAACTTTTCTTGTATTACATCTTTGGTTATTTCCTCCTTTCTGTAGGCTCTTCCTTATGCTTCTAGAATTCCTACTAGCCAGTTACTGATCTCTTCAATTTCTTCTCTCTGCTCATATTTGACATCTTGTCTTATTTTGAGAGATTTCGTGGAGTTTTCTAGATCTCCATTTGTCACCTATAACACATTCAATTAGGCAGATTACCCAGTGGATTTCTGATATAGACATTATGTATTTCTATTTCAAGAACTCTTATTTTGTTCTCTGAACACTTTAAGAAAAACAGCACGTTGTTTTGGTTATTGGAAACATTATTCTCTTGAATTTTTTCTGAAAGTAGTTGAATATTTATATAAAGTCATCTTTTATTTTCCGAATAATCACTGTTCTCTGTGAGGCAAATTGTTCCCTCTCTCTTTTTTTTTTGTAATTTCCTTAAATATTTAATAATCCTTAGAATGTATCTCCATATAACAGTACAAAGTTTCCTCAAAAAATAAAAATAGAACTACCTTAGGATCCAGTAATTACACTACTGGGTATTTACCCAAAGGATACAAAAACACAGATTCAAAAGGGTACATGCACCTTGATGTTTATAGCAGCATTATTAACAATAGCCAAACTATGGAGAGAGCTCAAATGTCCATCGACTGATAAATAGATAAAGAAGATGTGTATATATATATATATATATATATACACAATGGAATATTACTCAGCCATCAAGAAAAGAAAGAAATCTTGCCATTTGCAAAGACATGGATGGAGCTAGAATGTATTACGTTAAGTGAAATAAGTCAATCAGAGAAAGACAAATACCATATGATTTCACTCATATGTGGAATTTAAGAAACAGAACAAATGAATATATGGGAAGAGGGTAAAAAAAGAAGAGAGAGGGAAACAAACCACAAAAGACTCTTAATGATAGAGAATAAACTGAGGGTTGATAGAGGGAAGTAAATGGGCGGGGATGGGCTAAATGTGTGATGGGTACTAAGGAGGGCACTTGTTATGATGAGCACTGGGTGTTGTACGTAACTGATGAATCCCTGAATTCTACCCCTGAAACCAATATTGTACTGGATGTTAAGTAACTAAAATTTAAATAAACATTAAAAAAAAGAATGTGTCTCCACATATATTCTCAGGAGTTCATGAGTCCTTTAAGACAATTTTCAAATTTGGTTTTCATTTTAACGATAATCTTTTAAAATATCAGTTGTCGATTCTGGAATATCTAGTTTGGCAAGCAGGATCAGAACCTCCATTTGCATTTGTGTTTTTAATCATGGCATCCATGTCTTGTGTTGCCCAAATGACATCAGAGCCCTCTGCACAGATGGTGATTTGCACAGCCAGACCAGTCTGGGGAGGACTGTCTTCATGCTGGTGCCTGGGTTCTGGTTTGAGAAACATGGCTTCAGTGTATATTTCGCTCATGGATAAGATGACTACATAATTTATCATTCAATGGAGTAATAATGGAGACATTTGGTACACTTGGCTACCTGTCCCTAGCCACCATGGGCTGCCCAGCCATTGGATGATGAGGCCCCGGAATTGGTGACACTCACAGATGTGGTTGTGGACTTCACCCAGGAAGAGGAGCAGCAGCTGGACCCAGCTCTGAGGGGCCGGAACAAGGATATGATGCTGCAGAACTTCTGGAACCTGGAATCTCTGGCTATTTGGGGACTGGGAGCAAGAGAGGCAAAGTTCCTTGCATCCGGCCATCTCCTGATTTGTTAATCCCATCATACCTGAATAAGAATAAAACCTACGTTAAAAATATTTTTTTAATGTTTATTTATTTTTGACAGAGAGAGGGAGAGCGTGAGTGGGGGTGGGCAGAGAGAGAGGGAGACACAGAATCTGAAGCAGAGAATAAAACCTATGTTGTAAAATAGCTGGAGCCTTCTGGGCCAGGCTTCACTTCCAGCTGGGGTCTGCAGAAAATCTCAGACTAGTTTTCCTATACTCTAGGCTTCTTCCCTTTGTCTCCACCTGTGGCCACTCTCTCCCTCAAATCTGGGTTTTTTCCCTCGTCACCTCCTCTGGGCTTTGCCATCCATGCCTCCTGCTCTCTTCGGTGGGTCCACACGTTGGTTCTCAGTCTGCCTTCACTCTCTCACCTTGTAAATAGAACCAAACTTTCCCTGTAACAAGCAAACAAACAAAAAACCACCAACGACAAAAAACCTGAGACTTTCTGAGCATAAAAGGAAAACTGCTTATTAATGATTGTGTGGGGATTATAACGTAAACTGGAACGTACTGGGAAACCCAGGAGGACTGGTTATCCTGCTGAAGGCAAAGCATCTTTGCTTTGGTTTTCTCCCTGGCAGCTGTTACAGAAGTCCAGAATTGTCTCTGGCTCTTCCCTGCCTCTACCTCAATGCCCAGCCCCAGTAAAGGACCCTGCTCCTTCTCCAGGGAATAATTCTCTAGGCTTCACCCAGAATGCAAAAGCTATTAATTGTTAGCTGATCTGCAAGCATAGGGTGTGGGGAGTGCTTTGCCTCATTGGTTCAGCTGTTCCAAATGTAGTTCTTTTAATTAATTGCTCTTATGATTTCTCACTCCCCACCCGCCACCTCCCTCTCCCCCCCTCCAGCTCTGCATGTGTTGCCTCTGAACTTGGAGCTTGTCCAGGATTTCCTTGCTGTTTTCTTCACTTTTCATTTCTCTGTCACCCCAGTCCCATGTGCTGTCTTCCATGAATTCCTCCATTTCTAGCCTGTTGACATGGCAATCCCACTTTTCCTGAATAGGTTTGGTTTCGTTATTTTAAAACATCTCTTTTCTATAACTTCCCTAGGACCTTTGGAGGAAGGGGAAGCAGATACCGGTGCTCAGGACACCCTCATGAACCAGAGCTCCCTGTTCAAAAGCTCTAGGCTTTTTGAATTTGAATCTGAATATGGATGTATCTGTTCTCCTGGGTATAAGACCACCTCAAAGTAAACAATGAAGTGACACTGAAAGATCCATTTAGGAGACTACTGCCTTTTCTATTCTGTCCTCTCCTTCTCTAAGTCAACCCAGAACCCAACACTCTGTGAAGGAATCAATTCTCAGAAGAGAACTTTCTTAACTAAAACTCCACTCTGGTTCTTAACTAGAACCCCACTGTCTTCAGAGCTCAAACCTGTCCTGAATTACAGGGGGAATAGTTAAGTGGTTTAAAGTAGAGGACTGTTATTCCTAATGCTCTTTGGACATGTGAGGAGAGCATCAGAAATTGAGAAAAAGTTAAACATATGTTGAAAAGCCGCCACAGTTTTGGGCTCAGTGGTGGAGGGAATGCAAACAAATATAAGATTCCTTCCCTCAATATACTCATTACCCAGCAGAGTTGAAAATATATGCAGAGGGGCGCCTGGGTGGCGCAGTTGGTTAAGCGTCCGACTTCAGCCAGGTCACGATCTCCCGGTCCGTGGGTTCGAGCCCCGCATCAGGCTCTGGGCTGATGGCTCAGAGCCTGGAGCCTGTTTCCGATTCTGTGTCTCCCTCTCTCTCTGCCCCTCCCCCGTTCATGCTCTGTCTCTCTCTGTCCCAAAAAAAATAAATAAATGTTGAAAAAAAAAATTAAAAAAAAAAAAAAGAAAATATATGCAGAAAAAGTTAGAGGCAAGAGAGAGTAGGTCACATGTCAGTACCTAAGTGCCACGTCTGAGGCCAGCCTTCAGGATCATGGTTTCATAGGTCAGGAGCTCTCTGTAGTCCTGGAGGCTCATGGAGGCAGCTCAAGCCTGCAAAACATACAGTGGTCTCCCCTTTAACTGCGGTCTCGCTTTCCCTGGTTTCAGTTATCTGTGGTCAGCCCCTGTCCAGAAGAAGATGATCCTCACTCCCCACCTGATATCAGAAGGTCAATAGTAACCTACGCTGCGTCCCAAAGCCTACGTCCGTCACCTCGCTTCATCTCATCAGGCGGGCATTTAACTAGCTCACGTCATCACAAGAAGAGTGAGTAGAGTAAGATACTTTGAAAGAGACCATAGTCTCATAATTTTTATTACAGCATATTGTTAAAACCGTCCTATTTCATAATTAGTTATTGTTGTTAATCTCTTACCGTGCCGTATTTATAAATGAAACTTCACCGTAGGTATGTATGTATGGGGGGGAAAAAAAACCCATGGTATATTCAGGGTTTGGTACCGTGGTTTCAGGCATCCACCAGAAGTCCTGGAATGTATCCCCCCGCGGATGAGGGGGCTACAGTGCTCTGACTTTTGAAGAAAGAATAGGAGTTAGGCTGGTGGAGAAGTGAGACTGAGAGAATGTTGTGGCCAAGAAGAGGGAAGCTGCAGTGTGCCGTGCTTGGTGGGTGGGTCAGCGAGGTAAGCACAGAATGTAGCAAGGAGGGACAAGGTTTGTTAGCAAGGGGGACGGAACCTTGTGAAAGTTCTGGAATGTCAGCTAAGGTATTTAGGTTTTGCTCAGCCAGAGGATTTTGACGAGGAGTACATGATTAAGGTTGTGGTTGAGGAGGCTACAATGTGCTTAAGATGTGTTTATGAATTATAGTTGTGAAGCATGGGGAGAGAATAATGTGAAGACCAGACCGAAAGATAGCTAACAATTAATTCTATCAATTGTGTTAATAGAAAAAAAAAAGTTGCCATTTTAGGGATGCCTGACTGGCTCAGTTGGTGGAGCATGTGACTTTTGATCTCAGGGTGGTGAGTTCAAGGCCACTGTCAGGTGTAGAGATTATTTAAAAATAAAATCTTTTTTTAAAAAAGTTACCATTTTAGGTTATAATATTAACAGAGATTTTGAGAAGAAAAAGAGATGACAATATCAGCAATTATTTAACAGCAAGCTTTACTTAGTGATAAACCAAGATTTTTAATGAATTTAAGAATTTAAAGTTTATCCCAAAATTCCTTATGAGCATCCTAAGATTAAGAGTATGACTTTCTTTTATCCTACCCAATAGGAATTCAAAAGGAATTTATTTTTCCAAGATGTGTGTGTGTGTGTGTGTGTGTGTGCGTGTTTGGCCAACATTATTTAATAATGTACCATCGGATGTGATCACCACATTTGCTGTATTATGGTATCTAATATATTAGAAAAGACTGCAGGCTTTTGGCAGGTGACAGAAAAATGGGTAAGACCTACATTTTAAAATAGATTATAAAAGCATTTTTGTTTACCTTAATTATAGAACCTATAAAGAGATAAAAAGAACTTCCACATTATAAATGAAGTTCTTCTGGAAGCAATGAATCCATCAAGATAGTGACTCTGTCTCTGAAAGTCATGATCTCATTGCAGCTAGGTTTGTAAAATTATGTTTGTGAAAACCCCAGATGGGTACTTTACTTCCAGCCTCCTCTTTGTGAGTCTTTTTTTTTGTGCCAATCACTGTGGGGATTACATGGAGATAAAGACAACGTTCTTCTCCTTGAAGAGTTTGCCATCTAGCAGGGGTATATGACACTTATACTATAATTGCTGAATGGAATTAGTCTTACATTGTGTGAATATACTAACAGGATGGTCAAATGTGAATATACTAACAAATAAAGCAACTCACTTACTAGCTCTCTTTACTCCTATCTGATGAGAACCGAAGAAATCGTCTTGTTGATTTTCCTGAAGCTTCTCCCCTGTTGTCCTCTTCCTTGATAACATGCTGCTCTGGATGTTTTTATGATCACAGTAGTGAATGAAGTCAGTCCTAAGAGGGTAGGTGACTGACCTTCGGTTCATATCCTACCAGATACGCCTAAGCTAAGTTTTGGGCTTTCTTTGGAACACTTTATGAATCTGTTGAGCAGCCCACATAGATCCTTCAAGAACCCATTTGTAGCCACTATTGCACTGGCTCGGAAAGCAAAGGAGCAGCCAATGGCCACCATATGCAAACGTAAACTCTTTGAACATGACACTGTGTTTCCTTGTCCAGAACTCAAGGTATTTGGCACTCAGAACATGCATTCATTCATACATTTATCTAAATACTGTTGAATTTCTACTCGTGCCTGCCATATACTAAAGACAGATAGTGGCTAAGGTACAATAATATACTTAGGTAGCTTTCAGTAGATAGAGGGGACAGACAGATGCCACGTAGTGGCATATATTGTTTTTATCTGTCCAGCATCTCTCCCTTTCTTTTTTTCCTGGCAACACTCTTCTCTTTCCCATGGGGAAGTTCTCTTTTCCAATTTCAAGTGGTCTGGAGACAGCACCCATCAGAGTAGTTCTCCTCCACCCCCACAAAACCATGGGAAGTTGGGGGGGGGGCAGGCGATATGTGCCTGTGGCCATAGTGATTATCCCAGGAATAAACATGTAAACCCAAGCCAGGCCAACAGGAGTAATTCCCTGGGGTCTAATATGTGGCTGCCAGGAGAAAGCAGCTCTGCTTCCTCTGAGGTCATCGGGATGATGTAAACCCAGTACCCTCCGCAGTCAGGCTCTCCCCCAACCCTACTCACACCCCCCTACTTTCTGCTCATAGAAGATGAGGCCCACACAGGGTGAAGCTGAGCCAGTGGTTAGAGAAGAAGAGAAAAAGATTCAGGAGAGACCAAGAGAAATGTAAATCGACCATGTACTTCGAATCTAGCTCTGCCCGATCCATTGCAGTTACCTATGATAACAAATTCCCTCTTTCCCCCCAGTTTGAGTTGTTTTTCCATTACATGTAAGAAGAGTCCTAAGTAACACACAGCATGACAACCTGATTGGACCTAACACAGCTGCTGGGTGAACCAACGCTCATCTGGTCTTACGGGATGAGGGATGACTTTCTAGAAGCAGAGACGTTGGAACTGAGGCCATGTACCTTTCCAGGAAAACTGGAGCTGGAGGAAGGGATAGCATGGGCGGTGAAAAGGCCCAGGCAGAAGGAGCATCTTGTGTGAGAACCTGTAAATACGAGGGGAAATGGCTCATTTGGGGAATTACAGGGATTCTGGTATGCCTGGGGTAGAGTACAGAGACAGGAAAAATTGCTCAATGGTGTTGGTACAGAGTCACTAAGACACCGACTGCCTCAGTTCTCATGGAGCAGTGGTAGAAGAGAAAGATGGTCTCCCCCTCAAGGAGCCTATAATTTCACCAGGAATGTGGGACATAAATATGCACGGAGTTAAACCAACATCTATGGCCACAGTAAGATGTACCAAATCAGCGACGGTGAAAGAGACAGGAAGTGCATGAGATTCTGAGCAAGGTCACTGGAGATTGCAGACAGCAGGAAGCACTGGGACTGGGCCTTGAAGTAAAGGCAGGGTGTGGGTGGATGGACATAAGGCCCAGTGCAGGGCACCGGTGAGGAGACAGCTGACTGGTTCAGGGGGTTGAGTCAGGGAATAGTGGAAGACAAGTTTGGAATAGTAGGTTAAAACCGGTTGGTGAAGCTTTGACTGTCTATTGACTTTAGACTTTATTCTGAAAGCAATGGGGAGCCGCAAATAGTTTCTGAGCGTAGAGAGGGGTGATATGTGGAGGAATACTTTGGTGGGGGCATGCAGAAAGACCCAGATCAATTGGAGCCGGAAGGCCAGAGGAGACCCCATCAAGGCCTGGCTTAGGGCAGCAGCAGGGACACTGAGGGAGGGTGCGGGGGAGACCGTTTATGAAGACAAAATGGCTGGGCTTGAATTCCTGGATGCGGAGAAGGAAGAAGGATGAGCAGAGCGTCCTGCCTGTGGGACAGAACGAACTCTTGTTATCCTGAGGAGAATGGGCTCTCCCGCCACAGCCCTTGCACCCAGAGTGTTCAGCCACGCTCACTCCCTGGGGAAAGATGCAGCTGCTGCCACGGTGGCACAGCAGCCTTGATGGAGAGGGACAGAGGTGGGTGACAGAAGCGATTATGCAGCGATGCCAGGCTGGTTTGTTCTGTGTTACACCTTCTGTGTCAACACGCAGAACTGGTTTGACTGAATTCACTGAAAAGAACACCTGAATTCAGGAAGACAACACATTCTCTGTCGGCTTGACACCAAGGACCCTGCTTAGCTGCTTCTACCTGTTTTTTTTTTTTTTTTTCTAAAACGAAAACAAAAACAAAAAACAAAAAAATAAAAACAAAAAACCCCAAACAGTTCTATTGTCATGCAGACAAATCGGAAGAGTCAACCCGTTTACTCTGGTTACCCGCCCCTCCCCCCCCACAGGTCAATGAGATCTCCATAACGCTTCCTCCCCACACAACAAGTGTGTGTCCCGTGTGTCTATAAACTCTGGCAATGTGCTGGTGCTGGGGACACTGAAATGGATACTGAGTGCTGAGACCACGGGGGATGAGCATGGGCAGGGGACAGGAAGCAAATCCCAGCTCTGCCCTTTGCCAGTTGTCAGACTTTAAACTCATTGACCTTTGGTTTTCTGACCTATAAAATGAAGATAATACTGCTGTGGATGATTGTAAGGATGAAGAGATATTTATGTGTAAAATACCTAGCACAGTGATCGGCATATAGTAAGCATTCAATAAGTGATGCCTATTTATTACAGAACAAGATTTGTATAAGATACCGTGGAAGAACAGAAGGGAGACAGTTAGCCCAACTTCAGGGAGGTCAAGGAAGGCTGCCTGGAGAGGAGGACGCGTGAGCTGAATATTGGCAATGGAAAAGGAGTGAGGAGGGGATGGGGAGAGAAGGCTTCCAGGCAGAGGTGCCAGCACATGTAGGGAACACATAAATGACCAGCTTAGGACCAATTCATTGCATGGCTGGAAAGGCAACTCCACTCGTGTGGCGTGCCAAGAGTGAGTCGGACCCTGGATTCTAGAACCCACTGAGCACAGCCTGCGACCCCCGTCGTATTTGACACGATTGCTTGTACTTGGTAAAGGAAGCAGCTCCGTGCTAAATCTCATTCTCCCCCACGCCACAAACTAGCCCATTTCTGTCTTTCTTACTCATTCTCATCACACATGGTACTGACTCCTGAGGGCAAGAGGGAGCGTGCGAGAAGTGTCCTGAGGAATGTCCCCCAGTTGCCTGACGTGGTTTTAAAAACCGGAAATAGGGCAATTAGTAAAACGTCCTGGTGCTCATAGGGCAAGGCTTTCTCTAGGCCCTGAAAGCATTCCCCCTCTTTTATGTGTTGCTATTGATGCCTGGTAGAAGGTTTCTTCGGGACTGCATTGTTATGCCGAGTTCCAGATGGGGCAATTAAATACGGACAGTCGGACTGTTATTTTAGTTGCCTTTGGAAATAGAATTTACAGCGCTCGCTTGTCCTTTTCAATTTTCCCCCAACGGAGCTGTTCCCCCTTCACCTTGGAGGAGGCAGAGCCTTGGTGGTGGAGGGAGCCACTGGCTGGGCCGGCTTCTGCAGGGGCCACGGCGTCCCTCTGGATGAAAGGCTCAGCAGAACTTGAAGTCATTATCGTGATCAAGGACGCAGGGAACCGTTTCGGCGTGTAAATGCAGATGCTCTCTTGGTTTCTGTGATAGATGTGTTCCCAGTGCCAATGCAGCAGTGTGTTGAATTCTTTTTAAAATCTGAACAACCTGCAGGCTCTTCTCTCCTTTTCTTAAATCCATTTCCCCGTTGAGATGAAAAATGTAATACTTTTCAGCTTACTTTAGACTTTCTTCAAAAGTATTTCTGGAAAAGGATCCTTCATGTGGAGCATATGAAAACTGTCAGAGGACGGGAGAGAGCGAGGTTTTGAAAACACACTAATGGACAGCCATTATGCCGTAGGGAGTTCCCCCGGAGAGCAGAAAAATACAGGCTGGGGAAGTCGTGGGGAGACAGAGCACAGAAGCTACGGATTAAGGGACGAACATAGTCCAGAGATCCTAAGAAAACCGGATACATAATGAGATGGGAAAATAATACTGGCTAAGATGAATAAGACTGCTGAGGTTTGCCCTAGGAGAATGCTGGAAAATAGAAGTTTTGGAATTTGACACACCGAGTTCCAGTGTTGACTTTCCCACCCGCTGGCGATCGGGCCAGTTAATTTTTCTGTGACTTAGTTTTCTCGCCTCTAAAGTGGCCCTAAAAATGACCACAAGGGTGGTTGTGCTGATCGAATGAGCTAAGGTAGGTAGAGGGTCCACCTTATTCTCTGGTGTGTGCAGTGTTTAATAAATGCTACCTTTTATTATTCTTATTATCATTGTTATTAGCAGTGACACGAGGGCATAGATAGCTTCCCAGACCACCGGCCAATCCTATTTCCCATCTGAGGGTGTACGTGCATGCGTTTTGTCAGACATGCTGGCACCCTTCTTTCTCGATGGCAGTGGATTGGCACATTTAACCCCATCACTGGGATTCCCTTGCACGCATCCGGGTTCCTCCGTGAGATGTTTGCCATGGCATGGAGCTGCTCACGGAGTGTTCTTCTACTCAAGGGGCTGTGTTCTGTTAGCAACGTGGGCTCCACGAAGGAGGTCCCGTGATTCATTTTCACCTCCTTGCCAGTTGCCTTGCCCCTACGCCAGGGCTGCGAAGCAACGAGCTGGAGGTTTGTGCTATGAGCAAATCTGAATCACGGAGAGAATATGAAGGAAAATGAGCAGCTTAAAAATACTCCATAGGAAAGAAATGGTAAGTCACACGGTTTCTTTTGAACTTTCCCAATTCGGCCTCTAGAAAAGGTGTCATAAAGCTCTGAGGAGTGACTAAGAGCTGGGACAGAGGCAAGTTTGTTACAGACGTCCCCGTAACTCCAGGAGCAAATCTCTTTTTTCCCCTCCTAAATAACTCCAGAACATTACACGGCATTAACAAGTTTCCCAGGACAGGAACTTCTAGTTTATTACTTGCTCACATTGTCATCAGAAATTAATTTTGTCCCTGAAAGACAAATTGGCTGGTAGCTTATGAAGTTAAATGGAAAGAACAAGTGCGCATCTGTTTCTTCTGCATTTTGTCTCCTTGGTGTCTTACATATAAATGAATCAGAGTGTTCAAACTTAAATTAAGATCTTTGGCTAGATAAACAGTTAAAACTGGTTCCCATAGCTACCTCTCACACATAGCTGTGATTGCATTATAATCCCCTAGTAATCAGCTCTAAATGAAAGAAAGATGATAAGGGTGCTCTTTTCAGTTTTCAGTACTGATTTTTATTAGCTCTCAATCAGTCCGGGACTGCTCTGTCTTTCATCACATTGTGGTAGTGTTTGTAGAATCATTAGAGTAATAAAGTGTAAATCTTACTGAGGTGCATTTTTCTTGAGGTGTTTTATATAAGGAAAACTCTGAAGATTACACTGGCTGGTACAAGAAAGATTTGTTTCTGAGACGAAAGTAAGAATGTAATGTATGCTGTATTCATTTATTCCTTCCCGGAGTCAGAATCTAATGAATTATCCAGCCTAGGTGAACCAACCACCACAAAACCCCCCTTGGACTTGGGGGGGGGCAGGTTACAGTGTTACCATACTGTAGATTTGCATGCAGTTAGCCACTTCCTCGTTTGCCTTGTTATCCTTCTCCAACACTCTTCCAGTGTAAAGCCCTCACATTACAAACGCATTACCCACAAAACCGCAAGCTTTGCTATTCCCAATGTGATTTCTTCGGCAAACGAGTGTAATCCAATAAAACATCATGTCTCACCAACATTGAAGTATTTATTGCAGAATAAATTTCAGCTTAAAAAAATGCACTTGCCCCCGTTCTGCTCATATATCACCGACTGACCGGTCTTCCCAGCTTCATGCGGGTCAGAGACCGCTAAGTGGGGCAAAGTGGCAACTGGAGACCACAGTTCTCAGATGCCTCCCTGCATTGGTTCTGGATTTCTCTAGGCCCATCCAAGAGACGGTAGCATGAGAAGGAACTCACAGTGACTTTCTCCAAGTAGTGTAGGGGTTCTCACAGATTTTGCAGGTGTGCTACGCGTTTGCAATTAACAGAATACTTAATCCTGATGTGCCTTTTCTTTCCCATAGGCTTTATTATAGCCAGAATATGTTACAATGCATCATACTCTACGATACCTATAAAAATGCCTCCTTGTTTTAAATGGTGGATTTTATGCATTTTATGTTTATATTAGGCCGAAAGTGTCCCTATATTTTAGTGATAGACATTTACGCTCATCCACAGGGTAAGAAGCAATATAACGTCACAGTGTGCTGTCTCTGAAGGAGTTTATAGAAATGTGGTGGTTTCATATTTAATTTTAAGTTACTAATTTTTAAGAAAAGGTTTTGCTTGTGATAATTATTACAGTTGCCGTGCTCACATGCTGATAATGTGCATCTTTGCAACCGGCTGAGTGTTTGCAAGATCCAGGTACCCAGAGAGTCAGGTGGTGGCAAATAGCGAAGCTTTTCTCTATGCATCTTTTTGGTTTGTATCATGACACGTAAAAATATGTGTAGAATTTGGCCTGTAGATAGCATTTTTAGGGAATGAGAAGGAGAGGTCACTTGATTAGGGTGGTTCTAGATGATAAAAGAAATCTTGTTTCCAGGGATTTTTTTTTTTTTTTTTTACCCTTAGATAGTCCTGAGAGAGACCTCATTCTTTATTTACTACTTATGTTTAAAAATATAAAAGTCTGAATTCAAGTACTGGTTCTCTTTTTTTTTTTTCTCTTTTAAAAGAAAGCAAATAAAATATTTTGCTGATGATGGCGCTTTTTGTATGTCTTCGCATGTTGGTACTTAAATGCAATATGTCTGGAAGATGTTGCTATTTTACACTACACGCACAAGAAAGAGTAAATTGTAGGTCCTGATTATCAACAGATAACAAGACATACTGTATATAAATAAATGCTCGGCATCAAAACCCATTATTGGATTAGCTATATAATCATGTCTCAGGCTGTAAGTCTGTGCTGACAAATGAACACTTTTCATTTGGCTCAAGGTCCTCATCAGCAACGGAACTAATTTTACATTCTCACCCATTAAGTGAATAAGATGTGGAAAAAGCTGTCTGCTTTTTGAAGTGTAAATTTGCTGCTACAGGCTGTGCAGACCAAAGCGCTTTTGAAGCAGGCAAATGAGATCATCTCTAGGGACATGTGAACCTCACAAAGTTTAGGTCATTTCGGTGGAAGGGACGGGGTGTATGTATGCCTGTCCGCCAATGTTCCTATGATTTAGGTGGACACATACATTGGGCCATGTGGGTGTTCTCTGGTGTAGACGGTGAGCTCTTGGCTTCAACCTGAGCGAACTGGGAGCACAGCGTTCATCTTCTCCAGAAACCAAGGATCCATAGAATGTGCGTAGAGACTGAGGTGGAGCATCAGGGGTTGGCATGTTAGACAGGATTCTCTACCCTCTGCCACGCTCAAGAAGAAGCAACAGAGCCTCTAGTCTCTTGTTTAAAACCCCCTGGTAGGCCTGGGACCCTCGGCAGAAGCACCGAGATAAAAGATGTTGGTAGTGCTGGGGTTGCTGGGGGACAAGATGTACTGGGAGAGGAGCACTCCCCCCCTCCTCCTTTTTGAGTGATTTTAAATACTCTATATGCTGATGACTCCACATTTATATCTCTCACCCAGATTTCTCCTTTGATTCCAATATATAACTGCCTATGTGTTCTATCTGCTCGGATGGTTCATACATATCTCAACTTAACACATCCAAAATGAAACCATGAGACTCGACCCCAAAATTCGTCTGTCCCTCAGTTCCCCCTCATCCCACAAATTGTATCCCCATCTTCCTTCTTGCTCAAGTGGGAAACTTAAGAGTCATCCTTAAAAAAAAAAAAGAAAAAAAAGAGTCATCCTTGATTCACCCCTTTTCTTCACCAATGAAATACAATCTATCAGCTGTCATGCTAGTTTTATCAACAAAATACATTGTAAATCTCCTTGGACATCTGGAGCAGGCAAACATCACCTCTTCCCTTGGCAACGGTGACGCCAGCCTCCCAGCTTGCTTCTCTATCTCTACCCCAACTCCACCTTCTCCCCATTCATAATGAGCAGAGAGTAATCTTGAAAGGTCATGTTATAGGTTGAATTCTGCCCCCCTCCCCATTCACATGCCGAAGTTTTAACCCAGTACTTCAGAATGTGACCTAACTCGGAAATAGACTAATTGCAGACATGGTTAAAATGAGGTCATTCACAGGGGGAGTAGGGTGGATGCCTATTGTATACAACTGGAGCCCTTCCTTCTAGAAAGAATGCTGTGTGGAGACAAAGAGACACACACGGAACGCAGATGATGTGAAGACACGGGGAGAGCGCCGCCTATAAGGAATGCCAAAGATTGCCGGCGAACCACCAGAAGCTAGCAGAGAGGCCTTGAACAGATTTTCTCTCACAGTTCTCAGAAGGAACGGGCCCTGCTGATACCTCCATATTAGACTTCCAGCCTCCGGAACTGTGAGACCGTACATCGTTGTTGTTTGGGCCACACAGTCTGTGGTACTTTGTGATGGCAATCCCAGCAGGCCAAGGCAGTGAGGAATCATGCCCCTCTACTACTTAAGGCCCCAGGTGGCTTCTTATTTTATTCAGATTCAAATTCAAAGCCTGCATCACTAGAACCCTAGAACGCTCTTTATGATGGGGGCCCACCCACTACCCCAGTCTCATCTCCCACCGATTCTTCCTTCATCATTTCCAGTCACACCAGATGCTTTTCTGTTCCTCAGTCTTGCCAAGCTCTTTTGTCTTCCACAGCCTTTGCACATGCGGTGCCCTGCCCTTGGAGTGCTTGCCTCCTCCTCCTCTCTCTTTGCCTGGCCAGAACCTCAACCTCCAGGTCTTCACTTACCTGTCACCCCTCCCGCCTCTGCTGTTATTCTCTGCTTTTGCCCCATTTTTCTTTTATAATTACTTATGATGATACGTATTTATATTTCTGTGTACTTTCTTATTTTGGTCTGGACTCTAAGGTCCAGCAGATCATGTCAGCCTGGCTCATCAGTGTAGATATTGCTGGTGCCTTACACAGTGCCTGATACACACTGGCTGTTCAATAAATATTTGTTCAGTGAAACAGCGAATGACAGGTGCTTAAAGAAGTACCTCTGCCCAAGTCTTATGGCTGGTGAGATGTGTTTCGCATAAGCCTTACTCCCTTTATTACTGCTTAGAAAGGGAGGATTCTTTTGTGGGGGGCCTCAGTTGGCTTGGACCTAAGATGGAAATGTCTAGATCACTCCCTATCCTCAAGATTATCTGTTTAGGATTGGAGAACCTGATCGAGAATTGAGATGGAGGGATACCGTAGGCAAAATGGGCAGTGAGTCGGGTCTCTACCTACTAATTGCACCGTGAGGTTTGTGAATCCTCTCCCAGAAAGATCATTGCCTCGGCAGGCCAAAGAATATAATGCTGTATAGAAATACTCCATGAACTCATCTTTTCCAGAGTCAAAAAATAAGAAGTTGTGTGGGTGAGTGTGGGAGAGATTGCTAGCTGTCCACCAAAATCTGTTCTCCTTTCTTCCTGGGCACACAACTAAATTACATTTCCGGGCCTCCCCTGCAGTTAGGTGTGGTCATGTGACTGAGTTCTCTCCCATGGTATATGGGCAGAAGTGAAGGATGCTGTTTTCAAACCCAGCCCACTGAAAATGTCTCTTGTGTCCTGCCCAAGATTTTTCCTCTCTGGTTTGTGAGGCTGTCGATGCCCAGGGCAAGCCTAGAAACCATGGCTGAAAATGCAAAAACCCTGTCAGCTTGGGTCTCTGAAGACCAGGTAAAGACCCTCTATAGAGATCTGAACTGAATAGGCAATCCTAGCAAGCAGTTTGTTTGAAGCCACTGAAATTTTGGGGTCTCTCTGTAACTGCAGACTGGCCAACTCTAACAATGCTGTGGTGCCTTCCTGAAGAAGCTGATGCTCACGACAGGGGTGAAATCAGCAATCATAATTTTGGCTAAAGGAAGTGGGAGGTTAGAATTGGCTCAAGCAAGAATATCTTCTCTCTCATGAGGCCCCAGAGCCACATGTAAAGGGATTTGGAAAGGAACAAGGTAACCACTGGTCCTTCCAGCACTGTGAGCTGAAGGGAATCAAAGAAAAGGTGACAGCTTCGAGTTGCCTACAGAGGTGTCTTGATAACTATCACTGCACCTCCCTGGACACTGTGCCACTCCAGATTAGTCCTCTCATCCTTTCTGGCCATGACTCTTCTTGAGGGCATCGCAGAGACTTCGAAACCAACAATAGGAAGGCAAAATTAAAACCAGTGACAGGAACACAAGATATGTGAGGTGAGCACAGAAGACCGGGAAGGGGAAGAAAAGGGCAAATAAATTTTGACTGGCATTCAGATTCAGATGTTTGATTACCTTCTCAAAGGTTATATCTGTGAGGAGGGTGGTGATTATGTTTTAGTGAGCTCTCCCCGCTCAGTGCTTGGTAGATCCTACGTGTTTAACGAATGTTGAGAAATGAATAAATACGTTGTCTTATTTGGGCCTCCTAAAACCTTATGAGGAGATGAGGCGTTATTGCAGACAGTGTGTTTGTCGGTTGGGGTCAAAACCATTCTTGTTCCATTCTTCCTCCTTCCAGTACAAGAAGGACTGGGCTTCACAGTCCTCATGTAGTTAAGTGGGGTCAGTGACTGGTTCTGGCCAAAGAAATGTGAGTAAAAGTGACAGAGTAGGAAAGTGCACTCCAGCTTCTCTGTGCTGCTGCAGCCATTCTCGAGGTCTTGTGCTGATGAGCTGGAACCTCTGTCAGCTTGGCCCTGATTGACTCGTACCGGGCATGTAGTGTGAGCAAGAAATAAGATTTTGTTGGGTTAAGCCATCATATATGTTCTACTCCAGCAAAACCTGTCCTATGCGGATCAACGCGTTTACCCAGCATTAACTTCCCCGTCTTCATTTTATGTGCACAGTAGCTCAAATTTTGTTTCTGCTTTTCTTCTCTGGATGCCCATCTGCTTCGGGGGCAGGTAGGCGCCTTCAAGGCTCACGGGTGAAATGGGGGTGGTCTAAGATGACCATGGTTACCTGGATCCCTTCAGCCAGTGATTACTCAGGGATAGGGATGTAAGCTAGGCGTGACCAAATGATGTGTGGGGAATTCTGGGGATTTTGGGGGAGAAATTGTTTCTCACATATAGACCAGGAGACAAGAATGCTTCCTTTTCATGACAAGGGGTATTATTTGGGAGGATGTGAGGCTTGGAGTGGCTACAACCATCTTGCGGCCATAAAGGGGAGATGCCAATATGCTGAAGGTGACCAACTGGAAAGAAGAGGAATCTTCGTTAGGCTATTTTAGTTGAGTATTGTGTTCCTTGTACCTCAAAACACCCAGACAGATCATCTCCATTTTACTGAAGAGCAAAATGAAGCTTGGAGAGTATAAGTGATTCACCCATTGTCTGTTCTTGTAGGTAGAAATCGGGTCTTCTAATTCCAAGTCTTCCCTTTAAACATTTCAGGAGTCTGCAAATAGATGTTCTCTCATGTGCCAGACCAACTAATTGGGGATGGTTGCTTGGAGAGTTGTGTTCAGAAGGTTTTAAGACCACATCCACCAAGAAAAAGGGTTTGGGCTGATTAATAATTTCATGGGCAACATAGGGAAACAGTATCCCCCCCCCCCATTTCTGTAGTATGTAGTGTTACTTCTGGGTTAACTTTCTGTAGGAAAAGTCATGTATTAGTTACCAACCGCGTTGAGTGACAAATTGCCCCAAAATATCGTGGCTTAAAAATGCCAAACATCTACTATGCATAGTTTCTGTGGGATATGGAAGTGTGGGTGTGGACTGGCTGAGTGCTTCTGTCTCAAAATCTCTCATGTGGTTGCAATCAAGCTGTCTGTTGGAGCTTAAGTCTATCTGCAGAGGGTCTATTTCCAAGCTCACTTATGTGGTTATTGGTAGGATTCTGTTCCTCATGGACCATAGGATTGAGGGCTTCAGTTTTTCACTGGCTGTGTCTCAGGCCCTTGCCACGTGTGCCTCATCGTAGGGCAGCTTTCCCCACGGTGGCTGGCAAGGGAGAGTAAGAAACAAGACTTTGTGTAACTCAGTCTTGGAAGTGACATCTCACGGTTTATGGAGAATTCCAATCATTACAAGTGGATCGATAATAAGTCCAGCCCACACTCAAGGGGAGGATATTACACAGAGAAGGGAACATCAGGAGGCGTTTGGGAGGCTGCCCACTACGCAAGTGATAAATCATCATCATCATCATCATCCCATGAAATTACTCTTTCTGTTACCATTTCTGTAATTATCGTGGTTGACTACTTTGCCTCAAAAATTGTAGTCTCTTTTCTCAAAGTTCTAATCTCTCTCTGTGGGGCAAGCAATAACATGAACCACATAAAAATAATGTCTTGGGGCGCCTGGGTGGCGCAGTCGGTTAAGCGTCCGACTTCAGCCAGGTCACGATCTCGCGGTCCGTGAGTTCGAGCCCCGCGTCGGGCTCTGGGCTGATGGCTCAGAGCCTGGAGCCTGTTTCAGATTCTGTGTCTCCCTCTCTCTGCCCCTCCCCCGTTCATGCTCTGTCTCTCTCTGTCCCAAAAATAAATAAACGTTGAAAAAAAAAATTAAAAAAAAAATAATAATAATGTCTTATGTCCTGTTCCATGTCAAGGGTTAAGCATATCATCATAACAATGTTATTAATATTTTTTTAAGAATCATGAACAATATTATTAATGTTATTTTAATAATCATTAACTGTAATTAATAATAATAGTAAGTAATATTAGGAAAGAGTCTCATAGTGTGGTGAATGCCATTGGCATCAGTGTTTCTCTTCTTACTCCTTCCCCCAAATCCTGGGCGCATCACATGTGTGCCTGTTTTGAAATTGAACACAAACAGGGCTCTCCCTCTGAGTTTTTTGTCTCTTCCCAGACAGGATATGACGCAGGGCCATCTTTAAATCTGGTCTACCTCTGTGAATTTGCCTGTCGGTGGAAGGCCCAAGAAAAGAGAGAAAGGAAGCCATTCACTAGGGTAACGTCCTTTCTTTAGAGTTTGGTGCCTCCTTAGACACCAGGCACACATCCGTGTGAGGGAAAGAGACGATTTCAGGGACTCAGGGGGGAAGAAAAAAAGAGCAGAAGTTGAATGGGTTAATGTGAATCAGAGACATTGAATGGTTGTGGGGCTTTTACTAGTCTGTCAGGGTGGCTAAGACGACAGAATGAAAACTGGACTTTTAATAAAGGAAGGCAGATTAAATTAATCATGACAAGAAAATGAGCAAGAAATGCTTTGACATTGTTATTTAATAAGAAAAATGTGTAATTAACTGATAAAAATAGTTTTTGCAAGAAGCAGGCAGTTAAATAGTTTATGAAGCCAGGCAGGCCAAATCCTCAGCATCTCTGACTGTTAGCAATCAGAATGCTTTTTATATGGTGTCTTTCTTTGGAAACGCACAAGCCATCTTGCCACAGACATTACCTCATTTGCTTCCCAGCCTAACGAATGCTTTATGGCTGAGAAATGGTGGAGGAAGCGAGTGAGATGGAAGAGATGAAGAAACTGAGGCACGAGGGGGGAGACTTGTTGCAGCATTTCCAGGAAGTTCCTGGGAGCAGTACTTAGCTTTTCTCCTTGTGTTTGGGCATTAGCTAACGAATTAAAATGCAACATTGTTGTCTCTTCCAAGAGCTGCACAGAGGAACCTGGGGTATGTATTATGGCTGATATGATACTAGTCTTCCGAACGAACGGGAGGTGGGGGTGGAAAGAGATCCTGGCATTTGCCATCTGGTAAGCCTGTCTTTAATCCTCAGTAAAGTAATGGAATGGAGATGAAGAAAAAAATGCGTAAGAATCAAGAGCATAATGCCACCATGAGCAAGCAGCTGTCTGGATTTTTAAAGAGCAAATTCCATGAGACAAATTTAATTGCATTTTTTAATAGAATTAAAAAAAAACCCTCCGCAACATTAGTGGGTGAAGGAAATGAAATGGATGCATCCGGAAATCTCACTTGAAAGATGAATTCAACCGAGCTGGTTCTGCGCTCTGTCTCATGGATGGAAACCTGGCTGGAAGGCCACGTGAGCGGCCGGTGGGCGGCTGTGGACTGCCTGGGAGATAGTGGCCCGTGGCATGCTTCTGGCAGGCTCTGAGATGGGCCGGTATCTACAGAGCATCATTATTAATGACTTGCAGGAGGTGACGAGCAGAACATTAATTAAATGTGCACATGTGGCCAAATGGGGAATTGGCGGCAGAAACACCAGAGAGGCAGGCGCTTGTTTTTCAGCCTCTGTGATTTGGCCTGTGAGAAGTGGCCTGACTGCTTCCCTCCTCTGTCCCTGCACCCTTGGGTTTGAACCAGAGTTTTGCACGATGCCATGGAGGAAGTGGCAGGGGAGGTACCTTTGAGCAGGCTCGAAAATCCCCTTCCCAAACACCAGGGTCTGTGCAAATTGCACCTGTAGCCTGATGCTCTGAAAAAGGAAGCCTACAGTATTTCGTATTGTTATTAGCGGAGTAATGAAGCAGCTTCCAGGCTGGTTCACTGCTGCCTTGCCCCATTTTGTGGCATGTTTCCATCTGCAAAGGGGAGCACAAGCAGGAGACACAGGGATGGGGAGGTGTCTCCTCTGGGTCACCTTCAGGGGAGCCCTTTGGCCCATCTCATTCTTCCTAAGAGAAGCCTGTGTGGTTTGACTCCTGAATATATTCAGGCATTTGAAATTAGGTGGCTCACCCCAAATCCTAAAGAAAGCCATGCTTATAAGTGAAGTCCAAGCATTATACAGTTTTCACATTCAGTCAACATTTAGTTCTCTCCTTAAGAGATAATTCCTGGGGCACTTGGGTGGCTCAGCGGGTTAAGAATCTGACTTCGGCTCAGATCCTGATCCCATGGTTGGTAGGTTCGATTCCCGAGTTGGGCTCTCCACAGACAGTGCGGAGCCTGCTTGGGATTCTCTCTCTCTCCCCCCCCCCTCTGTGCCCCTCCCCAATTCATGCCTTCTCTCTGTCTCTCTCTCTCTCTCTCTCTCTCTCTCTCAATAAATAAATAAATAAATAAACTTCCTAATAATTCCACCGGCTTGGCTGGGAGTTTTGTCACAATTGGGTCTTGGCATTGCCTCTATTGGAATTTATATTTATTTGAAAATGCCTCTGTTGCCAGGGTAGAAAGAATGGCTCCAGGAGAATGCAAGCTCCCTGATCTGCAATATTGAGCACTGTGTGTTCTGAGATGGGAGATTATCTTTTGTGTTTTATTTAATTTGAGAACTATTAGCCAAACTCTTTGTAAGCAGGGAGAGTTTTGTAATGGCGACAGTGACACGCATCGACCCCATGCCTTTCTGAAACCGTACTGTGGCTGGGGAGGCAGCCGTGCAAGTATTTAGGAAGAGATGAAAATGCTGCCCCGGCCACTATGCCAATAGGAGTAACATGATCTCCAGTATTCACCGACTGCCAATGTGCATTATCTTTTCTAATTCGTACAACACTGATATGGAGCTAGGCATTATTATTGTCCCTACTTGTAAAAAAATGGATCCAGATTCAGGTGAAAGTTTCCAGAATGCAAAGTAAACTCCAGAGAATGAAGCCCATGGAGGTCTGACCTGCTCTGAGCCTCAAACCCATCGCTCCAGCATGGAGACCATCATCCAATCTTGATCCAAGGTTACTTTGGCAGGGAATTTGATGCCCAGAGAAATGAATCTGGAGCCTAAGGCCGAGACAGTGGCATATCACCCTGTAATTATCAGTGTACTGTTTTTCTAGAGGAGAGGCTGAAATTTACATGAGGGATGGGCAGAAATGAAGGACCTCTAATGGCAACATCTACCTTTTTTCTACTCATAAGCCATTCAGCTTTGGCCCCAGACTCGCACAATCTACCCAGGAAAGCAAAAGTTCTGAGTTGGCTGGGGCCACACTCCCTAGAGGGCACTTCCGTGGAAGGCGCTCTGTTGTTACTTAAGCATGTCCCCTTCTGAGTATCATTCCCACCTCTGAGATCTAATTGAGTCACTTGTTCCAGTGATGTGTGGCATGCTTCCTTACAGGACTTCTGATATGTTAAATTTTCTCCACGTCATTATATTTCCAGAGACTTTTTTTTTTTTTAGGTCCAAGCATTATTGTGGAGCCTTTTGTAGATGGATACTCCAAATTGCAACCCTACTGGCTCTGCCAGAGTCGTCTACCAACCTCTGACTGGGATGGCCTGAGGTAGGCATTCCAGTATTGAACTAAGGGAGCAAACGACTTCGGATCTGAGCAAAGACTCTCTCAGTGGTGACAAAGGCACTTTTGACCCTAAGGTTGTAACAGGTTGTTTTAGGTACCACACCATGGGAAGATAAGCGGAGGTTTTTGTCCCAGGTCCCCAGCTATAGATTATATTTTGTAATGATCTCCCAATCCCACATGTCTTTTTATTTATTTATTTTTTAAGTTTATTTATTTATTTTGAGAGAGAGAGTGTGACAGGGAGGGACAAAGAGAGAGGGAGGGAGAGAGAGAATCCCAAGCAGGCTCTGTGCTGTCAGTGCAGAGCCTGATGCACACAGGGCCTGATCCCATGAACTGTGAGATTATGACCTGAGCTGCAGTCAAGGGTTGGATACTTGCCCAACTGAGCCATCCGGGTGCTCCCTCTCCCCCCAAAAAACGTTTTCAAAAATGTGACTTTGCACTCCGACTTCCAGGAGGAATGTAATGTCCCTCCTTTGAAGCCGGGCTCTCCTCATGACCTGGTTTAAAACCAATGGGATGCAGTGGAAGTGACACCATGTGACCTTCATCATTAGGTCAGAGAAGGCCTGAAGCTTCCCCAAGGCCTTCTTCTGGAACCTCTGGGGGTTAACATCACCCAAGGAAGGCTCTGAGAGTCCTACTTGCTCTTCACTGGCAGTCTCTCCCTTTTATTTTTTTTTTTAAGTTTAAAAAAATTTTTTTTTTAATTTTTTTTTCAACGTTTTTTTATTTATTTTCGGGACAGAGAGAGACAGAGCATGAACGGGCGAGGGGCAGAGAGAGAGGGAGACACAGAATCGGAAACAGGCTCCAGGCTCCGAGCCAACAGCCCAGAGCCTGACGCGGGACTCGAACTCACGGACCGCGAGATCGTGACCTGGTTGAAGTCGGATGCTTAACCGACTGCGCCACCCAGGCGCCCCTAAAATATTTTTAATGCTTATTCATTTTTGAGAGAGAGAGACACAGTACGTGCGACCAGGGGAAGAGCAGAGAGAGAGGGACACACAGAATCCGAAACAGGCTCCAGGCTCTCCAGCACAGAGCCCGACTCGGGGCTCAAACTCACGAACCACGACATCATGAACTGGCTCATGGGCCTGAGCCACCCAGGTGCCCCTCTCCCTTTCTTATTCTTTGGGCCCCATACCTATGTCATTCATTTTCCATTTCCCTCCTCCTTATTTTTACATCCATCCCCTCCTCCTCTTGATCCTCCTGAGTTTTCTCCCTCCTGTCCACTCCCTTTCCATCTGGGGAGCAGCAAAGAGAACAAAAAAGAGAGCTCTGTGTGCAGGGTGATTACCCTGTGGGGTGCCGTGTTACCTATGTGGTTACATTTTATCTCCTGACAGGCTTCTGAGCTAGGTGGGATTATTCCCATTTTTTTTTTCAGATGAGAAAACTGGGACTCAGAGCACATTAACTTGCTGAAGTTCACCCAGAAAGTAAGTGCTGGGAGCTGGGTATCTTCCCAGCACTAAGTCAAGAACCATTCTGTTTCCATTGGTGGCATGACTTAAGGGAAAACAAAACTTAACAATTTACGGCCCATAATCCCGTTTCAGTTAACTTGCCTAGCAGGCCACAGGGCGTTCTTCTCCATCATAAGGGTTTGATTATTCCCATGAATCCTCTGTTGTCTTTAGAAAGTCCAGAGTTAAACAAAGAAACAGCAGAGAACAAAATTCCCGGGTTTTGTTATCGGTGTAAATCCGAACCTCATGGTATTCTTGCAGTCAAGTTTCTGCCGAGCACCGTGGGTAAGTCTACATCTGAGAGCACTGCCCGTTACACTAGCAATGGGGGAGCTCACGGAAAAGAGTTTCCATCATAAGCTTAAACATTCATAGTATCAAGATGGCAGTACCCAGCATGTAGTAGGTGTCTAATAAATATTGCTTAAATAAATAATTATTAAGATTCCTACCTTTGTATTTTTGAGGGGCATATCCAATGTTATAGTTTCTGCTGAATTTTGTGACTGTATACTGCACCTTGTGTGTGTGTGTGTGTGTGTGTGTGTGCGCGCGTGTGTGTGAGTGTGTGCGGAGGGGTGGGGAGTGAGGCTATGGAGGGCAGTCTAGTGTAGTGTGTAAAAGTCCACACAACCCCATGTGGGCAAATCGTGGTGTCATTCTGTCCCTCAATGTGCTCCTTTGCAAAGTAAAAGTTGGGGTAAGAGGACGTCTCTGGCTCCCTCCTGCCCTGGGTATGACCATCATGATTCTCGCATTGAGATCCAGATATATTTTCGTTGCATTTTCAGTGTGGGAAACTGGAACATGCAGTATAATCATGCAGTAGGGATTTTTAATCCAAACATTATGTATCCACTACTAATCAAAAATATAATGAAAGGATTTTAAAAAATAAAAAGCAAACTGAGAAACTCCAGACTAGAAAACAAGCTTTTTTTTTTTTTTTCTCTCTCTCTCTACTCTCACAGACTCATTCTAACATCTGGGGGATTTACAGGTGTTAAAAATGCCCCTGAAAGGAGTCTTTTTATTTCCTGGGGTGATGGAAATATATTGATAATTACAGGGAGAAATTAGTTTTTTTCTAGTAAAACAATTAAAACGGCTTAGTGTTTAAGTGAAGGAGAATGTAATTTTCCTTTATTTTATCTATCATTAAATTGATGTTACAAGCTATTAGAAGAGTTTAGTTTAGTCAAGGCTGATTTTCAAATATAATTCATATTCATGTGGATAGTCAGAGAAGAGGGTGGAAAAGCTCAGTGCCTGTGTACATATCCACAAATACATCCCATGGGGGTTTCTTTCTTTAAAAATCATGAAAACATGCTGGCAAAGAAGGGGCAGAATGTGAAATAGGGAGACTATACATAGAGTTCTAAAGGGGCGATCCCTGCTTCCTATTAAGAGGCAATTCTTGATTTAGTGGGAATATTCTACGGTATTTCCTCTTTTTTAAGTTGTAAGTGCAAAACTGTAATGCGTGAGCATCAACATGTGACATCTGAACACATCTGTACAGATTTGAGCATTATAGTCAGGGATACAATGGCCCTCGTCTCTTCCTGGCACCATGTTCAGTGACATCACATGGGTAGTTTGAAATTCACTATGCTGGGAGTCCTGACACCATGGAAGTCGGCAAATGCTACAAATCAGGCTCCCCCTCCCCCAATCTGGTTGTAATTGAACTATAATCAGTGGTATGTATTTACCAACACACCATGGATCATAGCTCAATAAAACTTACAACAAAATTAATGGGACATTAAGTTCATTATTGTTTGCAATGATAACTAAACATAAATGACTTACACACATTCATATACGTAACCAGCTGCCCTTTACTGAGCTCTACTACGTGTCAGGCCTTATAGATTGTATCTAGTCCTCATCCGAACCCTGTAAGACACGTGTCATTGTCTCTATTTGATAGGTGAAGAAATGGAGACTCAAACTGAGACTCAAAAGAAATTGTTTGCGGTAACATAACTAGTTAATTGCTCCATCAGGATTTGAACCCAACACAGTCCTTGCCTACAGTGAGTGAGCCCAAGTGTTGCTGAGGTCAGCTCATGAGACTGCAGTGGGGGCATGATGCTGAGAGAAGCAAAAACACCCTGAAGGCTCTTGCGATACTCCAGGGTCCCAAAGTCAGAGACTGAGCCGTCAAATGTCTCATTTCTACAGCAGGGTCCACCCATGGCTCAGGAGTGATAGTAAGACTGCGGTGTTCCCGGGGGCCCAGATTCCCACCTATGCTGGGAGTGAGCCCTCATGAGTCTCCATAGAGCCGAGAAGTAGTTCTGGGGCAGCCTAGCTCCAGGGATTTTCCTGCTGCCCTTGCCTTGAGGGCAACTTTGTCACCAAAGTTTTCCTGTAGACCTCCAACCGCTGATTTTTCTTCTCCTTCAATATCTGTTCTCCCTCTCTCTCTTTTCCCTTCCTTATTTTGTATCTGTGCAGCCCAAATCTTATTCTACCTATTCAACCTCTGCCCACTTTCCCTCACTGTTGCCTAAATTCATCTTTGCTTCCAACAGTATCTCAGCAGAATATGACTCTTCCCATTTTCTGAACATCACCAGGACTTCTCAGAGCAACGGGGTGGAGAAGATTTCTCTTTCTATTGATTTCTATTCTAATGATTGGCCACAGAGTGTTTTTAAGGGGAGAGGTGTCTTTCGTTAAAGAGATGCCTCGGTGGGTGCTTGGGGAGGGGTGTCTGGACTGGCCCACATGCTCCAGGGAAGGGAAGCCACTCTCCATGATAAATACAGAACAGTTGGAGCTCGAGGGTGGAAACGAGGGGTGGGGTGAATAAGAGCAGAGGTGGGAGGAGGGAGAGAGAAGGTAAACCTGCCTGGGACATTTTGGTAAAGTCTACAAACCTGTGAAAGAGTTGGGTGGGGGAATTTCGCACTTTGATTATGGAAAATGGAGAAGGCCCTGGTTCCATATGGGGGTTGATGTGTGGGAAGGAGGCCGTTAGTTAAGGGGCCCCTGGAATGAGCAGAGACTTCGAGCAGAGCTTTGGGTTTCCAAGGGCCACAGAATGGGTGAGGTGAGGTGGATTCTGGGCCATTTTCTTCATACCCATAAAGATCTGAGGGTCTCTGGCTGGCATCTGAGTTACCTTAGCTTCCAATGGCTCATGGCTTCACCAAACTAACCCGGCCTGCTCTGATCTTGACCAACATCAAACATTCCCTTCTCCCATCTCACCATTTTTCTCCATGGGCCATGTGTAGGCTCAGGATAGCCAGCTAGTAGTGAGGGGGATGGGGTGTGGAAACTGAGTTACTGGCAGCAAGGAGATTAGGATAGATAAATAGAACACCAGAGGTGGAAGAGAGGCAGAGTCCAAGAAAAGAGGGCAATTGGTAAAGAAAGAAGTGACATTTCATGAACCTCCCTCTGCCAAATGAAATAAAGCAAAACATACATATCCCAAGCCAAAGTTGACACAGAAATAGAAACTTCATCCCCCCCAACAAGAAAACTCCTCTTTCCAGATGGTGATAAGGTGAAGTGAGAGCAGACAAGGATAGCAAGGATGTGGTGATCTGGTTGCATGGGGTACAAATGGTAATTTGCAATGGCACATTGGGCCCAGGCAACAGTAGATGGCCATGGTGATATCTTATGCCTTACTCAGTTATTCTCATGGACATGCCAGTGAGAACTGAGGTCTTAAATTCTGTCCCCAAGTGTGAAGCTGAAACTGGAAGGCCCATTAAAATGAGCCTTTCTGAGTGCTATGCAGAGATGATAAAGGTGTGGGAATCCTGTCCATGCTAACATCACAAAGAAAGAACTCAGGGATGTTCCTTTTCAAGTCCTGGCTGATGGATTTTGAGGTGGATAGCTGGTTTTAAAAATCAACATTTAAAAATCGTACTTGGGATGTAGGTAAAGCACCTCCAATTCTTCAACCAGCCAGTTGCAAATCGAGGAACAACAGCCCCATTTTTTATGATTTGCCTTAGTCACTGACAGTGATCCCCTAAACTCTAGAAAGTTGTCACCAACCGTCAGACTGTGGGTCCATAGCCCTTAGAAAAATAACCCCAAAGAGTAGAAATTCCCCACCTCTACCAAAGAGAGAGAGAAAGAGAGATAGAGAGAGAGGTGTTCAACTAAATTACTCAGGCTTTGAAAACACAACACCATTTCTCACTTTGCTTTAGTATAGTAATAGTAATTTTAACAAAGGTCATTCTCAAGCGCACAACTGTATAAACTTGCATTCTGAATGGGAAGACTGGAATTTAAGCAGTTGAGCCCTGGGATGGTGTTTATGAGCAAATCCAAGAGAATGCTGTTTGCCAGTTACGTTCTAGTTGACATCACTCTGCCTGGCATCTCCATTTGCCAGGTGTATACAACATGATCTCAATCAGTGAAAGTATATCCCATGCCTTTACCATGTTTGTGAACCAGAAAGAAGAATATCCACACCGAACAAGAATGAATTCCAGAGAAATTCAAAGAGATTTATTGGGCTGCCATTTACTCGCTGTAAAATTGAGCTTGTGATGGTCTCTCCCTCATAGGGTTTTTGGGAGAATCAAAATATGATCAGGCTCGTAAAACTTTAGCCAAGAGCCTGGCACAGAGAATACACTCAGGAAATGGAACTAGAACTTTTATTAATAAGTGATGGGAAGTTTCCATGGTGTGGGAAATTTAAAAATGAATACAGCACAGTCCTTCCTTTAAGAATCACACCAAGGAGGGAGTAGAGGAAGACAGGCCGGCAGATAATTATGATATATAGCACATAGTAAATACAATGTACAATAAATAATAGGAGTGTATATTGGGTGCTACTGCAGGAGAAGCTTCAGTGCTCCGAAATGGGGAATCATTAAGGGTGAAAGGACCATCTACTTGCATTAAGCCTGTGGATGTGAAAGACTAGGTCCTAGGAAGGCCAGCGCTGTCATTCTGCTGTCCTAATGATGGATGGGGATTTGTGAGCAATTGAATTGAACCTCTGCCATTACTATCGATTGTTGGGATAGACTTCTCGATCGGAGCCAGTGGGCCACAGTCTGGGTCGGTGGTCACACTGACAGAAGGTTTGTGACCTTTCGTGGGCTTCCCATGTGCCTTGCACACGCCCATCTGCCAGGGACCTAGGATCAAGCTGGCAGTAAAGGACTTGGGGAAATGAGGATTGAATTAAGTGACCTCAGATCTAAGCCAGCTGTGGCGAAGCCTCTTCCTTCATTTGAGGAGGAATTTTTCTCATTTCCAAAGCTTTGCAGGCAGTTAAGGCACAGAGGTGGAAATGAGATGCATAGAGGTTTAAATAGAAGCCCCCGCTGCCTTGTTCTTTGACCCCAAGCAAGTTATTCACCCACTCTGAACCTCAGTTCCCTTGTCCACAAAATAGGGAGAACGAAACTGACCTCATTAGGATTTGGGGGCTTTGTTTTTAATAATAGCTTTATTGGGATATAATTTACGTACCATAAAATTTGCCCTTTTAAAGTGATTTTAGCGGTTTTTCATATACTTCCAGTGTGCCACCGTCAGCACTATCTAATTTTAGAACATTTTCATCACCCCCCAAAAGAAACCTATACACATTAGCAATCACTTCCCATATTTCCTTTCCCCCAATCCTTGGCAACCACTAATCCACTTTCTGTCTCTATGGATTTGTCCACTCTAAACATTTCATACAAATAAAATCACACGATGGGTGGTCTTTTAGGACGAGCTTCTTTTCCTTAACATGATGTTTTCAAGATTCATCCATGTTGTAGCCTGTGTCACTACTTCATTCCTTTTTCTTGCTGAATACTCTTTCATTGTGTGAATATATCATATTTTATCTATTCATCCAATACATTGGTGGGCATTTGGGTTATTTCCACTTTTTTGACTGTTGTGAATAATGCTACGAACATTAGTATACAAACTTGTTTGTGGATATATGTCTTCATTTCTCTTGGGTATATACCTACGATGGAATTGCTGGATCATCTACAGACTCTGTGCTTCACTTTTTGCGGATCTATCTGATTGTTTTCCAAAGCAGTTGCACCATTTTATAATCCTGCCAGCAAAAAATGAGGCTTCCCGTTTTTTTTTCAGATCCTCAACAACACTTGTTATTGTGTGTCCTTTTGATCTTAGCCATCTTAGTGGGTGTTGAATGGTATCACATAGTGATTTTGATTTGCATTTCCCTAATGACTAATGATGTTGATCATCTTTTCACGCACTCATTGGTCATCTGCATATTTTCTTTGGACAAACATCTATTCAACTGCTTTGCTGATTTTTAATTGGGTCATTTGTCCTTTTATTGTAGAGTTTTAAGAGTTCTTTGTATATTCTGGATATAAGTCCCTTTGCATGATACATGATTTACAAACTTTTCCCCCCTATTATGTGGATTGTCTTTTCACTTTTCCTGATGTGTCATTGGAAACACAAAAGCTTTTAATTTGAGTGAAGTCCAATTTATTTTTTCTTCAGAAACTTGTACTTTTGGTGTCATATCTAAGAAACCATGGCTTAACCCTACGTCTTAAAGATTTACTCCTATGTTTTCTTTGAGGAGTTTGGTAGTTTAGCTCTTACATTTAGGTGTTTAACCCACTTTGAATTTTTGTGTGCAGTGTAAGGTAGGGTTCCACTTTTATTCTTTTGTACATAGATGGATATCCAGTTGTCCTGACATCATTTGTTAAGAAGAAAATCCCCTCTTTATTTAACTATTTTGACACCCTTCATTAGGTTTTGAAGAATACATGACCTAATTTATGTGAAGTTCTTGGCATATGATAAGTTTTAATACATGGTAGCTATTACTATTATAATCATTACCATTCGGCTCATGGGTAAATTTCTAATCAAAATATGATAGATTATAGTTCTTCTCTACTAATCTTACTACTAGAAATTCCAGCAAATAGGAAAAAAGAGTAAGTGGCAGCAATTAGCTTGAAATCTTCTATGTAAGGTTTGCAAATCATAATCATGTTTATTTAGCAGCTAACATGTGTTAGTACTTCCTATGCACCTGACACTTTATTTCAAGCAACTCAATAAGCTCTCACCACAACACTATGAGATAGGTACTTTTTTAATCTCTTTTATTCTGCTGAGGAAACTGAGAGCAGTCAAGGTGCCAGTTCAAGGCTGTAAAAGTCCTCGCAAGTAGCAAGCCACAGAGTGTGTATTTGAATTCAGACAGTCCCTGATGGCCCGGGACACGGTCTCAGTAGACATGGTGAGCGTGAGAATGAGAGAAACATGGAATGTCATGTGCATTGACTAAACGAGCAAGAAGGTGGTTAAGAACCCATTCTTGGGGTTCAGCCCTCAGCTTGGCCACTTACAAACTGTACAACATCAGGTAGCTCAGATTCTTTAACATAAAATGAGGATAATTAGGCTTATCTCATGGGCTTATTGTGAAGAATAAAGGAGTTACTATATGTAAAGTTCTTAGAACAGTTCCTGGCACATGGGGAGTGCTCAAAACTATCAGCTGTGATACTGATAAAGAGCTTGAACCTGATTCCACGCTTCTTGTTGCAGAATTATTCCTAGTGTCAGGGCCGGCTTCATGGGTGAGCAACCTGTGCAGCCATACAGGGCCCTATGCTCCAAAGGGCCCTGGATTTGACTTAATGCTCTCTTGTCACCATATTGAAATTTTCAATTATTTTTGAACACGGGGCGTTTCCATTTTGCCTTGTGGCCCACAAATTATGTAGCCAGCCCTGGGTGGGGCATAGGTCTGGCTTTGGCCAGAAGAGTTCTCTCCCCCTACCCAGTGATGCCCAACATGGTACATGGAGGGGTATCTCTTCACATACACACACACATACACTCACACGCACACACACACACACACACACACACACACACACTTCAGAAAGAATCTCCTTGGTTGCTATGAGCTTTAGTGGATCTCAATGTGGAAGATAGTAGTGTTCAGTTTAATTACCATGTCAGCAAGGCCAATGCGTACCCACTTGACATTCCTGATTTATTACCTAAAAATGAATGCAATGCATAGTGGGCCCCAAATCCTGCCTCTATTATTGGACTGAAAACCTCCATTGACTTCAGCTGGCAGCCTGCACCACTAATTGAGGACAGAGTTTGGCCCCATGGGTTTTATATAGAACATTTTTCTTTATTTCTTGTTTTCATGGGTGTGTGTTGTGGGCTGGGGATTATTTTTATGTTTTTCCACTTCCTGATTAGTTTTAGGACTTGTTTATTTGGAGACTGCTTTAATAAATTTGCACAGCGGGGTGAGTTAGTAACAGGGTTTGGTGTATTTAACCAGGAACCACCTTCTTTTCAGTTTGGTTTTTGGTATTTAACTCCAGGGCACAGTCACTCCGTTTCAGAACCAAATCTCTGCCAAAGCTCACCTATCCCTGCTCTGGAGAGGCGATGGTAGCTTACTCCGAAGGCAAGCCTCTGCTCCCACACAGAACTACACCACAGCATCCCACCATGGCACTTTTAAAGTGTTCTTGATGTAAATGGCATTTCCCTGTCTCCTCTTCTAGATTGTGGGTATGCAGCAGGCAGGTACTCGGTCATCAGTGTGGTTTCAGTGTCTAGCATAGCTCCTGTCACAAACACCTTCATCTGAGAAATATTCCCTGAGCATCTTCTATGTACCAGATAGAGTAGGTAGGACAAGATAAATGAGGTCCCTGCTTGAGAGGGGTTTCCATTCTATGGGTGAGACACAGGTACAAGGAAGCAGACGATTGTAGCAATCATTGTAGAGTAAGATTGTTATTAAAAAATACAATTAGAGGGTGTGATAGAATGACTGATTGCGTGTGTGTGTGTGTGTGTGTGTGTGTGTGTATGGTTCGTCAGGGGAAGATTCCCGGAAGAGAAGACTTCTGAATTGAGATGTGAAGGCAAGAAGGAACCAGCCACATGCAGATAATCATTGCAGGCTGAGGGAGCTGCTGATGCAAAGGCCCCAGAGCAGAAAGGAGCTTGGCTGTGAGGGGTGGAGGGGAGGCCCAAGCGTAGTGAACATGAGGACAATGGTGAGAGATGAGCCTGACCAGGTAGGCATGTCCCAGATAATGCTGCCTTGGTAAGGAATTCCATTTATTCTGAGGACATTGGGAACCTTAGGGAGGGGCATACTCTGACTATATTTTCAAAGAGCCCTCTGGCTGTTTTGTGGAAAAGGAGCTGGGGGCAGTGTGGGCAAATTTGGAAGCAGAAAAACCACTCAGGGGGCTTTTGTGTTAATTTGTTGAACTGAATGGATTACTTGCAGAAAGACGTTGGTGCTGTCCTTGCCAAAGCTGGCAGCGGAAAGTGGAAGCGGAGGAAGAGATTAGGGTTCAATAGCCTCTTACCGTGAGAGCCAATAGCGAGGTGACGTTCCCCTTGACTGCGTCCTTGCATCTACATTTCCAGGAAACATCAGGAGCCCCAGATCATGTCCCTGTGATGCTGGTAGGATGGGAGTTTTGGGGAGTGAAGAGTCTGGCTGGAAACGAGGAGGGAGGAATCACACACACAGCGTGACTTAGCTAAGGAGGGAAACTGGAGGGAGGAGGGCATTTCCAGGCAGCAAGACGGGGTGGCCATGAGCTGGAGCTCGGGGGACGATGGCGTGAAGCGATAGCTTGTTTAATAGCAAGTGCATGGCGGTGCTATCAGCAATGTAGAGCCGGGCCTGCCAGTGCTGCACATTGGAACTTATTTAAAGAGGCTATTGTAAAAGTCTCCGAGCCAGTTAATTACCAGTTTTTGTTATGTCAGGAGCTCCTTGAGTAAAAGCAGAAAGAAACCATTCATGAGTATGTTCCAGTTCTGTAGTTTAATGGGACAAGTGAAAAAAAAAAATTAAAAAACTGATAAAATGATTTAGTTCATGGCAGGGTTGAAACCCCTCAAAAAAAAAAAAGGCTGAAATTACATATTGTGCTCACCCTCCTCCTATAGGAGCTATTCAAAGGGCTGCAGACTTAATTGGACTAATGACCCATTGCTGTTATGCATAAAACTCAGGTGCCGGTAGAAAACCGACAAGGCCGAGGGAACGGCGTGTCGCTGTGAACCCAGGTGCACGTGATGACCCAAACGGGCTTTTCCAAACACGCTCCCGGAGGTGAAAGGGGGAAAAAGTTGTAAGCTGCTTGTGCGCACAGCTGGGGCGGCTCCTGGGAGCAGGTTCCACTCCATCTTGTGGTCCAACGGCCCAGCTTGCTGAAAACAAATGGAAAAAGTCCACGTGTTCAACTGAAGACGATTGGGAAGGGGCGGGAAGTGCAGATGAGAGGGCCCAACGAGGCAGAAGGGAATGCTTTTAAAAGGTGCTGTACCTGGGCCAAGGCTCTGGTCCAACATGGCGACGTAGGAAGGCTCTGAACTCACCTCCTCCAGGGGTATACCGACCCCAACCCTCTTTATAGACTGGCTCCCCCTGAAGAACTGACAGCTGACTGAACAGCTTCTGCACAACAAAGGAGACCACAGAGTGAATGGCAAGAGCTAGAGACGGGTGATGAAGGGAGCCCGCACCTGGACACTGGGGACTGACGTGGCAGGACAGGATTGAGGGAGCAGAGCAGATCTGCCTGCCACGTGAGCGCCCAGCCCCTGCCCACAGGAGATGCCATGGGGCATAGAGAAAAAGCCGGGGTTTAACAGACCAACTAGATAGAATACAGAAGAGCCAGCCGTATGTCTCTGCCCACAGAGAGGAAGCTGCTGGAACTGTCTGTGGATCGGAGGGGCTGGTGAGTACCATGGTTTACAGTGCCCTTCCACTTTGATAGTGTGTAGTGTAGACAGAAGCAGGGTTCTGGGTGACCCAGCCAGCCGCCTCAGTGAGTTCCAGAGCAGCACATACGGGGATACCGCTGGTCAGTGCCCGCTACAGCTCCAGCTGTCAAATTAGGTCACAGGGGCACAGGCACCCCAGAACACTCCAGGCCTGCACCACTTCAGCTCCAGATGGCTTGCTAGGGCACCCCAGAACAGAGCACTCGGGACCTCCTGGCTCTCACCTGCTGAGCTCCAGCCACCCTGCCAGCATGCCTCTCCCCCTGCCCCAACCTCGTACAGAAAGCCCTGGACACCTGGCGTGGACTCACTTCAGCCTCAGCTATCCTGCCAGTGTGCTCTCTGTGTGGAGAGCCCCAGGAATCCCTGGCCCATGCCTACTTCAACTCTGGCCATTGCACCAGGGCAGCCCCCGCACAGAGTACCCCGGGACCCCCAGCCCATGCCAGCCACAGCTCCAGTCAGCTTGCCAAAGTCAACAGACACACATAGTCTACACAGGAGATGACCATACCCAAGATGATGCCTTCAAATTTAGAAGAAACTGCTCTGCTTAATTCTTAGACACAAGCACAGAAAGTCAAGCAAGATGGAGAGACAGAGGAATATGCTTCAAATGAAAGAACAAGACGAAAACCTCAAAAGAAGAACTAAACGGAACAGAGATAAACAGTACACCTGCTAAAGAGTTCAGTGATTGTAAAGATGCTCACCAGGCTGGAGAGAAGAGTAGAAGAAATCAGTGAGAACTTCAAAAGAGAGAGAATATAAAAGGGAACCAATGAGAGTTGAAAAATACAATAACTGAAATGAAAAATACACTAGGGCTGATCAATAGTAGGTTAGTGGATGCAAAAGAATGAATCAGCAAACTGGAAGACAAGTTATGGAAAGCACCCAAGCTGAACAGCAAAAAGGAAAAAGAATTTTAAAAATGAAGATAGGTTAAGAGATCTTTTGGACAACATCAAGCAAACAAACATTCTCATTATAAAGATCCTAAAGGAGAAAAGAGAGAGAAAGGGGCAGAAAACTTATATGAAGAAATAATAATTGAAAAGTTCCCTAACCTGGGGAAGGAAATAGACATTCAAGTTCAAGAAGCACAGAGAGTTTAAAACAAGATGAACCTAAGGATGTCCATACCATGACATACAACTACAGTGTCCAAGGTTAGAGAGAAAAAAATCATGTAACAAATGTAGTTGTACGAACTGAACACATTTGAGAAGAAGAAGAGGCCGAATATTTAAGACATTCTGGACTAGGAAAAAAAGACATTTGGGACTAGAAGACATTCCTGTCTGGGGTTTTAGTTCTTCACCTGGGTTGGTTAACTCAAGTCACTGGGGATGTATCAATACCCCAATGCGGATGTCTGGAGCGGTAGTTGGAGAGAGCATGACTCACATGGAGATTGCCTCCAGATTTTACTCCCTCCCAGTACTGGAGTTAAATAGACCTATGTTCTGATCCTGGTTCTGGCACTTACAGGTATGTGATACTGGGTCATTTATATTACCTTCTGATCTATCAAATAGAGATAATGCAGAGCTCATCTAGGATACTGAGGTAGCTTTCATCTATTGAATTGCTAGGGT
Organism: Lynx rufus; assembly: GCF_022079265.1. NCBI lineage: Eukaryota > Metazoa > Chordata > Mammalia > Carnivora > Felidae > Lynx > Lynx rufus. Next base: position 148,865,256 of record NW_025814834.1, on the reverse strand, counting down.
TTCTCACATACCCCAGACATAGGCCTGATATTAGTGATTATGTTTCATGTAACATTTAGAGATGAATTCCATTGAACATTTTGAAGTCACCCTATTATCAGATACCTTTGTCAGTAACTTAGGTGAAATAGGTTTTCCTTATTTATAGTGTAAACTCAGTCAATGCCCAAGAAGGTTTCAAAAGAGCTAGAATAGCTGGAATATCATTTATAATGCCTTGTTTTCTCTTAGCATACTTTGTAGTTACTAACAATATATTCTCCAGATCCCTCCGAAACAGGTGTCTTATACTTTCTCATTCTCATTGTTTTTCAAATAGACAGGTAGTAGGCCCTTCAAAGGTATATGTATGGAGACGAAGGGCTGAATTCTTTAGACCATCTGTGGCCCAACTGGGACTGTCAGTGGGCTGCCTGGCATGTTAGGTCATGATCATCCCTGCATCTCCTGCTTCAGGCCCTCTTCATTACCACTTCCTCAAATGGGCAATAGTCCACTCCAAAAATAATAATGGTTTCACTGTGTCCCCATCTAGATTAAGGTTATGTAACCGCATCAGAAAGAAGGCAGGCGCCCACAGGCATAGAACGAGGTGAGAGATGAATGAAGTGAGGGATGGGCTTGTGAGGCTTTGTCAGTTGTCTTGACAACAGTGTTTTACAGATGTGCGCACGCTGATCTGCATGATTTAAAGCAATGAAGTCATTTTGTATTTTCTCTTTTCATTTTGCGTTTCCAGGGAAGGGCCTGTCAGTAGGCTAGGCTTATTGCCATGGGGGACTATCAGATCAGAGGTGGTCTAACAACTGGCTTGATTTGCTCCTGAGATTCTTCGTAGAGACTGGGGTCCACACTTGCTGCCTCAATGTTTCTCCTCTTCCTCACTCCGTCTGCTGCTGCTAAATTCACTGATGAGGAATTACTGCCAAGTCTGATGGGCAATGGTCCTCACTTTGACCTTTCTGAGGACTCTGACTCTGCCCGCAAAGTTTCTCTTCTCCAGACTGTTTCTCTGTTGGCTTCTAGGACACCACATTTTCTTGCTTGCCCTCCCCTCTGTCCAGTGTCACACTTCCCCGGGACCCTGAGCTCAGGTCTGTCGCTCTTCGGTTGAGTTCTCTCTGGGATTCTCAGTTTCAACATGGCCTCAAACACCCATAACCCATGAATCTTTACCTCTGGCCTTTGGTAGCCCGGACATGATGTCTCCAACTATCCGACACCCCCTCAGCTACTTATTCCTGTGCCTGGTCATTGCCAAAATGAGACCTCTTCTATAATCTCAAAATAATGTGCTTGCTTTTGGTCCCCACCTCCTGTCTTTCCAGCTCATTTTCTGTAGCACCCCCGCCTGAACAATCCCTTGGCCACCAGGACCATACTCTATTGATTCTTCCACAGTTTCACTGTCCCTCACTTCTTTGATGTCCTCATTCTTCTTACTGGCCTTAAATTCCATGCTCAATCATCATAATTAACATCCTGCCACATACTGTTGACCCCTTTCCCCTCTCTCATTTCCTCAAACTCATTTGGTAAAACCACAATATTGGTTAAAACCAATTCTCTTCCATGCAGCCGAATATGACTGGAGAAACACACAGCCATGCAGACAGGTCTCACTTTAAATTCATGACCATGAATCTTTAGTGGGTCCTTAATGCTTAGTTCCTGGTCCTTTTGTTCTCTCGGTTAACTAATTTCCTCACCCCACACTCACTCTCAGCTAATGGCCTTGCTTCCGACATCACTGAAAAAATTGAAGCCATCCAAGGAGAAAGTCCACAGGTTCCCACCCCACCTCCACCCACTTACTGCCATCTATGCCCACAGACTTAGCCTTGCAGGCTGTTCCTGCAGATGAGCTACCTGTGCTCCCATCTGCAGCCAGTCCCTCTGCCTGTGCTCCTTATCCTGTCCTGGTCATCTACTCAAGGGTACTGCTCTAGCATCTCTCCTTTCCCTCCCACATCTTCGATATCTGACTCTCCACTGGGGTATTCCCATCAGCATGGCTCCTAATTCACTCATAGGAAAAGACAGAATCCTTACAGTGGCCTGTGTGGCCATAATCTGACTCCCCATCAGCTCTCTGACCACATCTCCTATGTCTCTCTCCTCGCTTACTTTATACCACACTCCCTGAACTCCTTGCTGGTCCTCCAACCTCAGGGTCTGAGGCTTCCTTCCCTGTCCGGAAGCTCTTCTCCAAGTCTGCTTGGCTCCTCCCCTATCTGCTTCAAGTCTTTGCTCAGATCTCACTTCTCAGGGGGGTCTTCCCTGACCATCCTCATTAAAACCACAAAATCTGTCTGCCCAACCTCTGCACTCCTGATCCTCCTTATTCTGCCCTGCTCTGTTCTTGTTTTTGTTTTGGCTTATTATCTATCTTCTTATATAGTTTGCTTCTTTATTAGGTTTATTGTTACTTGCCTGCCTCTGCATTAGGGTGTAAGCTCCTTAAGGGCAGGCATCTTAGATTTGTTCATTGATGCATTCCAAGCACCTGGAAGAGTACCTGGCACAGAGCAGGAGCTCAAGAAATTTGGTAGAGGCTGACTGCCGGTGCTATCCATGTAGATATTCTCTCTTCCTGTATTTCTGGCTGAATTTCCTACACTATTCATATAATGAAAACCTGCCATTTCTCATACAAACCACAGTCCCTCCTCTCCACCACTCCATGAGATTAACTTATGTTCCAGTCACACAGACATTCTGGCCATTGATTGCATATGCCAAGCTCTTCTGTGCCTCCAGAGTTCTGCTGTTGATCCTTCCCCCTGAAAGCTCTCCACTCCCTTGTCCAATGTGGACTTCTACTCAAGGGTCGGCACAAATAAGCTCTCTTTTGTGATGATTTCCTGGGAATTTCAGGCCTTTGCTGGGCTCCCAGACCACCTTGTGTGTCACTTTATTACAGAGGAAGAGACTGTCTTCCTCTTCTTTGTGGTTCCAGTGTCTCCTCAGTGCTTGGCAGTGTGTGAATGAGTGAGTATACACTTAGTTGTCCCCCACCCCCAGCTTTGTTGAGATAGCAACATATAATACTAAGTTTAAGGTGTACGACATAATGATTTGATATCTGTACATTATTTCAAAAATACACAATAAGTTCATGAGCAATAGCTAGCTTCAGGAGTAGTTGGACCTAGCACTTCAATAATGTTTATCATTTCTCTTCTCTGCATGCCTACGCTTGGCTTAATTCTCAGGAAGTTTCTCTCCATGAATAGCCAAGATGGCTGCTGGTAGCCCCAAATAATTGTATTTCTCAAGAATTATACCATGAAAGAGCGATTGCTCTGACTGAGTCATATGCCCACCTCTGAGGTCATCACTGAGCCTATGGGGCTGGAGGATTCTATCAACTAGGATTAGGTTTACACAAGGCCCTGTGTTGTGGGGAGGACAATTTATGGACATGCTGGCCCAAACTAAGCTGCGTGGGTTGAGCCATATTATTATAGAATGGGTGAAGGATAAAAGAGGAATAAATAATGAAGATTCACAACAGAAGCATTCAAAAAAAGCTATCAGACTATGTAGAACAAAGAACTTCCGCCCTTTTTGCTCCACAAATATATGTTCAATAGATGGCCATTCTGTCCCTTACTTGAATCTTCTCAACTACCTGGCTTTCCTCATTTCATCAATTTCTAGATTTCTAATCACTGAACCCAAGAACCATATGTTCAATACCCTGATAACAGTGATCATTGGCTTGATGGGTGATTGAAATCCTACATCCTTGTTTTTCCTTATCTGCCACATCCCATTGCTGATCCCTGGGTCAGAATCAGTCATGTCTTGGATGTGACAGGGTTAGCACCTCTGTTTTTGGTATACTGTTTAGCATAATTTTTTGATATGTCAGAACACCAAAGTAGTGTTTTGTGTGGTAAGATGATGAATGAGGATTATGGTTAGTACTTTGTTTTTTTTGAAAATTGTTTCTTTTGCTAAATCTTTTGATTTAGAACTATTAATATTTTGTAAAAATTTTTTTCAGATAATATATGTTAATTGAAGAAAATCTAGAAAATATAAAGGAATATGAAACAGGAAAAAAAATGGATATTTGCTTACCCTGGTGAGAATAATTATTAAAATTGTTTTATATTTCTTGCTAGATTTTCTTAATGCAGGAATATGTCTATATGTGTGTATAATTACAAAATTCTCTATATACATCATTTAAACCTACTCATCTGCTTAATATAACTTAATATTTCTTGTATCACTAAATATTCTTCTAAAATATGATTTTTAATGTTCAGAGTCCATATATATGGCTATTGCTAAACTTACTTAATTTTCTCTATTTTGGTTATTTTGGTTGTTTACAGTTTTATATTGTAAATAATACTGTAATATGCATCTTTGATTTTTCAAATCTTTGTGTTTTTATACAAATTCCTGGACATTGACTCCTGAACTGTTTTTAGGATTTTTGCACATAGTTGGAGTTAATTTCAGAAAATTAATGCACCTACCGAGAATGCATGAGCGTATACATTTCCCTGTATTCTCTTCAACACTGAGTAGTAACATTTAAAAATTGCTGATTTCATGGGGGAAAGAAAGCATCTCATTTTTGTTTTAATTTATATACCTTGATTACTGGTCAGTCTGTCCATTTTCTTTCCATTTATTGGCTATTTGTGTTTCTTCTGCAGAGTATCTGCTCATTGGCTCTGCCTGTGTTTCTTTTGCTGTGATTGTCTTTTCTACTTTGAAGGAGTCTTTCGTGATACACCATTTGGTGGAACACCACACATTGGCCAACAGAGAGAACTACTAGGTTTTGCAGTTGCCTTATCTATAAGATGGGGTAATATTAGATGGATCCATAATCTTTTTTAATAGATCAAAATATTTAAATCTTAGCCATTTCAGACAATTCAACCCATAGACTTTGCCTTGCATGTCTCATGGGGAGTTTAAGAGACTCAAATAAGTGGAGTATGCAAATACTTTATGAGCAACAGGCATGAAGCAAAGTAAGGAACTCACTAGTACATCCATAGTAATCTAGGTACAAGCCATTTTACCTATGGTGTTTCACCTATTTCTCACCACAACCCTGCTAAGTATATTTAGCAGATGAGGACACTAAGGCTCTGCCACTTTAAGTCCTGTGACTCATAAGGAGCAGAGCCAGATGTTAGCCTGGGACATTGGGCCCCCTGGCTGGTGATCTCTCTACTATGAGATCCTACTTTCCTCCAAGGCCGGAAACGGATTTCCTCCCAGGTATAATCTACTTCTGTGGCATGCTAAGCAATGGACATCAGCCAAAGCTGTGCAGACACAGTCTGGATCAGCATGGTGACCAACTAACTCTCATTAACAACATAAAGAGCATTATTGAATGTGATTATTTTCTTTGGAGATGATTGTGTTTCAGAGACTTGCAATTTTGGGCACCTATGAATGTGTTTGGTTCATAAGGCTAACTGCTATAATGATTTGGAATCATGACCATCTTGGGTAATTCCTTAGGTCATTTTCATTTACAGTTGCCTAGGTTATGACAAGGCAGATTCACATCCCTTATAATGCAATTGGGAGAATAATGCTTTTAGAATTCTGAAATTTCCAAAGAGGTATCATGTGCTTCATAGTCCCTTACCTCTCCATCTGGGCTTGTGAGAATAAACAAAATCCCTAGAAGAATAATATTTCTAGAAATATGAGGAAAAAGTTAATTTCTTTCATTTTATATCCAGATGTTTTCCAGCAGGAAAGAAAATCTCCATAGAATGTAAGATTCCCAAACAAATAAAACTTCCAAAAGAATTTTCCTTTTAGCAGATCTCGTTGTATTACTTGCAAACTAGCTGGTGAATAAAAGATGCTTTGAAGTTTGCATAGTCAATTAAAAATATTTCTTAGGGATGAGCAGACGCATTCATAATCTATCAACAGGTATTTTTCTTGATCATCTCCTGTGCTTAGTTCATCTTTATATGTAGTACTTTAGTAACCAAAGCTGCCGTTAGAATTCATGAACAAGCCCTAGACCAGGCAGTGTGGAGACCATTGACTGAGGTGGCCTTGCAAATTAGGAAGGGGATTAACTCTAAGGCAGAAACCTGTAAATTCCACAAAGGAGCAACATACAAAATCCTGTGGAAGTAAAAGTGGGAAGGGGTCATCTTTGCCTGTGGAGACCAGGGCAGACTCTGAGGAGGAGGTGGCATATGGGATTGGAAGGCTTTGGGCAGACTGAGAATGGAGGTTGGGAATCCCAGGCAAAGGAGATAACAGAAGACAAGTCAAGGGGGTCCCAGTGATATGGGGCTAAGGTGGGGTGGGGTGGGGTGCAGTCAGGCTGGGCTGGTAACTGGGAGGGAAAGCGGGTACTCAGGCCAGAGGATGGGGCTCTGGCAAATGAACCTCCCGGGGTGCTGCCATCCACCTTGCTTCTTGCCAAATCCCCGTCCCTGGTCCAGTGCCGTTCAAAGGAGGTGCTTCCGGTTATTGATAAACTCAATAAATGAGCAAGTGAAAGAACACAGACCAGAGGAGCCATAAAGGAGGACAAAGCCTTCAGGTTTATGGCAGCGCATTCTTTTGTCTAATTCACTCTCAGAGCACTTTGTAAGTTGGTATATTTATCTCTAATACAGTAGAATCTCCCTTTCCAGACTGGTGGTTGGTTACCCGAAAAAAAAATCAGTTAAAAGGAGTATTATAGAAAACTATGCACTTATGGCCTTAAATATTTTTATTTTATCTTAACATACATAAATGAACTTTTACTTACTAGCTCTCTCGCTCTCTCTCTCTCTCTCTCTCTTTCTCTCTCTTAATATAGAGCCAAGGCCTTTTCTTTGAGTAAGGGTCCACTGATTGAAGCTTCCCCAGTAATTTTGCATAGACACATTATAACCCAATGCCTATGATTTCCAGCTTGGTTTCTCTTAATGTAGGAAACAAACTGAAAGCAATCCGAATGCAGGGCCATTTTGAATTTTTACTATCTTGCCCCAAATATTTACAGTTGTTTTGTCCACATCTCATTGGACAGCATTTTTTGTTTTTAGCAACTGCTTTTACCAAGTGTTTCCAGATTATTCTAGTTTAGTTTTCATTTCTTTTTTGTTCCTGGAGCTCCTATTTCATCAGGTTACATGATATTGACCAAAATTATGTAATTATAATCTCAAAGGAATTTGGAATAAGGAGTCTAAACAACAACAACAACAACAACAACAACAACAACAACTGACTCTTGATCGGCACACAATTCAGACTGTAGGAGTAGAAACCTGCAGGTAACTAGAGCCATTCCTGTGTTCAAACGCTGAGGTCCTCAGTCAGTGCATGCCCCAGAGGGACAAGAGAGTGTCTGTGAACCGAGCAGCTGGCTAGTCTGGGGTGAGAGAGCTTCTAGGGTTCTACGAGCACCTCTTCCCACAGTACACTGAAACCTTAACCAGACCGCATGTGTGTCCTGCACGCTTGGTGTAAGGCTGATCTGTCTTAGGGTTCACCTGAGGTGCTTAACCTTAGAAGTGCCAAGGAGATGCTGCTCTAACACTTAAACTTATCACAGAGTCCCACGGGGTGGCCTTCACAGCAGGCGTTGGAGTGAAACTCTGGGGTGTGTAATTGTTTCAGCATAAATCTGTCCATAGTGGGGAGGAAGTCTCTTGGGGATCATGGAACAGTGCTTGGCATGTTGCTAATATGTATTAAATAGCTCCAAATAAAAATGGACATGGTTTCCTGCTACACTAGGCAGATTGCTTGGCTCTCTGGGAGTTGAGTACTTGCAGGAGAAAAATGAAGGTTTCTAAGACTCTTGACTAGTGTCCTAGCAAAATTCATTTTCCCTTGTCAAGATGGCTGGTTTCCTGCAGGAAGGAAGGGAAGGCAGGCCCACCTGAGCAGGCCAGGCCAATGCCATAAACCCTGATGATTCTTGTCCTGCACAAAGCAGGCACAGTGACCCCCTGGGAAGAGAATCTGGGTCTGGGTCAGGAGCCAACCATCCTATTCATTCTTGTGCCAAATTGGCCACATATGCTAAAGAAACTCCTTTGATCCATGAATGCCCACATTTTTCCCCCTGTAAACTGAGGGTAAGTTGAAAGCATTTGTGGAAGTCCTTCGCTGTCCACGTCATGTACGATTCAGGGCCAAGAACCATGCACTCATCTGCCTCCTTATCCTCTCTTCACTTGGAGTAACTGAGCAAGACCTGACTAATTCTGGTCTCCCAGTGATCCACCCACAAGAGTTCATTAGTGCCTCTGCCCTCGAAATGACTCTACACCTCAGGATTACCCTTGGAGCATGAAGATCATTGCCTAGAAAAATTTCGGGGGGGTCGGTCGGGGGGTTGAAATACTGAGGTTGTTTTGATTTGCTCTTCTATCTTCTGACTGCTCTGAGGATTTTTAAGATCCTTTGTACCTACGCCCTCCTCTGAATACCCAGCACCTCCGTCTTCCCAAACTTCCGCAACTGAGCACATGTATAGAGCCTCCCCTCATGGAGCAGTGTGGCCTTACCCTGCTCACCTATGGAGTTGTGAAGTCAGGTGGCAGAGCAGGAAAAACCACTCAGCTAGTGACTCCAGGAGCCCTGGGCTTTGTGATCTCCACCCCCCTCCCCCCCGGAAACGCCATGCTGCCCCATAAGGGGGAGTGGAGTCAAGCACAGGGGTGAGTCAGCTGGTAAAACGTTCCATTACAGTGTATGAAATGCCCCCACCATTAAAACAAGCAAAACCAAAGTAAAACATTGGTGAACAAAGAAATGATTTTTTCCGAACAAACGGACGGTGTTTGCATCTGATAAGGAACAAGTGAACCTGTAGTTCTTCCTGTTTAATAGTGGCACGGGCCCAGAAAAGTGTTTAGAATGTGTTTCTGGAAGTTGTATACAACAAGGCTTTCTGTAGAGCCACCTTTGAGACCTGGGGTTGGGGTGAGGAGGATTAGGAAGTGGAGACCCAGGGAGGGAGCTGAGGACTGGCAGGGTTGGGAGGGCCCCAGGCATCCTGGACCAGGTGACACTGCCATCTGGCTCCAGTTTCGTGGGCTTTGGAAAGCAAGTCGTGTTCTGAAGGCAAGGCAAGGAGGTTCCCAGTGCCAGGGAACGGGGTAAATGAGAATTTGTCTCTAGGCCACGGATTCTGGAATTTCCCATAATTAACATTCCAGCTGAACATTCAAAAGGCCTAGGCTCTTGGTAGGCCTGTAAATTAAAGCAGGATCAACTATTTAGAGTCTAGTTGGGAGAGTAATGGTCTAGGAAACCATTGCATTTGTTATCTGTGAATGGTGACTCAGTTTTTGCATTTGTAAAGTGGCAATAGATGAAGAAGTTTAAAAAGTGTTACTGCTGACAAGGATCTTAGAATTAATGTAGTCTAATTCCTTCGTTTTAGAGAAAAGATCCTGAAGCCAGACAGGTGAAGCTTGTTACTTTTATAATATTAATAATAATAGAACTGACTGTACTGAATAAGTGTAGAAATTCATTTAATTTTCACAAATTCTTTCTAAAAAGCTGTAACTATTATCCCTACTTCACAGATGAGTAAACTGAGACTTAAGAAGGTTGAGTACCTTAGGGGTGCTTGGGTCGCTCAGTTGGTTGAGCGTCTGACTTCGGCTCAGGTCGGGATCTCGCAGTTTGTGAGTTCGAGCCCCAGCGTTGGCCTCTGGCTGACAGCTCAGAGCCTGGAGCCTGTTTCAGATTCTGTGTCTTCCCCACTCATCCTCTGTCTCTCTCTGTCTCTCAAAAACGAATAAACGTTAAAAAAAAAAAATTAAAAAAAAAAAAAAAGAAGGTTGAGCACCTTGCCCAAGGTCATGCAGCAAGTAATGGGCACAACTGGGACTTACTATCAAGTCTAGTGGATTCTAGATTCCAAGATCTTAGAGAAAGAACTCGTAGCAGCACACGCAGAAAACTTTTCTGTTTTATATCTCAAGGGTCTGAAGAGAACCATAAAGGTGAAATGTGAGGAAGAAAACGGTGCTTTTTTTTTTTTTTCAACGTTTATTTATTTTTGGGACAGAGAGACAGAGCATGAACGGGGGAGGGGCAGAGAGAGAGGGAGACACAGAATCGGAAACAGGCTCCAGGCCCTGAGCCCAGAGCCCGACGCGGGGCTCGAACTCCCGGACCGCGAGATCGTGACCTGGCTGAAGTCGGACGCTTAACCGACTGCGCCACCCAGGCGCCCCGAAAACGGTGCTTTTTAAAGCAACCCCATGCTGCGTTGTCTGACAATAACGACGGAGAAAGAGTGCTGACTATGGCTCAGATGCTGTACTGATTTATATACCTGGATTACATCAACCGTTTAATCCTCACTTCAACACTCTGAGGTAAGTGAGCGTATTATTCCCATTTAGTAGATTAGTAACCTGAGGTGCAGAGATGAGTCAAGGTCACACAGGTAATAAATGGTCGGATACGAACCCACGATCCTACCTTCTATGTTGTACATGCATCTGACATGCCTGTTATTGAATGTGTTCCCATACAACTACCACATAATGGCAATTTACACTTATTATGATGACCTTGATCACTAGAGACAGATTAAAATGTAATCACTAAGATGCATCTTATTGTACTCAAGTGCTCTGAAGGTGAGTAGTCCATCTAGTCTCCAGATAACGCTTCTAGATTGATAACTCAGTTCCTGACCATTCACCCATAAGGATCTATTTGCTTAGGTCGAAGGGATGCGCCTGGCTACAGTTCACCCTTTCCTCTTCAGAATTGGATGAGAACTCCGCCCTGCCTTTAGTCTCAGCTTTGCCCCTTTGACTGGTTGTCTCGAAGTCTTGTTGCAGATGGGACAAGCGGTAGGTTTTGTGAAATTGTGGCATCCCTTGGTGTTGAAAGGTACAGAGTGAAATTACTTAAAGTAGAAGCTCTTTTCCAAATGATTTCATGTCTAAGATTTAAATGATTCACTTGAGAAATGAATCAGTTTGGATTTTAGAAGTTACTGTAGGGTCATTTTCTTTTTTCTTTCTCTTCTTTTGCCTCTAATGGATAATTTGAGGGAACTGGCTTTTATATGAAGAAAATAAAACATGAGTTTGCAAAGTTAACATCTGATCTTATTGCCTGGTGGGATGCCTGGGAAAAGGATTTTCTGATGAGTCTTGGATCCTGAGGTGCCTGAGGGCAGGAGCTACATATATGCTATTCTCTTTGTCTATTATTTAATGCAGGAAAACTGGACACTATAAACTTTCTGGTTAAAGGATATATAGGAGCTGATTTGAAAAGTCAAAGTCCGAACTAGAGAGTTGACCCCTATCTGGGCTAACCATCCCTCCTTACTTGGGCTTCATTGCAGCCGCCTGCCTGCATCTGACTCTGAGCTGAATGGTCGTCCCCACAGGACACAAAGTATGGGTAAATAAAGCTGATTAAGTGTGTATTTTATTGAGCCTGTTCCTTTTTTGGAATAAGGCCCATTGAGTCATTCCAGTCTTCTTAGCTTTTCCTCTTACATGGTAATACCTGTGTCTGAGCATGAAGTTGGTCCTAGGTGTGTCTATCCATGGTCCCTAAGCTCATGAATGACTTCCACTCTTTTGCTTAGCTACTTGTTTAATATTTCTACCCATCTTCAACTCTTCAAAAAAGGAATTACTCTTTCACTCTGTATTAGCAACCCGTGCCCCCTTTTTTCCTTCACTTTAATTTTACCTTTTCTGAGGAGAGATCTGGTCTTAAAATTGTTATAGCTATGGTTTATTGAATGCCATTATGTATCTGGATCTATGCTTGGAGCTTTATTAACAATTTTTAATAGTCGTCACTGTATACTTACTATATGCCAGGCACCGGGCTACATGCTTTACAGATGTTGGTTCACTGAATCCTTGTAACAAGCCTGTGAAATTATTATTATTAATAAATCCATTTCCTAGATGAGGAGACTGAGGGCCTGTGAAGTTAACTAACTTGCCCATGGTTACCCAGCTAATAAGAGGCAGAGGACAGAATCAGGCAATTCAACTCCCTACCTTATACTCTTAATCACTATGACATATAGTCTCCCCTTTAAATCTGTAGTCATGCATATTCTTCATAACCATCCTTCAAGGTCAGGTGATTTATTGTACATAAACTACTAAGATACATATTTTGATCTCAGGTCTGTCTGCTTCCCGAGCCCACACTCTTTCCTTTCTCTAAGTTGCCTTTGAGAAAGATAGACTTTGAGTTGCCCACCATTACCTGCCTAATTGTACCTTTCTCAGGCAGAGAGATAGGCAGAATTATTTATGCCACACATGATGCCTAAGCATATATAGTGGTTTAGTCCATTGGTTTACCAATGATTTTAAGCTTAGTATCCTTTCTTCAGATTTTATGTGGTAAACCAGTATGTTCAAGAGATCAAGACAAAGCTACTATGCTTGAATTAAGAGCAGGGGATCAATGCCCTTTTTGTGCCTACTGCCTATAAGCCACGGTTTCTTCAGCCCCCCTATCAAATTTTGAAGGACACCAAAAAGTACAGCTGGAATATCACTGATTTCATCCTAAGTTAGGTACACATGGCAACCATCCCTAAGTGGAAAGTTATTTATCCCATTTATGTATTTATCAAGCATAACCTTATTCCAAGATATCAATGGTCTCCAAAAGAAAAGTATTGTGCTTATCTCAGCCAGAGGTACATATTAAACCTATCTTCGTATGGTGACCACTAAAAGAAATTTTTTTGTAAGATCGAATCAATAAGCATTCCTCTAGTGCCTGCTAGTCTTGAGAATACAAAATTCAATATGACATGGTAACTTGTACTCTACATTATAATGTAACTATTATTTTCTCTGTTTTCTGACTCATTTAAGCACAGGCAGTTAAGGCCACTCTAGGACTACAGTAACAAAGTGAGCTGTCTTGGATTTTTCCTCCCACAGGAACATCAACATCCAAGCCATGGACACATCAAAAACAGTGGTCACTCAATGATTTTACTAAGCAACTAGCATCAATCATAGTTCACTTTCTTCCTCCACACAACCCAGAGAATATGCCAGGCATGGCCCTCAGCTGCTGGTTTCCTTTATATGAAGGCAGATTTATCATAGATAGATAACTCATGGTGAGGTGTAGAGTATCATGAAACCAAATTTAAGTTTCCTGGCTGCATCTATTATCTTTACCATTTTATTATCAGATTGATCTTCTGAATTTTGACATTCAGATACAATGACAGGGAAATCGTACTCTTCTGGAATGAGGAAAGTGGGAAAGATGCCATATACATCTTTCAGGGTATGGGTATATGGGGTGTGCCAAAGAATAGTACGTGTCCACCAAATACCACTCCTTTGTCTTTTAAGCACACACCTAGACTACATTTCCAAGCCGTCTTTGCAATTAGGTGGCACCGTGTCACTTAGTTCTGGCCTATAGATGTTGGCAAAAGTGATGTGTACCATTTCTAGGCTGGCCCACAAAATCACCCTACACAGGCCTTCCTGGTCTCTCCTCCTGTATTTTCTGGTTGAGTGGAGAGGATGAGTATTTAGAGGAGGGTGGAGTCAGAAGGTGGAAAGAGGGTGAGTTTCTCAATTACTATGTAAAGCAAACCCTCCTGGACTGTGACAGTGAGAATCAAAACTTATTGTGCAAAGCCACCAAGATTTGGGGAATGCTTGTTATAGGAGTTAGCCTACTCTGACTAATACAGAGGTACAGTGAATCGAGCGTAAGAATTACAACCAGACAACGCTAGGTTCTATACCAACTTTTCCATTTACCAGCTGTGTGACCTTGCACCAATTACTTAGCCTCTCAGAGTTTCAACTTCACTTGTGAAATGGGAATATAATAACACTTACTTCATAGGATTATGGCGGTACTCTATAAAAACATATGTGTATAGTGTCTGTTACATAGCAGGTGTAGGAAGATTACAGATTTACTCACAAAATCCAATTGTGCAAAGAAAATGTAATTTCTTTATTTCTCTCTAACTGACTAAATTTTCTTCAAGATCCTTCAGCCCTGAGGTAGTAGGGAAACAAATGTGAACTTTAAATGAGCCAATTAACAATATGTCAGTCTCCTTTTGGTTTAAAACCATCTTTTTCAGGTAGATGATCAGGCTTTTGGAATCCTTGCCCTCAAGGTGGTAGATGGGGGAGTTTGCTCTGTCACCATGGCAATTGGGAGTGGCCCCAGAAGTCTTCATCAGGCTCTTGGATGCTCTCTGAGTTCTTACTGGTCCTGCTGGATTTTGTCCTTTCTCTGTATTATTAGTGCTTGCACAGCTGGCATCTGCTTCAGGAGACTTGAGACCTCTTTTCTCTCAGGTTGGTGATGGCCTGGTGGACCTCTCTTTTGACCCAGCTGGGGCTAGGTAGCCTTCTGAGGTCTGGCTGTGACTCCCCCATATGCTTGCTGGCCCAGACTGTCCTCGGCGGCAGGGTCATTTTGCTCTACCGTGATGACCCTTCTGGTAAGCTGACTATCCAGCAAGTCAGTTACTTTCCAATTCTTTCTCTAGAGCATCCAGGAACTTCTGAAACTTTCCATACAAGAAGGAGACTTCAGGAGATTAGCTCAAGCTCTCTCTCAACCTAACCATGACTTAGCTATGATATGACTACCACATGCTGAGGATGGGGGTAGGGCCAATGCTCTGCAAGACAGTATTTCCCCAGAGACTCAGACAAGGATAGAGGCCTCTTTGCTCTTGGTATTTGGGGCTGACAGACTTAAGGGTAACCCCTTGTGTTCCCTACTTCCTGGTTTTCATTCCCTTGTTTAATCTCTGCCCCTTGCATATGGGTGGGTCCTGTGATTGCTTCTACCTAGTAGAATATGGCAAAGGCAAGCAGTAACAGTCATGTGATTATATTACATTGTAGAAGACTCCGTCTTGCTAGGAGACTCACTCTATAGACTTTCCTTGCTGACTTGATGAAGTAGCCATGTTGGTAAAGTCCATGTGGCAAGAACTGTGGATGAACTCTAGAAACTGTGGGTGACCTCCAGGGTCTGTGGGGCCCGCAGACATCAGCCAATAAGCAAGGGCCTCGAGTTATACAACCAGAAGGAAATGAAGACTGCCGAAAATCTAAGTTTGGAACTGGGTTCTTTCCTGCCACACATGCAGATGAGAACACAGGCTGGTTGACATATTGATGGCTGCCCTTGCAAGTTGCTAAGCAGAGGACCTGTGAGGTAATACATACATGTTATTTTAAGGTGCTAAGTTTGTGGTAACTTGTTTTTCAGCAATGATTAACTCTCAAGAACTTTGGCTGAGAGGAATCATTCACAGCATTCGTGTCCCCTCATTTCTTTCCTACCTCTGCCCTCTTACACTTCACACAGTCCTCTGGGGGCTAGAAGGACAGATTTAACTTTCCTCTTCAGTCTAGGGGAGCACCCCTCCCTCTGTCCCCATCTATACACACATCATCGTTTCCTCCTGCCTGAAGTTCACTCTCTCTACTTCCTTCGTGCTCAGGATGTAGAGTGGCTACTATGAGACCTAAGTTAGAAGAAGAGGTAAAAGGTATAATGAGGATGTTATATTAAAAATATTATCCTCATGGCACAGATCATAATACATAGTTTCCTTCCCTCTAGTTGGTATGAACCTCATTGTTTTCCCAGGTCAGGAAGTTATACAAGCCATCTTTAACTAATTTTCTCTTGAGTTTTGCCCCATCTTAAGCCCCTCCTGGCATGAGGAAGGTATTCAAAGCTGGGAGGCCTGCACACTCAGATGTAAATATGGCTTCCTGGTTTCGTATCGGGATGCATCTGTTGGTAAGATGATCAGGATAAGTTACTATCCAGTTTTGGCTCATGAAATATAATCACAGATGATTAGAGCTGGAAAGAGAAGTATAAAGTCCAAATACTCTCATTTTCTAGAAAAGGAAACTGAGGCCCAGGGAAGTAAAATGACTTGGAAAAATTCACCCTTTTAGTTATTCCAAACCTAGAATGAGAACCTGAACATGCCAACAAGCAGTCCACACACTAGCTGTCTTAAGATATCACGTACAGACTGCAAATAAGCGTGTAGCAGACAATTCTTTATGAAACAAGCCTTGCCAAAGTGGATTATTTTTTAAATCCACCTTCTTGAGACCTCTTCTTTTTGCAAGAATTAAGTTTTATCCTTTTTTGCTGGTAAAAGAAAATCTTCCCAGGAAAAGTCAAAGAATAGCTGCTTTTCTCTGACCCGCCAAATGGTAATAGCAGCTGTAGAAATATGTCCCATCACATCCCAGGGAGTGAGAGGTGGGGCATTTACAAACTTTGGGGTCCAGTTGGGGTTGTCTGGATCTGGGCAGTCTGCTGACCTTGGCCGGAGACAGAATTTTTTAACTGTGCTTTTATGTATAGTCTCTTCTGTCTCTATCTCTCTTTTTTCCTCTGAAGAAGGGGAGTGAGTCTTTATATCATTTTTTCTTTTTAGTCGTGAGTTTCTGACAAAGCCGGGGAAATATGAATACAGCCTTTGTGAAAATGAGTGAGAATCTTCTTTAGAAAACAATTCTTTTATCACTTTTATTCATTTTGCAGAGATTCCTTTCACTTCTAGAATTAGAAAATGGTCTGGGTCATAGAGAATGACCTTTTTAAAGCATGTTGTTATCTTATTCCTAATTCTCATAAGAGAGCTCCCTGCAGATGAGTAGCTTGAGACACTGTTAACGTTGCTTCATTTTGTTCTTTCCCAGTCCCACAACAGTCAGTTTATGATGTCAAGCACGGTGCCGTCTTCCCATTTTGTGTGAGACAGTGTAGTGTGGTGGATAAGAACTCTGATTATGGAGTCAGACAGACCTGAGTTCAGAGTTCTGTAATTTTGGATGAGTTTGTCTTAGTTTCCTTACATGTAAACTGAGGAGAGTACTAGTACTTAGCTCACAGAGTGTTAGGAACATCTAGCCCAGAGTCTGGCGCATAGAGGGTGCTATCATAACACACGGGGCACTTTCTTAGAATCACTGAGCACATCAGTTTGTCCATGTTCCTAGCTTAGACTGAAAGTTCCACTGAAGCGGGTAATATGTCTGTCTTGTTCATGGGCGGAATCCAACAACCAGCTTGGTGCCTACTACATAGTAGGTGCACAGAATATATTTATGTGAATAAACGAATAGACGAAAGAACGATCAAGAACTGATAACTATTATTAATGTTACCTTGAACTTGGGCTGCACACCAGCAGATCACACAGGCTAGCTGAGTCCTCTCCACAGCGTCTTGTTCCATATGCACATCCAGGCTTGCCCCTGCAGAGAGGTGGATGTCAACTGCTTCTGGGCCTCCTATCTTGGACATATTTAATTCAGGTTTAGCAATTTGGATAGGCATTCCTTCATCATCTGGCATCAGTGGAAGCCTATAGAAAATTCTAACAGCCAGACATTCAAAAAACCAATATCTAAAGAAGAGCCAGAAAGGGCAAGCGTTAAAATAATCTGGTTAGAAAAGCAAAGTTTCTCGTAACTTAGTTCTCAAAATTCAAAACCTAACACGAACCCCTCATGAGTTCAATAATTTCTAAGGAAACTGAGGCTTTTAATGTTCCTGTTCCATTATAGATAATTTCCTTCTCATAGGAGGCCTCTAACAGCAGTTGAGATGGAAATAAAAATAGTTTGAGGAGAGAGAGTGGGAGAAATAAAAAAGGAACATAATATGGAAGTGAGGGAGGTCCCTAGGAGATGGAGAGTTTTGTAAACAAGCTTTCTCTAGACAGTGATTGGATTCATTTTTATGTCTCTAGAGCCTAGTGCAGAGCATGGCTGTGTTAGCAGATCTACACACATTCTTGGGGGGAAGGGGACCTACGGGGTGAAGTCCTGGCAGAGGAGATGGGGCTGGAGCACAAACAGAGCGGGGGGGCACCAAAGCAGAACAGAAAGAGGAAGACAAGTACTTGGAAGGAAAAAGGGAGAGAAGACAAGAAGCTGGAGTGAGAGGTTCTTCTCCCACTTTCCACTTGTCCTCTTTTGATTTCTTTAAGAAAAGCAACAAGGGAGAAATATCAAGAGCAGAGAGTTCTAGAAGGATTTGAAGGCAGAAGTGGGAGAAAGACTAAATTCCTGGGGGTCTGGGTGGCTCAGTCAGTTAACAGCCTGACTTTGGCTCAGGTAATGATCTCACAGTCCATGAATTTGAGCCCCGCGTGGGGCTCTGTGCTGACAGCAGAGAGCCTGGAACCTGCTTCGGATTCTGTGTCTCCCCCTCTCTCTATCCTTCCCCTGCTTGCACTCTGTCTCTCTCTTTCTCTAAAAAATAAGTGAACATTAAAAAAATAAGAAAAAAAAGAAGACTAAATTCCTTGTTCCTTTTTTTTTTGCTCCGAAAAGGTTAGACCTCTGGTCTGATTCTCCAGCGCCTGTTCCTATTTGTATATATATTTGTCTCTCCCACTAGACCATACCCAACTTGAGGGCGGATAATGTTTTATCCCTCTCTGTTTTCACCACTGGACCTAGCTGGGTGCCTGGTTCATTTGATGTTCAATGAATTGAACTGGCAAGAATAGTTGATGGTACCTGTGAGTGGATGTATCCGTATACAGAAACTGCACTTCTTCATGATAGTGGGGCAATCAATTCTTTCTCTGCCCTCTGTCTCATTTGGGACATACACAATAAGGATCAGAAAACGGTAAATAAAAAGGGAAATTTTCTGCACTTTCACACATGATGTTATTCAAAATCACTAGAATAATTTAACCAGAATAGTGTAAGTCAACTCTATCCTTAGAGACTATTGAAAGCATATCTCTGAATGAGACAAAGGGCATTCAGAAGCGTGCACCAGTGTTTCGTTATAATCTACTTGTTCTCATCTCAGATTAACTTATTCCATGAGTATAAGGGATACAATTTCTTCCAGCTATAAGGTCCTGTCTATTACAGGCTAGTTAGTGTTAGAAATAGGTAAAGTCATGACGACATATACAGCTAGAATATTTTAGAAACAGAATATTCAGGAGATGAGTTGGGATGGAAGGATATAAAGAGGGAAAGAAAATAAGGATAAGAAGACAGAAACGAGGAACAAAATGCTCATGCAGTGGAGTATAATAAGGCTACATTGTTCTTATCTTTGATATGTATAAATGATCAAGCCTGTACTCCTACATACTGAGGAGGGGAAAGTGTGGTTTAAGATGTGTTGCAAGTTAGCCCTTGAGTGACAGAAAAAGTGTATCATGTAATTCTACGTGAGACCAGCTTCTCAGCCTTTCCTGGGTCCTAGGGTCCCTTTCAATAATCTGATGAAAAACAAATGGGTCTTTTCCCCAGAAAAATACACAACCATCCAAAATTTGGCATGTGATTTTGGAAGGACACAGACTCCTGCAGCCCATCTATGGACTCTGTGGCAAGAGCCCTTCTGGTAGATAAATTCTCCATGTTCCTTACCTCTTATCCCAGATTTGGGCTTTCAGCTGCCATTTAACCCCAGAGCAGATGAGACACAAGTGCTCTCCGTCTGTGGGTAGGGGTGATCTGGTGTCTTTTCTGTATTTTTGGTGCAAACAGTTGGTCTTCCAGAAATGGGAACTGCTATTAATAGCTGATGTTTGGCTGAGGCAATCTGAAACAGTTTTCTCCAAAATGCTCTACGGGCAACATGAGTGAAGGAGACAAACCAAACACTAATGGTTTACATGAGTCTGTCAAGGGATATGTGGGGATTAGTGGTAAAGGGAGGGGAAGAAGAGGCCATGCATCAGTGTGAGATGCCTCAGAGCCAGCATGTGGCAATGTTACTATGTGATGTCACACATCTGTTTTCAAGCTGTGATATGCCTCAGACTAGAACAAATAGATCTAGCAAAAGGTCAGGAATGGCAAACAGAATTCATCTTCCTTGGCAGTTCCAGTAGATTGTGTGATAGTCGGTTATATTCGTTCCCCCCAGTGAATCACTCCTCCTGGTATTCACATCATTGTGTAACCACCTCCCCTCAGATTGAGGCCGCTCCTCTGACTTGCTTTAACCAGTGAAATGTGACAGAAGTGTGGTTGTACCAGTTTTGGCTGAAACCTTGAGAAGACCTGGACGTGTCTGCTTTTTGCTCTTGGGAGCCCTAAGCTGCCATGTGAGAAGTCTGTTTGCCCTGCTAGATAGACCATGTGGAGAGGCCATGTGGAGAGAGGAGGGACCCTGAGACTCCATGAAGGAGACTGCAGCCAACAACTGAGGCTCCAGCCATATGACCCCAGGCAAGTCATTCCAGCTACCCCCAGCTCTTTTTGAGCCATTCTAGCTGAAGCATCAGACACATAAGTGAAGAAGCCAGTTTAGATGTTCTTGTCCCAGCAGAAGATATGAGAAGCAGAGATAAGCCATTTCTGCTGTGCCCTATCCAAGTTCCTGACCCGCAGAATTCTGAGAAACATTAGCGATGTTTATTTTAAGCAACTAAATTTTGGAATAACTTAAAAAAAAAACAATAGAGCACAAAAACATTAATTTTTACCTAGAAATGGGGCATTGTTATAACAAAAACATAAACCCGTGGCATTGGTTTGGGGGCCAGACAGTGAGTAAAATCCAGAAGAGCCTTGAGAAGAATGTTAATGATATGCAAATAACAATAAGAAAATTGTATTGGAGGCTAGAGAAAAGTTGACCTGAATTATGTAATGGCAGCAAGTGGCACTGTAATCACGTGGAAGACAGAAAATATATATCTAATGAACTTGTGGATTTTCCTGAGGAGATGATCAGGCAGAATGTTAGAAGGGCCAAATGACTGCTTTTAGTGGTGCCTGATAAGGCACAGATAGAGAGAGAGAAATTAGAGAAGGAACCATTTAATTTTCAAGCAGAATCACAAGGAAACATTCCCAACCCAGAATCTGCTGAGCTGGAAAATAAAACAGTTTCTCATTCCCAAACTCTCCAGCCTATAAAAAAAATTCTTAAAGTAAATAAAAATCTGGAAGCAGAGATTAATTCCATGACACTGCCTTGGAGGTCAAAACTGGATCAAAGGTGTGGTTACAAGACCCTTTGTGAAAACCTCGGAAAGATTTAAGGTTGTATTTTGTAGACCTTCTAAGAAGGGCAGCAGGGTTTTAAGAATCGTAAGGCCCTGTTTCCCATACTGTCTCAGCCTGACAAAAGAGTTTGTAAGAGTCTTCATGGCATTTTCCCATAGCACCCTGACTCTCAGCCCAAGGCAGAGTGGAACTTGTTTTGGAGAGATTTATGAGTGTGAGTGTTTTTAATGGATTAAATTATAACTTGATATGGGAAGCCTACAAAAACTTAATTATATCAGCATGGGCTAAAAGGGACAAAATGGTTAAAAATCAAAAGTAGCCTCTGAGACCCTAACCTCTAATGGTCGGTCAGAAAGCAGATTGAGAAAGCTATTCTGAACAAACATAAAGCATTTCTAATGGAGAAGAAAGAATGACTCAGGCAGAACCAAGAGTCACAGAAAACTACTTTAGGGGGCAGAACTGAACCCTTTGCCAGGAACATTCTCTGACTTTAGAGTTGAGGATTTACAGTAGAGAATTTCAGAATTGCTATGGACCAGTGACTTCTATGTGCCTCCCATATCCCTCTCCCACTTATGAATGGGAGTGTCTACTGTGGTTATCCTGTCCCTTTCTCACTGCTATATGCTGGGTGTATGGAGGTGGAAAACTTACCTTTTTAATTCACAGGTCCTTGCATTTGAGGAACCATACCTGAGTATCTGTACAGAGGGGACCACACATCTGCAGCTATACCTAATTTAGATAATGAAATTTCAGACTTTGAGTTGACACTATAGCCATGATAAGATGAGACTTTTGGAAATCTAGGTAGGGATCACGTTCCTCCTGCATGTGAGAGGAACCTGAATTTCTGTGGTCAGAGAGCAGACCATGGTAGCTCTCAAAAGCTGGCTCCCAACAATTCCTCCCCTGGAAGTATGTACAAACTGCTCTTCCCATAAAGAGGTGGAGATTACTTCTTTTTCTCATTCTCTTGAATGGTGGATGATACTATGACTGATTTTGACCAGAAGAATGTGGTGAAGTGATGTTTTGGGAATGGGCAGCTTCCACTCAGGAAGCCTATCTGCCATGCTGTGTTAAGCCCAAGGAAGACAGAGAAATCAGGTAGAGAAGAACTGAGGTTCTCCAGTTGATGGCTCCATCTTAACTCCCAGCTGAAAGTGAGCACCAGCTGTCAGTCATATGCATGAGCCAACATGGACATTTGATCTTAGTTAAGCTTTCTGATAACTGCAGCCCAGTTACATGGGGCCAAAGAACCATCTATCTGGGCCCAGACAACACACAAAAATGTGAGAGATAATAAAGTGGTTGTTATGTTAAGTCATTGAGTTTTAAGGTGATTTGTTATGCTGCAGTAGGCAAGTGAAACAGGTTCGTAGTGGTTTCTTGGAGTACTATGTTGAGAGAATTTTTAGGCCATATGTCGGTTTGGTAGGAAATACATTGTAACTGATTGCCAGTCTCTCATAGGGCCAGGAAGGGAGAGTGGAATCCTGTGTAAAATGGGACTGGAATTACAAAATCACAACGTATGCTATCTTAGTAGAGCTCAGAAAGAGTCACTGACAGCTTTTTGTGAGAAAATTGTGATTCCGAATAAAAGTAATGAAAAACCTTGGCTTTTGTTTAGCTCTGAGTTTTTCTGTTTTGAGTTTTGAATTTATTAATTTCTGAAGAACTTTAACTTAGGAGAACAGACAGTGAAATGGTCAGGCCAAATGAAACCCTAAGGGATTATCACTAGGATTCAGCCATCTCTGTTTTCTCCCTTCTCTCCTTCCACACTCAGGGCTGCAAGTAACTGTGAAGAGTCCCTGGAACTATTAGCATCCCTATACATTGGTCTGTATTTTCCTGAATTGCCTAAGCTCAAGCCCAGTATAACATAGGAGTGCTGCACCTGTCTGTGAAAATTTCACTTATTCATTTTAATTTACCTACAGTTATCCTATGTGACGTATGTTATATACAGCTTTGTCTTTGCCAAACATCTCTCCAGGGACTCAGGAGACAGAAATAAACAAGGCAAAAGTTCTAAGCAAGTCATAGTCCCTATCTTCAATGAGCTTGTGTTCTAGTGTCCAGAAATCGATCTGGATATTACATCAGGATAAAAACAACACGGCAACAGAGGTACACGTTATAATCCTAACTAGCATTTATTGTGCAGTTACCATGCGCCAAGTGTCTCCTCTAATCTTCTCAAAATTTTTAATTTTAATTACTTTTTATAACATCTTTCTTGAGATATATTTCACACATCACAAAACCCATCTCTTTAAAGTATATAATTCAGTGCTTTTGGTATACTCACAGAGTTGTGCAACTATTCCCCAGCATCTAATTCCAGAGCATTAGATCACTCCAAATAGAAATGAGACCTACTCATCAGCAGTTACTTTCTATGCCCCTCATCTCCCTAGCCCCTGGTGATTACTAATCTACTTTTTATCTCTATGGATTTGCTTATTTAGAACTTTTTGTATAATTGGAATAATTCAATATATGACCTTTTGGGCCTGGCTTATTTCACTGAGCATAGTTTTCAAGGTTCATCCATGTTGTAGCATTTATCATCTATTTTTTTTATTACCAAATACTATTCCATTGTACGGATATGTCATATTTTGTCTCTTTACCAATTGATAGACATATGAGTTGCTCCTATTTTTTAAACTATTATGAGAGGGTTACTAGAGGAGGTGTGGGAGGGGGGATGGGCTAAATGGGTAAGGGGCATTAAGGAATCTACTCCTGAAATCATTGTTGCACTATATGCTAACTAATTTGGGTGTAAATTTTAAAAAAGTTAAAATAAAAAATAAAAATAAATAAAAAATAAAATAAGCTATTATGAACATTGGTGTATAATATTCCTAGGTATTTACATAAGAGTGGAATTAGTGGGTCATATGGAAACTCTATGTTTAACTTTTTGAGAAACTGCTGAATTATTATTGTCTGTATTTTTTATTTTAGCCACTCTTGTGGGTGTAAAGTGGTATCTTGTGATTTTGATTTGCATTTCTGTAATAACTAATGATGTTGAGCATCTTTTCATGTGCTTGTTGGCCATCTGTATATTTTCTTTGGAGATATACCTATTCAGATCATTTGCCTATTTTTTAATTGGGTTGTTATGATCTCTTTCATTGTTTAGTTTTATATATTTATATATTCTGGATACAAATTCCTTATCAGATATATGATTTACAAATATTTTCTACTATTCTGTGGTGGTGTTTTCACTTTGATGATGTCCTTTGGAGCCTCTAATTCTTTAATTTTTATGAAGTCCAATTTGTTTATTATTTCATCTCTTGTGTTTTTGACATCACATCAAAAAACTGTTTTCTAATCCAAGCTCATGAAGATTTACTCCTATGTTTTCTCCTAAGAGTTTTACAGCTTAGCTCTTATAGTTAGGTCTAGGGTCCATTTTGAGTTAATTTTTATATATGATGTGAGGTAGGGGTTCAGCTTCATTTTTTTTTTTTTTTTGGATGTGTATATTCAGTTGTCTCAGCCCCATTTGTTGAAAGATTATTCTTTCCTGTTGAATTGTCTTGGCATCCTTGTAGAAAGTCAATTGACTATAAAATTGTAAGGGTTTATTTCTGGACTCTCAATGCAATTCCATTGACCTAAATGTCTATTTTTATGCCGTCATTTAATCTTTATAACAGTTATATGAAGAAGGTACTACTAAGGCTCAGGGACTTTGGGCATTTTGTTGAAGATCATGCAGTTACTATGTAGTGAAGCTAAGGCTGGAAACTTGGATTGTCTGATACCAAAGCTCAGGCTAGAAAGCTAATAAATCCTCTGCTTTCCCAGGAGGGATGGCTGTGGTATGGGTTTATATAGGCAGGGAGTGCCAGGATGGAAGACATTTGGAGTCAGGGTGGATACAATCTGTAGGGATGTGAAACTAAATAAAGCAATGTCAAGACCCAGGGGACAGTCAGAATGGAAAGATGACAAGACACCACAATTAATTAGAGCCTTTGAAAGCTCAGAGGAAGCAACCTAACTAGCCTGTGTGGTTCAGGGATGGTTTTTACAAGAAACTCACATTTAATCAGTGTCAGGAAATGTCTGTATGAGTTTGCCAGATCGTGTGTGTGTTGGGTGAGGTAGGAAAGAGTCTAGAGGGAATATCATGCATGAAGACCTAATAGTGCTAAAGAACATGGCATAGTCAAGGAATGGCAAGAGCCCAGATGAAACCCAGGGGGAGCTTTGGGAACTAGCTGGAGAAAAGACTGGAAAAGTAAGTTGGGGGTATAAGGGCCTTGTATGTATTGTCAAGGAGTTTTTATCCTGGAAGCAACTGTGAACAAATGATTTTATGTAAAGGAGTTAGGTGTTCATATAACTGGTAGCACAGAGCAGGACAGATTAGAGAAGAAGGAAACAACAGCAGAAGGCATGGATTGGGAGCTATTGCAGGTAAGATAATGAGAGTAGGGATGGAGAAAAGAGGGCAGTTAAACAGGAGGCATATGTGATAGGACTGATGATTGATTTGTTATGGAGGAGAGAGAGGGAGAGACCAGAGGGAGGTAGAGAAGAACGGAAGAGAAAAAGGAAGAAAGAAAAGGAAATAAACATTTTTTGAAGGTCTAACATGTGATAGCCCTGTTAATATGTTTCTATTTTCAGGTGAGAAAACATAT
Organism: Lynx rufus; assembly: GCF_022079265.1. Taxonomy (NCBI): domain Eukaryota; kingdom Metazoa; phylum Chordata; class Mammalia; order Carnivora; family Felidae; genus Lynx; species Lynx rufus. The sequence continues at coordinate 148,839,545 of NW_025814834.1, read as the reverse complement.
TCAGACAAGTTTATCCGAAGCCACAGAGGTGTTAGTCAACAGTTAAGGCAGTTTTCAAATTCAGTCCTTTTAGACCACAAAGCTCCTACTCTTTCCTCCACACCATATTGTTAAAGATAAAGCTCAAATTTTGGGTACAGGTGAGAAAATGAGTACTGATACCATTTATAAGAAGAGAAAAAAAGAGCTGGTTTTAACCAGCTCTTTTGAAGTAGCTGTGATGACACCAGTGAAGATGACCTCTGCGAGGTTAGACATATGGGAGCAAAGCTCAGGAGAGACACAAGGACTTAAGACCACCGTAAGACTGTCTTCTTTTCTATTCTTGAGCTAAGATGTTGGGTTATGCCTTGGGAAACAGCTGAGATTGCCCATGGAACCATATGGAGTGTGAAGAGAGGGAGGACAAAAAATGAATTGCTCAAATGGATCAAAGATGAAAGGTGGAAGAGTCTGGGGCATCTTCCCTGGTGGCATCAGTTCATCGGCTCAGCTGGCTTGTACCCGCAGAAATTTGGCTCCCAGGCCTCAGACAGGCTTGAGTGACAATAGCAAGGGGTCCTTTTCTTCCTGTAGTGAGCACTCAATAAATGATCACTATTATTATTACTGTGGTTATGATTCTGCATGGAGCAAAAATCAGCAACTATTTTTCAAGGGTATATTTAGTACAGTCCTCTTCCGAGGCAGGAATATGGGATAACATGATTTCCTGTGGTCCTTCCCAGCTCCATGGCTCCATAATCCTCCAATTTAATATGTAACTAGTGAATAAGAACTATCTTGAAATGTTGATTTTTGGCACAGAGTCTATCATTATACTTCCAAATTTTATTGGGAAATATTTGGAGCCAAAAGAGACTTTCATGTTGTTGACTTTAAAAAAAGCTTCATTCATATTCATCTACAAGTATTCATTTAACACTTGCTCACATAAATAGTCCTATGCTAGGTGCAATGGAGAAGCCAGGTAAGTACAAAATCTCATCCTCGGGCAGTTTGTAATCTATTAAGAGGGGATGATAAGCATATCTTTCAATGGAGTGGGTGACTAACCACAGTCAAGAAGCCTGAAGGTAGCCTTGAGATTGGGTTTGGTTTAGATAGTCAGAGATAAGGCAATTCCAGCAGAAAGAAAAGGGGAATCTGAGTAGAAAAGAAAAAGGACAGATAGCCCAGGTGTGTTTTAAAAGCCAATTAGCCCGAGCGGCTGCACCAATTTGCATTCCCACCAACAGTGCAAGAGGGTTCCCGTTTCTCCACATCCTCTCCAGCATCTATAGTCTCCTGATTTGTTCATTTTGGCCACTCTGACTGGCGTGAGGTGATACCTGAGTGTGGTTTTGATTTGTATTTCCCTGATAAGGAGCGACGCTGAACATCTTTTCATGTGCCTGTTGGCCATCTGGATGTCTTCTTTAGAGAAGTGTCTATTCATGTTTTCTGCCCATTTCTTCACTGGGTTATTTGTTTTTCGGGTGTGGAGTTTGGTGAGCTCTTTATAGATTTTAGATACTAGCCTAAATGTCCATCAACTGATGAATGGATCAAGAAATTGTGGTTTATATACACAATGGAATACTACGTGGCAATGAGAAAAAATGAAATATGGCCTTTTGTAGCAACGTGGATGGAACTGGAGAGTGTGATGCTAAGTGAAATAAGCCATACAAAGAAAGACAGATACCATATGGTTTCACTCTTATGTGGATCCTGAGAAACTTAACAGGAACCCATGGGGGAGGGGAAGGAAAAAAAAAAAAAAAAAAAAAAGGACGTTAGAGTGGGAGAGAGCCAAAGCATAAGAGACTGTTAAAAACTGAGAACAAACTGAGGGTTGATGGGGGGTGGGAGGGAGGGGCGGGTGGGTGATGGGTATTGAGGAGGGCACCTTTTGGGATGAGCACTGGGTGTTGTATGGAAACCAATTTGTCAATAAACTTCATATAAAAAAAAAAAAAGCCAATTAGCCCAAGGGAAGCAGGGCACTGGCGAGGAATGGCCTTGAAGGCTAAGTTAGAAAGCAAACGAAGAGTTACAGGTCAGAAAGCCCATAATTGCATTGTCATGCATCCACTCAGACTAGGCTCATCCTAGACTTTTCACAGGGATGCCATCTTTTCTATATAAAGTGGCATCTATGGGTGATTTGCTCCCTTTCCAGCCCTTGAAATGATTATTTTGGAAGAAGCAAGTTTACCATTTTCTCCCAGCTATTGGAGAAACCCATACACTACCACATAGATTGGTCACTATTGGAGTTCTGTACATTATCCGGAACTTTTTACCATTACTAGAACGTCTTCCCTTTACTCTCTTTCCCAAAGCCATGAAGCCAGCCCCAGATGCTGCCATCTTAGGAAGCAGAGGCAACTGATTCCGAGGACAATTGATGATTGAAATGCTGTCTGATTCCTCCTCCGCATGGCTCCTAATCCCTTTCCTCAGTAATTTGTATATGTTCTATTTATCTGGGATGAAATCCCCCACAGAGGGGCCTGGGGCATACTCTGTTTTGTGTAGCTCCTGGATGGCCAAGGAAGGGGCCTTGGGAGAGGTTTCTTAGATACCAAATAACACATAGATGATTTATACATAAATGAGTCAGAAATATGGAGATTAAGTTTTCGCTGAGATGCACATGAATTAAGGAGAAAAGTGTTTGAGGCAATTTAAAAAGAAATGCCATGAAACTTAAAGCATATGGAAAATAATACAAGATGTTGAAGAAATCTCAAAACGGATGGGGTTTGGCCTAAGGAGTCCTCGGAGCCCCTCCCCATTTCACAAAATTCTCATCATTTGAAGAAATTAACATGACTTTAGAGACTGGCTGAAAAGGGTCCATCTCTCAAGGTTTGACTGGCTCATCCCTAGTCTAATTGTTCACATTTTAATTTTTTTGTTACCTTGTTCTGCGGTTCATGTCTAAATACTCGAAGATGTTTATATTGCATACATTCAGCTTTAATTGGCCCTTAAAAGAAGGTGTTGATTAGAATCTGCTCAACATCAACAGCTAGCTCACACAACATTCTGTAATTACTGTTTATTAATTTAGTTCAAGTGGCATAGTTGAAAGCCCTGTTCAGATGGGAGAAGTAAATTGTCACTGGTATTGAATATGTAAATTATGTGCATTGTAAATTTCCATGAAGAAATGTTTAAAGTTAAATGCTGTGCACATAAACCCTTCTGGTTTTATCTAACCCAACCCTTGGAGTCGACTCAGGTCTTTACTTAGAGAGCACATGGTGGAAGAACCCTATGGGGGGGTGGGCCATGGCCCCAGGGAGGTGCATCTTACCTTGAGTTTGTAAAATGAGATTTTGTAATCAAGTTTTGTTGTGTGTGTTCCTTTTTTTGTGAAACAAGGCAACGCTAATGTGCTCTCTTTATCTTTGTTCACAAAGCCCTTTGATGGAGTCTCCCAGCAGATTTTCTAAGGCTGTTTGGCAACCCAGCAAATTCCCCTGCTTCCCTAAGGAAGCTTCTAGATGCTGTTGGGTGGCATGCTGCAAACAACAGGAATTGAAGACTGCTTTCCTTCAGCAAATAGCTAAAATAAGTTACTGTGTGTGTGTGTGTGTGTGTGTGTGTGTGCGTGCGCGTGTGTGGTTTTCTTCCCCTAGAATATCAAAAAAGATGGCAGAAACAGGGGCACATTCTCCATTGGCATTGTTTGTTGGAGCCCAAACCATCTGACCTCCGGGAGCTGTATGATAGGCTCTGAGCAGCCCCTCCCAGGAATGAGTGTGGTTTAATCTGGTTGTGGAAAATTTATTATATCAAAGATTGTCTTAGATTCTTGCTGTATTTAGGTAGAAGTAAGTAAAGTTTTCTTTGAAACATCAAGAAATGACCAAAATACCTTGCTTTTTTCTGTACCAATGGTGCTTTGGGCAAGTTACTTAATCTACCTGTTTCTTGGATTCTTTACCTATGAAATGAGGAAGACGATAGTACCTACTTTATGGAGTGGATGCAATGATTAAATGAGATGATACCTGCTCAGTGCTTAAAACAGGCCCTGCCCAAAATGTAGGGACAATAAATGTTAACTATTATTTGTCCCTGTAAAAGTTTGCATGTTAAAACTGGAGCCCCAGATGCTTTTATACATTCATTAGAAGATTCCTTTTCTAGAGATTTCTGATTATTTGGGGAGAGTCTTAAATGCATGACTAATCAGAAAAGATACTTTTAAAAAATAGAGAGGAAAACCAAGGGTTTTGTAAGTGTGAAAATTCAGTTGTAACTTTTTTTCCTAAAGGTTGAAAAGAGTAGTTGAGGCAAAAAGTACATCTGGCTCCTATGTCACTGAAGCCCACACATGCCCATTTGGGGGGGGCTTTCTGGCTTTGTACAAGTTTTTCAGCCCAGATGTTGGATGTTTTCAATTTTGTAGAATCTGACTATAAATGAACTGAAAGAAAAAATGGCCCAACTGTTACTGGGACTAATTATGATAGTTCCAAGGAGAATGTGCATGCTTTCACTTTTCCTTTATGAAATGTTCCTCAAGAAAGCCTTTTGATTGAAATAAGCCTTTCAGATGATAGCTGACATTTTCAGTAATAATAATCCTCCTTCAGATTCATAAAGAGGAAGTAATGGAAATGCAAAGTGCTTTGCAGATGCTGCCTTGTTTATTTGCATTACCCTCCTGTGTGGCAGGTGGCAAGAATTATTCTCCCTGTTTTACAGATGCAGAAACTGAGGTAGTGAGAAATACAAGCACGAAGCAGAAGCGTGAAAGTTCTAGAGCAGGTCAGTGATAGAATAGGGAGGCCTTATAATCTGATGGAACTAAATTCAATCAAGTTAGCAGCCGTCTACTAAGGACACTCATGCTAATGAGAGCTCCTGTCAACCAGACGAACTTGCCTTCATGGATCAGATGTGTTTCGGCTAAGTTGCCTGTTCACTGCTATAAAGTAAATCCCATGTTTCTATTCATGTCTTGTGAAAAGACAAGGGCCCCCAAATTACTCCCATAGTTAGAGTTCAACATTTTTGACATGGGAGAGAGCTAAAAGTGGTTACTCAGGCTCTGGCTATTTTTAATCACTCCACCTCCCACCCCACTCCCACCTCATTAGTGTTTTGAGAAGTTGGGAAGAAAGATGGTATGGAGCTGAGAGGACAATGCAGTATTTTATCCCCTTTGGTGTTCACTCTGAGCAATCTTCCTTTAAGTCACCAGGAGTTCTGCCCAGCCAGAGCTCCTCCCTCCCCCCCAGAACAGATACTTAATACCCCTAGAATTTGGCTTTGCATCTCCCTTGGGTGATACTAAGCTGTATTTTCACAGATCACAAGTAAGCAACACTGTCTTATTCTTGGTTTAATTTCTTAAAATATTTTGTTTCTTGATCTTTGCCAATCAGTGTCCTCCTTGCATGCCAGATACAGACTGACAGTGGGAAGAGGTAAGTAGAGAGATGAGCAGGGAGTCTCTGCCTTCAAGGAGGTTGGAGCTCACGCCAGTTAGGGGGAAAGAAGCAAATCAACATGGAGAGGCACCTACCCCTTTCCTATGGGGGCTTCAAGGGGAACTGTGGAAGAACGGATAGGAATTAGCCAGCTGAAAATGTAGTGGGATGGCATTTCAGACAGAGGGCATGGCATATGCAAAGGCTTAGAAACTTGACAGAGCTTGACCTCCAGGGAGCTGTGAGTAGTGTTATATGGCTCTCATGTACAGTGCACACCCAAATTGACTGGATGTAGAAGTGGAGATGAGTGGAAACCAGGCTCAGAAAGTTCTTTAGTCCTGAGGAATGTTTTCCTGAAGACCATAGGGCATCCCTGAAAGCTCTGATATGACAATGATTTGAGCTGAAGTCTTCCAGTTCTACAGAACCAACTGGTTCCCTACTTTGCCAATGGGGTCAATATGCTGTATATTTATGTTTATTAGCCAAAGACACAGATCCAATAGGATGAGTCTGTGTGTATCTGTGTGTGTGTGTGTGTGTGTGTGTGTGTGCACGCATGCGTGTGTATTTTAAGGGACTGGTTTGCGTAATCCATGATAACGGAGGCTGGCAAGTCCAAAATCTGCAGGATGGACCAGCAGGCTGGAGACCAAGGAAGAATTGATACAGCAGTTCAAGTCTAATGGCCATTTGCAGGCAGAATTCCTTCTTGATCGAGAGAGGTTATTCTTTTGTTCTCTTCAGTTCCTCAACTGATTGGGTAAGGCCAACTCCATTATGGAGGGCAATTTGCTTTACTCAGAGTCCACTGATTTAAATGTTAATTTCATTGCAAAATACTCTCACAGAATCATCCAGAATGATGTTTGATTATATTTCTAGACACTATGGCCCAACCAAGTTGATATATAAAATTAACCATCACAAAGGGAATATATATACATTCACGCAAGTGTAGTATTCCTACACTTCTGTTTTCCATAGGACTCCGTTCATTCATGTATTCTTTAAAGATCACTTACTGAGTGCCTACTATGTGCCAAGTTCTGGAAATCCACAAGTAAGCAAGATCAACAATATTACTGACCTCATGGAACTTTCTAGTGAAGCAGGGATTGGCAAATTATGACTCATGGGCAAATGTGGCCACAGCCTATTTTTAAAAGTTAAGATATTTGGGACATAACCATGTTCATTTATTTATGAGTTATTTATGACTAGTTGCATGCTACAATGGCAGCATTGAGTAGTTACTACAGAGACAACATGCCCTACAAATTCTAAAATATTTACTATCTAGCTCTTTATAGAAACTTTGACAATCCCTATATTGGAGAATATAGGCAATAAGGGCATAGACAAATAGACATATAATATGATGTCAGGTGGTCAATAGCGCTTTGAGGAAAAATAAAGCAGGACAAAAGGGTAGAGTGATGGGGCGCTGTTTTGACATGACACTTAGGAAAAGCCTCTCTGTGAAGATGATATTTGAGCAGGGACCTTAATGGTGGAAGGGAATGCCATGAGAATGCCCAGGGATAAGTGAGTCCCAGGCAGAGGATTCAGCAAGTGCCTGGCATGCTTGAGGATCTGGAGACAACTGAATGCCAGGACTGATCTCCAGCAAGTTGTTCTCCCATCGGGTGCATCCAGGATGACCTGTGTTTCACTAAAATTAACTGAGAGATTAGATTCTTGCAGAGTATGTTGTGAGTTTTTGGTTCTGCAGCATTGGAGACCAAGTCTTGATAGCTTCCTCATTGGTCTACCAAAGCCCAGGTGGAACCAGAGGCTTCCATGTCACTCTCTCTTCTCCTCAGCTCTGCACCGTTGCCGAGTCCAAAATGCAGATTGCTCATCCTGGCAATCCAAACTCTCGGTCCTACTCCAGCCTCCCTTTCTGACATGGCGTCATTGTGTCTTAACCCTTGCAGTTCACACCACCCCCAAGCTCCTTCCCCTCAAAGTTCCAGTATTTCTCCTTCCCTCACACTCCATTCATCTTCCCTTCAGCTAATGCCATCCTTCTGCTTCTGTAATGCCTCACTCCATCTTTCTCACTTGCTCTCTCCACTTCTCTCTCCCTCTCTCCCACTCTTCCTTCCTCTTTCCCTCATACCTCCAAGTCCCCTCCCACCCGTTGCTTGTTCTTGACTCTCTAACAGCCTTGACTGAGTTCATCTAATCCTGTTTATGCTTCTATATCTCTTTTCCCAGTAGCCTATGAGACCCAAACAGCAGAAATTCAGTGGGCGCAACATTGCTTTTCTCTGCAGAAGGAATGCAGTCAAATAAATGACCATCACTCAGCATTTTACTAGAGACTTGTTTGTACCTTGTGCTCTGCAAGGGTCCTAAAGAGACAGCTGTGAATCAGACATAACCTTGACCCTTACAGAGTTCACAAGTATACTAGGGAGAAAACATATAAACAAATGCATATGGTACAAATGGGTGTTTGTAGAATGTGCTTCAGAAACAGAGATAGGATGTGGCTAGCTCTGCCTAGATGAATTAGGGAAGTTTCTTTGAGGATATGGCATTTTAGTAAGGTCTAGGTGGAAGAAAGGAGGGGGATTCTAATCAGAAGAAGCTGTTTATGCATAGGTAGAAAGCTGAAAAAGGAGCTGCATGTATCTGAGACTGAGGGAGAAGTTTTAAGTGGTGAAGACAGGAGAGAGTGAGAATGCTAGGACATGGGGCTAGTAAACATAAAATCCTGATGTAAGTAAGCAAGCAAGAAAATAAACTTTACCTTTGTATCTCCCTCACTTAGCCTAGCACCTAGCACTACCTAGAGTTGTGAACACTTGGCAGTGTCTTGATTTGAACTAAGCAAGTTAAACTTCACTATTATATCCTTAAGACCCACTTGAATGAACATGATATACCAATAAGTTTTTCTATTTTTTTTAAGTTCATTTATTTTTGAGAGAGTGAGACAGAGCATGAGCAGGGAGGGGCAGAAAGAGAGAGGGAGGCACAGAATCCGAAGCAGGCTCCAGGCTCCGCACTGTCAGCACCGAGCCCGGTGTGGGGCTCAAATACACGAACTGTGAGATCATGCCCTGAGCCAAAGTCAGATGCTTAGCCAGCTAAGCCACCCGGGCACCCTGGTTTGCCAGTAATTTTTGTATGTGATAGAGATTACATATCATGATCGCGTTAGACGTGTGGGTTGCACTGCAACATATATCACAGAATTTTATTGAGCTCACGACCTCAGCAGGTATCTCTCAATGATCTCTGTGGTTTCCTTGGTAGGACCAATTTATTTAATACACCTAAAAAACTTACTGTCCATTAATTAGGAATTATGCTCTGAACTAGAAGAAGCTGGTGAGCCCTCTGCTCCTTTATGCACTGGGGGCTATGGGACAAATGTGACTCGGACCTGTTGGCACTGGGCATGGCTCTGGAAATCTCAAGTTATTCCTGTTCTAGAGACTGTGGGAGGTGTTAAATCAATTTGTGTAGAGTAATGCCTATTTCTTCTAAATCTGAGGTCCATTCTCGTCTTCTCTGAGATGTCAACAATGTCGGTGAGGCTCCTGAGACCTTGCTCTTTCCCAAGGCTCTAGAGTCCCCATGAAGTCTAGAGCCTTCCCTACAGCACAGCTGCTTCCTGTTTGGGCCACCATTACTGCCCAATCACCCTCTCATGCGGAAAGCAACCTCAACACCATTGAATAGGTCCCAGCTTATCCTTTTCCTAGCTATGATCTTTCTTTGCTTCTTTAGTAGAGCATTGGCACTTGTATAGTGTGGTGGTCACTGTACCCCAACAACCTCTGAGAAAATAAATTGACATTAATAGCAATAACTCACACACAAAAAAAGAATTATGCTCTGTGTTTCAGTAATGGAATAAATAGGTTGAAGTCAGGGGATCTACCTGGATTTTTACTTTTATAGGACCCTCACTAGATATTAATAAAGTTAGGACAAGTGGATGTGACAAGGTTTCCTTTAGAAAGGACTGTAGAAACAATGACCAATGATGAGTTAGTGTCAATATTTAATTACTAAACGAGGTGAGTATGACCTAATAGCAATGTGATTTCCCAAATAGCCCAAGCCAGACCTTTTTTTTTTACAAGGCTGTCCATGTGTTCTTGGCAGGAAGCTAACACCATCTTAAAGATGAGTTTGTTCTCTATTAGGTCAATGAGGAGTGAACTAAATATTTTCTCATTGGGTCTTCACATGAAAAAAGTTTAACAGCTTTGAAGAAGCTATTATAGGCAAATGCCTAAAAGAAATACCCATTTGAAAAGTCTATAATTATGTACTTCTATAACAGTGTGTAAAGGGATCATAGTTCCCATCAAGGGTTATTGAGTAAATGGTGAGTTCTTAAGCCAGTAACTGCTTATTTACATGATGGTCGGTAATGGCAATAAAGGAATCATTGCAAGCTGCTGAGTAGATCTTATTCATCCATGTAGTTGGGGCTCATAAGGTGCTGAAGTCTGTTCTCAGACAAAAGCAAAGCAAAGCAAAGCAAAGTAAAACAAAACAAAAAAAGCTGCAGCAACTTGGAGCAAGGTGAGGCACTACTTTCCCATTGACCGGGGGAGGCTAATGAGAGCCAAAGGCTCTCACAAGTGATTTAGGTTCAAAGTGACAGGAAAAGCATTGCTTGAAGGACATCTGCCTTGGACTACTCAGCCTCCATTCTTCTTTCTTCTGATAAAAGCCTTTTTTCCTTGAGATCTACCCTACCCACATTGCTCATGACTCTGGTAAGGCTGCCAGTCAAATGGTCAGGCTTCTCAATCAGCAAGTGATCCAAGTAGCACTCTTAAGAGTCCTTTGGTGGATTTGATATAATTTCTGGGAAATAGACATGTATATGTATTTTTTCCTAGGATGGTTTGGTAAAGGTCAGTGTAAGCTTGGAGCTGCTGATGACTTTCTTTACCACCAGGTAGAAAAAATCTTGTCTGAAACTAAAACTAACACAGAATGAGGTAGAGGTAAGAGATCATGAAAAAGAAATCGATTTCTGACCACACTGTCTGAGCACCTGGGTGAGCCACATCTGAAGCTAGACTTCATCTTGGCTTCCCAGTTACATGGGCAAGAGATTGCCATTTTATGTTTATGTGGTTTGAATTGAGTTTCATGTCATCATGACTGTTGGACTCCCCAGTGTGGGGTACTCGACTTGTGATTTTTCTTTTTCTCTACTGTCCGTCCACCTCATTTTGTGAGGCTTCCTTAGTGTGTCCATCAGATGACATGCATTTGTGTATTGGGACAGATGATCTCTCACTGGTTGGATTCTGCTGTCAGTAGTCCCAGAAAAGATTGTGTAAGAGTGGAATCTAAAGGTTTGGCTTTTTCTGGCTAATGCTCCCTCCATGAGCAGGAATCAACAAGAGTTGTCTGACCGCACCTGAATGACAGTCCCAGGACAGAATGTTCCTCCCCATACTTTTGATTTCATTCCTTTTTAAAATCTTTGTCACATGAATGAGGTTTGTACCTTTTTAACTTTAAACTGGATGATTAGCACACGAAGATACTCTGTTGCAGAACATTTTGCTTTAATATTTTCACACTTGTAAAAAAAAAAAAAATGTGGTGCTGGGAATGATGTGCTCCTGAGGCTGTGATTATGGCTGAGAGATCACTCACCATGGCAGATGGAATCACACAGTCAATTGCCAGTGCGAAGCCTCCAAGAAGATGAAAAATATAGTTTTAATTGATGTAGGTCTTTTTTTTAATTGTATGATTCCATTTATTTGAAATATCCAGAATAGGCAAATCCATGAGGACCAAGAGTAGGGTATGGTGGCCAGGGGCTGAGGGTAAGGAGGAATGGGAAATGACTGCTGATGAGTGTGGGATTTCCTTCTGAAATGATGAAAATATTCTGGAATTAGTGGGGATGGTAGCACAACTCTGTGAATTTACTAAAAACCACTGATTTATAGTCTTTAAAAGGGTGAATTTTATGGTTTGTCAGTTATATCTTAAAGAAAAATTAAATCCTCAGGTGGGGGAGGATGGAAGTTTATTTACCCTCTCAACAAACATGAATCCTTTCCTCCTTTAAGACTGGTCTTGTCCCTCACGCTCATGAACAACTCGTGCATGTTCATTAAACAGGTACTGATTTAGCTTACTATGATCTAGTTCCTGCTCTAGGTACTGGATGTACATCAGTAAACCAAGCAGATACAATCTCTGCCTTTGTTCTTTTCTTTATCACTCTAATGACATCACCCTCCTAGAAGTTTTTGTATTTTGTTTCCTTTGAAATTTTATTTAAATTCTAGTGAGTTAGCATACAGTGCAATATCGGTTTTAGGAGTAGAATGCTGTGGTTCATCACTTATATACAGTGCTCATCATAACAAGTGTCCTCCTAATACCCATCACCTTTCTAGCCCAACCCTTGACCCATCTCCCTCTATCACCCCTCAGTTTGTTCTCTATCATTAAGAGCCTCTTATGGTTTGTTTCCCTCTCTCTTCTTCTTTTCCCCCTCCCATGTGTTCATCTTAAATTCCACATATGAGTGAAATCATATGGTGTTTGTCTTTCTCTGACTTATTCCACTTGGCATAACACACTCTAGCTCCATCCACATCATTGCAAATGGCAAGATTTCATTTTTTTGATGGCTGAGTAATATTCCATTTTGTGTGTGTGTGTGTGTGTGTGTGTGTGTATACCGCATCTCCTTTATCATTCAGCAGTCAATGGACATTTGGGCTCTCTCCATAGTTTGGCTATTGTTGATAATGATAAACATCACAGTGCAAGTATCCCTTCGAATCTGTATTTTTGTATCCTTTGGGTAGATACCTAGTAGTGCAATTGATGGATCGTGGGTTGTTCTATTTTTAACTTTTTGAGGAACCTCCATATTGTTTTCCACAGTGGCTGCACCAGTTTGCATTCCCACCAACAGTGCAGAACTCTTTTTCTTTCTCCACATCTTGGCCAACACCTGTTGTTTCTTGTGTGTTGTTAATTTTAGCCATTCTGATAGGTGTGAGGTGGTATCTCATCATGGTCTTGATTTGTATTTCCCTGATGATGAGTGATGTTGAGCGTCTTTTCACGTGTCTGTTAGGAATCTGGATGTCTTCTATGGAAAAATATCTGTTCATGTCTTCTGCCCGTTTCTTCACTGGATTATTTGGTTTGGGGGTGTTGAGTTTGATAAGTTCTTTATAGATTTTGGATACTAACCCTTTATCAGATATATCACTTGCAAATATATTCTCCCATTCTGTAGGTTGCCTTTTAATTTTGTTGATTGTTTCCTTCACTGTGCAGAAGCTTTTTATCTTGATGAAGTCCTAATAGTTCATTTTTGCTTTTATTTCCCTTGCCTGCAGTGACACGTCTAGTAAGAAGCTGCTACAGCCGAGGTCAAAAAGGTTGCTGTGTTCTCCTCTAGGATTTTGATGGTTTCCTGTCTTACATTTTGGTCTTTCATCCATTTTGAACTTATTTTTGTGTATGGTGTAAGAAAGTGGTCCAGTTTCATTCTTCTGCATGTTGCCATCCAGTTTTCCCAACATCATTTGTTGAAAACAGACTGTCTTTTTTTTACATTGGATATTCTTTCCTGCTCTTTCAAAGATTAGTTGACCATATAGTTGTGGTTCCGTTTCTGGGTTTTCTATTCTGTTCCATTGATCTGAGTGTCTGTTTTTGTTGCAGTACCATACTGTCTTGATGACCACAGCTTTGTAATATAGTTGAAGTCTGGAATCATGATGCCTCCAGCTTTGCTTTTCTTTTTCAGAGTTGCTTTGGCTATTTGGGGTCTTTTGTGGTTCCATACAAATCTTAGGATTGTTTTCTCTAGCTCTGTGAAAAATGCTTGCGGCATTTTGATAAGAGTTGCATTAAATGTGTAGATTGCTTTGGGTAGTATAGACATTTTAACAATGTTTGTTCTTCCAATCCATGAGCATGGAATGTTTTTCCATTTCTTTGTTGACATAAGTCTTTATAGCTGAAAAGAAGCCTTTACAATGGAGTGAATGAAAATGCAGGATTTTGGCAAAGCCCAAAAAAAGTGTTCAAAAGAGTAAGTGACTGCAAAGTCACTAGGAAATGAGATTGCCCCAAATTAGGTTTCAGTCTAATTTTTCAGTAAGCAGAGGTATGGAGTTAAGAATCAAGAACCAGACTGAAGTCTTTTGAGAAACATGGATGCACTGGGTGCTCCTGGGGTCTCAGGATTGAGGTTCAAGAATCAGGGGTTGGATGACACTCTTCCCAAGTATGGGTTCTGATCTTAGCTGGGAATGTCATACTCTCATTTTGCTTGGTGTTTTTTTCAAGATTTCTCAGCAAACATCATCATTTCTGCACCAGCAAGGGGCCAGCAATGAGCACACGTTTCTTAATCTTGCTCAAGATGTGGAAAGTCTTAACTGGTAGAGTGAGAAAGACAACTGAGAGCCGGGGAAAGTGGCTGTCTCCATAATGGGAATCAATATCGTTAGTTGGAGGACTTCTTTAGTGTTGTGCATGTGGTCTAGAGGAATGCAGTGCTTATCGTGGGATAATAAAAATAAAGAAGTTGTGACAGAAATATACAATAGGAAAAAATAAAGCTGAATAACAGATGGTAAATCTAGAGGAAAGAATAGCAGATGACATACATTAAAAAAAAAAGGAAAAAAGACGCCCAGGAGAAGGGCAGAGGTGGAGGAGAGCCAGCAAAGGATGAACAAGGGCAAATTGGAGAAGTCTGTTGATGTTTGTCATGTGTATAATCCGAGATTCCCCTGGGATGCCCATGTCAGTCACTTCAAAAGTTTTTGAGGACTAGCCCATGAGTGTATGAGTGCCATACATTTTTTTTCCTCCATGTCTACTTTACAATGTTCTTTCAATAGGAGACTTAAGCTGAAATTTTACAAACAAGTCTCAAACTTAAATCTTTTCACTTGCCTTTGGGAATCTTAAATCATTTGGGCAAGAATGCTGGAGAATAGAGGATAAAGGAGTAGTGCTTTTACACAGAGTTGGTTCTGTCTTGTTATTGATTTACAAGTTTAATTTCCATCAGAATAGCAGAATGAGAAAACCTGAGACGTTTCCATTGGCTTCTGAGAGGCCTGGTTTGACTTGGCTGACAGAACAACCAAAATTACCTAGGTGTCTTCACGTATAACTAAAATTTGGGAATGGATGCTTTCTCAGTGGCTGTCTGTTGTTCTCTTATGATGCTTGCCAATGGTTTCATAAACCAACTACTGCCCTCTCTCCTGCTTCACCCTCTCTCCTGTACCTCCCTCAGTGCTTCCCAGATTGCTACTACCATCCTTTTTCTCTTTTTTTTTTTCCTTTCTTTAGCTCATCTCTGGGTCACAGCAGCCCTAGAAATGGGGGATATTTCTTCCAGGGCATATTATGTAGTGGTCCCAACCACCATGACTGTAGTAACCATGATGCTCAGAATACTTTCTGTTCCTTAGCATGAATTTATGATGGTATGGTCTACACCATAGACCGTTCAGAACTCTAAAGCACCATTCGGCACCATTCAGAACTCTAAAGGCTCCATCATAAATATGAGGATTTGGTGCATACATCTTCTTGAAAAGCAAGTGGGCCAGTGATTAGCCTAAACTGATTCCTTGAACATTTAGTCCTGTACAAAAATCCCTGTTACATTTTAGTGAAGAGTTTATTGTCTACTTGATACCTTAATAAATGGTATTGTACCCTGCACAAAGATCATTACAATTCAGTGGCAGGGGAAACGAAAGCATCCAGCCAGTATATTTATTTTGAATATTAGTTTTATAGAGGGGAAAGTATAGAGATGCTATCTGTTCAAGTCCTAATGGAGCTGCTCCCATTCCTCAAGGGGTTATCACATAGTATCAGAGAGATCTCAATCTTTAAGATTATGGGATATAGAGTAATTAGGCTTCAATGTCTTTAGGAGTGGTTTTTTTTCTTTTTCTTTGTAAAAAGAAATGCCTCTTTCCAGATGTAGAACTGAAGTATCTGTTGCTTCTGATGTTGCTGTCAGAGGCCAATTGGGAAGCAAAGTATCAAATACAATGACTCCTTTGAATTCCCTTGCAAGAGGCAGAACACTCCCAGCCTCAAGATTCCGGTCCTTCTTGCCTTAGCGTGTGGAAAAAAGCAAATCCCTTCCAACTTGAAGAAAGAGTCTTCCTCCTCCCCACCCTTGCCCCGACCTCTGAACCCAGCTGAGTTCTGCTATTTCTTAGGAAATGGTTTGGTTTAGAAGAGTGGCATTTGAAGGTGAAAGAGAGAGAGATTAGAGGAATTTGAGCCTGTTTTCACAATTCCAGTTGGGATGTTGGAGAAAATTTCTGTGACATTTAAACTGCCAGTTACTTTATTAGATTTTCATTTCTAAAGCAGAACTAAGTAAGTGCAGTCAGTCAATGATTCCAGCCAAAATAATGTGCATGATTAGGCTCATTAAGAGTCTTTCTTCCCTTAACTGAAAAGTTTTAAATTCTGGCTTTGAGTGGAAGCACCGTGGAGAATCGAGTGTGGCAAAGTTTCCCATTTCAGTTTCAAATGCGCATAAGCATTTTGTGTGTGTGTGTGTGTGTGTGTGTAAGGAGTCAAAACTTTGGGACTAAAGTGCTGAGTCATTGCTGTTCTTTTTTTTTGAATGTTGGGTTTTCTAAAAAAAAAAGGGGGGGAGAGAGAGAGAGAGAGAGAGGAGAGAGAAGTGTGGAAGTGGGTCACTTTCAGAAGTTTTAGACCATATAGTTTTGAAAGCAACCGTGTTAGCTTTCAGTACCTGACGACAAAGCAAGACAGCTAGACGGGACACAAGTGAGAAGTGTCTTCTGTGTTTCCTTCTCTTCCTCCCCGCCCTGCCCCTCTTTAGAATATAATTTAACTTAGAACACATGTAGATTAGATCAGGGAAAATGTGGATGGGGACAGTAGGTTCAAATTTTTCTTGCGGTTTTCTTGTTTACTTATTTGTTTTCCTACCGGCTATTTTGGGGTTAGGGGGAAGGGGTTGTGCATTTTCAAGATGGAATTGCTCTCTGAGCCTTCTTTTATTATCTTTGAAATTAGATTCTTCTCAATTATTCAGGAGCAGATTATCTAGCTTGCAGACTATCTGGGTATTTTGTTTCTTCCCTTTCCTCTGTCCTCTTTGCCAGTGTTTTGACAATTTCCTCATGCTGCTGACATCCACAAAATTGACCATAAAAGGAGAAAGGAAACATCCAATCAGTTTTGTTTGTTAATTGCTCTGGTACAATTTGTTCAGAAAGAAACTAAAATATAGACCAAACCGGAGTTTGAAGATTATCTGTGAATCGAATCTTTCCATACTTTCTGTAAGCCTCATTTGTACAGATAATCGAGGGTTGGCAGAACTTCAGAGAAGTATCTCTTAAGAGAGATCAAACACTTCTCAAAACCCAGCTCCCTCTGAAATGGCAAATTTTTTCATTCCCATGGGAAAGTCATTGCTTAGAGAAGCAAATAGACAGAGGTGCTGAGAGAGAGAGAGAGAGAGAGAGAGAGAGAATTCCTCTGGCCTGATCTACCTTTGATGGGACAGACTCAATAGAAACTGGCTAGGTTGGTGATTTGTTCTGGGCCCAGAACTGTGTCTAAACATGTATGCATGTGTGTGCACACGTGCATACTTGTATAATACTTAAATCCACCTTGAGGCAAGATGCCAGGAGAGAGATATGGAGGTCAATGCCTATGAGCTGCATGTTTCTTCTTGATAATGAGAGCTCTCTCCACCCCCCAGCCCCTCACTCTCCACTCTTTTGGGTTCAGGGGCTGCTCTTCTAACTCTGACCACCCAGTGGTGTGAAACTAATGATTAACCCTTTGGCACCAATGCTGGAGAATTTGCTACACTAATTGGTAATGCAAAACCCATTAGTGATTAGTGTGGGGATACTCTGTGAGTCCAGGTGTCAGAAGGTTAATGAAAAATTGAGTATTGTATTTTGCTGGGGGATTAAAATTTTTCGGATGGGTGATGTCTTTTTCTCCTTTCTGTCAGCAGCTGAAGTTGAGCATCAAGCCACTGGCTTCCATGGGCTGGCCTGCTTGCGGCAAGTCTGGTCGGATTTGATCTGGAAGATCAGAAAACCTTTGTCACCAAATCCACACAAACACCATCTAGAACTATCCTTCACAGTTCAGAAATAGAGATGGCTCCCAAGGGCCACATTAAGAAGTAGATTTAATTGCCCAATAATTGCAAGAGTTGTGCCTGCAAATATATTTGTTAATTGAAAAAAAAAATTTTTTTTGCCATATTTGGGCTCCTGGAAATGGATAAGAGGGAAATTTATTAGAGAACTTTATTTGGACTGGAGGACCCATTTGTGCAAGTACATTCCTTATTAATAGGTCTTTGTTCCTGCTGTAACCCTCAGCCAGGTATTTTGAGAGACATACTCATTTTCTTCTAAGTCATATCAGCATAGTAATCACTTTGGCTGAAAACCAGCTGCCATTTGCATGTTTAATAAAAATATAACACCAATACCAAATTCAAAACTATTTTTCCTTTTAGGCTAAGACTTCGAAATAACCTGGTTCCCTGCATCTACCAGTAATGCTGTTTACCCTGGGTTGAGGTCTTTAAAATAGGGAGAAATGCGAAAACAGTTTGATCACTCTTTCTTTCCCCTATCAGTCACCAACCATCTCTCTTAATTATGGTGTAAGGACATTTACATAACCAGGGGGAGGGTCCTATAACTACATTTCTATTATGCTTGGCACTTGTGTGAAAGGATATTATATTCATGTGCATTAGAGATTGCTTATAAAAGATCAAGACAATAATAGCCGATCAGACAATAAAGGTCTCTTTTCTCCTCCCAGACAGGCTGTCTCTGACAGAAGAATACAGTTCATCAAAAGTGTCTGCAGGTTGTCAAACTCGGGGAGGTTTGGGGACCCTCTGAGGCTGTCATGGTCAACAAGAAGATTTTCTGTCGGGTTTTGCCATCACTCACCCTGAGGAAATAATCACTCACTACATTCTGCATGTTCTCATGATAGAGCTCTCCATTTGAGAGAAAAGAGCCATTTTATCAAAGGACAATATAGCCCTTCTCTGGGTCCACGTAGCTTCCATTATCAGACCATAATAAATCATATTTATGTTCTCAGTTAATAAGACTGATTACAATGCAGGTTTCAGACGTGGGAAAAGCAAAGCAGGTGAAAAGATGTTTTAATGAAAATATGATAAGAAAACAGCTTCTTGTGAACATTTTGCGCTATTATTCGTAATGATTACAGACAATTTTTGATGCATCTTCTTTAGCAATGGTTTAAGCTGCATAAATTGGCTCGCTGGTAGATAAGTAAAAATGATAAGAAAAAAATCATGAAATTGTCTTATGTTGTCTAGAATCATTATGTACATAACAAGTGCAAAATGGGTCTAATGTATGTGCTGGGGATGGAGGGAAAACAGATTTCTCAGGGAAAGATGGTTTGGGTATTATTCAAAATGATTTAGAAATTTTCTCATCTCACTTATTAATAGTCTGTGTTCCCTGGAATTTGGGGGTGCCCAGCACTAATTTCATCTCTGTAAATGAACCAACAACGTTACCTCTTTTATTCAGTCTCGAAGTTGTTTTTCCTCTTCTTCCCTCCTACCCCCCTCCCCGACTTGGAGCCCAGTACAAAGAGACAAAGAGATATATATTTTCTACTCAATGTTTGTACAACTGCCATTAGTGCTAATGGGAGTTAAGTGCTCCTTGGGCAGAGAACAGACCCCAAAGTTTAATATTGAAGGGTACCTTATTAAAAAGGTCTGGACATTTTTAGCTTCAGTGAGTTCAATTACATTAAAGAACCAACTTTCTAAATTAGTGCAAAAAGAAAAAGAATCAGATAAAGTATTGAAATGGCTTTAGCCTCTAACTGTGTAATTCAGAAGAGCAGCCGATGGCTGAGGAGTTGGGGTGTGCAGTCTGTCGAGTTCATTTGCACTAACTTCCGGATTTGCTCGCGTAACAGATAACAATTCCAGGTTAGCACCCACAACACTCGGAGCAGCCCTTTCTACCGTCCATTTGCATCTTTGATGAGAATGTCATTATTCTTGGCTTGCAGGTTTCTAAAAGACAGTGAGGCTTTTTGTAGCCCATGTTATTCCAGACGGTGGTATTCTGAAACATCCGTTTAACACAATTCACCCCAGATTTAGCAAGTGGTTGGGACATTTTCTTTATGTGGGGGGAGAGGGGATTGGCAGGCCTCACTTTGTACACTTACGAGAGGGTCTTTCAAAATTTGCTTGTAGAATAGCCGCTGTTACGAACTGAGAAAGCGAACATTCTTCATAATGAAGTTGTCACAGCTAGACTGCTGGAGAAGACACAATATAGACAGCACTGTAAACTCTTTTTACCAAAAGCAAGCGTCACCAGGATCAGAGTCTCTATTGTACTCAGAGATGCTTGGATTGTATTTTTTTTCTAAGCCAGTTTGCACTAATGTGAGATATTGGGCAACTTGGTGATGTCAGTGATGCCTCACAGATTAACTTCACAAGTCAGAAGAAAAATTCATGGGGAAAATAGATGATTTTAACTGATAAAGGTAGGCATGTACTTATGGATGTATGTGTGTGCCTGTGCAGGGGTCCCATGTTTTTCTGCAATATTTCTCTTTTTCCCGAAATTAAAAACCTATTGAGATTCAGTCCCCTCCCCCTAGATCATTGCTTTCTTTGTTGGCAATTTCTCTTTGTTCTATTCTAACTTGGGTGGAGGAGGGGAGAGTGATTGGCCCCATGTCAGTCACATTGTCTGACTTTCACAGAAATAACTGCCAAGACTTTTGCTGCCTCTTCCTTTGATTTTAGCCCTCACTCCATTTTTCTTTTCATAGGTTGACCAAAAAATATTGCCTGCAAGAGAATTCTGTAATGCCACCATATATCTAATATCTATGAGGCGTTTTGTTTTAGCGTTACTGGACTTAACCACAAAAGACACTTGACATTGATAAAGAATCTGTCAAGTCCAGCCTGATCAGCGCACTGAAATCGCTCATGACAGGGAAGACACTAGCCCCCTAGAGCAGTGGTAGATTAGGAGAAAAATGATTAGGGCCTCGTGGTTGCGAAGCCATTTCATGTTGGACCGCATATATGGAGCCAAATGTGTTTTACTTGCCACACTCCATTAGCATGTGTGAAACAGTTGGGAAAATGGCCATATGATTAGACAGAAGGAAACCTGGATCTTCACATTGGGACTTGTTACTACTGAATAATGTCTATGCAGGAGGGATTGCTTTAGAGTGTGCTGATTTCTTGTATAATGGAAAAGAAGTGGCATTCGTGACTAGCACCTATGTAATTTGGTCATGGACAGTGCCTCCAAGTCCGCCAATTTTCAACATTTTTTTTTAAAGCCTTGGTGAAATCCACGTTTTTATTGGCAGGAAGTTTCAGGATGTTTGACTCCTAAAATTTCCTCTCTCAATGTCTCTATTGAAACCAGTAGACTACATTTTCCCAGGGCCCAAGCAATCTTTGTGTGGCTAAGAAACAAAACAGAGGGCTGCCTCGAGATGAAGACTCACGTCTGGTGTAGTTCTTCTAGTTTACATTAAAATTTTTTAAAGAGAGAACGTCATTGAAAAGATGACTTTAAGGATGAAAAGATAAGACAGACTCAGATACAAATGAAATTCCCAGCAATGCTTAAAACACCATGACTGCAGCACTATAAGGAAAAGACAGAGTAGGCAGGATTTTCCTCTTGGGGGTAATCTGTTGAAAACCTACATAGAATGAAAGAAAATCTATTGTGGGAAAGAAAGATAGCCTTCTTGAATGTTGCCTGCACAATTATGTACCTAGGCGTGTTAAAGCTCCTCAGAACAAAATCTTGTCCCGCATATGACTGGGGAATTATTAAATGTTGACTATTAAATCTTTTAGTTAGTTTCATACCGTGTTTATTTCTCCAGAATGATGAATATGCAGATTTAAAATTGAACGCCTCTGTTCCCAAGAAAACGATAAAACCAAGTCCTTGCCGAAGTCTAGCATTTACAGATGGGCTCTCCAAAGGGATGACTCACCCCAGCAGGCGGCCACAGTGTCAAGTAAAAACTTTGCCACCTCCCACCTCCATGGAGAGGGACCATGTGGACTGGGAAACTGCAGGGACTTTGACGATGGTCCCTGGGCACTTGTGCAAAACTTTGGCCTGATTTAGTAATTGTGGATAACTTTACCCAGCCCCAAATCCAAGCAGAGGCAGCAAATAGACATTATTTCCAAGAGCAGGAAAGGGCGAGGACAAACCAAAGGGCAAGGGAAAGAGGTGGCGGTCTCTGGACAGACCAGCAAGACAGGCAGTAATTAGCGCAAAACACCCACCTGTGTCATTTTTTCTCGCACTTTCTCAGCTTGTCAGGCCCCCAAAGCTTCATAGTTGGTCCAAGAATTCTATGCAGTCCTCCCTTGTGGCCACACAGAATGTGTTTGCAGTATTGAAGGCCAGCCCAGGACTAATTTTGAAAAGCGAATCTGGGAAACAGCTTAATTTCATTTCCTTTGGGATTTTTCTGGGACAAAGTTAGAAGTTAAGACAAATTGAGCAAAATAGCAGTTAAAGGCAGAGGCTACTTTGAGCAAAAGGCTCCTACGTTATCCTTGTCCCCAAAATTCTATACCGGAAGGAAGTTTAATGGGTTTTCAGTAAATGGTGGGAAGTTCTGATGCTACACTGAGCTGTTTTGCAGCCCCTGAGATGCTGGCGTGAACCGTGGGGTCTTTAATTAGAGTGCCCTCTTGAACATCCAGGAGAAAGGCATGGCCAAACGTACATACTGACTTGTGGTTCTCAATTTCACGAGTGTTTGATGAGCACCTACTATGTGTCAGGTAC
Source organism: Lynx rufus (assembly GCF_022079265.1). Classification (NCBI taxonomy): domain Eukaryota; kingdom Metazoa; phylum Chordata; class Mammalia; order Carnivora; family Felidae; genus Lynx; species Lynx rufus. Next base: position 148,817,200 of record NW_025814834.1, on the reverse strand, counting down.
CATGATGCACAGAGCAGGTCTTCTAGACCAGTGTTCTTCCTGCCACCCACACACTGCTTCCGTGGGATGATTGACCCACAGTCAGTGCTTCTGAGTTTGTAGGTCTCAGGTCAAAAATAGCCATTTTGGCGGAAACTCGAAAACACGAATATAAGTGAAAGGCGTGCTTACCTTTTCTAGAGGAGTCAGTAGACAACGACGTACGTAAGAACACAGGCTTGGAAGTTCTGGTCTAACCATGGCTCCTTTGCTTTCCGGTCGGTTTGTCCTCGGGCAAGTTGCTTAATCTAAGTCTCATTTTCTTCATCTGTAAAATGGGTATAATAATATGACTTATTTTCTTAGCATTGTTGGGAGCATTAAATACTTGTGAACAGTTGGAGCAGCCAAAGCCAGATTAAGAGCTGGGCCATCAAGGCAGCTGCCCGTGGGGAAGGGCGTGGTGTGGGGAAGGGACACCAGACACCCCTGGAGTAAACGATAAGCGTGGTGCCAGTAAGGTGCCTTCTGCGCATGCTCCTGATATATCCGGCTACATGGAATTGATCCTATCCTGCTAGAATAGATAGCATCCTTCAGAGAGAGAAAAAAAAATCCCTATTTGCCAGTGTTGCTGCGTTTCCAGCTGCCATCACCCACCCTGAGAACAGCAGTTGTGGGCAGCTGAAAATAATGCCAGGCCTGTGGCTGTATTCTGGAGAATTATGCCATTATCTAAATCAGAGTCCCGATACCAGGCTTCCCAGGCAGTTGTTTGACTTAGAGAATCTTGCGAGAATACAAGAACAAAAACATGGGAAGCATTCTGGCAGCATGAAAGTCAGAGAAATTAGGTTTTTAAGCAAAATTTGAACAAGGTTTTGTAACTCTATCAATATAAGTTATCTCTGTGCTTTGAAAGAAATACTATTCGGTTCTTGGACTAAAATAAGTGAAATGGAAGGCAACTCTATAATCAAGTTAAAATGTTTCGGTGCATGCGATAGTTCTCTTGTTTTTAACATCGAGAAAGACATACGTGAATTATATTCGTCGCAAATCGGTTTTTCCCCTTCTCAGCAAATGACGGTCAATAGGATATTGGCTTGCGGGGACACCACGTGAGTCCCCTCGGGCTCCCCACATTCTGTCTGGCCCCGAGCTCAGTCAGTGCCCAGCACGCGGAAACTCTCCGTGTGCCTTTGCGGTCACGTTAACCTACGTGAAAGCATCTGATGACGAGTTCCCGAGCAAATGTTGCATCGGCGACTTCAGGACTTCAATCTGTGGCATGAAGGCAAGGGAGACACCCAAGCGTACTTCTTGGGACTTCCGGGCAGGTCTGGCCTCTGTATCTCCCTCCCCTCTTTCCTCTCCTCCCTCTCCCTTCTCCTTTGCAATCCTTCCTTCTCTTCTCCTTGCCCACTTCTCGGCCCTGCTCCTCCGCACATCATTCGCCTGCACCATTCTTGGGGCGCTGTCCCGTCCATGCTAGCTCTCTTCTCCCCTCCTCTCATCCTCGCGTCTGCCTCTCCCTCAGTCTACACGACGGGCTAGTCGATACGCCATTAGACAACAATTCAAGAGAATGGTCTCTCTTCTCTGAATTTCCACATGTGGACTCTCGGCTGTGGTTTTATCTGGCAGTTTTATGCACTTGAAGCAAGGGCTGGTAGCCTGGGGGTCAGGAGGAAAGGCTCCACATTCATTTTTGCCTTCACCAGAGAGATCTTGGAATGGTTGTGAGGATTAAATGCATGTAATAAGCAGATCTCCTGGACCCCGGGGTCTCCAGGAGCAGAACAAGGCAGCTGGACTATAGCTGTAAGTGTTCACACATCTTCAAAGATGTAAGAACCTTTTTTACAAACATGATTTTACATGAGATCTGATGTACAGAGCCCTTGAGGCAGGCGATGCTCTAGAAGCAGGAAGCCAGGAGCTCGGCTTCCTAGGGCTCATCCTCCACCACCACCACCCTGGTTCCCAGCCCCCTTCTCAGGTGGCCTCCCAGGAACCTACTCCAGATCCACTTGAGATCCACGGTAACTCCAGGAGCCGGAAGGTCCTTGAGGGCAGCTGCTGAACCTTGTCTCTTCCGGTCTCTAGTCCCCCGCCCATCCCCTCAATGTCTCCTCAGCAAAATGCTAGCTAAATGCAAACAGCTCCTGTTTATTTACTCCAGTCAACTTCCTGGTGGCTAGAAGAGAATATTACCGTATGCTTGTAATTACAGAGATTTCGCCCGTCTGAGGCAGTATTTCAGAGCGTGGTTAGGGGTTTGACTTCGGAGTGATAAAAATGGATGCAATTTCTTAGTCAAATCCACCTTGTGGTCCTGGGTGTTCTGAGCATTGAATCAGCAGGAGGCGACTGTTGGGGTGGTTCTTGGCTCACAGTTTTCTCTCCTCTCAGACTGACACCAACAAGTCCCCAAGGGCTTTTTTTTGGGTAGCATGACTCTCTCCTCACTCAGTTTTGGCTCTGGTTTATGGGTCTGAGTGTGAACACTGACCCAAACCACGTCAAGCAGCATCTTCCCCTGGGGTTTTCTAAACTGGAAACGAGAGAATATTGTGTACCTCTTTGTGGAGGAGGTGGCCCCTGGATGCCAACCCCAGGAGCTTTCTGAGCTGTGGTCCCCAGCATGTGAAGGCAGTCAATCTGTGAAAGAAAAGGAAGCCTCTCTCAGAGAGGAATAGAGCCATGTGGTGGTCAAACCCCAATTTCAGATTTTTCCTGGGCCCCTGCCCTTATTCCTGATTGTGGTCCTGTATCTTTCTAATTCTCTGTTTGGCCCAAATCAGTTGGACTCAAGTTCTGTCACTTTCAACCAAGAGAGTTCAGACTCATTCAAGAAACGCTCCTTTTTCTTGTTTTCATCCGATGTCATATTGAGCTTATTTTTCATAATGTTAGTTCTGAGGAGACCCCACACTTTGTCCTTCTCTCCTCCACATGAAACCCAGAGCTCAGTGTGACCATCTCCCAGGCCCAGAGAGCCATCTCCACGGGGAGACCCTCTCGGACCTAGAGTGATGGCGGGACACTGTTTTCTGCAAGACTGGTTGGGGCCCCTCCTTCGTGTCAGCGTGATATCCTCTAGTAAAGAGCCACTTAGGATACTTGCGAACTGCGTGGCAATCATCTGTTTCCCCTCCTGGCTCTAACCTTCTTGAGGCAGGAACACTGGTCAATTTCTCGATTCCCAGTGTCCCAATGCTTGGGAAATTTTAGGCACTCAAGTTTAGTTTTTGTTTGTTCGTGGTAAAATGCCTTGCCAGATAATACAATTTCCTCTCTCTCTCTCTCTCCCATTGAGGGGTTTATATTTTCAGTCACGGATGCTAAAAAGTCTCCTTGCATCCCTGAGAGTGGCATCACATCCCCCAAAGGATTTCCCTCCAAAGAGGGGATGTAAGGTACCCCGGAGGTACCCAACTCAGCTTATTATAAGGGAAAGTGAATGAGTAGCTCCAATATCTAGGAAAGGGGGTAGAATATTTTGAGTGTTGAGGGTTTAAGATAAAAAGCAAAGCAATTGAACTCCAAAGGCGGAGCTCTGGAGGGAAAGAAGAATGGCGTTCTGAACCCCTGAGGTAGTAGACACTGGAACCAAAACCAGCTCAGTGCCTCGGAGGCTAACCAGTGCCCAAAAAATGTGAATGGAAAGAGCTGGGCAAGAGTCGCTGCATGGTAGGGGCACAGGTGTGGGAGATTTCGCTGGGGTCAGCACTGAGGAAACGGCACTGTCCCCCCTCGGAGAAGCCTGGCAGACCTGCGCAGATCTGCAAGGCAGTGTTCCCCAAGGAATCGGTACCATCCGCCAGAGCCCACAGGACTGACAGCGTGTTGCTAGGAGAAGCAGAGGGTGGTGGCCTGAGTGGCCTCCTGTATTTTCTGGTGGGGCTGTGTGGGAATCCAGGCTTCCTGGACGGCTGATCGGGGAGCAGGGAGGTGTGAGAGAGACACCACAAGATCCTGTTAACAGCAAGCCTCCAGCAGTTCATCAGAAACAAAGAAAAGTGCCGTGACCAGATTTTGTATCCCGGTTCTGGAAGGCGATACCGCCTATGTGTTTGAATGGACACATGTGACGTTTGGGTCAAGTCTCTTGGGCCGTGTCACAAATTTCAGTGCGTCAAAAGGTCCCCGCTGGACTATTAGAACATAGAAATGCCAGATGTTTGTACGGGTTTCACTCCTCACAACAGTGCTGTGAAGATAAGCCGGGCAGTTGGCACTATCTCCATTTTAAAGGTGAGGAAACCATTGCTCAGAGAGATGGGGTGACTTGCCATTGTTACAAGGACAGCTAACGGCAGAGCCGCTTCCACTGTGCTGAGGTATCTCCCTCACCAGGGTGGGAAAGTGGGGGGAGTGCTTGGCCCCTTGTCAAGACGTCGGGGGGTTCTTGCCCTTCTACCAGTTGGCTGGGTAACAACAGGCCAACCCTCTTTGGAGATTTCTTTACGTTTTCCTTCCCTCATTTTGGGGGACAAGCCGTGGTCTCAAAGGCCCTTTCTGGTGTGACCATCTCTGGATTTGGGGATATAAAGAGAAGAGATGGCTCATGTATGGGGTTGGAGGAAAAACTGCTAGTTATCCTCCAATGCCTAGTTTCCTCTCTCTCTCTCTTTCTCTTTCTTTTTTAAAATAAACTTTCATTCTAGAATAGTGTTAGACTTACAAAATGTTGCAAAGACAGTACAGAGTTCCCACATAGCCTACTTTCCTCTGTTGCTATACCTTATTTTAATATAGTACATTGGTCATGATTAATAGACCAATATTGATACATTATTATTGACTAACGTTCACATTTTTTTTTTCAAATTTCCTCAGGTGTTTTTGTTTTGTTTTACAAATATCCTTTTTGCTTGTTCGTTGTTTGATTCCAGGATCCCACCTAGGATATCACGTTATACTTCTTAGTCATGTATCCTTTGACTTTTCTTGGATATGACAGTTTCTGAGACTTTCCTTGTTTTAGATGACCTTGACAGTTTTTAGGAGGACCAGTCAGGTATTTTGTAGAAGGTCCCTAAATTGTGATTTGTCTGATGTTTTTCTCATGATTAGATTGAAGGTTACATGTTTCGGGGAAGACCACAGAGGTAAAGTGCCATTCTTATCACATCATATCGACTATCAACATGATTGATCACTGTTCATGTTAACCTTGATTACCTGGCTGGAGGTAATATTTGTTAGGTTTCTCCACTGTAGAGTTACTCTTTGTTTTCCCCCTCCTTTTCCATACTGTCATCTTTGGAAGAAATTCACTATCTGTAGCCCACACTTAAGGAGTGGAGAATTATGCTTGACCTCCTTAAGAGTGGAGTATCAGATTTTTTTTCATTCTCTCCTACTACTTAGTCAATCATTTATTTATATTTGTATGGACAGATGGATATTTGTTTTCACTATGGGTTATAATCCAATACTACTTTATTTTGTTGCTCCCTTCTTTTATAGTAGTAAAGCAAGTAAGTACTTGGCTGCATAAATGGCTATCATGAGCAAGACTACATTTCCCAAAGTACCTTGCAAGTAGGTATGACTATATGATTAAATCTAGCCGGTGGTATGTGAACAGGAGTGACAGGTACTACTTGTTTCTTTCCTTGAATGCATTTGCTGAAATGTGGCATTGAAGTTAGAGTTGTGGCAGCCATCTTGGACAAGAAAATGACCTTGGAAATGGAGACCACACATGGTGGTGCAATAAGATAAAAGCCTTGGTTCCTGACACTGTGGAGCTCCAAAGAAACCCTGGACTGACATGCCTGCCTGTATGTTACCTGAGGTAGAAAAAAAAAAAAATCTATCTTCTTTAAGGCTCATAATTGAGTTTTCTGCTACTTCAGGAAGAACCTAATCCCAACTGATACAGTGTTGCATGGGTGTGTGTATATACAGGGAAGGGATGGCTCCAGGAAATAAAATTGATTTTTAAAAAAATACACCAGAATCTTCTAGTTAGTTTTCCAGAGAAGGGTAATTGTGTTATATTCTTTTTAAAAATGTTTTTATTATTTTTTGAGAGAGAAGGAGAGAGACAGACAGAGAGCAAACAGGGGAGGAGCAGAGAGAGAGGGAGACACAGAATCCAAAGCAGTCTCCAGGCTCTGAGCTGTCAGCACAGAGCCCGACGCGGGCTCGAACTCACAGACTGGGAGATCATGACCTGAGCTGAAGTTGGAAGCCCAACTGACTGAGCCATCCAGGTGTCCCCTTTGTTGTATTTATATTATTTATAATTTTAGTAAAGATATACCTATGGGTAGAGGGGTGTTGTTTGCTTGCTGTCTGGTTCTTTGACTTTCTTTGTTTTGGGAAACTCGCTAAGATTGGTTTTTGACTCACAAATAAAAGGCAAATTCCACCCATTATCCTTGGAGTAAACTGTGAGGCCACCTGGAGTCTCTGTAGATGACGCAGAATGTTCTACTTAGTGGCTTAAACCCAGTGAATCTTTTGCTGCTGTTTTTGAAAAAAAAAAAAAAGAGAGAGAGAGAGAGAAGATTTTTCTGGAAAAGATTTAGTTAGAGAAGTGTTCCCTGACATGGGCTTAAGATTGAAAGACTTACACTTTGAGAAATAGACTGCGGATTATTGCTTTTGTCTTGTCTGGCCATGGAATTTCTCCTAGCCAAAGGTTGGAGGAATGGGGGGAACAGTGCCCATGCTGGGATGGGACTGGTGGAGAAGGTTGGATGGGCTACAAGGGGTTAAGTGGCATATACAACCTGGGAAGTGGAGCAGAACTGATGGAGGACTAACTTTGAGAATGAGGACAGAGGGTTTTCGGGAGGGGAGAGTGATGTAGCCATGAATTAATGGGAGGCTTGGAGGTGATTATGAGATTGCACAATGCAAAACCAGGAAATGATGACTGCAAATATCAGCTGCAAATATGATATTACCCTTATAAAGTTTAGGCCCATGTAGCTCAGTATCAGGGCAGTGTCACCACCCATGTTTTGTTACATGGAATTTGTGAATAGCCCAACTTCTTTACTCAGATTTCTCAAAACTCCTGGCAAAGACTCAAAGAAGAACACCGTTCCTTTTCCTCTTTTAGTCATTTCTGTTCTCACGGCTGGCTATTCCAGAAGCTGCTCTCCACAGTTCCTGGAAAACTCTCTTCTTCTCAGACCCTCACTGATTTTCCTCTTCTTCTCCTCCTTCCCCTCATCTGTATCTTCATTACGTGAAGTTGACCTAGCCCATCTCGAGGAGGTTGCAGATGGAAAAATTAGGATGGAAGTTACAGGGTTCTGTTTTGCTGGAGGATGTGACAGGTATCTTTTCTACCCACCCAGTTTTACTAAGGAAGTGACAATATTTGTTGATAATATGCGTTGAATTCATGAATAAAGGCGTCCAGTCAAATACTTGCCTTCCCAGATGCCTCAGGAATGGCACATGACCATTGTGGCCAATGACGTGAGCAGCAATCTGCTGAGAGTTTCTAAGAATACTTTTGTTTCCCTGGTAAAGTTCTTCTATAGCTGGCATGGCCCCTCCATCTTTCTTCCTACCTTGAATGAGAGTGTGATGTTTTGGATTCACAGCAGGTATTCCATGCATGTCAGCCTCTTAACCTTCTTTCTTGTTTCTGCCATATCAATGCCACCCACTGACCCCCACCTGTCTAGGCCAGTCTGAGACTAGGCAGGGATACCTTGACATGCATGAGCAGAGGCTGGATCCTAAGCCACCCTCTTGCCCCTGGAAGAATTTAGATTAAGGGTGGTATGAGGTATGAGGGGTCAGTAACCAGTAAGAGATATAAGGAAGAGAGAAAAGGGGGGTGGGGATCTTGTTGTTTGAGGGTGAGAGGCACTGGCTATTCAGAGCTCCCAGGGCTGTGAATGATATGTGATTCCAAAGGGTGAGCTGAGAAAAGCATGAGGGCATGAGGGCCAGAGCCAGGGCGAAACAGTGGGCCACGCCTGCGCATCAATATATGGATCCTTACCTAAGTCAGAAGGCCATTCAGGAAGGCGGAACCCTGGCAGGGAAATTGTGGAATCAAAATGAACGATGTGCCAGGGTGGGTAGAGCGTGGGCAAAATGGGCCGAGAGAGTCAAAAGTTACAAACTTCCTATGATAAACTAGATAAGTCCCGGGGTTGAATGTGCAGCATGGCAACCATACTTGATCGTACTGTGTTGCATATTTGAAAATTGCTGAGTGTGGAGCTTGAAATTCTCATCACACGAGAAACAAATTCCGTAACCATGTATGGTGACAGATGTTACCTAGCCTGATCGTGGTGATCGTTTCACAAAGCATACAAATATTGAATCATTATATTGTACCTGAAACTAATATAATGTATGTCAATTATACTTCGATTTAAAAAATGGCCTATTTACCTATAATAAGGACTAGGTCAGGTTTTCTGTTTTCACAGGAGACTTAAGCCCCCCAGAAGATGGACATGGGGAGATTCACACACACACACACACACACACACACACTCCATCGCTCCATAGTATATGGGTGACCCACACTATAATCTGACAGCGCATGGCTAGGCTCTCCTTACTCACAACAGTCCCATGTGAAGAGTCTTTCTGAGTCCTACGTCCCAGAGAGAGCAGAAGCAATGTAAGTTTACTCAAATTTTGTTAATAATATCTTTGTTCACAATAACCTCTAAATGATATCCTATAAAAATGTAAATTATCTTCTCTGCTATCTGTTACTTAAGAGCAATATTATAACGACAATAAAGGAATCTAAAAATGATCTAATTTCACGTTTTACTCCAAAACATGGCCAGGGACAAAGGTCCCAGTGACTGTGGTGTCTGGCAATGTAGATTTTCAATGTGCAGGTAAGTATTGATGGCCTCTGAAGGACTGATTTAGTTGGTCAGACTTAAAAAGAGGGAGACTCTGCAAATGTTGGGTTCATAGATCTTCTCTTTTTGAGGATTTGAATTTTAATCAAGATATATTCAAAGGTTTTGCACATGTTTTTTTTTTTTTGTTCAGTGATTTATATAAACTGGTTTAGTTAATCAATATAGCTCATTTATATTAAAATGATGTTATTTCATTGGTGTCAAACCAGCCCCTGGGAAGTCTAAAGAGTGAGGAATTCATATCCATGCAGGGAGACACAAATAGGAAAGAGCAGGGGTAGGAATGGAAGCAAAGAAACAAACATTCCGGGGAATGACGTGTGAGTGATGAAGACGGTGTCACAGTCTCTGCAAGGGAGAGCAAGTGGTACCTTCCTGGAACTCAGTGGGTCTCCCTCGTCTCATAGTTGAGAAACTCGGGGTTCAAAGGCATCAGGCCATATCAGGCTTTCCACTGAGTGTGCGCTTTGCAGTTTTCTGTCATACCCTGTTGCCTTTTGAGGATCTGGCTGTGATCCTTCTGTGTATGTCTCACTCCTATTGACTCTTTTTTTAATTTTTTTGTTTTTTTTTAATGTTTATTTATTCTTTGAGAGAGAGAGAGAGCACAAGAAGGAGAGGGGCAGAGAGAGGGAGACGCAGAATCCAAACCAGTCTCCAGGCTCTGAGCTGTTAGCACAGAGCCTGATGTGGGGCTCAAACTCACGAACTGTGAGATCATGACCCGAGCTGAAGCCGGACGCTTAACCGACTGAGCCACCCGGGCACCTCATTCCTATTGACTCAGAAAGAAAGGGTAGCAATCTCTCCCCAAACATCATCTTGTCTGAAACTTCTGGATAAGGCTTTTACAGTTAAGCTCAAACGTTGTCTTTCTTACAGGGTTGTACCTTGTCTACCCCTATGAAAGTATCAATAGACACATAGTTTTATCATACTTTTTTTTGACAACCTGAGACCTGATGGCTCTAACAACTGGGCTCTCAAGTGTTTAACGTGTAGGCCAGCAGATGGCGCCATTTGTCATTCATTGACACCGACGTATGAAAGCATGAGGCACGGCTTCTTGCCTCTTTAATTTGGGTAGTATTATAAGTGAAGTGTTTTCGACTGTTTATTATGCATGAGCCAAAATTCCATGAATGTGTAACATTTTCTCCTGTATTTCCCTTTTTTATAACATCATTTAAATTCCTTATTAATAATTTAAAAATGTTCTGGATTTTAATCACTTTTCTCATCACTGAAATATCTGATGAAGGGATGTTTTTTTCCTCTGCTGAAGGTGAGATAGAGGAAACCATCAGCCAGGAAGGAAGATGAGAATCTCACTCCTAACTCAAGCTCATGGCCCCCTGCGCTTCACCTCATCTTTTCAGTTTAATTGAATAGTACTTATTTAATTAATAAAAATATCTGTCTGGTGCAGGTTTCAGAAATCCAAGGCTTGAATACACTGCCATTAATAAAACAAGTTTTTTTTTTATATCCAAGTTTAATTATGGTGGTGTTTGTTTGATAGCTTGTTACTGTAAATAAAAGAGATAAAGGCAGCCCTTCACTGGAGTAGCTCGAGAGCTGTGAAATATGTACCTAATTAAAACTATTGGTGTAAGAGGCTAATAAAGTACATGTGCCTACTAGATGTCTTATTCTAATGAATCTCGGCTAATTTGCTTTGACTGATGAATTTCGGTGTTAGTGGTAGGGGCTGAATAATTATGAAATTTATCACAAGATACAAGGACTCATTAAGGATTACTCAGGTTGAGTTAGAGGAATGTTTTCTTTGTCAAGAACACAGGCCTTGACCAACATAATTACGGCAATGCCAAAGAGTAGCCGGATTCCAATCCAAACTCAAGCGAATGTTTAAGGCCAGGAGGGGCGCATGGTAGGGGGTGGGTGGTGGGGGCAGACAGGAGACTGTCAATTCTGGAAGAAACACCTGTGTAGTATTCAGGCCTGAATTTTAAATAGAAGCATTCAGTGCATACAGACCTCCTCATGGATGGTTCTAGTGACAAGGACTCCCTTCTCACTCTTTTATTGAAAACATTTTCCCACTCTTCAGGGAGAAAAATAGATGAGCCTAGCATTTCTTTAGCAAGGACACTGCTGCAGGAAGCCCATTCAGCCCCCAATTCTTTTTTTTTTTTTTCTATTTATAGGTTTCAGCTTTCTGAGTCTCCCAGCTTATTAATGAATCTGATTTCATTAACTCCTGGCTGGTAGACCCCCAAACTGAGGCCATGACTGGAGCCCATTTGGGCCAGTCTCATGGAACCACTTGCCGAACACCCAAGAGGGAAAATATCTGTTTATCTTGGAATGGAAGTTCTCACTCTTACAAGGTGTGCTGCTGGCAATGCAGAAGGGCTGTCTTCCCCACGATGAACTGGACGCTCTACTCCTCACCACCCAGAAACCTGAGCAGAAGGTGAGGACACACCGGGACACCTTCCCGAGGACACGAACCAGAGGCGGTGGCAGAATTGCCCTCCTGCAGACAGGCAGGACTGCGGCCAGAGGATGAGAGCAGGGAACGAAGAACCACAGCGAGCTGAGACTGGTTTCCACCTCTCCTTCTGGGGGCCAGGAGGAGGGGGGTGGGAGAGGCGGGGGACGAGAGGCAGCAATGCTCCAGTGAGTGACAGGTGATGACACCCAGCTAGAAGCCTTGTCAAACAAATGGAGACCTATTTACCCCCCTACCACTAGAGATGGCTGTTCCCAGGGCTGAAATCAAGGGGGACAACATAAGGTCTCAGGAGGGCTTCATGGCCCTGGCCCCGGGGCAGTCACAGTGTGAGAAGGTCCTCTTCTTGTTCACATAGGAACAAAGGACTTTAAATTCTATGACATCAGACCAGATATATAAATATATCTAAAGTGTATATACACATACTCGCATAAATATTTGCCTCTCAATGTGATTTAAAATGGAAACAACTACAAATTCAACTTGTAGGTATTTTACTACCAAAGCATTCAAATCAATTAATCCCTTGCTTTGTTTTTCTTTTTAAAATAGCTTTGATACAAACTTTCCCGATTTACTTAACTCTGAAGAGAAATGCCTGGCACAACATGAAGCGAAATTTCAACCTTCACGCCAAAGAGCAAAACTTATTAGATAACTTGTTGAATTAAAAAAAATTAATGTTTATTTAATTTTGAGAGAGAGAGAGAGAGTGGGGGAGGGGCAGAGAGAGGGAGAACAGAATTGGAAGCAGGCTCCAGACTCCAAGCTGTCAGCACAGACCCCGACGCGGGGCTCAAACTCATGAACCGTGAGATCATGACCGATCATGACCGTGAGATCATGAGCCGAAGTGGGATGCTTAACCGACTGAGCCACCCAGGCGCCCCAATAACTTGTTGAATGTTTAAATTGTTGTTTTCTAACTCAGAAAGGCATCTCTTTTTCAGGAAAGAAAATATCGCTATGGTTCAGGGCAAGAGTGGTGTAGGTTTTAGGGTTTCCCCTTCTCCATCCCCATCCTGACCCTTTTGCCTAAATAAGTAATAATAACAATAATTCGTATTAAGTGCTTACTGTGTGGCAGGCAGGGTGCTCCACACTACCCTCAAGACAACCCTAAGAGAGGGGAACTATTAATATTTTCATTTTACAGAAGAAGAAACTTACGCACACTGCCACAAGGTCCCACCCAGCAGGGGAGTGCCTACCTAACTGCTACACAATGTTGTCTTCTGATTGCGGTATGCTCTGAGAATCTTCTAGAGCTTTACCGCAGTTTTTCCTTTCTTACCACATAAGCAAAAAGAAACCATAGCTCAAATGCAGATTAATGCCAGATCTACAGACTCAAATGGAGTCATGTGGGGTTAGCATCTGTTTTGAAGGCTTTGCTTTCAAGTGACTGTGGATAGGAACGCAGGAGGCTGGGCACCAAAGTGGAAACTGAGCCTGTGTGTCAGCATCGGTGGGGCCGCTATTTTATGTGAGGAGAACTCCTTTTGCCTTGGATCCGTCATCTATAAAATGGAGTTGGCCGAACAGTCCAAATGCCAAAGGGTTGGGCACCTATATTGACGGGCTTGATATGAATCCCCAAATAGAGCCGCCTGCCTCTTAAAACCTTGCTTCTTCCCAAGCCATGATTTATATACACTGCTTTGTCTTTTATGGTTTCCTGAGTTAGTTGTTTCAGACTAAAATTTGTGTGTTATAAGCCTCGGCGTGCATGATTTCTTAGGTTTTTAATTACAAATGTAGTTTTGACCTATTAAATCACGTGTGAGGTAAATTTACCATAACAAAGCCTTATTAATCCCCCACAATTAAGAATTTACAGTTCTTTTGCTGAACTTTTTATTGACCTCCCGTGAGGATACTTGCACAACTATTGCGAAGAAACTTTGTAGCCTCTAACCGGCAAGCCAGAGGTGTAGCAGTAAGATTATGATTTAGGAAATCACTCGGTACATGGAGCCAGACTTCCTGTTTTTATAAACGGCGTCTCCTTGAGGCCTTACAATAACTGGGTGAGATTAGCACCATTGTCCCTATTTTATAGATGAGCAAACCGAGGCACAGAAGCGTGATAGGAATTGACCAAGATTACACGGCCACTAAGTGGCAAAGCTGGGATTCGAAACAGGCCGCCTAGGGGCGCCTGGGTGGCGCAGTCGGTTAAGCGTCCGACTTCAGCCAGGTCACGATCTCGCGGTCCGTGAGTTCGAGCCCCGCGTCGGGCTCTGGGCTGACGGCTCAGAGCCTGGAACCTGTTTCCGATTCTGTGTCTCCCTCTCTCTCTGCCCCTCCCCCGTTCATGCTCTGTCTCTCTCTGTCCCAAAAAATAAAAATAAACGTTGAAAAAAAAAATTAAAAAAAAAAGAAACAGGCCGCCTGGCTCCAAAATGCGCGCTCTAAGCCAGAGTCTACACTGCCTCTTTTAATCATAATAACAGCAACAACAACAATAGCAGCGGCAACAAACACATAGAGCACTTACTATGCTCCCAGCACTATCCTATGATAATATGGATGTTAGCTCATGTATTCTCATAGTAACTCCATGAGGGGGGTCCATTTCTTATATCCCCCCTTTATAGATGAGGAAACTGAGGCATAGAAAGGGTAAGCAACTTATTTGAGGTTCCATAGCTGGAAGGGAGTTACCAGCCCAAGCAGTGGGCTGCAGGGTCGCCCCTTCCCCCAGGTGACACTGTTTCCCCCTCTGCCCACTCCCACCTCTGCTGCCCACCCTGGGAACTCCTGCCATAGCAAACTTGCCCCCCCCCCCCCCGCCTCCCTTCTCCAAACCCACGGTGCACTTGCCAGCTGCGGGGCCTTCTCTCCAGCTGTTCTCATGACCTGTGAAGGGCTCTTGCGCTCCTGCCTGGGTGGTTCCAAGCTCGGCTGCTCATAGTCTCTGAGGCTCGGCTTCCTCAGGTGTAAGGTGGGCGTGCTGTGATGATTTTCTAGGGGGATGCATGTCAAAATTTGGGTACGCATGAAGTCTTCAAAGAGTGACAAGTTCTTTTGCATCTCTTATCCTCAAAGCCCGGTTCGGGTCCCTTCCTCTGCAAATTCCTTCAGTGGACAGTATAATCAGCTGGCCTCTGAGCTTCCCCAGCCCTCTGTGTATATATCTCTATTTAGCACTAATCGCCGCTGGCTTTGTATCGTGGTTGCTTCTGTGTGTGTCTGACTCTCCCGCTAGACTCCGAGGTTCTCAGGGTCAGAGACTATGTGTGATTCATCTCCATGTCTCCAGATGCAAGACCAGGACTTCAATGCATACAAATTCTTAAAAATGTTTTGGTGAATTGAATTCAAAAACAATGTGGCGGAGCTGTGAGCTCCATTAACAACAAGCTTCCTGGCCAGGTGGCTCTCCCAGAAGGCTGGGGGTCACTCCCATGATGGCAATTTAGAAATGGAGGCAGGGCGCCTCTGGCTTCATCTGTCCCCCCCACTCCCACCCCTGCTCTCTGCTCGCCGCTGCTCAAACCACAGCTTTCCTGATTGAAGGCTTCCTTCCTTCCTCGGCGTGTTCCCTTCGCTGCAGTGTGCCTGAAGTGCTGGGGAGCCTGAGTCCCGGGGGTGATTGCAGGAGTCCTCTGTCATTGCCTCGGATGGTGGCAGATGTACCAGACTTGCTTCTCTCCCAGGTCTCCTTCAAATGACCTTCGCTGAGGCCCAGAAATTTTGACCTACAATTTTAGATTAAAAGCATCGTCTTCCGAAGTTCTAAACTGATGGAATCATGGGACACACTGACAAAGGCTGTCTCCATGACCCCAGTTCCCCTTGGCATGCCTTGTTGGGAACCCTCATGGCAGAGAGAGAGCTAGATCAGAGGTTTGGGCCCTGGAAGGAGCAGCTTGTGACTGGGGGTGGGCATGTGGGTGGCGTGTGGGGAGAAGACCATGTCGGCAAAGAGGGCCAGGACATGGATGATGGGACGAGGCGGTCTCAATCATAAGAGAACAGAAGATAGAGAAGTTGGGTGGTGAGGAAATGTATCCTCCGGGCCCTCTGCTTCCTGATTGTGCCTACAATAAACTGGGAGACGTCCCTTGTTGGATTTCTGGTGGTTGAAGGCCACCCTGAAAAAGAAGAAACTTAATCCCCACGGTGTTGCTTCCGTTAAAGGGCGAGGAGAGAGGCAGTGCATTCTGGCTGCTGAAAGATCTGACTCTGGGGCCCCACAGAACCA
The DNA here is from genome assembly GCF_022079265.1 of Lynx rufus. Taxonomy (NCBI): domain Eukaryota; kingdom Metazoa; phylum Chordata; class Mammalia; order Carnivora; family Felidae; genus Lynx; species Lynx rufus. Next base: position 148,801,647 of record NW_025814834.1, on the reverse strand, counting down.
GATTTCGATTTTGGTTCCACTGGGGACTCTCTCAGGGATGCTGCACAGTTAGTTAACTCCTCTGTACCTCACTTTCCTTGTCTTTAAACTGTGGACATAAATAATAATGCCCCATGAAGCTCTTCGGAGGCTGATAGGTGATCCTGGATGGTAAGCCCTCAGGAAAAGACAACCAGGCTTCTGAAGAGAAGCAGCCCCAGCTGCTTCCAACATCCGTGCCCAGGGTCCGCTGAGGAAAGTGCCAGACCACTCAGAGGGACAGTGATCAGGAGCAGGCTGGCCATGACCCTGGTCTGCAGAACTCACCGGTGTTAGTCCTGGGAGGGTCGGATCCCAAGTGTCAGCTGATTAGTCCCGAAGACTTAGCTGTCTAGCCGTGGCCACATAGCCGGGGAGGCACCAGAGGTTGGCTTCCGCCTGGTGCCTCATGGCCCTTGGCCAGGGCCCTGGAAGCCAGAGGCATAGGGAGCAGCAGGCTTTGTGAGGAAGGGTTGGGCCACTTCCCGGCCCATAGCAACCACCATCCTCAGACTTAAAGGCTCACAGAAGGAGGAGGAGACCTGCAGACCACAGGTTGCTGGCAGGATGGCTCTCTCTGGGTGAGGACCATTCCTAGCACTTAAATGAATTTAGCCCATTTTTCTTCCTTCTGACCCTTGCCTTATGTAGGTATTTTTTCTTGTTTTCTTCTCAGGCAGGACTTAGATCCCTGCTCTGGGCTTGTGGATTTTCCCTTCCCCCCCGCTCCTCTGCCTTCCCTGGTGCCTATCAGGGACAGGGAGTGATTGAAATTATTGATTCAATCCGTTTATCCTCCTACCCTGGTGCATCTCGGCTGGACCACTGATTCTAGGGCCGAGCCTCGGCACGGTCCGCTGGCTTCCTCCACTTGGTGCCGAGGGCAACTGGAGCTGCAGAAACTCCTGGGGAGTCAGCAACGAAGACCAAGGACTGGGCTGGCAATGGACTCCGGTTCCCAAGCCAGCGGCAGCTACTGAATCCAGGGAAATTGTGACGCGGCCGGCTGTTCTGAAGGCCGGGCCTGTCAGCTTGATCCACTGCAAAAGAGGCAGACTTGACTCTCAACCTCCAAGTCCAAAGTTCCTCCAAACCTGCATCCTGAGCTCTTACAAGGAATCTCTGTGGGCATACTCCCTCCCATAGTATGGAATAAGTCATAGCCACAAGAATGAAGACATTGCTGTTCCTTGAGTGACAATAAAAGCATCATCTTGGGGGCAATTGTGACTGGACTTATCGTAAATGCCTTCCTCTTCTACTAGATTTCTGACGTTCTCCTGCCTGCCTGCATTTATTTCCCAAGAATTCTGTGCAGCTGAAGTAATGTGCATGAATATTGCGTAACATTCTGTGGACGGATACCATATCGTAGAAATAATTTAATTGACGACCTGTAATGAAAAGAGCGCTGGGTAAGTCGCTTGGGTTGCAATTTCTCTATATATTTTTACATTGCCAGGGATAGTGCTGTTGACATGAATAGGCCAGTATTGATTTCATTTAAAATTTTCAACATCTGAATGATGTGAGCAGTGATCTGTGGGAAGATACGGCGGAATTGTCGGCACATCCCTTGCTAACAAAATACCATTTTGAAAGGATTTTTCTATTAGCATTCACAACGAGAAGAGGGAGTGAAAAGGGTTATGAGAATGTTAAAATTTTCACTGACCAACGAAATATGAAGTCACCGTCTTCATTTTACTCTTAATTAATTGAGTTATTGGAGCTTATATAATCCTCTGTTAAATACCTAAAAGAAAGCAGGCAGGGACCTTGAGGTGTTGAATAGAATACTTTGTTTTCTGAAGGTAGTGACTTCAATGACCCCATGAGAAAGTGCCCGACCGCACGCAGACTCCCCCCTAGAAATGGATTTCAAATGCAGCAGCAACTCCTTAATGCCGCCCTTTTAATGAGTTCCAATTCAGTGGTTGTAACTTACCAGCATTTAACAACAGGAGCACAAATTAGATTTTCAAACTTCAGGGATGGGGTTTCTCGTGGTGCCTGAGTCCACCAGTTGGATAGCAAAAGGTTGAAGGGAGATAGACCCTGGGCAGGTGGCCCTGGGGATGATTTTTTAATAGCCCTCCTGTGGTAAACTAGGGATACTGATCGGGTTCCATTTTGGGGGCGTGAGGGTTTGGGGTGTTCTGTTTGCTCATCCTGGAGAGAAGTTTCTAGGGAGAATGTGGACAGTATGTCAGGTGGCAGCTCTTGTCTTCATGTCTTTGTTGATCTGGAAGCTAACACAGATGAGCAGAGAGACAGGCTTGGTGGTGAGTGGACGTCCAAGTCCCCAGAGAGCCCCAAAGCTGCCTCTCAAGCAGAGTCAGCCTTCCTGCTTTCTAATGGCTGGGCCTAGCTTCAGGTCAGGTGGAGCAAAGAGGTTTGAAGGGAAAATACAGGGAGGGAGCTTTCCAGAATCACTGGTCACTTGTCTGGTAGAAGAGTCCTCTGGCTGCAGATTCTTCCAGAAAATGGGTTCTTTGGGTAGTAGGACTCCCTTGCCTGCCCAGCCCACTGGAAGAGCTTGTCAACCTTGGGAAAGGAGGCCCAAGAGAACAACTGACCCAGTACACAGCAGGAAATGGAGAAGTGCCCCCCAGATGCTGCTTTGAAGGGAATGAACTCATTCTAGCTTCAGTTCAGGCAGTAACACAGTGGGGAGGGCAGAGACAAGGCTGAAGGGATGTCATGGCAGTGGCTCGGGTCTTCACACCAAGGACGATGGGATGGCATGAACATGTTTTAAATCAACAGAGACACATCAGTGTCACATGTGCCTGGATGTGTGGGCGAAAAGCAGTTCCAATACTTTCATTGACATTCTTGGTACACAATCTAGATTGTGAAAATATGTATCATTTCCATGGAACTCAATAAAGCCATTTTCATTTCGAAAGAAACAAAAAAAGTTCTGTAAACTGTTTTAAAAAACCAAATTGGTTTCTGGTCACTGAGAAAGACTTTCAGAGAGGCCACTCTAATGATGACAGGTACCGAACCAGGCTAGGCCCAGGGTTCTTCTTCCAGACTATTCTCTGTCCTGGCTTTGATTGTCCTCCACCAGTCATAGAGTGGGGAACAAAAGTAAAAAGTCCACCACAAATGCATCCTCGGGAAGCCTTTCACCCCAAGTGTACCAAGAGCCCATACTCTGGAATGAAGCCACCCCACAGGAGTGTGGCCTGCCACAAGGGTTTGCTACAGCAACCTGCCGGCAGCCTGATGTTCCCATCGTCGGCGACAGATCTGTGGGGGGCTTCCCACTGGCTCCGGAGACCCCCAAAGTGCCAGCATGTTGTTTGAAACTGGGGGGAGAATGGGATGGTATCATATGATATTATATTCAGGGACCCTCCGGGCATCTTCCTGGTCGGCCACTCAGCCTCACTCTGAGGCAAGTGAGAGAGACAGAAAGAGAGAGAGAAGAGGAAATGGGATGGGAACATTCGTTTTATTATGAGCTAGCTCTGTGGTTTTAATTAGCCCTGAAAAAATCTGGACTGCTGGGCTGGACCACACGGAAGGCTGACTCCTCTAATCTGTCTAGGCCCAAGGAGCCTCAGACTGCAGCTGGCTCAGGGCTTTGCCCCTTCCTCCCTCAGCAGCTGGGCCGGGGCCTTACTGTCCTGTTGCTACAAAGGTTGACCCCCTGCACGGTGGGCAATAAGAAGGAGGCCAGAGAGACAAAGTGAGCTCGCTCTCAGTGCAGAGGAGGGAGGCGGCTCACCTTGTCCTGGGCATCAGCCCTGTGCCTGGAAGGCCTCGCAGAAGCAGAGAGAACACTTCAGGAGAGGGACAAGGAGAGGGAGGGCTGGGCTCGCCGCCCCCATGCACCGCACCTTAACACAGCTGCGGAGCATAAGCTCTTACCCAAATACCTGCCTTTTTAACTCCTTGAAGCCAGAAAAGTGCGACCCAATATCCTCTATCTAATCAACTAGTGCTCCTGTCCTTGAGATGACCCACACATTGTCGCGTTAGTTCAGTTTCATATTAGCCGTGACGGCTTATCAGTACATCCTGAGGGAAGGACAGTATATTTAAGGTGATTTGGGGTGGTTCATGGACACAGGTATCAAGGTATATTGCTTCATTTAGTGAGAAAATTATTCCATTTAAAATTCTCTTTCAATCCTTCTAATTAATTCAGCAGACTGTCTCAATTGATACTGTGTGTCTTTAACACCTTTTTAATAACTTAGTCTCTCTTATTTTTTAAAAAAGTTTATTGAAGTATAGTTGACATCCAATGTTATATTAGTTTAAGGTGTACAACATGATGATTCAACACTTCTATACATTACTCATTGCTTGCCACGATAAATGTAGCACCATCTGTCACTATACAACATTATAATATCATTGACTATAGTCCCTATGCTTTACTTTTCATCTCTGTGATTTATTTATTTTATAACTCGAAGTTTGTCCTTCTTAATCCCCTTCACCTATTGTACCCAGCCCCCCCACCCGCCCACCTCCTCTCTGGAAACCACCAGTTTGTTCTCTGTATTGATGCGTCTGCTTTTCATTTGTTTGTTCATTTGTTTTGTTTTTAAGATTTCCCATATAAGTGAAATCAGATAGTATTTGTCTTTCACTGTCTGACTTATTTCACTTCCCACAATACTTTCTGGGTCCATCCATAGTGTTGCAAATGGTGAGATCTCATTATTTTTATGGCTGAGTAATATTCCAGTGTGTGTGTGTGTGTGAGTTTCCCACATCTTCTTCATCCATTCGTGTATCAATGGGCAATTAGATTGCTTCTATCTCTTGGCTATTGTAAATGCTGCTGCAATGAATATAGGGGTGCATTTCTCTTTTCAAATTAGTGCTTTTATTTTCTTTGGGTAAATATCCAGTAATGGAATTATCGAATTGTATGGTATTTCTATATTTAATTTTCTGAGGAAACTCATACTGTTTCCCAAAATGACCGCAGCAATGTAAATTCCCACCAACAGTGTACAAGGGTTCCCTTTTTGCCACATCCTCGCCAACACTTGTTATTTCTTGCTTTGTTGAATTCTAGCTATTCTGACTGGTGTAGGTTATAAGGTTTTTAAGTCTAATTTTCTTTTTATTATTTATTTTTTGAGAGAGAGAGGATGCAAGTGAGCAAGAGGCAGAGAGAGAGAGGGAAAGAAAGAGCATCCCAAGCAGGTTTTGCACATCAGCGCAGAGCCCGAAGTGAGGCTGGAGCTCTCCTGAAGCAGGGCTCGAACTCCCAAACTGTGGGATCATGACCTGAGCTGAAGTTGGATGCTTAAGTGACTGAGCCACCCAGGCGCCCCTCTCATTGTCTCTCTTTTTAACAGAGAGTAGGCCTCATTGCCAGAGTAGATAGCAATTGACAACAGGATATAGCAATAATTTAATGACATGTTTTTCTTTTTTACTTATTAATAAATTCCTTTTATTTAAGGTAAGTGATACAGATTGTCCTCTTATGTTAAGAATAAAAATGATCAAGAGTCATCCAATGTTTGCCAGGGACCAGAACTGTTTTTAGTGTCTAACATATTTCATTTACTTATTTATTTTAAGAGAGAGAGCGTGCTTGTGCATGTGCACAGGGGAGGGGTAGAGAGATAGGGAGAGAAAGAGTCCTAAGCAGGCTCCGTGCTGTCTGCACAGAGCCGGATGTGGGGCTTGATCCCACAAACCATGAGACCATGACCTGAGTAGAGATCAAGTGTTGGACACTTACCTGGCTGAGCCACGCAGGTGCCCTGGTATTTAATGTATTTTAATCCATTTAATTCTTGAAACAACCCTGTAAAATAGAGATACTCTCATCTCCATTTTACAGATGCAGAAACGGAGACAGAGAAAGTGTAAATAGCATGCCTAAGTTTACCCAGTTAGCAAGGGGTGAAGCCAAGATTCTGATTTAGGAATTCTGACTCAGGAGGGAAGGTAGTGGGGTGAATGATACTCACATGCCATCCTGACCCTCCAATCCGTGGCCCTCGTGAATGTTATGCAGATCTTCCTCCAAATAAAAGAAAGGACATGATATCTGCAGACAGAGGACTTGGTCTGTGCATGGCCTCCTTTTACTATCGTGAGGCACCAGGGAGGGCCCCGTTGGGAGTCTCACTTGTCCTGTCTTCCTATCTGTGAAACAGGAATTCAAACAGCACTGATGTCAAAGAGATTTTATTCTATATGCTGTTCAAGAACCTTTAGAATGAATGAGCTGTATCCCTGAGTGAATTATTTTCAGAGGTGAAACTGAACAGCGTTACGTCACTAATTTCGAAAATCTCCACGCTTGAAAAATATTTAAAGATATTTTTCATATTATAAACATAATTCATCTTTTATTATAGAAAAGGACTAAATAACTGCATATAGTTAGTGAAAAGAAGGCTCCCCCATTGACACCTTGGTCTGTTACCCTTTCTGATACACACATACACAGATACTATGTTTTTTAAAAATGAAAATGAGATCGCATCAAACATACTATTTTTTGACTTCCCCTTCCACTAAAAGGTTCTATTTTCTCTTGCTCTGGTCCATGTCTCCTTCTGAGAGGCAACTTTGCATGTTTCTGATTGGGATACATTGAGGTTTAAAATGGCAGTCTTGCGTCCCTACTTCTGAAGATTGTAAATGAAGGGTCTATGATAGCTGGCAAGAGCCATTACTGTAACAAGATATCACTCCCAAGTCAGGGAAAAAATCCTTTTGTCTATATGGAGTTTGATCCCTTAGTATATTTGGGGCCTCATCAAAGGGGAGGTTCAAGATAGGCTTGCTTGTTTTCCACATAAAACTCAGAAAATTGCTTGATTTAAAATGCAATTCCTCTCCTCTTTTCCATTTGTCATCTCTGAAACATTTTTTAAGAAGTGTTAGACCTAATGGAGTAACAAACTGCAATGTAGTAATAATATTTTAGGTAGACAAAAGCTCATTCTGGTAGGAAAACAAAGACATAGTTACAGCCAATGACAGTGGAAAAGGAAAAGAAATGTTGCTTCTGCTCTCAATCAATCTGAACTTACCTAATTTAAAAAGTTAAGCTGTTTCGAATTTTGTAATTGTTCTAATGGGGAGCCGGCAGAGACATTATGTTATTCTAGCATGTTCTGGAATGACAACAACTTTAAAGATTTTTTTAATGCTTTTCATTTTGAAAGTCTTTCCAGATTTCAAGTCTTGCCTAGTGGCCAACCCTTAGTGTTCTGTGGCTTTGTGGAGACATGGGCTCACCTCCTCCTGGTGCCTCACTCCCTTCAGCTTTAATTAATAACGTACAGTAAAATCCCTACTATCTAGCCAAGTCACCATTGGCTGTAATCTTGTCTGCTCTTGTGAGCCAAACAGAAACACATACTTTTTCTTGTTCAATCACCTGCATCTGCTCTTTAATTTACAGAGGAATCTCATTTTGCTCTGTGTGCCCCTCTCTGCTCTGTTTATTTATTTGCTTCTCATATTTTTTTTTCCCAAAGAAAACCATAGGTAAGAAGCTATGCAAATCTAATATTGAAGATTCTAATGGCAGATGCCTTAGTTCCTGACTATCCAAACACTCCTTCCAACTTGTGGCATATGGAAGGATGAAGAATTCAAAAAAGTACCCTGGTGTAACACAGGGAGGACTTTATCTTTAGCTAGAGCAGTGGTTGAAAGTGGGCACATGTAGCTGGTTACATCGCTTCAAAGTGTCAAGATTGAATTAAAAAAAATTTTTTTTAATGTTTATTTATTTTTGAGAGAGAGAGAGAGAGAGAGAGAGAGACAGGGTATGAATGGAGAGGGGGCAGACAGCGAGAGGGAGACACAGAATCCGAAGCAGGCTCCAGGCTCCGAGCTGTCAGCACAGAGCCCGATGCAGGGCTCGAACTCACGGACGGCGAGATCCTGACCTGAGCCCAAGTCGGACGCTCAACCGACTGAGCCACCCAGGCACCCCCATCAAGGTTGAATTTTAATGCTGTTCTCCCTCTTGAAGTGTGCAAAAGATTGTGGATCATGGACAGCTGTGTTTTGTATTCACCTCTGTTTAAGGACTAAAACGCAAGCAAACCTAACGTAAGGTTAGGATCAGATCTTTACCTACCTTTTTTTTTTTCTTGGCATTAGAACATTCTTGTGCTACTAAAAGTGAGAGTGAAGCGTGCATTCAAATCATCACCATCGCCATAACCATCACTCAAATCTGCAAACCCAAGTCTGTGACAGAGGACCCTAACTTCATCCGTACACCAACAGCAGCCCTCAAATATGAAGCAACAAGGCTTAGGTGACCTTTATGTCATCAATGTTATAATAGAATATTGCATATAGTACCCTGCTAGCATTTTTGGTACTTTAGTGCTATGATTGGGGTCCTTTCTTCCTTCCTTCCTCCCTCCCTTCCTTCCTTCCCTCCTTGCTTCTTTCCTCCCCTCCTTTAGTTCTTTCTTTCTTTCATTACTAAATACAAATTTTATGTACTGTGATAAAGTAGTGGAAAGAAACTGTGTCGTTCTCTTGAGCTAGTAGAAATAAGATTGCTGCTGAAAACCTTTAACTCCAAATTCTCTGGCTTTCATGGGAATGGAATTTCAACTCTAATGCAGCATTAATGGGGTTTTGCATTGAATTGCCTTTTGGGGTTTGATTTGCCTTTTAGAGAAGCTGGTGTTTGACTGCATGTTCAAACACGGCATGTATTCTTATGAGCAATGTGAGATTCAAATAAACACAACGAGTGTGTTCATTCTGATGACCTCCCCATCACACATTCAAATAAACACAAATGTTCTCAAATGTATAAAAGCAGCTGTGTTTATGTCAACGTGCAAAGCACCAGATATATACATTCAGATTCACTCATCTATCTGGAACCGTGTACCTCCGCTCATCGTTAAAAATTTAGTGGAAAATCATGCATGGGGCATGTGTAATGTGCAATTTTCAAGCATACACACATCTCTAAACAAATTTTCTTCAAGCATGTTACTGACATTTGTTCTAATTGAGGATGAAGCCTGGAGAAACTTTGAAGTTTTTGAAAACAAAACAAAGCAAAATGCAAGTTGCTACCAGAGGGCACTAGCGTATCTACAGTATTCTGGCAGCATGGATAAGTCACCTTCCCCAGTATTCAGAACAACCTTCTCTGCCTTTCTTCCCCTTTCCTTCTCCCTTTGTTCCCTCTCCTCTCCTCTCCTCTCTCCTTTTCTCCCTTCCTTCCTTCCTTCTTTAGGTTAAGCAAAACCATGCAAAGTTCTTTATTCCCCCCTCCTTCCCTCCCTCCCTTTCTCTCCTCATTCCTTCCTTCCTTGCAAAGCCATGCAAAATGCCAGCTCAAAAGTTAGTTTTTTCCCCTTGTTTGCTTTAAGTATCATAAATGGGAGACGTGACAAATCATTTCTTCACCTCAGCTGGAAGAGCTCAGGCATTAAAGCCGGGTTAAGCTATACTCTCTGCGTAAGAACCAACTTTGGCTTTGGATGTCACACTAAAACAACACTTCCATCTTGTATTTCTTCAAATATGAGAAGAATTTGCAGCTCTCCAGGATAATCCCAACCTCCATCTTACTGGCACACAGTATATCTACCTATGTGCCAGGAACTGTTCTAAATATTTTGAATATTTTATCCTATTTCATTCTCAACCACCCTCTGAGGTAGGACCGTCACTGGCCACATTTTACAGATGAGGGAGGGCAGAGAAGGAGCATTCTCAAGGTTGCAGAATCAGTAGGTTCTAGGCCTCATGGTTTTTAAGAGAAGCTGTAAATCCAAATATTTACAAGTAATACCCCAATTTTTAAATGTTAGCAAAAAAATTGAAGTTTTTGCAAAAGTCTGTCAGCTAAACAAAACACATCTGGTAGGTGGATTAAGCCCCTCAGCTGCCTCTTCTGATTTAAGGGGTACTATCTCTAGTTTTTCGGTGTTAGAAAATCTGCTCCTAATAACTAATCAGATGACGAGAAAGTAGAATTGGGAGGCAGAAAACTCATATTCACATCTGAACTGTGTCAATTCCCAGCTGCACGACCTTGAACAAGTCAATTCCTGAGCTTCGGTTCCCTCACCTGCAACAGAGAGAATTCCTGCCGTAGGAGGGAGATTTTGAGTCTTGTAATCCTCATGGCTCTTGTGTAATATTTACATTAAAGCCTTTGGTAAACTCCAAGCACTATATAATTAGAAACTATTGTTATTATCATCTCCTTATATCTGAATGTGAACAGAAGGACACGCACATTTACTGCGTGCAGACATGTTGCCCTACAGAGACTTCACCAACAATGGCATTACCCCCACTTTATAGATGAAGATTCTGAGACTCAGGGAGGTAAAAGAAATTACCGGAGGGTTCCAAACTAGTAAGAAGTGCATGTGAAATTCACACAGGTTTGTCTGACTCTGAATCCCATGTTTTGTTCCCCCATACCCCCATTGACATTACAAAATGTATTAAGCTTCTATGAGGCATTCCACTTTTAGTGGGAACCAATTTATAAGATGTGTCAAAGTGACAGCTTAGGATCCAGCTAGAATGAAGCTTAAGGTCAGCAACTATCGACGAGGAAAGGAAGAAAAGCACTGTCCAGGGCACGCAGGCAGGAACAGACTGGACGGAGCCCCACAGTGGCCATAGCTCCATGCTGGGCATGGGAATGCTAGGCACCTGAGAAGAGAAAGGAGGGCTCTGGCAGGCTGCCTGCCACTTCCTCTTGAGAGCAAGCTGCTGCAAGGGGTGGGGTGGGGGGTGGGGGGCTCCTCCCTGCTTCCTGCTGTGCAATCCCCAGAGCTGCAGAGGCTAGAGAAATGAGGCTAGTTGTGCTGTTTGCTAGCTTACCAGACAAAAGCCACATTTGCACATACCAGCCTCATCAGTCCGGGAGTGACATTTGGACCCTGTCCTGACTTGTCCTTTTGTGCTATTTCTCAGTTGATTTTGAATTAGGGAGGGGGGCTATCTCGCAGTCCCCCCACTTCAAGCCCCCCCCCCCCCCCGCCAGCCCCAGCACAAGGTTGAAAGGATGGAAGAAGGAAAGAGCTTAGTTCTCTTTGGCTTTGGGTGTGTCCTGGGCAGTCCACCTTCCAGAACACCTTTAAATGAGTGCTAAATCTCCCTTTGACCTGAGAAACTTTCAGGCTGAAAAGATCCATTTCTTGAAATTTTATTTATTTTTGAGAGAGAGAGAGAGAGAGACAGAGCACGAGCGGGGGAGGGGCAGAGAGAGAGGGAGACACAGAATCTGAAACAGGCTCTAGGCTCTGAGCTGTCAGCACAGAGCCCAACGCAGGGCTCAAACCCACAAACCGGGGGATCATGACCTGAGCTGAAGTCGGATGCTCAACCGACTGAGTCACCCAGCTGCCCCTGAAAAGATCCATTTCTTGAAGACAAGGTAAGGCAGCACTCTGTGCAAGCCCAGCAGTCTATGGCAACTTGGGGGAAATGATTTGACCCTTCATAAAAGTTATTTGCCTGGGGATGGGGAGGGGGGAGTTGCCTTTAGGATAAGAGCTTTACAAACTAGGGGCTCTTCTTATGGAGTTCAGTGACCTGTGGAGAAGGGGCAGGTTCTTAACAGCTAATTTCTGTTATTGCTCCACTTCTAATTCTCTTCCAGTCATTAAAGAGGAAAGAAATTTAACATGGGGGGTGTAACGAATATCCAACCCCATGGAATTATAGGATGGATGGTTTCCCCAGCAGATTCAATGGTGGTAACGATAACAATAATCAATACAAATTAGGGACATGCTTCTGTTTTAATGCACTTAGTAACCAGATCTCTTGTCCTCAAATAAGTCCAAAGGAAAACTGTGTCCTCCTAACCAACTCAAGTGCTGTTGTGAAGGAGGTGTGTGTGTGTGTGTGTGTGTGTGTGTTCCTTTTTCTCTTAGGGATTCTATAGCTTCCTTCATTCTTCGCCTCTCTCATATTACAGAAAGAAGGTAATTTTTCCTGGCCATTTACTAAAGCTCATTAAAGACTGGAGAGAACAAACAATGCTACTCCTCAGAGACTACCATTCAAAGTCACTCCACAATTCTCTGTTCTAATACTTGAGACAAATTAATTATTCCTTAGTGAAAAGTGTATAATTCCTATTCTTCATTTTTTGGGGGTGGGGAATAATAATGGGAAGTTTATATCTGAGTGAAAAGCTGTCTATGCTGAAGGGAAATGAGAAAAAATGTGCGTTCTGAGAGGAGTAAAAGCAATTATTCTAATAATAATTCTAAGAATATTAATGTCTTTTTAAAGTAGATTGCCTTCAAATAAACACAGAGGTTGAAGCAATGGGAGGCTGGTTTGTTTATTAATCATTCCAAATGTGCATTCTTCTAAATGAACAACTACACGATCAACTTTGCCGGCACATATTAAATTTAGTTAAACAGCAACTTGCAAACGTCTCAAAACTTTTGTAACCAGAGACTAATTTGTTTAACACGTTTAAATGTTGTATTGATGTAAAGCCCCACATATTAAACTTCAAAGGAAAAGCTCTTGAGAGCTCCTCATTTTAAAGACTACATGCTGCAAACGAGATGGAGACAAGTCTCATTCTCCTGTTTTGTTTTGTTTTTACATACGAGGCAGTCTCCGGGCCCTGGCCCTCATCCTCAGCGGCGCTGTGTTTGGTCATCTGCAGAGAGGCAAGTGTCTAACTGTGGGGACTGGAAGGCGATGGCTAAGAAAGGCCTAGTGTTTCCCTTTCATCTCTATTAATTAATCCTGGCTCCGTTGGCCCGGAGTACGTTGCTGTTGACATCACCTTTTCCTTACACTTTAAAAAGTCCCGAGAGAGATCAACTGCAGCACAAAACTGGACAAAGAGTACATTTGGTAACCATTTTATTTCTCAATTACCAACCTAAACGTATGGAAAAGATTTGCGCGCTCTCCGATTTACACAACAATTATGCTTCAAAAGTTTAGAAATAAATAACTTTTTTCTCGGACTCATTAGTCCCTCCACCAATTGTAATTGGCGTCAACTAACGAGTTTGCTCCACGGCTTGCCCTTAATTACTGATAAAAGCTAAATTGCAACGCTAGCCAATCAGAAACGAGTTTATTCATGAGAGTATAGTATTCTTTTAAAAGCTCTATCTGACCTAATAAGTGGTTTTGTGTTTGGTTGAAACCTTCCATAAGCTCCCTTAACATAAGCAAAGGACTCTTAATAACTATATGCAGTGAAGGAATATCATTACTGCCCTCATTCAAACAGATAAGACAAAGGAAACATTTTATAAATTTCAAATGTATACATCATGAACTTGGCAGACCCTGAAATCTCATCCATCTGGTGGGAAATAGATATTCGTAGTCATAAGACTGATACTGAGAATTTGCTTCCTCCTCCAACGTCTAATTCCCCCCCCCCCCCAGTATCCCCAGGCTTCTGCAACAGGCAGTAAGAAATAGGAGAAACCCCAACCGTCATGAGGCATGTTAAACCCTAATGGTATAAACAAGGTTTGGCTCAGGCCACAATCCCACATTAAAAATAATAGACATTCAGGAAACAAGAGTGTTAAAAGCTGGTGGATGGTGGAATCATGCCACCAGGGAGGCCTTGCAATCGCACAAGCCTAATTGTGGAAACATCACTCTAAAGACAGCCCTCTTTGTTTTTGTTGTTGTTTTTAGAAAACAAAAGAAACCTCTTCAGGATTATTGGAAATTCTGAAGATGGGTTCTTACTCTCTAATATCCTATAATAATTAGGATGCTTTTGTCTGCTATGAACACAGAGCCCCGTCCAACGTGGCTAGAACAACGGGGGTATTTATTTTATCACATAACAAGAAGTTAGAGATGAGGAGTTACCGGTTTCATTAATGCAGGCAAACCCCATCATTCAAGACACAGGTTGTTGCTACCTCTCCATTCCCACGGTCCCTAGATGGCTGAGGCAAGTTTAGGTATCTAATCCTGGAATAACAACATCTAAAGGCAAAAGAGATGCGGCTTTTTTCTTCTGCTACTTTTTATTTAAAAAAAAAATTAACATTTAGTCATCTTTGAGAGACAGAGACAGAGCATGAGTGCGAAAGGGGCAGAGAGAGGGAGACACAGAATCCAAGCAGGCTCCAGGCTCTGAGCTGTCAGCACAGAGTGCGATGCAAGGCTTGAACTCATGAACTGCGAGATCATGACCTGAGCTGAAGTCGGACGCTTAACCGACTGAGCCACCCAGGCGCCCCTTATTTATTTATTTTTTTTAATTATTATTTTTTTAAAGTTCTCTTCTGCTACTTTTTAAAGAGCAAGGAACGCTTTCCTGGAAATAACCCCAGGCTCACCTCCTCTCACATCTTATTGGCCAGAACTAGGCCACATTCCTGCTCTTAAGCCAATCACTGGCAAGGATTGCCTCAGGCTTAGACCAATCACAATTCACCTCTGGAGGCTGCGGAGGGTCTCAGATCCCTGTAAAGTGGCTTGGTCCCTGGATACCTGAACAAAACTGAAAATTTCACCGGAGAGGAGAAAGAGGATGGTGGTGAATGATTTATTGGCAAGGTAAACAACAGCACCTGTCACGCACTTAAGGAGATTATTATTCAAAGGTAACCATTCTTAATGACCTCCAGTCAAAAGTGAAGGGTGAATGAAAGCATGAATCCAGAAGGCAAAGTAGAATATGGGGTGTGGTCTATTGTTGCTTTCATACTTGTTCTCTTGACAAATTATCCTTCAATACAGGGGAACATGTCTTGGCATTGCAAGGGGGGTGTAGACAGCCAGGTGAGGCAATGGGGGAAGGGGGCCTGGGAACCAGGGTAGGTTCTGCCACTAATTTGCTGGGTAATGTCTGCTGCATGGGAGACCTCTGTGCACCTCACTGACTTCACTGTGAAATGTGGGAGTGGGACCAGAGGATCCCTGACAGCTCTCCTCACCTTGGAATTTGATAGATTTTCACTTTACTCACTGCCATCAAGTAGTCTCCTTTGTCTCTTTGCTCCCCAGCTGAAACAAATGGCATGGCAAAATTCTCTCCGTGCCTTTAGATGTTTATCTGTTAACTCTTTCTCCTGAGACTACATTATAAGAATTACTAGGGCAAGACGCCTCTGTATGCTTTGCTCCCTCTTGTATTCATTGAACTATTATTTAGTGAGGAGCTACTCAGTGCTATGCACCATGTGACATATTTGGTTCACCCATGGTGGCTGCGTGGTCTTTATTTCCTTATTGGTTTTGTGCAGCAGTTTTTGGTGTCCTCGGGTTTTCTTTAGAGAGGCAAAGTAGCACTCCTAAAGTAGGGATATTATATGTTTAGTTCATTAGTTTATTATGAGGGTGAGGCCAGGCTTAATTCCATAGGATCACAATTTCCATGAATAAGGCAGCACTCCCTGCTTCCCAAAGCCACCCACTTGTTTCATAAATACAGTTGCCATCTATGGCAGTGGAGTGAGAAGAAGTAGGAGAGGCTAGTCCACTGTGGTCTTAGAGACAAATGACAATGGAATGATTAAGGAACTTTGTAAAGGCAAGTAAAAGAGGGTTTTCACATGAGAATGGAGAATCAGAAGCTGAGGGACTCAGAATTTTAAGGTTCCTGTGGAGAATTCTCTTGGGCACACTTTTTTTTTTTTTTTAAATCTCTAACATCATTTCCCTCAAAACTTGTTCGATAGTTACTTTAGCTTTTATGCATGTGACCAAACTTTGTGTACTCTTCTAAGACTGACAAGCAGGTGGCTCTAGTGTTTTAGAGGGAGAAAAAAAAATCCACGCAGTCTCTGGCATATTGACCTTTTTGAAGATGGAGGTGATTATTTTAAAGTATACAAATTCCTGACAACCCAGCATAGGATTGATAGCAATCGCAAAAAAGGTGCCAGATCATTATACTACTTATGCAAAATGTAGTACCAGCTCTCAGTGTGATGAGGTTCAGAATTTTTTTTGTAAAAATAAAAAGTATTATCGCAGACACTTTATTGCTCAGCCAATAGAGCCATTTCCCTGCCCCTAATTTTCTACTTATCAATTCCTGATTTTTTTAAGGCAGAGATCCTTGATTCCAGGGAAAATATTTCCCACAGCCCAGGGATTTAATCACCATTGGTTTAGGGCTAAGCATATGGCCTCATTTTAGCCAATGAGACATAAGGGGAAACAAAGTTCGTTGGGTACTTCCTTTCCCAGTCAAATCATCTTGCCGAATCAATGATCTATTTTCAGTCATCATCTTAGCCTCTCAGCAGCTTTTAAAGATGTGATGAGTTTTCTCTTCTAGAACATTCTCTTCACGTGGCCTCTGGTTTTCCTACTACTTTATTGCCTTCTCTTTATAGGCCCTAGATTGGCTCTTCCTCTTCTTCATAATCTCTAAAGTTGAGACACTCTAGGGCTCAATCATTGGCCCTTTTTCTATTGACACTTACTCTATATGGCTTTATTCATGGTTTTAACACCTTCCATATATTGAGAACTTATAAATTCATTTCTGGAGCTCAGACGTCTCCCATGAGCTTACATCTCTAATTGTATCTAACTGACTTCTCAACTTCACCACATGGATGTTAAATGGGGATCTCAACTTTACTATGTTTTGGTCCAAAATAGAATCTTGATTTATACCCCCTCATCCTGCTTCTTTCCCAGTATTCTCCACTTCGGGAAAAGATAACTATCGTTCTAGCTCATGCCAAAAGACTAGAGATCATCCTTGATTGGGTTCTGTCTCTCAGCCCCTGACACAACCTCTCAATTGGTATATGCTCTGTGCACTATCTTCAAAGTACATCTGGAATGTCACACTTCTCACCACTTTTACCACTCACCACTTTCATCTTTCACTGCAATAATTTCTTTGCTATTCTCTCACTTCCACTTTTACCTCCAGCGTCCGGTAGAATCGATTCCAACTCTATGTTTAAAAAGTTAACAATGCTCCAAAGAAGATGAGTTCATTTCTCACATCAGTTTGGAAATAACTTTTCCAGCGTGGTTTTGGCAACTTCATACTGTCACCAGGGACCCACCTCTTACCACAGCTTCTATTTTCCCACTCCATTGTCTCAGTACAAGGCTTTGTCTTGGTACACCATTTTCATCATCACATCATCTGCTGGTGAAATTTTAGCCCTTTGGTCCACATTTCAGGTCTAAGGAAGGAGGAAATCTGGAGGGTAAAAAATGGGTCCTTCCCACCTGAGGCAGTTCTCATTAAGTACTTTCCTGGGAGTCCTATCTACACTTCCCCTTGCATATTATTTATTGGCCACAGCTCAGTCCAAACATGCTCCATGGAGCCACAAAGGAAGTTTGGGAAATGCAGTCTTTTTTTTTTAATGCTTACTAGTTTTTTTTAATGTTTATTTATTTTTGAGAGAGAGAGAGAGAGCAGGGAGGGGCAGAGAGACAGGGAGACACAGAATCCAAAGCAGGCTCCAGGCTCTGAGCTGTCAGCACAGAGCCCAACTTACGGCTTGAACTCACAAGCCTTGAGATCATGACCTGAGCCCAAACCAAGAGTCAGATGCTTAACTGAGCCACCCAGGTGCCCCTGGTGTTTTATTTCTAAGAGGAAGGAGGGGATGGATCCTGGGGTAAGCTTGTAGCAATTTTTGCTACACATCCCTTATATCAATTCTTCCCTAAGGCCAGCTAATTTTTAAAAAAATGAAATAAATTTGATTAGGACATCATGACTTAACACTCTCCAATAGCTTCCCATTGTGCTCAGATTCAAATCTAATGGCTCTGCCTCTCTCTGTCTCTAAAATCATCTGTTTCATTTTCTGTCCCACATACTCCATTCTAGCAACACCAGCTTACATTGAGCATGCCAAGCTTATTCCCACCCCAGAGCCTTTGCATTTGCTGTTTCTGCTGCCTGAAGTGTGTGTGTGTGTGTGTGTGGGTGTGGGTGTGTGTGTGTGTTTTCAAATCTGGGCATGACTCAGCACCTTACTTCCTTCAGGTATAGTCTTGTCCTGTTTCCTGATGTCACTCTCTAAAATGATGACTGCAAAACCATGATCAGACTTCTGTAGAGCCTAGAAAATCTTACTTTTGGTATACCTACCAAAGTCACATCAAAAACATCCCACAATAAATACAATGTGAGTGTGCCCATATAAGAATTGAATTATATCGCAAGTGCCAAGTTAATCAGTTACCTTTGTAGACATTTACTTGGACATTTATTAATTTTAATTTTTGCAGTTTAGCTTTTGTACTTTGAAATCACTAAACTTTCCACTTCAGGTTTCTAACGTTTTCTTTTTTTATAAGCTTGAAACCTGATATGCATTGAGCATGTGCTACAGGACATACTGGGTAAAACTTCCTTAGATCCCTATAAATTTTATCCTAACCAACACACTAAAATTGTTCTGACTACAGAAACTTCCTCATTTTTTAAAATGCTTATTTATTTTGAGAGCGAGAGAGAAAGAGAGGGAGAGAGGGAGAGAGAGGATCCCAAGCAGGCTCCACACTATCAATGCGATCATGAGATCACGACCTGAGCCAAAATCAAGAGTTGGATGCTCAACGGACTGAGCCACCCAGGCGCCCTGAAACTTCCTCATGTTTAAAACATGTTAATGAAAAACTTAATAAAAATTACACAACTAATGTTACTTCTACCGTGACACCAGTGATCTATAACCATGGTTTAGAATAGGGTTTTTCAAGCTCAACATTACTGATGTTTTGGGTAGAATAATTCTTTGCTGTAGGGGACTTTCCTGTGCCTTCTATGATGTTTAGTAGCATCCCTGGCCTCTACTCACTTAAGTCAATAGTGATTTTCTGTCCCCCCTCCTTGTGACATTGTCTCACAGACATTGCCAAATGTCCACTGGGGGACAAAATCATCGACTGTGGAGGAGGAACCATGGGCTTAGAAACTAAAGTTGTACAAATCTATTCAACAAAACCCATATACTGATTTCTTAACAGATAGGAGTGGACCACGGAAGGTTTCTTCAACCTGTAAATCTTTGCAAATTCCAAGTTTTGAACTTCAGCTTTAACAGTGATCTTGAGAGATCACTGAACCATGATTTGAGTTTCTTCAGTTAAAAAACTTTTTTCAAGGTTTATTCATTTTTTGAGAGACAGAGAGAGACAGAGCATGAGCGGGGGAGGAGAAGAGAGAGAGGGAGACACAGAATCCGAAGCAAGCTCCAGGCTCTGAACTGACAGCACAGAGCCCGACGTGAGGCTTGAACTCACGGACTGTGAGATCATGACCTGAGCTGAAGTCGGATGCTCAATCGACTGAACCACCCAGGCTTCCCTGAGTTTCTTCAATTTTAAAATGGAGGCTATGAGGGGTGTCTGGGTGGCTCAGTCGGTTGAGTGTCCGACTTCAGCTCAGGTCATGACCTCACAGTCTGTGAGTTCGAGCCCCGTGTTGGGCTCTGTGCTGACAGCTCAGAGCCTGGATCCTGCTTCGGATTCTGTGTCTCCCTCTCTCTCTGCCCCCCCCCCCTGCCCCCGCTCATGCTCTCTCTCTCTCTGTGTCAAAAATAAAGAAAACATTTTAAAAAATTTTAAATGGAGGCAACGAGACTGATTGTGTCAGGCTGTTAATAAGATTAAATGGTTTGCTATGTGGAAAGAACACAGCCCAGTGTCTGGACACATTGAGGGGTTCTGTATTTGTTATTTCTCCTTTCTGGGTTAAAATGGAAAGAACTGAATGAAAAACAATATTATGGCTATTTCTGACATAAACTCAGCATGTAGGAAGGGGGATCATATGGGGGCGGTAGATGGTGTGGGGTGGGGAGAGGGGAGCCCTGCCCAACTTCCCAGGAGCAGAAGGGAACTCACAGCTGTCATGACACATGAAAATCCCAAAAGAAGAGTCACGGGCACATGGATGCATCAAAGGAAATTTGGAATAGAAATCATTGTTCTGTTTGCCACAGGTACTCAAAATACACCTAAAATCCAGTCACTTCTCACCTTCCCTCTGCTATCACTGTGCTTCAAGCCACCAGCATCCCTTGTTTGATTACTGCGAGAACCTCCTGTCTGGTGGACTCATGGCTTTGGCCTTCCCACTCTAGTTCGTCCTCAATGACGAAACCAGAGGGAGTTTTCTAAAATGTAATCAGATTTTCTCTTTCCTGCCAGAATCCTCAGATAGCATCCCTTCTCAATCCAGGTGAAAGCCCAAGTCCCCCACCTGCCCCTGCGTAAACCCTGATCTCTCCTACTATAGCCGGGGTACCCGGCCTCCCTCCAGCTTCTCAACTGTATCCAGCATGGTGCCTCAGGGCATTTGCACTGCAGCTGCTTCTGCTTGGAACTCCCTTTCCTTCAGATGCATGGCTCCTTTACTTCCTTTAGGTCTGGACACAAATGTTATCATCAAGACCTCCCCCAACTCAGCAACATAATAGTGTAATCCACCACCAGACCCATTCCACCTGGGCCCCCCCTGCTCCATGTGTTTTTCCCCTGCTTTGCTTTTCTTCATAGCAGGTACCACCCTTTAACACACAATAATTGATAAACACCCTGAGCATAGTGAGGCTACTCCAGTTTTTTGCCCCACTCTGCTAGGGGTGGTAGGATAGAGCAAATAGAATAATTCATGGTAGAGGAAAAGAGGTGGCAACAAAATAGCCTATTTGGCATTTTCTCACAGCATTTTTAGTAGTTTTCTATTGCTGCAAAACAAATTACTATAAATGGCTTTAAACAATACCCATTTATCATCTCAGGGTTTCTGTGGGCTAGAAGCGCCAGTATGGCATAGCTGGGTTCTTTGTTCAGGGTCTCCCTAGGCTGAAAGCAAGGTGTCGGCCAGGACTGCCATCTCCTCTGAGTCTCAAGGTCCTCTTCAGAGCTCACTGGCTGCTGGCAGGATGCATGTCCTTACAGCTCTAGGTCAAAAGTCTTTTTCTCATTGCTACCTGTTGACTGGGGACTGCTGTAGCTCCTAGAGGCCACTCACATTCTTCCACAGGTTCCCTCCATAACGTCTCTCACATATGGAAGTTTGCTCCTTCCTGGCCAATAGGAGAACATCTTCTGCAGCTTTGAATCTGTCTGACTGCCTCCGTCTCTGACTTCTAGGCCTTCTTTAAAAAGGATTCCACTGATTAAGTCAGGGCCACCCACACTGAAGAAGACAGGATTATACAGGGGGTGCACACCAGAGAGTTGGAATCTTAAGCACTATCCTAGAGTTTTGACTTCCCAGCATTCCTGTGAGGATTCTACTTGGAGAAGTCTATTACTTGATCCAAAATTATCATATGCATTCAAAGAAAGTAAGTCCAGGACAGTTGGCCACAGTGGCTGAAATCCATGCACACAACTTTTGTCCTGTAGGCCATTCCTGGGGCTTGCTGGAGAGCCATGTATTTGGCATTGTCAATATGGGGGAGGGGGCTTATTAATGTTTCTAGAAAGATCTATAACAGTGTTAGGTAGATGCTTGCCTTGTCTTTTAGATAAAGGACACATTTATTTGTACATCGTGGCATTTGTTTCTTTAAATGGCATAGCCTTTAGAAGGTGCCTTCTGATTGGAAGACTTACAACAAATCTGTTCCTCCAGTCAGAAAGGATGCACCCTCCAGTCACGGAGGTACCAGCCAATGTCATTCTGCCACCCCACATCTATCAGGAAAAGGGATCATTTCCATCAGCCATTTGGCAAAATTGAAAGAAAGTAATTATAACACAACAGTGTCATAGGATCCATGACACCTGCTTTAAAAATAAATCTCCTGGCTTTGTCTTCCCCTTTATTTTCAATAAATGCTCCAGTATTATTGCCACTGCATTAATCTAGCAGCAGGAAACCATTATCCTATGACAACAGTCTCTCCCATTAACATTATCTTTTAATTTTAAGATTGTTTAGATGACTGCTAGAAGCTACTAAATTAAGATAAAATGAAGAAAGAATTATTTTCTTTAAGCCAAGTATTCAGTCAAATTACCCGCCCCCAATCTTGATGGCACTGGCAGGAGAGACACCATTATTTTTGTCTCAGATTACTTAATACTATTTGGGTATAAGTTGGAATTTCTAGAAATCCACACATGCTTTAAATGTCATCTAGGAAATAAACCATTAAACTTTAAATTATTATTTATATTGTTTGCTATATTCCATGGTATACGTTGAGGACCTGGAAATACTGGTGTTTTTCTAAGAAGCAATTGTTGTAGCAAATAAAACAATAATGAAATCACAATGATGAAAACTCAGTAAAGAAATAAAGGAACCATTTGTCTAGTAGAGTTTATGCTGAGAAATAATTGAATTTGAAGAATGCAGCAAAAATGAGACGGGAGGAAAATCAACCCAAATTAAAAGAAAGTTGTGATTGTTAGTGATTATTACTTAATGTTCTGACAAATGGACTTTAAAATGACCATCATATTAAATGGTATCTGTAAGTTTTATATCAAATAAATTCCAAACTTTTTTTTCCAAATAAAAAGTAACTTACCTACTCCCTGCTAATTTTAAAAATTCTCTTTTATTCTGTCAGCTGTATCCTAACACCTGAAGACATTCTTAAAATCTCACAGTACACATTTTGTTCTACCCTCATCTGTTCCAGTGGTCTCAGGGCTTTCTTTCCAAAAGGCAGAGTCTGATACAACTGCAAATGAGGAATATATCTAAATAATTATAGAATAGTGACATTATGCAGTCAATAGTCTAAATCTGTGATTCCTCACTCCCATGGGTAGACCTCACATAAGAAAATTAATAGAAACTGAGTTACTGTCTTAATAGAAATTGTACTGGAAAAAAAAAAAAAAGAAGTGCTTCAATTGTGAATTCCCTATATTGTTAATGTAGTTCAAGTAGGCCATCAATATGTGTCCTGTTTACTGATAGGTGCAAAATAGGTGGTGGGAGATCAATCAAAACCCCCCTCCATAAATTACCACGACTTCTAGAAATTATCAAAACTTCACTGGAGTGTCATACGTAGTCTTCCCAGCAATGAGTTATAGTCAATAATTCATTCCTTGACTGAGCTGATAACAGGCAGATATTCTAATAATGTGCCAGGATTTACTACTGGACACAGCAGTAAGTAGGAATTTCAATGCAGTGTTAAATGTTATCTCAGTGGAGAAAAGCAATAAAACCAGGACAGAGAGAGGCATCTGGGCACAATGCGTGGATGTTTTAACCCTCTAATTAGAACAAACATGTACAAAGGTAGTGTTGTTTAAGTTTTCATTCTTTCTTTGAAGCAAATTGTTTCCAGAGTATTGTTCTGTAATGACTTCTCTTGCCCTTATTGTCAGAGAACACAACAGATGGCTCTGGAAAAAGGCTGGAAAGAAAGTCTATTTTATTCTTGGGTTGTTTTCCCAAATTTTAAAGTGAATTCACTTAAATTATTTTCCCTTCAAAGGAAACTTTCCTCCAAAAATTGTCATTTTAGACCCAAGATCTCAAATATATTTTCAGTGATTTCTTATCATACAGAGAAATCGACAAATTTGCTTTCTCTGTCAGAATGTTTTGAACCTAGGAAAGAAGTGGTGATTCATCAAAAACAATTTTATTATGAAATTTGATTTATGTTGAGAAATATAAATGGTGACGTTATAATGTGTACCTCTGTGTGGAGGGAGCACATTTTGGTCAATTGAGTTATCCAATTTTATTATTTAAAAAAATCCATATCGGTTGTTCTTTTTATTCTAAAAAATTTATGGCACTGTATAGAGTAGAAATATGTGTTTCTCAAGTCTACGGACAGCTATGGATTGAACTGGCCTAATTCCACCATGGTCATTCATTACAATTAGATGAATAAACATTATCATGTTTTCATCAACTTTTTTTTTTGTGAGTGAACAGAGACCACTATTATACTTTAAAATATTACATTTTATTACAAATGTACAGAGAGAAAAGGCTTAATTATATCAATACTGTAAAATTAAAATTATATCAATACTGTAATTAAATACAGTATATAATACTGTATATAAAATACTGTAATTACTCCAACTAAAGGAGCTGTGGTTTGGGGCACTTGAAATTTCTGAATTATTAGCCTTTCTTTTACCAAGAATAGTTAGTGGGAACATAAGCGGGGGGGATGAACTATGTTTTAATGCTTTCGTTTCTCTACCATAAATGCTCATTTCCATCGTCTTGGAGAGGAACAGTAATTAATGTTGAATGAAACTGCTATTTTCTACTGGATTTATAATTTTAATATATATTCGTAGTAATGACCACCTCACATATATACAGATGGCCCAGTCATCTACATACCCTCTTTTGCGTCTATTACAAAATTAAATTTATCTGCAATAAGATTTAATTTGACTTTAATAAGCATTGTCTGTCAACCTAGTAGACCATTCATAAGACCCTAATGAACATATAATATACTCACATATATAGTCTGATAATATATCTGCAATGATATATGCAGAATATCCCTTGTGCTTGAATACTGTTGACAGAATTCAGTCCTGGAAGTGGTGAGTGAGTAAGCCAAATAATTTTTCTGTAATATCATCACTATGGAACATATTCATATATCAAGATTTGCTGTAGTTCTGAGGCAGATTTGGGTGATATTTAAAGTCCTGTTCCTACCCTAAAAAACATATATGAAGAAAGTGAGTAATCTCTTGCCACACTAGTAAAAGTAGCCTTCCTACATCAGGCAAAATCATGTATCACAGATGTTTTTTTTTTTTTTCTTTCTCATCATCTTTTTCTCCTTTCCCATCATCCCCAGGAGTTTCAAATGTCCTAATCAAGTAGAATAATTAAAAGGAAAATCTACATCTTAAATTATATTTCTAATCACAGCAGTATCAATGCTGTTTCATTTTCCTTGTGACCTTTTAATTATTTTATTGTGATAAAATCAACTTCTTCGCTATGCTTTGACATTACCCTACAAAAAAAGAGGTTAGGGTAGAACTTTCAAAATACTGATTAACATAATCAGGTGGGACATTTACCAAATATAGACATTTAGATTGCTTTAAAAAAGAATGAAAGAAAGAAAGGAAGAAAGAGCGGAAGAGAATGTCCTAACACAGCAAGAACCTACTCCTTTATCACATGAAACATTTAGTGAGATATGGACAAGAAATTTTGAGAACTATGGGCAAAAGGAGGTCAGGAAATTTAAAGTATTGTTATTAGTATTTAAAGCCAAGCTGTGGTTCTTTGAGATGTAGTCTCTTAGGTAAGTTGAGATCTCCATAAATCTTTATGCTTAAAAGTGGCAGTGGTCTCTCTGCCTCTACTTCCCGTGCAGTGCCCCCCTACCCCCAAGCCAACACCACCACCCTAAGACACTGGCGGGGACATAACTGCCATTCCCCTCCTTGGATTTTCCGTTACATCTGTGTAACTACTGTTCCCTCCTCTTTCCGCACCTTTTACATTTTGGAATTGTCCTAGACTAAAGCTTTTCAGATTCACCTTGGCTGAAACTTCTGATTTCAAAGGATCTCTATGATGGCAGTAATAAAGGTAGGTGGATTTTTTTTGTTTTTTTCCTAAAAAGGATGCCTTCAAAAGAGTTTTGCGTTGACTTTATGTATTTTTAAAAATATTCTTTCTTCTTTTGTTCTTTTTTCTTAATATGTATATTTTTAAAGTTTAGTCATTTATTTTTGAGAGAGACAGAGCATGACATGAGCGGGGGAGGGACAGAGAGAGAGAGAGGGAGAGAGAGAGAGAGACAGAATCCTAAGCAGGCTTCGCGCCAGCAGCACAGAACCCAATTTGGGGCTCCAACCCACCAACTGTAAGATCATGACCTGAGCCAAAATCGAGAGTCAGCCATTTAACCAACTGAGCCACCAGGCACCCCAACTTTAAAATTTTTAAACATATTTTCTGAGAAAGAGCTGGAGGCATTTTGTCAGGGAGGTTACCCTATTAGCATCAAATAAATAGTCGGGCTGTTCTCTAGGCACGGAAGGCAACTTGGGTCTGTGTGGAACTTCTGGTTGTTCATAGGAGATTCTTAGAGAACTGTCACTTAGAGAAAGGAAAGATGATTATGATTGCAGGACTGAAATAAGAAAAAGGGAATGTATGGACAAATCAATTTGGGGCGAATCAGGGGAATGAGGGCTTGATCTAGAATCAATATGGTTCCTATATTTAATTAGGATTCAAGAAAGGAACAATTTGAGTTTCTTTCTTTTCCGAAACACTGTATTCTTATTTCTCGCTGTAGGTGAGTAGGCTAGATAAGGAAAGTATCATGCCAGCAGAATTTTCTTGAACTGTTGGGCACAATATAACATTATTATTTTGCATTTAGGCAATCTTACTATATACCAGGATTATTACCTTGAGCACTGTTTTATATTCGTTTAAGGAATACCTGAATACAGAATTCCTTTTCCCATAATAAACTTGTGTGTGTTTACACGGTTTTTGTGAGTTTAGCACCAGTGGAAATAAAAGATCGACATCCCTACCTCATCTAAGCAGGCACTTCCAGCCCACAGATCTTGCTACTCGGATGAGAAAGCACAGCCACATGCAAAACATGCAGAAATAAAGACTACCCAGAGGTGGCGCTGTGGTTAAAGTACACCTGAATTTTGATTACAGTGACTGTATTTACTTCCTACCCCTCAGAAGAGAGACTGTTAGCCATTATCGCTTTTGTATTTCTATAACCACAACATCAGCAAATAAAGCTCTCTGGTAACATACTCCCACCTACTCCAATCTACCGGGACATGTGTTAAGACCTCATTCCACACACAATTAGAGCCA
The DNA here is from genome assembly GCF_022079265.1 of Lynx rufus. Classification (NCBI taxonomy): domain Eukaryota; kingdom Metazoa; phylum Chordata; class Mammalia; order Carnivora; family Felidae; genus Lynx; species Lynx rufus. The sequence goes on along the minus strand of NW_025814834.1, from coordinate 148,774,880 downwards.
AAACACTAAAACTACCTCCTAGGCCCCTTCTAGCCTAGAGATCTGTATTCAAAGTTTTACCCATGCTTTTCTCCTTTCCCCCTCCCTCCCTCCCTCCCTTCCTTTCTCCCTCCCTCCCTCCCTTCCTTCCTTCCTTCCACCCACAAAACTACATGGATGCTTTGGAGAATCACTCAGTGATATCTGATGTTTGATTAAATTTCTAATATTTCATTTTAAAATAAAGACTTCATTTTAGTGTACATACTTCAGGAAATACCAGAATTCATTACAGGCCTATGTATTATATGTTCTATTTGAGAAAATCATTTTTTAAAAAAGGACACATAAAGACCATTTGGCTTAATTCCTTCATTGGTAGATAAGAAAATTAAGGGCCACAGCAGGAAACTTACTTGTACATGACAAATCAAAATTGTAGCCCACTAAGGTCTTGTGTCATCTCGTTTTGATTATTATAAATTATTAACAAATTGAAACTGAAGCAGGGAATTAGAATGTGTGTTTTTTATTTGTTTATGGGGTTCCTTTCCTCATTTGGTTTAATTGAGTTTTCTTTACTAACCTTCAAGGAACATTACATCTTTTAAGATGGGCTTCTTTAATCACACTCATCTGCAGCTGTTTTCTGTACAGGACATTTTAATTACTATTATACTTTAAATGATTTAAAAAAAATGTTTCGCATACGTGCACAAAGTGACTGGTTCATAAAAATTCAATACCAATCAATAAAAGTAAGTCATTTAATTTTGAGGTGCTAGAAATATAAAGAAATGACTATTCTAATTGGTATTTAAAATGTCCTCTGCTTGACATTACAGGCAATGAATATTGTTTCTTTTGCAGCCTTAATTTTGATGGTTTGAAAGACAGCAATCCCCCAAACAGATAGTAAAACCATAGATGTTTAACAACTGCATTGTCTAGCCAGATTCTTCTGCAGGTCCCTTTCCTCAATCCAGCAGTACTGTGTGTAATACAATATGAAAACTTGTCCCATAAGGCTGGTTTTACTTAATGATACTTAGCAGAAGGGCTTTGCACTTTCATGATAATTTCCCCCAGAAAAATCTCTCTGGAACGTACTAATAATAATCAGACCTAATATTAGCCTCAGATCAGAAATTTATTAAACCTATTTGGCAGAGTAGATAAAGTTGAATGACTAGGTATTCAAACATCTAGGCTGAGCTTGGGCCCTGGAAAGAGACCTAAAAGCATTCCTCAACAGTTAAATTTATACCAGAAGTGACCTTTCGTACTCTCCAGAGGCTGTGAGTTTGGGAAATTTTGCAATTACTTCTTTTGCTTTTGGGGGGCTATGAGAAAGTGGGGTTCTCATCCTCCACAGTGAGGTGGATGGAGGGCAAGATTTCCTGAAGTTTCCTTCAACTTCCGAAGTAAGGGCTGTGATCTTTTTTTTCACCGACAATTGACAAGTATCTCTGAAATGCCTACGAGGCTCTTTAACTCCGGCTAATGTGGGAGAAGAGGGTAAGGAGGGAGTACTTAAGAACTACTGATTCACTGTCTTTACCTTGTTAACTGAACTTCCACTAAGGCTCATCAACCTCCAACACCGCGAATTAAAAAACAAAAACAAAACCTCTTCTGCGTGTGTGTGAAGTCCACCGCCCTAGGATTTCGGGAAGACTTTTCTTCCCAAACAGGAAGAGACCTATTTCTGAGACGTGAAGTTAAGTTTCCTAAGGGGCTCGTGTCGGTGCGAGGGGAGGGCAATCCCCGAGGGGCGGGCGGGTGCGGGTCCCGAGGGTCCTCCGCGCGCTGGGCAGGCCGGAGCGGCACCCGACGCCTCCGCTCTCGATCCGGGGCGGCGGAGGGCAGCCCGGCAAGGTCCCCGGCGCCCGGGTCGCCGCTTCCCACCTGATTCCGGCCCTTCCCCTCTCCTTCCACCTCCCGCTCCACCGCCTCCCTCTCTTCCCCGCCCCCAGAGTCTAGTTTCAGTCATCCCTTTGTCCTTCCCCGGATTGGCAGGTTTTATTATTCCGCCTGAACAATCCGGCCGCCCAGTGGCTGAGGGTCGCTGACGTCGGCGGCAGAGCCGGGGAGTAGTTGGGATTTTGCTCTGTCAGTAACACATGTGTAAGCGCCGCGGAGGGAGCGAGCGAGCCGGCTAGAGGCCAGCGCCGCCGCCGCCGCCGCCGCCTCCTCGTTCTCCTCCTCCTCCGAGCCGGGCAGCAGCAGCTCCGGCAGCAGCCCGGGCAGCGGCGCAGGCTCCAGCGCGCCGGGCCCTGGCCGGCCGCAGCTTCCCGGCCCCTGGGCGCGCCCACCTCCCGGCCTCCGCGCCTGCCGCCGCCGCTCCGGGGCTGTTGTTTCTGCGGCTGCCCCCCGCCCCGGCTGGAGGGGCAGGAAGCTCGGCCGAGCGGCCGCCGCCGCCAGCCCCGAGCGAGCGAGCGAGCGCGCGGGAGGGAGGAAGGCGGTGGAAGAGGAGGAGGAGGAGGAGGAGCGGGAGGCGCGCGGGCGGGGGCGGGGGCCGCCGGGCGGGGGAATATACAAAGTGAAGCCACATTGCCAAACTTGCAGCAGCGATTGCAGCAGTTGCTGCCGCTGCGCCGCGCCTGAAGCCGCGCCGCGCGGGCCGAGGGCTCCTGCAGCTGCTCGCGCGGAGCCGGAGGCGGAGGAGAACGCCGAGGACTGAGACTGACACTCCTGCTCCCGGCCGCCCGCCACTTACGCGGGGCCCCCCAACCCAGCCTCAGAGCGACGCGTTAAAAAAAAAAAAAAAAAAAAAAAGGAAAAAAAAAAAGCAGCCCTTAGCCCCCTCCTCCCCTTTCCTGCTTCTGCGAGAACATCCCCCCTCCCTACAGCTCCGCCAGCCCAGGCGCCCCTTCCTTGGAAGCCGAGCGGCTTCGCTCGCTTTTCGCCGCCGCCGCCTCTCGCAGTATTGCAATATAGGGGAAAAGCAGGTAAGGGGACGGCTGGGGAGCCGCGGGCAAGGAGGGGGGGGAGGGAGGAGGGGGCCGATTTGGGCCAGGGCTGTTTTCTTTGGCTTCCTTCCCTTGACCGTCCCAAATTGCAAGTAAACAATACGTCGGCTTAGATAATGCGCGAGTCTGAAACTACCGAGGCCGGCCTGCGAGCTAGCACGGAGGGCAGCCAGCTTTGTAGCGGTTCCTGCTTACAAAAGGGTTCTTCTTGGAGACCGGGCTGGTGGGGACCTTGGAGGGGGGTGGGGATATTTTCAGTTCCTAAGGGAAAGGCAGGAGGTGCTTAAATGAGGGTTTAAGTATGAGAAGTAGTGTGGGGGAAATAGTCACGGTCCCCCCCCCACCCCCCCAGTAAACACTATTTTTGAAACAGTGTCAGAAAGGGTCTAAGTGAGCAGGATTCAGTATTGCTGGTTCTTTTCAAAAATTCCTCTTGGCTTATAAGTCTTTTGTTCCAATCCAGGAGAAATCCGGTGAATCACCTAATTAAAATCAAGACATGAATTAAGCATCCATTTTTGTACTACAAATTGCCAGCGCTACGTTTGTCCCTCCCCTGGTCTCCATTAAAAAACACCAGAGACGTTGTTAAAGGGGGGCAGATTTTGCCTCTAGCTGCCAGTTCTGCTTTCTATTTCACTGACTATCCCAGGACCTAAATTGCTTGGCTATGTAATTACTAGAGTATAAGCCTATTTAACTTAAAAGCTTTCTTTTTTTTCCAACTCTAAATGAAACTTGATGAGGGCCCGTCCTTAGTTATCAGGGGAGTCAGTTTCTGGTCAGTCCTCTTGATTCATCTCTTTTAGATTTAATCAGCATTAAGGTATTGCTTGTCCTTAAGAGCTTTAGCTAATGGGGTTACTGGATGCTTTTCTCAGTGTAATGTTTCCTTTTCAAAAAAATATACATATATATTTACCTCTCACCAAAGATGGGGGCGGGGAAGAGCTTGGAATCTCCTCCCTCCCTCTCCCCTTTTAAAAAGGAATTCGGAGCGATTAAAACGTTGGGGGAAACAGTTTAAAGACCTCGGGCAGGAAATGCAGATTCATTTGGGTTAGGGCTGAAATTGTAACAAAAAGCAATTCCTCGAGTAAATGCATCAGATAAATCAATTTACATAAAGGTATGATGCATTCGGATAAATGCAATGCTAATGGGTTTTAGAGTGGTCCTGTTTCCAAAGTCTCAGGGTTTTGTTACAGCTTAATTGGTGTAGTTCTTATTCTGGTTTATTGTGCGGTCACTGGACACACGTTCCGGGACTCTTTCGGAGGAAATGTGTTTAAAATCGGCCTATTTAAGGAACCCGAGTCCTTGTTTCGTTCCCTTCCCCTGGTTTTTTTGCAGCAGCCAAGTTGGGCCGGGGACAGGCAAAGTTCGCCCTCTCCCTTCTGAGGTATCAGCTGAACGTCTTGAGCAGATAGCCGGGAGCCTCGGGGGGAGCCTACACTCTCGGCTTACAGAGGACAAAGACAAAACAGGCTGCTTAATTGGCAGTAAATAACTTGATCTTTTTATAGAATAAGTGACTGGAGGAACACTAGGACTTTATTGGACTCAGGATTGGAGGCAACAAATTAATCGGTTTAGGCTAAGCTTTATAAATTGATTCCTATATTATACCCCAGTTGCTTCTCGTGACATTCATTAGAAAGAGTAGGGAATTTTTAAAAGCAGTTTTCGGTGACAGCAGGACTGGCTCCTATATAACTTGTGCATCCTTTAATAGTGCCTTCCCGCATATTATCTGTAACGCCCCCCCTCCCCCCTTTGGAGGAACAAAGCTTTAGCATTTAAATTGCTGATCAAGGGCAGATTAGTGAGACCAAAGTGGAGAGTGTTTGTATAGGAAGTTAACAGGCATCCTAAAGTTCAATGATCTATTATTCTTGCCTGTGTCCTGAAAACCCAGAGAAAACACTCATTGATCTTCAAAATGAAATGAGATTTGGAACAATAATGGGAGATGGCGGTCACCACAATGGCATGTGAAAGGTGCTGTTTAAAATACGAAAAACCAGTTTCGCAACTTTACACACCGCACCCCCTCCCTCGCGTCCCCTCGCTCCCCTCCCACCATCACGCTCTCCCTCTCCCCTCTGCCGGTCCCTCCCTCCCTCCCTTTCAGAGAACCCAACTATTTCCAACTTGTGAACTGCAGCTGCACTTCCCAGGGCAGAGCTCGGGAGAGAACGTGGCTCCGGCGGGGGCCGCCTCCCCACTCCCCTCGGCTAGCTCTCCCGGCTCGGCTGGGGCCGGGGAGGGGCCGGGCGCGGCGGTGGGTGGGTTTGACCCTCATTTGCTGGAGGCGGGCGGCGAAGGAGGGAGGAGGGGGCAGTGGGCGGAGGCGGGGGCTGGGAGGAGGCGCCGCGAGGGGTGGAGCGCGCCTCCGAGCCTCGCTCTCCGAGTTTTGACAGTACCCAAGCTGAAATTGTCAGCGGCGGCGAGCGCTGGAAAGTTGAGAGGAGCTCGTGGCCCCAGAACAAAGCTTGAGAAAAGTAAACAGGCGGCTGCTGCCGGCGATCCTCCCTCCTTTCCTCTCCCCCCTCACCCTCTTTCGCGCGGTTGCCCCGCTGCTTCCTTCCAACAGTTCGGGGAGTTGGGGGGGTTGGGGGAGGGACGTGTTCGGTCTCTCTCGCGCGCGGCGATTACTAACTTTTGCATTGCCCCTGTTTTGTCTTTCTCTCCCGGTCCCCTTCCCGCCCTCTGCAGACCATGGTGAATCCGGGCAGCAGCTCACAGCCGCCCCCGGTGACGGCCGGCTCCCTCTCCTGGAAGCGGTGCGCAGGCTGCGGGGGCAAGATTGCGGACCGCTTTCTGCTCTATGCCATGGACAGCTACTGGCACAGCCGGTGCCTCAAGTGCTCCTGCTGCCAGGCGCAGCTGGGCGACATCGGCACGTCCTGTTATACCAAGAGCGGCATGATCCTTTGCAGAAATGACTACATTAGGTAAGACTTGGCTGCCTTTCCTCGAGATGGGTGAGCAGAGCAATGGCAAGGCCAAAGGTTACCAAGGGTTTTAAGGAGAGGAACTGGACACCTATGAGAATATATTGTAGCCTCCACCACAAAAACCTTCTGATTGGCCGGATTTAAGGGTTTCAAGGCGAACGTGTTAATCTTCCATTTTTTTAATAATAAATTAACGGCAAAAACTATACTAAGACTCTGTCCATCTGGTGGGACTGGGCCTTTAGGTGTGCAAAGGTTGGGTACTCTCCTGACCAAAATTTTAAGTCGTCTGCCCCAACTGGACCCTCAGTTGAAAAGTGGGAGTTAGGCTGCTACCTTAAAGCAAGGTAGGGACCTACATAGAAACTCAGAGACAAAAGATTGACTTACAAATAAGTGTAGTTAGCGAGAAATGATTTGCCTATGGTGATGGCTAATTATATTTACGTAAGCACTTTAAAACTTTTTTGAGTGGAAAACTGTGACTCATTCTTTGTGCTCCTTGTGAAAAATGCTGATTACCCATCAGTTTAAAGACTTGTAATTCTTCTTAGAGCAAACTCTACCTCTCCCCGCCCCCCCCCCCAAAAAAAACCCCAAAACCCTTAATGGTAGTGTTTCTCTTTGTGTACTATTACTTGAAGGCTTGTAGTGCTCAATGTTAGTGTGTGGTTTGCGATGTAGAATTTGCAGGTTTTTCAATTGAGGAATGTGCAGATTTGGGGTTTGTTGTTGTTGTCGTTTGTATCACTACCTTTGATCCCCAAAAGAGATTTAGGAAAAGAGGCTATAGAATTATACTAATCTTGCATTTTAAAGCAATGTATAGGAACATTCATATACCCATGTAAGCAGTCTTTTCCAACAAGTTTCAGTGCAATTAATGGAAAGAATTCAGGAGGTCAGGTGCCTATAGGATCTTTTCAGGTGAACTCAAGCTACTTAAACTCATTAATTTGAAAGGAGGCATTTGAAGGATTACACATTTAATTTGAGTAAATGGTTTGATAGACTGATGCACATGAATGCTTCTAGGAGGTGTTCTGTTTCAACATCCAGTAATTAAAAAAAAAAAAAAACCCACACGCACACCGTTGATATTAGAGAACCGCTCACTTTTACGAAGAATTGCATTCTAGTTAAATTTCTGTCCTAAACCGTTTTCTTTATAGATATTAGTAGAAAATGTTGCTCTCTTCAATGCGGGTAAATCAGTGGGTGAGGTTTTTTTGTACAAAGTTTAGCTCCATTGTGATTCCCTCAACTCTGCATCTAAAAGTGCAAAAGATCCCAGTGCAGTTCAGAGCTGAGTGTGTGTATGTTTACCCCAGTGGTATCATTAATCTAAAATGATGGAGCAAAATGACATTTGGTTATTCCGATAATGCAACCTATGTCCACTCTGCTGGCATCCTCAATCAGCCAAGTAAAAGAAATATAGGAAGGGAGAGGGCTTTTATTTTTAAATTAAGATGGCAGCATTAATTTCACTAAGTGTTCTTTTAGAAGTAAATGTTGGAAAATCAACAGGAGCATGGGTGTAATGCTTTCTGGTCCTCCTTCCAAGCAATGCCATGAGCTTTGAGCTTTGACAGTATTGTAATTAAATAGAAAGCAAAACTGGTAAGACGGGAGGGTAACTTAAAGTGGAAAAATTGAGAGTGCTATTCAGATGCCGTGAATGGTACAGATTCACCTCCTGTCAAGTGCCTTCAAAAAACCTTCGCTTCTGATTACCACTAATTAAAAAGAAGATGGGTCCACTTGCATTCCCTCAGGACAAGTTTAGGCAAGTGGCTTTCTGGGAATTGCCTGCTTTCCCTATTCTTGGGACCAAATATAAATGCCCATTTGGTGTTTTCAACTGGCTTAATGGAGCAATGGAAGATGTGTACCCAGCACTGTGCCTTAATTAACTGGGTCCATTTTCTCATTTTTTTCCCCCTCTGATTTTGAAAACGGGAGCCAGGCTTGCTCTTGAACTACATGCTACCCTGAGAAGCTTAGACCTCTCCCGGGAGAGATGAGTTCTAGCTCAGTACCGAATTGATCATCGCCTCCCACTCCGTTCAGAGCTCATCAACAGCTGAGCCTCCCCCACCCCCAGGTTGAGGAATCTCTGAAGTCTTCTTTCAGTGTTCCTCCCTGTGCCCATCAAGATGCCAGAAGGGTGGGAAGGTGAGGAGCTGGCGCGCGTCCTTTTCCTCTCAGCTACTCCCTCCCCAATCTCCTCCCCAGTCCACTTGTTGGAGGAGCTTTGAATTCTGCAAGGATGGCCACTGAAGAGCAGAGTAATCCGCTTGCCAGATGCCAGGTGAAGGGGGCCCTTCGGCTCCTCGGCCCCGACTGGGACCACAGAGCCATTTATTAAGTGGCTTTAAGCTGCCTGACTTGGAGGTGTGAGCTTTTGAAAACTACCAAGATATGGCTAAAAAGCTGAGGGGAAGCAGGGGTGGGATGTGTGGTGGTGGTGTTGGGGGGGGGGCACTGCTTTTCCCTAGTCCCTTCCCTCTTCCTGACCAAGTGTCTATTGGGCAGAACTGGTCTTCGGCCTCCTCTCCCTCCAAGATTTCAGATAAAGCGGCTGCCTTGCTGCAGCGAATCCGCACAATTAAAAGCTTTAATTAGTGGCTCCTCCATTTTCTTAGTTCTGATGGGCTTTATCTAATGAGATCTGGTCTCTGGCTTAGATCTGCTCCGAATGACGTGTCCGCAATGAATGAGAGCTGCGTCGCAAACAAAACATTTAATTAACAAAATTGGCCTCTAAGAGAGGGAGGGAAAGACTGGGGGGGGGGGCTGTGGAGGGGAAGAGGGAGGGTGGATCTTAAAGGGGCCAACGCCTGCCCGCCCCCACTACAAAAGTCGGCGAACCTTGGAACTGCCCCCTCTTCTTCTCCCCACCCAGCTTCTGACCCCCCCCCCCCCAGCTCTATGCTAGCGCCACCAAGTAGCTTTCAAAACTCCGTTTCTCTTTTCCTCGAACCCTTCTTCCTCCACCCCCATGTCGGCCCGAAGACTGGCGCGGAAAGTGCAGCGAGAGGAGGAAGTTCGGAGACCGACGGGTGGGGCCCTAGGTCCGGGGAGGGCGAGGAAACGCACCGGAAGCCCGGGTGGCGGTCCTCGGCGAGCCCTTTCTCGCTGGGGCCGGTCGGGGCCGGGGCAGGGCTGGGCCGGCGCCGCCCGCCCGAGGCCGCGGTCGAGGCGCCCTGCCGGCCGGCGGCCTCGGGCCCGCGAGGGGGCGAGCGCAGGGCGGGAGCCGCGCGAGCGGGTCGCTCTTTCTTTCCCCGGGCTCCGCTCGGGCGTTCACGTGGCGCCCGCAGCCGCAGTGAGCGCCGCGCGGGGTCCCGGGCGGGGGACTGGTGGTGGTTGGTGGTGGAGGGTGTGTTTGGGGAGGGGGTAGCGTTCGGAACGGAGGCGCCGCCAGACAGCGAGTTCATTTCCCTGGTAATCAACAGCAAGCTGCTATATTCAGAGAATGCTGTCCCTTTAATTGAACAGGCTAGGTAATTAAATGGCACTTTTCCAATAGGACGTGCTAGGTAAATCTAATAGTTGGTTATTTAATATCACTTTGAAGTCTGCCCACTCAAGCACAATGACAGCACAGGAGCATGTGAACTATTAGCTAGGAAAAAAAAAAAAACCCAGGATCTCAAAAATTAATTAAATCGCATGCAATTTAGGGGGAACGTTTATCTTGATTTGTCATAACAGAATTAATTCAAGGCCTCCAATTCACTTGGGGGCAGATCTGTTACTCTGAATTAACCAAGCGTAATTTGGCTGATTTTTTTTTTTCTCCCTCCCCTCTCTAATGCAGCAATTGCGATTATTCACAGCCCCCCTCTTAAGTATCAATAGCTTCTGGTGCTTTTAAGGTGCTTGGTCTCTAGTTATTCCGAAGTACCTTTAATGGACTTGGCTCCAGGCATAATTTCTGGGTTGCATTTCTTTGTTACATTTAATATAGCTGGTGCAGAATTTAGATTAAATATAGGAACCTGCTGGAAAACCAATTGCTTCTGGATCAGTAGCTGTGGATGTGCATTTTTCTCCTCAGATAGGTTGCTGATATTTACTTGCAGGTACAAATGTATACCTTTCAGCCTCACTTTTAGAAATGCGCCTCTCCTTGCCTGAA